>NC_089837.1:468896538-469546538 GCF_035609145.1 Eleutherodactylus coqui | reverse complement strand
GGCGAGGGCCCAAAAAAATTGGTGTACCAACAGTACTAATGTACCTCAGAAAAATTGCCCATGCCCAACCAAGAGGGCAGGTGAAACCCATTAATCGCTTTGGTTAATGTGGCTTAATTTGTAACTAGGCCTGGAGGCAGCCCAGTTAAAATAAAAATTGGTTCAGGTGCAAGTTTCAACGCTTTAATGAGCATTGAAACGTATAAAAATTGGTTACAAAAATTATATGACTGAGCCTTGTGGGCCTAAGAAAAATTGCCCGTTCGGCGTGATTGTGTCAGGTTTCAGGAGGAGGAGCAGGAGGAGGAGGATGAATAGAATACACAGATTGATGAAGCTAGAAGGTCCCCGTTTTTGATTGTGATAGAGAAAGATGCTTCCATCCGCGGGTGCAGCCTACGTATTGCTTAGGTATCGCTGCTGTCCGCTGGTGGAGAAGAGAAGTCTGGGGAAATCCAGGCTTTGTTCATCTTGATGAGTGTAAGCCTGTCGGCACTGTCGGTTGACAGGCGGGTACGCTTATCCGTGATGATTCCCCCAGCCGCACTAAACACCCTCTCTGACAAGACGCTAGCCGCAGGACAAGCAAGCACCTCCAGGGCATACAGCGCGAGTTCAGGCCACGTGTCCAGCTTCGACACCCAGTAGTTGTAGGGGGCAGAGGCGTCACCGAGGACGGTCGTGCGATCGGCTACGTACTCCCTCACCATCCTTTTACAGTGCTCCCGCCAACTCAGCCTTGACTGGGGAGCGGTGACACAGTCTTGCTGGGGAGCCATAAAGCTGGCAAAGGCCTTGGAGAATGTTCCCCTGCCTGCGCTGTACATGCTGCCTGATCTCTGCGCCTCCCCTGCTACCTGGCCCTCGGAACTGCACCTTCTGCCACTAGCGCTGTCGGATTGGAATGTTACCATCAGTTTACCGCCAGGGTCCTGTGGTATAGCATCACTCTCGAACCCCTTTCCTCTTCGGGTATGAGAGTGGAAAGGTTCTCCTTATACTGTGGGTCGAGCAGTGTGTACACCCAGTAATCCGTAGTGGCCAGAATGCGTGTAACGCGAGGGTCACGAGAAAGGCATCCTAACATGAAGTCAGCCATGTGTGCCAGGGTACCTGTACGCAACACATGGCTGTCCTCACTAGGAAGATCACTTTCAGGATCCTCCTCCTCCTCTGGCCATACACGCTGAAAGGATGACAGGCAAGCAGCATGTGTACCCTCAGCAGTGGGCCAAGCTGTCTCTTCCCCCTCCTCCTCATGCTCCTCCTTCTCCTCCTCAACGCGCTGAGATATAGACAGGAGGGTGCTCTGACTATCCAGCGACATACTGTCTTCCCCCGCCTCCGTTTCTGAGCGCAAAGCGTCTGCCTTTATGCTTTGCAGGGAACTTCTCAAGAGGCATAGCAGAGGAATGGTGACGCTAATGATTGCAGCATCGCCGCTCACCATCTGGGTAGACTCCTCAAAGTTTCCAAGGACCTGGCAGATGTCTGCCAACCAGGCCCACTCTTCTGTAAAGAATTGAAGAGGCTGACTCCCACTGCGCCGCCCATGTTGGAGTTGGTATTCCACTATAGCTCTACGCTGCTCATAGAGCCTGGCCAACATGTGGAGCGTAGAGTTCCACCGTGTGGGCATGTCGCACAGCAGTCGGTGCACTGGCAGATTAAACCGATGTTGCAGGGTGGCAGCGTCTGTGTGGGACTTGCGGAAATGTGCGCAGAGCCGGCGCACCTTTCCGAGCAGGTCTGACAAGCGTTGGTAGCTTTTCAGAAAGCGCTGAACCACCAAATTAAAGACGTGGACCAGGCATGGCACGTGCGTGAGGCTGCCGAGCTGCAGAGCTGCCACCAGGTTACGGCCGTTGTCACACACAACCACGCCCGGTTGGAGGCTCAGTGGCGCAAGCCAGCGGTCAGTCTGCTCTGTCAGACCCTGCAGCAGTTCGTGGGCCGTGTGCCTCTTCTCTCCTAAGCTGAGTAGTTTCAGCACGGCCTGCTGACGCTTGCCCACCGCTGTGCTGCCACGCCGCGCGACACCGACTGCTGGCGACGTGCTTCTGCTGACACATCTTGATTGCGAGACAGAGGTTGCGTAGGAGGAGGGTGGTTTAGTGGAGGAAGCATACACCGCCGCAGATACCACCACCGAGCTGGGGCCCGCAATTCTGGGGGTGGGTAGGACGTGAGCGGTCCCAGGCTCTGACTCTGTCCCAGCCTCCACTAAATTCACCCAATGTGCCGTCAGGGAGATATAGTGGCCCTGCCCGCCTGTGCTTGTCCACGTGTCTGTTGTTAAGTGGACCTTGGCAGTAACCGCGTTGGTGAGGGCGTGTACAATGTCGCGGGAGACGTGGTCGTGCAGGGCTGGGACGGCACATCGGGAAAAGTAATGGCGACTGGGAACTGAGTAGCGCGGGGCCGCCGCCGCCATCATACCTTTGAAAGCCTCCGTTTCCACAACCCTATACGGCAGCATCTCCAGGCTGATAAATTTGGCTATGTGCACATTTAACGCTTGAGCGTGCGGGTGCGTGGCGGTGTACTTGCGCTTGCGCTCCAACACTTGCGCTAGCGACGGCTGGACGGTGCGCTGAGAGACATTGGTGGATGGGGCCGAGGACAGCGGAGGTGAGGGTGTGGGTGCAGGCCAGGAGACGGTAGTGCCTGTGTCCTGAGAGGGGGGTTGGATCTCAGTGGCAGGTTGGGGCACAGGGGGAGAGGCAGCGGTGCAAACCGGAGGCGGTGAACGGCCTTTGTCCCACCTTGTGGGGTGCTTGGCCATCATATGTCTGCGCATGCTGGTGGTGGTGAGGCTGGTGGTGGTGGCTCCCCGGCTGATCTTGGCGCGACAAAGGTTGCACACCACTGTTCGTCGGTCGTCTGCACTCTCAGTGAAAAACTGCCAGACCTTTGTGCACCTCGGCCTCTGCAGGGTGGCATGGCGCGAGGGGGCGCTTTGGGAAACAGTTGGTGGATTATTCAGTCTGGCCCTGCCTCTACCCCTGGCCACCGCACTTCCTCTTCCAACCTGCCCTGCTGCTGCACTTGCCTCCCCCTCTGAAGACCTGTCCTTAGTAGGCGTAGCAAACCAGGTGGGGTCAGTCACCTCATCGTCCTGCTGCTCTTTCTCCGAATCCTCTGTGTGTTCCTCCCTCGGACTTACTCCAATTACTACTACCTGAGTGATAGACAATTGTGTCTCATCGTCATCCTCACCCACTGAAAGCTCTTGCCGGAAGTCCCCAGCCTCATCCCCCGGACCCCGGGAACTTTCCAAAGGTTGGGCATCGGTCACGACAAACTCCTCCAGTGGGAGAGGATTCGGAACCACTGCTGCCCATTCTGGGCAGGGGCCCGAGAACAGTTCCTGGGAGTCTGCCTGCTCCTCAGAATGTGTCATTGTAATGGAGTGAGGAGGCTGGGAGGAAGGAGGAGCAGCAGCCAGGGGATTCAGAGTTGCAGCAGTGGACGGCGCAGAATTCTGGGTGGTCAATAGATTGGTGGATGCACTTTCTGCCATCCACGACAGGACCTGCTCACACTGCTCATTTTCTAATAAAGGTCTACCGCGTGGACCCATTAATTGTGAGATGAATGTGGGGACGCCAGAAACGTGCCTCTCTCCTAATCCCGCAGCAGTCGGCTGCGATACACCTGGATCAGGAGCTCGGCCTGTGCCCACACCCTGACTCGCCCGCGTCCACGTCCTCTAGGCCTACCCCTACCCCTCAGCATGGTGTATTACCAGTAGTGCAGAAACAGAACGCTGTAATTAAATGTGCCGCTTATTGGCCTGTGGTTGGAGGCGGACTTCGCTTACGGAACGCACAGCAGAGCCAGGAAAGAATTTTGTGCAAGCCTGCTGTAACACTTAGCTGGCTGCGTATTAATTAGGGCTACTACCCCCAGCAGACACGCAGTACACTCAGGACGGTCACAGGCAGCCCAAATAGAATGTTTTTTCACAAATTGTTTTGGAAAAGCCCACTGCCTATATACACAGTATATCTCTTTCACTGTCCCTGCCTCACCACTACTGGCCCTGGACTATGTAAAATTACTGCAGACTGAGGACGCAATGCTCTGCACGGCCGATATACAAAAAAAAAAAAAAAATGTGCAACACTGCAAAAAGCAGCCTCAACAGTACTGCACACAGTCAGATGTGGCCCTAAGAAGGACCGTTGGGGTTCTTGAAGGCTAAAATAACTCCTAACACTCTCCCTATAGCAGCTCCACCATCAGCAGCACTTTCCCTGAGCTATGTCAGAATGCATCTGTGGCGAGCCGCTGGAGGGGCCGATTTATATACTCGGGTGACACCTGATCTCCCCAGCCACTCACTGCAGGGGGGGTGGTATAGGGCTTGAACGTCGCAGGGGGAAGTTGTAATGCCTTCCCTGTCTTTCTATTGGCCAGAAAAGCGCGCTAACGTCTCAGAGATGAAAGTGAAAGTAACTCGAACATCTCGTGGTGCTCGTCTCGAGTAACGAGCATCTCGAACACGCTAATACTCGAACGAGTATCAAGCTCGGACGAGTACGTTCGCTCATCTCTAGTAAGCATAAAAACCATACAAAAACGATTTTCATTTTATACGCATATGAAAAAAAGCCCAAAAGAAAAATCATAAGTGCACGAGAAACGCGCAGAAAACGTCGCTTGCAAAAAAAAAAAAAAAAATCTGACAAATTTTTATACTCTGAATTTGCAAATGTCTGTGTGAATAAACCCTTAGGGCTCATGTCCACGGGCAAAATATGATTTAAGATCCGCAGCGGATCTCCCGCATGCGGATCCGCATCCCATAGGGATGCATTGACCACCCGCGGGTAGATAAATACCCGCGGATCGTCAATAAAAGGGATTTAAAAAAAAATGGAGCATGGAAAAATCCGGACCATGCTCCATTTTCGTGCGGGTCTCCCGCGGGGACGGCTCCCGCGGGCTTCTATTGAAGCCTATGGAAGCCGTCCGGATCCGCGGGAGACCTAAAATAGGAATTTAAAGTATTTACCATCCGGCGCGGGCGGGGAAGGTCAGCTGTTCCTCACGGCCGCATCTTCCTTGCTTCGGCTCGGCGGATGTGCCCGGCGCATGCGCGCGGCACGTCGGCGACGTGCCGCCGGCGTCAGGAATTCATCCGCCGGCCGAAAATGAAGATCCGGCCGTGAGGAACAGCTGATCTTCTCCGCCCGCGCCGGATGGTAAATACTTTTAAATTCTTATTTTCGGCGCTCATGTCCGCGGGGCAGGAGGGACCCGCTGCAGATTCTACATGTAGAATCTGCAGCGGATCTGATTTTCCCCGTGGACATGAGGCCTTAAGGCTGGTTTAGACGCAACGATAAATCGCTCAAAAGATGTCACTCCAGCGACTTTTAAGCGATCATCGTTGTGTCATTTACAGCGCAAGATGAGCGATCACCTTGCGCTGCCAGCGGAGGATGCAGAAGACAAGCGGGGTGTCCCCGCTTGTCTTCTGCATCTAGCTGTTCTCCCGCTGTTCCTCAGTATTGCACGGGCGATGTAATAATTGTCAGTGCCTCAGGTTTACTTACTATAGGATATCCTGAAAACATGACCTGTTGGGGTGCCTCGAGGACTGGAGTTGTGCACCCCTGATCTAGTGGCTCAGTTACAGCAAATGTGGACTGATATACTGCAGGATACAATGCAGAACCTGTATGCCTCCATGCCTGCCCGTATCACATCTTGTATCCAAGCTAGAGGAGGTACAACAGGGTACTAGAGCCTCCATGCCCCCTGTATCACATCTTCTATCCAAGCTAGAGGCTGTACAACAGAGTACTAGAGCCTCTATGCCTGTCCGTATCACATCTTGTATCCAAGCTAGAGGTGGTACAACAGGGTACTAAAGCCTCCATGCCTGCCCATATCATCTTGTATCCAAGCTAGAGGCGGTACAACAGGATGCTGGAGCCTCCCTTCAAGTGTTCATTTCTCTGTAATAAACTATCCTTTAGTTCTGATATTGTAATCACTTACTTGGAACGTTTCATTTGATTCCGACAAACCCTTCTAGGTGCTTGATTCTTTTTGACAGTGAGAGTGGAAGATCATGATTTACCAGTAGACCTTGATGTTATGCCGCCAGGCTGTTCTCTTGCTGGTTTTAAACACAGATGTGAAAGAACAGCAGACAAGTGTTTCTTTGTACGAGCGATCAGCCTTGTCTAGTGAATGTGTCAGTGAAGAATCATATAGGTACTTCAAAAGAGATAGACGTGGAGCGACTCCAGCAAACTAAGGAATCCAATATTGATGCGACTGTGTGATGGATAGTAATAAATGAAATAAAGCTCTAAGAGTATACCTCAGTTCTAAATGCATGTGTCAATATAGCCAATTGTGAAAAGAGGGGGAAATAGCGCAAATCATAATTGAGACCAGAAATATAAACCCAACTCCTATTTTAAAACAGAACCAGCGCACTGATACATTTCAGATGAAGCCCCTTCTTCAGAATCGCATCTTCTCTAACCCCGAACGTGTCCAGGCTGCCCATCCTCAAAGAGCCACGCTCCGCTCAGCCATTCTGAGAAATGGGCCATGTCCCTGAAACAAGTCAATGAGGTGGTTCATGTTTATATTCCTCGTTTCAATTATTTGTAAAAGACGGCTTTATCATTTGCCCAGCTTTTCCACTTTCTCCTTTGGCTGTATAGGTACTTGACTCTTGAACAATGTCATTAGCGAGTTACTCAGTCTCTGTTGCAACAGGGAGAACAGGAGCGTCATGTATAAAGAAAGCATGGCTATGGAGAAAGTACACCAAGTAACTAGCTAATATCATTGTTACGGGGACACCAGGGCATCTGAAAAAAGGGGCATGCGAAATAAAATTAGAAAAAGAAAAAAAAAAAAGTGTAGCAGCGACCTCGACCTGATAGATTGCGGAAGTCAAGCCCTGAAAACTGCAAGTCCCATACTTACAAAAAACATTTTTTTTTAAAAGTTTTGCCACAACGTTGACTGTCAGAAGTCCCCCCCCCCCTCTTTAAAATTCAATCACACAATACAAGGTAGGGCATAAAAATAGATTTTATTACATGCTCTGTTAGAGGGATTACATAATTTTAACAATTCACCCATTCAACCAGTCTTGTAGAATCTTAAATACAGCAATGTGCTGAAAAACCATCCAACAGCTGCTCAACCTAAAAGGAATTAAAAACCTAATACTTATTGTAGACCTTCGCTCAAGAAGGTTGTATCTCAAACGCACATCCTCACACCATGAAAGAGACACACAGGAATGTACGTTATTCTTTTTTTGTTGTTTTTCGCCTACATATGTGCAGAAGTGTTAGTTTAAAAAAAAAAAAATCAGGATGGCCAACCAACTCCACGGTGGGTCAGCCGAATTACATGATGTATAATTCAGTAGGAGTGTTTCCCCTGAGGTCTACTTTGTAACAGTCTTACAGAATCTTGTAGATCACTCACTACCAGAGAGGCAGCATGAAAAAAAATAAAAAAATAAAAGAGGGTCTGAAGATGACAGCTACATACCTCAAATTGAAAAACAAGTGTTATAAAGAGTAAAAAACTGCTTTTTTTAGCTATAGGCTTTTAAAATACATGTTTAAAATAGCCGAAAAAGGCACTGCATGGTTTTCCATTCATTACCTATCAGGAAAGTACCTGCTCAGTGACCAAATACTGGCATCATGAGGCCACGGCCGTCTTATAGCTGGGTAGTGCCAATGGAATATAAATAAAAAAATTTAAAAAAAGAAGACTAGAATGTTTTTTATACCCTTGCTATAAATAAGGCATTGCCCTTGTAGTGTATGGTCAATGACAGGTCTAAGTTACCGAGCACCACTCTCCACAGGCTTGATAAATACAATTATCAAAACCCTCAATAGGAGATCAAACAGTAAAGCTATTCAGATCAACCCCCGACCCCACCTACCATGGCAGCAGATGGACAAACATTTTGGATTCAAGTCAGTTATTAGCAAAAAAAATAAAAATATTACATATAATCTCAGAATGGCTAAAAACATCAATCGTTAAAAATTCCTTTGGCTTTGATATTTTTTGCTCCATTAAATACGGTAAAATGGGGGGGGGGGGGTGGAGGAGGAGGAGGAGGAGGAGGAGGAGGGTGAAGCACAAAAGCCGAGAATACGACAGTTTAACAAGTTATAAGTAGCCATACAGTTACCCCACTGCCTATCATCTGCACGGTGCTTGTGCCATGCATGTCTTCGTACTAACAATACCCTGTACATCACTGGCATTTACAGCACGCCTGGCATGCGGTCAGCATCTAGACAGCAAAGCTTTCTTCTTGAATAGTCTTACAATTACCGTATAGATCAGTTTCTGTAGAGATGATGATGAGTTGCGATCATCTTTTGGGATGAATAGCCATGACGAAAAAAAAAAAAAGATGGACTGTAAAAGGGCACAAAATGCCAGTGAGTGCCAAGAGTTATCAAGGTAAGTGCATTCAGCTAAAAATATGCATATAAAACAGACATTGGCATGTAGAGAGTTAAGGAATCAGTGAAAAGGTTATGACGGTGTCCCATTTTATGCAGCCTGATCCCTAATGTTTGTCAAGTTATTGAACTAGAGTACCTGTGTGTGCCCTTTCTGTTATTGGCATCCTGGCATCGCACCCGCCTGGTTACAGTCTGACGTCTTAAGTGATATGAAAGCTAAAACAGAAATGGAGAACCGAAAACCATAGGTACACGGTACCATTATTTTAAAAAAGGGCACTGTCTTCTACTAGTGCAGTGCACCAAAGTCATGGCATTGATAGATCCCTGCATTCACTGCTAACATGCCACTGGGCACGCAAGCCACTAGGAGTGTAAGCCACAGCCAGTTTGCTTAAGGGCAGAGAAATTTCTCATGAAATTTTCATTCTGCTTATGAATAATCCACTTTTTGTTCCTCTTCCTCCGAGGCCAAAGGCACAGTGAGTGAGAAATTTGAAGAAAAAAAAAGACAAAAATAAAAGAATATTTAAAAAGGTACAAAAAGTCCCCTGAAAAAACTAAGACAATAGAGTCTTAAGGTGCCTTCAACTGTCCAAGACTTGCATAAATGTCCTCCGAGTAACTGAGCTCCTCAAAGATGGGGATAAGGCTTAAAAGTTCTGTGTCTCCCATGTCGTCAAACCACGACTGCACAGGTACCTGCAAACAAAAGACCAACGATTAGTACCATGAAGGAGGTATAAGAGACATTGTATGTAAAGGTGTTGTCTACTTGTAAAACTATTGATGGCCTATCCTAACTCTAAGCCATCAATAGTAAATCGGCATGGATCAGCCGCCTGAAATCCCTGCCAGTGTGCTCAGGACTGAGACGATTTCTGCAAGAACCAAACAGCTCCGATTTCTGTGTAGTGGCAAAGCTTGGTATTACAAGCAAAGTTCCCATTCATTTCAGTGGGAACTTTACCTGTAATACCAAAACTTTCCGATTTTTGCAGGAAGTTGACACGTGCATAAGCACAGCAGAAACATTGGATTCTAACATGTACTGCAAGCTACAGGTCCGCATGACTGCACACGCATAAAAGCTATTGCTATGTATATAATGTAGTGCAAGTCAAATATCTTGGCATTATGACTCAATTACTCCGCTTCACCTAAATTGTCAATGAACGCATATATACAAATGGTAATCAACATAAACCTAGCTATATTCCTTATGCAGTAACATAGCCTGCACAGCTCTAAGATTAGGCTGGCAGATAGTTTATCTTTGCAAGGGTGAGCAAAGTAAGGAAAGGTGAAAACCACCTTCAAAGTTAAGGAGCAATTTTTTAAAAATAAAATTGTAAAGTCTAACCTTAATTAAATGCGTGATACATGGGAAGAAAAGGTTCTCATAAATCCTTTCAAATGTAGCTCAGGCCATATCTTTTGATTAGCACAAAAAGAAGTTAAAAGCCTTAAAAAGGGCCACTCCGGTGAGATTATTGTTCCAGTCATTATGTAACTAGTCCCCCAGTATAGGTTGGCTAGTATTACCCTATTTAGTTATTCCTTTCTATCTGAAACTCCTGGAGTCCTTCTCCTCAGGTGGGTCATGTGATCCTTCTGACAACCCGAAATTCACTTGGAGAGTTCATGTGCTCTCAAATTAGTCAGTGAGCATAATCAATGCATAAACCCTATCAGACAAACTCTTTAGAAGGAAACACAGAAACTCCAATCACAGTTATTGCCAATGATTCGAGTCTCCTGTCACACAGTTCTAATGAAGGAGATTACAGCTCATCCTCCTGACTGTATACTTAAGGTCTGTAACTTAGGTGAATATAGAAGGTAATGAGAATTACACTGTCCTCCCTGCAGGCAGAGCTGGTACAGGCTCCAGCTGCTCATGTGAGGTTTACTGATGCATCATGGGATTAAAAAAAACAGAATAGCGAAAGCAAGGAGAAATCTCAGCATTAAGACAGTGCCTGATAAGCATCAGACAGGACGCTACACTGCATGGGCATGACTGTAATATATGAAAGAGGTGTACAGAGTTTGACAGGCAATCAGGTGAGAAAGTATAGGGAAAAATGTGTTTTTTTTACTGGCAAGGCTCTTTAAAAAGGTAGACTGATCATATGAGCCTCGTAATCTAAGCAGCGCACGATTTATGGCTATAGAATCCTTACAATGGAAAGTAAGATTTGTTTATAGGATTACACATTTCTTAAAAAAAGTCTTAAAAAGGGAATCTGTCAGCTTAAACTTGCTGTCTAAACTGCAGGCATGATGTTATAGAACAGGAGGAGCTGAGCAGATAGATATATAGTTTATGGGGAAATAGTCAGTACAACTTGCGTTTTATTCATGTATACCTTTACGCATTCTGAGCTGAACAGTCCAATGGGCGGAGCCATTAGTGATTGACAGCCTTTTCTCCATGTACAGTCAGACAGCTGTAAATCACTGATAGCTCCGCCCATTGGACTGTTCAGCTTAGAATGTGCAGATATATAAATGAATATAATACAAGTTATACTGAATATTACCCCATAAAACCATATACCATTCTGCTCAGCTCCTTCTGCTCTATAACATGCCGCCTGCGGTTTGGTTAGCGTGACCAAGCTGACAGATTCTCTTTAAAAGTTGTGAGGCAAAGAGGAAAAAAAAATTAATTAACCTGAAGGTAATTGTTAAGCACAACATGTTATGTACTAGTGTTCATGTAGCAGCAAGAACTTTAAATCAATGTTCTAAAGCAGCATCAGACATCTGCTATTGTTAATGGTTTCCTAGCAACTGGTCCGTATTACCTCTCAATACAATCTGTCAGCAATATTATTGTGTGCAATAATTAAAAAGAGGGAGCTTGGAAAAATAACAGACTTTGCTCTTAAAGATGACCTGTGGCTTTCCGACTGCAGAAACACTACATTCGCACTCCTCCCAGGCAGACAGTATTGTACATCCATATACTGATGGTTTAATAACAGATATAGACAAACAATCAATAGTCTGGATACTGATGCAGCTTAGCCAGTTATAATAGCAGCTATTTAGAAACCAAATCTAATGCAAGTCTTTTAGAGATTGCAAGGAGAACGCCTCTTCCAAGAACACATTAAGATCAGAATGGCTTTAAACACTTACAGCATTATCTGGATGGAAGATATAGGATGCAGGAGAGTTGTCTAAAATGATAGTCTTCTTCAGATCTCTCCCTAGACGGCTCAAGTCTTTGACGTAGCAGCCCTGATGGAATACACAAGCTTCCCTGAAGAGCCGGGATCGGAAGATTCCTTCCTTGTCCAGAAGATCAGTCACTGGATCGGCATACTAGAGATAAAAGGATAAATCACAAGGAAGGAGTTTCACTTAAGGCAGACAGATCACCTTTAAACATAAAGCAATACTGAAAATCAAAAGGTGATACAGTACAGGTTTTGTCCTATGTCCCCCTTTACTATTCTTCCCTTGCAAAGGGGCACCCTGGTCATATGCTGTGTAAGGAACTGCACGGCGGTCAACTGCAATTCCCTAAACAGTCAGCTGGGAGCGCTGCTGTTGGTGGGGTGGAGGGGGCAGAGAGGAAGAGATTTAGAAGGGAAAGCAGCGCTGAACCCATCCATGTTCAGGTCACTAGGAAGTTCCAGAGATCGGACCCCCACCATTCAAAAAGTGAGGACATATCCTAGCGATATACCACCATTTAATAAGATGGGGATACACCTTTAATAAGAGTTTTCTCTTCATGGGTATTCTTCCGACCTTGCATTTTATAGTGTTTAAAGGGAACCTGTCATCGGCAAATAGGTTTTAATGCCAACACCATTGTGTGGTGCAGTATAACACATAAGCCAGCCACACATGCTGGCACCCAAAAAAAGGGTATGTAACAGTAAAGGAAATTCTTACTTTAGATTTTCCATACACCGTATGCAAATGCCCCACTTCGAGTCAAAGAGGCAGCATTAGCATTCCTTCAGGACAAGACGTCATGGCGGTAACCCGGCCTCTTCTCCCTCTTGGCGCCACCCCTTGCCTCAGGACGTTGGTGGTCCGAGCGCTGAAATCTTAGACATGATGCATCCTCCGACGTACGGGCAGTGAAGTTGAAATGTATACACCCCCGATTTCACCGAGGCAGTGCAACAGAAGATGCGGCAGGAGGCGTACACAGCAGGTGCACAGGATTTCAGAGGGTGTGGCACCAATAGGGAGAAGAGGCCCAGTTACCGCCATGAAGCCTTGACTCAGAATTGTTGGCGCTGGTTCTTCGACTTTGCATTCTGAAATATAAAGTAAGAATTTCCTTTACCGCTGAAAGCCTTCTTTTGCATGCACACGTGTGTGGACGGCTCATGGTGGTGGCTTTACAACTAAATCTTCTGGCGACAGGTTCCCTTTAAGGTAAAATACTACAATATCGGATTGGTAAACAAAATTTTAAACATGTGGCAACGAATAGATGTAATATTTAACCTGTTGTACTCCTACATGCATGTAGGACCTTAGTGGACTTCCATATGCATCCAATTTAGCATGCTAGTAATTTATCTATTACTGTGGAAGCTTTTCCTTACCTTGGCAAGGCTAGCAGTGAATAGTACACATTCATAGAGTTCCCCCATTCTTTCCAGAAACTCGTCTACATAAGGCCTCTTTAAAACGTACACCTAGAAGGAAGAAACAGATCAGAGAAAGAAGCCAAATATTAGTATACTGTGGTTTGACCAGCCAACGGAAGCCGCCACACAAGTCATAGAAGGCTGTTACATAGCTGTTCTGCTGTAAGACGACCGGCAGATATGCATTCACGAATGTGGCACCGTATAGCACACAACCACTAATCCATGGTCATAAAGTAATTTATATAAACTTGTTTTACACCCCCCCCCCCCCCCCCACAAAGACCTATGGTCCCAATGCTCTAAACCCCAAAAAGGACAGGCACAGTCACATGGAATATATAGAGTCTCATTACCAGTCCTCCTATCTGCCATGGTGAATGCACCATATAACTAAACTACAAAACTAAGTTAACTATAAAATGAATCTTCAGCCAAACAACCACTTGTTCATACATAACTTTACCCTCTGTCTTAGGCGAAATATCAGCTGCTTCCTGAAACAAGTAATCAAGAGTAGGCCGTGCTGTGAGGAAACAGCCTATCCTGGATTACTTGAACCGGGCTGCAACCATGACTTTGACATCTTCACTCTTGTTTCCGAAAGCTGATGGGAAAATTAGGATTTAGAGGGGAAAAAAAAGTTTTAAAACTATATATAAATGTTATTCCCCCTTACCTGATGAGTGGTCCCCTCAATCTCCACGGGAACAATAAAATCTGCATTGCTGATTGGCTACATGAAGAAAAAGAAGGAGAAAAAAAAAAAAAAAAGATCATCATAAGGCAAGAGACCAAACTATTTTCTCTCCAGTCAGAAAAGTTACAAGTATTTCATAAAAGATGCAAAAGCACAAACTACAAAATCTGTCATTAAACGTGTCTAAAAGACTTATCGGAATAAAGGTGCATTCAGACGATCATTTATCGGCTGGGTTTTCACGCCCAGCCGATATACGGCGTCCCTCTCTGCAGGGGGAGGAAGCTGGAAGAGCCGGGAGCAGTGCTCTGAGCTCCCGCCTCCTTTCCACCCCCTCTCCGCCCCTCGCCACTATTTGCAATGGGAGGAGGAGGAGGGAACTTAGCTCCGCTCCCATCTCGCCCCTCCCATTGCAAATAGTGGCGAGGGGCGGGGTGGAGAGGGGGTGGGAGCTCAGTGCACTGCTCCCGACTCTTCCAGCCTCCTCCCCCTGCAGAGAGAGAGGCCGTATATCGGCTAGGCGAGAAAACCTAGCCGATATACAGTCGTCTGAATGCACCCTAAAGGTCACATTCTGTGATGTCAGAAGCTTGTATAATGAAGCCTTACCTTAAAAGAGCTATGAACCAATGTTTCGTCTAAGTCTATCACCATGCATATTTTTCCCTTATCTTTTGGCGCTACCTCAGGGAGTAAAGAGGTTCCTGGAATCTGAGAAAAAAAAAATTTGATCATTTCAACTCATCTGGGGAATATAAAATTCTTTCATAGGCCACACATAACAACAAAATCAGACACCAATCATCTATGGTAAAATAATAAAAAGGGAAATAGGAAATCTAACTAAATGTGTTAAAGAACCCACTAAACAGGTCTTTGCTCCTGTCCCACCTGCGGAAACATGCATCAAAAATTGGCCAGAAATAAATATTAAATATATATATATATATATATATATATATATATATAAAATAAGATAATATAGCAATATTTACTTTGATCAAATCATGCCAAAAATTAAAACCTAAAAGATAGATGTATGCAGATAGAAATTTTTTACTTTTTTTCTGCTGTCGATATAGGAAGATGCATTAAAAAAAAAATGTTGGATTTAAATGTAAACGTGATTATTAAAGCCCCTTTTTCATGCATGTTTCATTGAAAAGATAGGTAGTCTAAATAAACTAGTGGGACTTTTTAAAAACTTAAGGGGTTTCCCACTTGGCAGCCGTTCCTTTTAAAGCGTATGCTCACTATCTGCCACACAGGGAGGGAGGGGGGGGGGGGGGGGGAATTTAAAAAAAAAAAAATGTATTAAAGCAGTCCTAATTTATCCATCGGGATAAAATGCTTTTACAAATACAGGAAGACAGCACTTCAATTATCATCGGTCTTCAATTTATCTACCTGGAAAGGATGAAAGAGTGAGCAGAGCTAGCCGGGATTAGATCCTGCGACCTGCAGGTCACACAGATGCTTCCAGGCAGGAGTCTCAGCTGGCTGAGCACCCTCTTCGGTCCCACTGGCTGAAGCATTAAAAGTGCAGGTGGAAGAAGCTTATTGGTGAAGCTGCATTTCACAAATTAATTTCTTGAGATTTTATGAGCTATGCACAGAAAATGAAAAATGAAAACAAGTCCGGGGACGGGGGTCGAAGGGTTAAAAGAAACGGAATAACCTGAGATAAGTCACTTCACACTGGCATGAGATCAAGGAAAGATGCAATAAGACAATTTTTTAGGGCACTGCATGAATGACTGACCTGAAAAAGGACGACATTTTTTGAGGTGGTGGTGGTGGTGGGGGGGGGGGGGTGGATTTGAAGTACTACGATGGCGGTCACCATCCACTCCCTCAGATGTTGCAGAGCCTCTTTGAAATTGCAGTGTTGTCGCCTACTAAAGTCTTTGGTTTTACTACAGTTTTTTTTTTTTAAAGCAGGTATCTACTCTTAAAGGAAAGCTCCAACCAATGCAGTAATGGTGATGGGTAACGTTTTTCTGTAGACATAAGGTCTACAAAAGTCAATGTCCATAATAGAACCCAACTTTGGGTGAAGTTTTCCCCTTAAGAGCCCTGGGTACCTCGTTTGCACTTTATTATTAAGATCTACAGCATTGTACGAAGCTCAATGGAGGCAATTTGTAAATAGTTGGAGATTCTATCTATCCATCTATCCATAGAAAGGGTAGTGTCCCAATTAGCATCTACAATGCAGCCACCAGCACCAGCTGGGTTTGCTTTCAAGTGATCTAAAGGGTCTGTCACACATCTGTCTGCTCACATCCCTTTCTCATACCAGTGCAATGGCCCCTATCTGCACCGTAGGTTACGGAGGATTGGAACTCACATGGTATTACTACCTGCGGTGGCTTCATGTCTGTGGAGATATGTATATAATAAATCACAGACACCATAATACAATGTATGTTACTTTTTTATCTCATGGGTTTTCAAGGAATACATATACAGGGCCTTTTCCATCATAAATCGCTTTTAGCCCATAAAGTACGTCAATTCATGCAAAGCAAGCTGAGGTAGTAACAAGACAGGAGAGCCGAGCGTGGAGGCACGTCGGCAATAGTAGCAACGTTTCAGGAGAAACAATTCCTTCATTGTTGTACTCTATGTCCAACGGGCGGTTTTGATTTGCGGAATCCGCGCAGGGCAACCACACGGAAGATCTGCAAATCAAGCCGCCCATAGGGAAGCATTGGCACCCACAAATGAAGTAAAGCATGCGGATTTGATTTGCGGACCCTTTGGTCCAGAAAACAAATCGCAGCATGCTCTATATCAGTGCAAATCCTGCATGGACAGCTGCCATTGAAGTCAATGGAAGTCGTCCAATCTGCGGCCTGTTCAAAAAGGGTGGTGGGTGCACGTTCACACCTGTCTGAGGAAGGGGTTGGCACTACTGGCTTGCAAGTTTCTTTCTATGACGCGGTCGGAATTGAAGATGAAGGAAGAAAAGAAAAAAAAAAATTGTGTTACTTTTATTTCAGCATTCTAATATGATTAGGGGGATAATTAACAAGTATTGGGAAATGCTAAATACTAACCCAAAGGGACAAAAGGTTTTCCCATCTAAAACGGATGGTGTCGGAGGAAATGACAGCAGGTGGCGGTGCTGCTAGAAAAAAATACATTGCTTCAAAAGAGAAACTTTTTGGGGATTTTTTAAAATTTAGATACACTGGTCCTGAAAGGGTTAAATGAAATCTGCAACTTTTATACTTGTATATTTATTATTTTTTAACAGATGGGAGGTGATGTAATTATTGTATAAAAAGGGTGGTGAGGGGTGCATACGATCACGCCTGATGAAGGGGGAGGTTCCCAAAAACATTTCTGCTATTGCCGACGTGCCTCCACGCTCGTCTCTCCCGTTTCGTCACTACGTCGGCTTGCTGTTAGTGAATTGAAGCGCTTTATGGACTAAAAGCAATTTATGGTGAAAAAAAAAAAAAAAAAAAGGCCCTCGTGTATGCATGCCTTGAAAACCATGAGATAAAAGTAACAAGAAAGCATTAGAGTATGGGGGCTGCGATTTATTGGATGCATATAGGCGATTGCATATGACGCCTGAGGAGTGCACACCTTGGGGATCGGATTGCGTTTGGACAGTCTCTATGGAGAAGCAGCTCTTCTATTTTCCACCATCTCCCCTGTGAGAGCATTTTCCTCTCCAGCTGACGTGAGAACATCATTTGGGGACAGTTGTGTCTGTTTTCTTTAACAGCTGCTGTTAATAAAGTTAGTTGCTCCCTCCCCATCCCCCCAAAAAACATAACATTACTGTCTGTGTGGTGGTTTCCTTTTCAGTTGACTTTGATTAAACAACATGAGATCATCACCTGCAGAGGAAACAGGGAGGAGAATACAAGAGCTGCTTCTCCATCGACTCTGGCAGACATGAAGACGCTGCAAGTAGTAATACTGTGCGATGTCTGCTGCTACTATTCACCTGTCTGATCAGTGTGTGTTGAACACGAGGTCACATGAAAGGTTAGGTGGGTCACATGACTGACTGCCATTACTATGGACTGTCCAGTCTACTGTGAAGATAGGGGGCCACTGCACTGGTATAAGAAGGGGATGGGAGCAGAATTTTAAATACACGTCTATTAGAAAATTGTGTTATTTCCTATTCTATAATGAATAAATATAAAAAAAAGGTAGAAAGTGGACAACCCCTTTAAGCGGTTACAGAATCTTCATTGTTAATGGCCACACGGTTTTAGGCAAAGTGCATGGTGATTAACAATGAACAGCCAGTAACTAATCATTTGTGAGGCACTAGCAGCCACAACTTTAGACATGCAGTAGCCTCACGACAGGTGCCGCATAGGGTCCTACCCAATAAATCATTGTCCGGCGATGGAGGAGGTTTATAGCTTGCATGAGGAAGATGGACCAGACACTTTAGATAAATGAATGGGGCACAGCAAGCTAATCCTACAATATAAGAGACAGACTTGTAGTAAAGGGATACCAACATCAGTGGCTTGCATTGCTGTCTCAGAGAGCTGCCATTTTTAGGGGTCTTCCAGCTATGTTGCAAGTTGGGGATTTAGCATTTCTAGGGATAGCACAAATTTTGCATATCCATCATGCTATTTAGGTAGGAGGCCGCAGCATTCTATAAAAGGCCCCCTTACCCAGCATGAGCTGCCCTGATCCAACACGTTAAGTCGTAGTCAATTGCCTACTAAACTGTATTTCATGTAAGCAAACAAAATGTGACAGGTAATTTACCAGATTTAATTTCATATAAAGTAGTAGGATGTCTAGGAGGCTTGCATTGGACGAACCCTTAACAGGACACGACAGCCATTTTATCTAATGGCTAAATTAAACAGGCTGGCCCACAATCAGATACTCTGTTAGATCACACAAGACATAAAAATTTTTAAGTGGATGGCGCCCCCTGGTGTTCTCTTGATTCTACATCAGAGCATCCATCTAATGGATAGTCCTAAAATGTGGCAGATTTCTCATACTATCTTTGCTGAATGAGAAATCTGCCAAATGTCAAGACTGTCTAGTCCAAGGGTAAACTACCTATTACTTGGCTTGGTTCATGGCAAAAACTGGGCCAGAATGTTGGTGCTGGTCACAGCAATTTAGGCTACGCCCCCTTTTCAAACAAGTCTGAAAGGGTCTAAAAACATAGTAAATGTGGTGCAAAGCATGTAAGGCAGTTTTCTGGCGCAATCTGCACCAGGAAACGGTCATATTTTGAATAGTAGATAAGCCCCAGTTTGTCCAGCGCTGTTGCTTCTAGTGTGCAGATTCTTATTCGCTGCCCTGCAGAACAGGAATTACTCCACTGCCCCTTTATAAGAGAATTCCGGCAATTGGACTGAGCCTTTGATACACAAAGAGCCGCGACAAGTGTGTAACAGTAATGTTTAGGCACTTTTTAATCACTTTAAGACTAGAGATTCAGCACTTTTGTTTTTTTTGGCCCCGCCTTCCAAAAGCCATAACACTCTAATTTTTCCATTGATAGCCATATGAGGTCTTGTGTGTAATGGAACAAGTTGTGTTTTAAGGAGATCTTTTAGTGTACAGTATGATGTATGGTAACATTTTTTAAAGTGGGGAGAAATTTAAAAATAATTTAAAAATTGCAACACCGCTTTTCTTTTTTTTTTTTCTCTCATTGCCTTTACCATGCGAGATAAATATGGTGATATTTTATATTTTAAACAGTTCCGACTTTCAGGTACATGACAATACTAATTTAATATGTGGTTTTTTTAATGGTTTAGTTTTTTATTTGTTTTCTTTAGGAAAAATGGAAAGAATGGGGTTATTTTTGTAATTTGTAAAAACAAAACTTTTTTTTTAACCTTATTTAGTTTCCACAGGGGGACATGACCTTGCAATCCTTAGCTCGCTTGTACTATATAATGCAATACTTCAGTATTGCAGTATAAAGTGATTTTTGATGTTTCCTTTTGCTAGGCATCTATGCGTGGCAGCCCTCAGTAAACTCCCGGCTGCCATGCTAGCCCATCAGTAATCCCCCCTCTCCCGCTGACTTTTTAGTTGTGCGTTAGCTCTAATCGCGTCAGTTAACTGTGTAGGTGCTGTGGTCAAAGCTGAACTCTGATCTCGGCAGTTACCGACAGCTATCAAAAACAGCCGATAGGCAACGGATATGAAGCAGACTCTGCTCCCAATCTGGCTCCATACATACATCAGTACTGCAAGACATTTTTGTGTGTTCGGTGGTCCTGAAGTGGTTAAAATTATTTCAAATATAAAATCATGTTTTGTGTGATCTTGCAGAGAAATGTTTAATTATGGAACAATCTCTTTAAATGACATGTGGAAAAAGATCCTAGTACCAAAACTACACATACCTGGTAAAACTGATACTGGAGACACTGGAGTAACTCCGACTGAAAAACAGGGGGAATATCACAAGTAAGCCATCCTTATCTTTACAAGATGCACAACACAGGAAAAGTACAGATACAAGGCAAAAGGAGAGAAGCGAGTCACAGATTGGATTGTATGGGCCCAAAACCCATGAGTGCACAATGATGTGATGTCGACAGACATTGTGTGGCATATAGCAGGCAAACAATGCTAGCCACAGAAGGTTTCATCCATAAGGACTTCACAGTAGTGCTCGCCTCTTTTAATAACTCCCGTAGACTTCAATGAAGAGGCCAGCAAGGCCACTTTTACAAAGTAGTATATAAAGGGGGAGGTGGCTGGCATACCTCTTTAAGATGAAGTAGAGGGGGGGGGGGGGGGGGAGTTCTTTACTGTAACAGCAGTGAAACTCTCTGTCTAAGGACGTGGTGATGGTGAACACAATAAAGGACTTTAAGAGGGGCCTGGACGTCTTTCTTGAGTGTGACAATGTACATGTCATAGCCACTGATTACTTCAGATGGGTCGGTGATCCGAGGATTATTCCTATGCCAGATTGGAGTCAGGAAGGATTTTTTTCCCCTTAAATGGAGAAGATTGGCTTCTACCTCATTTCTGCCTTCCTCTGGATCAACATTGGGGGTTAAATAGGCTGAACATAGGTCTTTTTTTCTCGCCTAACGTACCATGTTAGAACAGCTACAGGGAACGTTTAATCAGTACAAGGATAACGAGGGCAGTAATCGTACAATATACAGGAGCGTCATTCCTGACAGTTTCAGCAGTGTTACACTATACAACCCCACTGCAGAGGACATTAAACGACTGCTGGATGTCTCATTTGAACATACCTTTGGGGTGGTTTGTGTCTCCTCCTTTTGGGTGGGAGGTTCACCCGCGCCTCCTGGTCGACTGACATTCTGTGCACTGAGGCAACAGAAAAGTGCCTTAAATATGCTCCGACTTCTTGGCTTCTTTGGTGAGGTCCTGGAGACTATCCCTGGAAGAAGAGAGTCAGAGCTTTACTAAAAGTACATTTCAAAGTAATGGTATTCATTTATTTGTACACTAGGGGGCCAAAAAAAAAAAACACTTTACTGTTAACGAGTTGTATACCGCCACACTTTTTGAACAATTTGTCATAATCTAGAAAAAATAATTAGGCAGACATTGACCAAGAAAAAGCGCCCCAAAAATTATATATTTATCATTAATGTATATTTAACACCCTGCACAATTCTCTTTAGCCACAACCCCTTCTCTTAAAGCTTTTCAACACTGTTGGGAAGTAGGTGTAAAATGTGCCAAGCTTATTAAAGGTTATGCACCATATTTGTATGAAGATCACTGGCGCACATGTAGAACAGCCATGAGATGGTATAAGGCAAAGAAAAGTGCCTCAAAACACCCAGCGAGTTGCATCAAATATACCACGCCACGAGCAGGCTTGCGACTTATGACAATATTGATAAATCTCTCTTGATAACATTCGAATGGCAGAAATATTCATCGTCCTTCACATAGCCATAAACAAACTTTCGTTAGGGACCTCCAATTCCAGTTTATATGCCACAAATGTAAAAGGTTTCATTCACAATAATCGGGCACAACAGTAACTATCCCAATGTAGAAACCGGTCAAAATAACAAAGTCCAAACAACACTGGCATAGTGACACTAGGGGGCAGTCAAACCAATGATCTTCAACTCTCTCCATACACCAAACACATTAAATCTACAAACTTTATTTACATTACTTTTCTGATCAAGTTCACCATTTCTGCAAATGGAAGAGCAGGCGGAGCAAAAATATTCAGCCAGTGAAAATGAGCGAAACAACACTAGGAACATTAGGAAACCAAGAAGTGTCAATCTGTATTGTTTGTAGGAACAGCAACTGTTTGGGCTACTAAAAA
Source organism: Eleutherodactylus coqui (assembly GCF_035609145.1). NCBI lineage: Eukaryota > Metazoa > Chordata > Amphibia > Anura > Eleutherodactylidae > Eleutherodactylus > Eleutherodactylus coqui. The sequence continues at coordinate 469,524,419 of NC_089837.1, read as the reverse complement.
AAAGAAGAAAAAAAACCGGGACCAATCATAGAGGACATGAATATCGGGCAAACTGAATAAGAGTTAGGAGTAAGGCTACATTTACATGGGCAAGCGCGATAAGCTGAGAAACTTGGCCCGATATTGCGCTTGCCAAGTTGCGATTTTCACAGCAAAGCGATGCGTTTTTGCATCGCCACATGTGAAAACATGGCAACCGCTTCCCATTGACTTCAAATCACATTGTTCTCACATGCACAATCGCGCGGCATGCAAGTGCCACGCCATTTCTTTCAAGGTCCCATTGAAAACAGTGAGATTTAGAACACGCTGCGATTTCCCCCCGCAGAAAATGGAAAAAGAAAATTTGTGAATAATCTATTTAAAAAAAGATTTCATATTTGTGCGAGTTTCTCAGTCATGTGAATAAGCCCTTAATACCATATCTGCCCGTCCTGCTTATAAGATATAGTCAGTATCAGGTGTGTGAAGCACTTCCCTCTCTATCTCTCGTGCCGTTCCAAATTTTCTAGAAGCAGACCCTCCAGTAGGACAGTCTTCTTTAGCTGCCATGGTGAGGAGGGTGCGTTCACAACTGCGTGCTCCGTTCCCTCCAAAATTGTATTCAATAGGTTAAAACAAATTAATAAAAGTTTGCTTGCTTTTCTTTAGGATTCCATTTTTTTACTAGAAGAGCGCTTTGGGTAAAGAAAAAAAAAACCAAACAATGTTTAATTCTGTTTTTATGCTTCCAAAATGGGAGGAAAAAAAAAAAAAAAAGACGGATCGTGCCATAAAGCTCCAACACAAGTGTGAATATACCTACCGGAATGTCCACAATGATACGAATTGCTGTTAGTCTCTAAGTAGAAACAATCTTCCTAAACTAGACGGTCCCCAAGACACAGTTACTGGCCTATGAAATAAGGGACGGAACAAAGCTTGCCCGTATCTCTTCACATTAGGTATTTCACTTATGATATTTAGTTAAACTAAGCACACCGTCCGGCGTTTAACCCCATCATTTCTACCAGTGGCCACAAACCACCGTGTTGTAGGGATCTCTTCCCGGTATTTAGCTGAAGCTGCATAGTGGAAAATTATAAGCTCACAAAAAAAAAAATTAAAAGATTAGATTGCAGGAAGTGCCCGGAGGTGAACACGATTACCATCTTGAAAACAGAGCAAATCAAAAGAATTCCTTGCATCAAATAGCTTTAATAAGTCATGGGGAGACAGAGCTAATAAGCAACTTACTGGAACGTCGAGACGGTTCATGGCTGCAGCTCATCCCAGATGATGACGAAATACTCCCTTAAAAAGATGCATTTTGCTTAAAATTGTGCTTACTTCCCCATACTGGCTACAGGAAACTTAACTAGGGGTTTAGGTTTTGAACAAATTATAGCTTAATTATTCAGAAAAATGTCCAAAATTACCAAGTTCTCAGCCAATTCTAGTTTGACATCTGTGGCAGAGACATAATCATCTAAAAAGAAAAGACTATTTTAGAAGGGGATTTCCGGGAACTAAATTATTGATGGCCTATACTAAGGATAGGTAATCAATATCAGATCAATGGGTGTCAGGCAACTCTCCACTAATTATTTGTTTAAAGAGGCTGCAGCACTTGGGTGATAGCTGTGACCTCCTCTCTGGTCTGTGACATCCCATCCATCCATCACGTGGTATTATTGTATCTTGACGCCACCGGAAGCTAGGGGGTTTGACAGGAGGAACGCCCCTGTCACACCCCTAGCTCCGATTGGCTGACGTCACAGAAGGTCCTAGCAGCACAGTGTGCATTGATTGTTGCCTGCCGTGGATGGTTAGGGTTAGGCAAGATTTTCCTTTTAGCCTTACATTATTACATGTCAATACTTCCATGTGACAGCTGTAACATGGATTTACAACTAATAATGTAAGGCTAAAAGAAAAATAATCCCTAACCCTAACCATCCACGGCAGGCAACAATCAATACACATGAAGCGGCAATGCCTGTTGCACTGCGGTGGATCTCCTGCCGCTGCGCAGGACACAAGGGAGCACCTCAGCGGTGATATGAAGCAGCAGGGGCGAAGGGCCGGCGAAGAAAGAGCAGAAGCGCCAAGCCGACGTAATGGCCGGAGAGCCACGGAGAGGAGCCGGGACGGGAGATGTTACGTGGCCTGTCAGCAGACATCAGGAGCAGCAGCGCCGCGCAGGAGACAGAGTGGCCGCTGATAAGAACGGCCACGGAGATCAACAGCTGCAGCAGGGAGCACAGGAACGGTGAGAAGAGAGCAGCAGCGGGGACCACAGCGCCGGGGACCAAACTTCAGGAGCGAAGATTACAGGCCCGGGGAAGAAAGTGGAGACGCGGGGAGCTTTATTAACAGCCGGGGAGCCACGTAGAACGCCCGGTGAGATACACAGCTGTAACGGGGAGCACAGGGCCGTGGACTACAGAGCACACAGCAGGAGCGGGGATTAGAGGGACGGGGAACAGTATGCAGGCGCCGGCAGCTGTATTAAAAGCCGGGGAGCTGTGACGGCAGACCAAGAGCGGGGATTACAGGGCCGGGGAGGGGAAAAAAAAAAAAAAAAAAAAAAAAGGAGCCGAAAGCACTAACAGGAGCCAACATATATTACCAGGGGACGGGAGTATTATAGTTACCTGTCAGGACCTAGAGCCGAGCCTTCTCTCCAGTCAATGAGCTTCAGGTGGCGTCAACTCTCAGTCAGTCTTGTCTCCACCACTACTTCCTGGTGGGGTCAAGATACAATAATACCCCATCACATGACCAATGTGCAATTCAATCCCCTATTCAGGTGGATGGGATCGAGTTACAATACCAAGCACCATTGCTACAAAACGTACTGTGCCCAATATACAGCAACACTTGCCGGAGTCGGACCGCCATGGTAGGTCATCTGTATTTCAGTCCTGTTAAAAATCCCTTATTATTAAAAATTTTGTAAGATTTGTTAGGGTAGTTGTTCATATGCGGGCTGACGGGAGAACATGAAGATCTTAGGTCACTCAATCAAAAGGAGGTTTTTTGTTTTTGGTTTTTTTTTAAGGGGAAGGGCCAGTTGTAATAGAGTAATAAAAGTCTCTTCCTTGCTCTACATGACAACCGGATGCGATACCAGCTTTTTAATCTGAATTAATACACCTGTGCCCATGAAAAATGAAGTTAGCAGAATACTCAAAAACCACGATATGTGAACACTGGGCTGTAGGGTTGCATGGCCAATATTATCCGGAAGCTGCCTCTGGTGAAGCAGCCGAAGTCCTGCCAAACTGGTTAATTTCACAGTGTTTACTACTGACTTTTTCCACCCCAGGTGTACAGTACAGAGTTATGGACCTAAAAGACAGTGGATTTAAAGTAGTATCATTCTCTCTTATGTATTGAGCATTATCTAGAAGATTAACCCAGATTTTAATTAGAACATCCACTGACATCCTTGCAGTAGTAACCCCTTACCCAACTTGTCTGAGAAGGTGGATATGAACCAGATTGCCTATATACACACACATACACTACTTCTGTCCATGGGCCGTACTGTACCTTGCATTACTGTAAAACTGGTCTCCTTGAGGGCAATCTTGTTCATATCCACCTTCTAAGACAAGTTTGGTAAGGGGTTCCTACCGCAAGGATGTCAATAAGACCCACTGACAAGCGGTTGTCCACTATAAAGGAGGTTGGTTTATCACTGCATTTACAGAACTATTCTAGAACACGATTTTCTGATTACATTAAAAGAGGTATTCTGGCAATGAGATGGGTAAACAGTGATAGGTCATGGGGTCTGACTACTAGGACTCCCACCAATCCTGAGAATGGGGGACCCGTGTCCTCCCTGTTTCACAGTTCAAGTTACAGTTTGCCATTTCTGAGGAGCAGTAGGGAATGAAGCGCTAGTCACACATGCGCAGCAGCGTCTCTCAGTGGTGCAGGCAGATAGTCAAGCAATGTGCTCAGCTATATGTCTGTCACATTGAAATGAATGGAGCCACTGCTGCACATATGCAACCAGTGGCTCCAGTCCCCATTACACTAATAGAAATAGGACAATATCTTGAACTGTGAAGGTACTGATGTATCTTGACGCCTCCAGAAGCTAGGGGTTTGACAGCGCCGGCAAAGCTGCTTCATGGCGCTGTGCAATCTACCCGAGCCTGACCCTGCTCTGTGCTGTAACACAGAGGGGGGTGCCGCCTCCTGACCCACCGGTGGGGAAGCCCCTTTCAGATGGGGCAATGCACGGCTGGAGCGAGGACCGTGCATGCCAATGAAGGGATCCGACGGCCCTTTCCGGTGGGGCAATGCGCGGCTGCTGTGGGAGACATGGATGCAGAGTAAGGGAGCTGCTGCATTACCTTAGTGGGCTGCCAGGACCTGCAGCCCAGCTACCTCTGCAGCCAATCACGTACTGGGGGCGTCACTGTCCTCTAAATCTTGTCTCCACCAGGACTTTCTAGTGGTGTCAAGATACACCAGTACCAACTGTGAAATTGGGGGGTGGGGTGATGGCAACGAAAACAGTCACCGTATGTGCCCTGTAATCCCAAACCACACATTTTATATATCAAAACATCCAAAACAAAATGAGGAAGCCATTCCCATACTTTATTTTAGCGCAGATAGATAGATAGATAGATAGATAGATAGATAGATAGATAGATAGATAGATAGATAGATAGACAGACTTTTACCCCCCCCAATAAAACAAAAGAGGAAAAAGGCCAGTGCAGAAGATATTAAAAATATACCCCTATATGTCACGGAGGGGAAAAAAAATACATTGAAAAAAAACAAATGCTGCAAAAATAATTTTGGTAGCTGAATGAAAAAATATAGGGCAGTTAAACCACCACATGGGTAAAATCCCTAAAAAAAAAGTGTCTGGTCCTTAAGGTTCATAAATGGCCTGGTCCATAAGGGGTTAAGGCAGGGGTTGTTGTAAATACTACACTGCACTACCGGAGTAATTCTATGCAGTGACAAACTAGGTCCTTCCCAATTATCAATGGTGATCCTCTGTGTCATGCCATCTGAGTGCCATTGTCATTGGGTCATGGTTGTTTTTACAATGGTCTATAAAAGTTTATGTTGTTACTAGAGATGAGCGAACGTACTCGGTAAGGCCGATTTCGTAATCGAGCACTGCGATTTTCGAGTACTTCACTACTCGGGTGAAAAGATTCGGGGGGCGCCGGGGCGTCCCCTCTGCAACCCCCCGCTCACCCACGGCGCCCCCCGAATCTTTTCACCCGCGTAGTGAAGTACTCGAAAATCGCGGTGCTCGATTACGAAAATCGGCCTTACCGAGTACGTTCGCTCATCTCTAGTTGTTAACCAGCCTTCTCATGGCAACGTTTTCCCCCTCTTCTTACAGTGATACTTCATAGTCCATATATGGCTACAGGAAGATAAATAAAGATGCAGGTTGTAATAAATGACTATTGTAGGTACAAATTCATAGACCTGCATTATTTTAGATATTTATGACTGATCAAGGATGAATCCCCTCAGAGGTTTGTCAACATTATTCTCTCATGGTGTCTTGAGTAAAAGCCATTATTCCGGGACTCCCGAGTGTTAAAAGGTGATGTTTTTCTGTAAACTCCACAGGTATTCTACATGAAGGAAGCAGGATACACATTGGAGAACTAATTCTGCTTTTTTGGTATAAGACTGGAGAGGACAACAAATCCATCGGGCTACAAACATTATGAAGAGGATTACCATAGATTGTTGCTATCAAAATGACTAACCAACACAGAAGATTCTGGGAATAGGAGCTGCAAACCTGACTGGTGATGTGTGATACTATATATATATCCATTGTAGTAAGCCTCTAATTATAGGACCGCAGCTTCCTACTCTGGGAGTTCCTACAAGTTCTTTTCAATTGTCTTCCTTTAGGCCAATAATGACTTCCTGCCATGCTTCAAATAGGTTCTTCACTTCTTGAATATACCAACTTATGCTTCAGCTCACGCTGGATATAATTAATATATCACAGTGCTATGATCGGCTAGATGCAAAAAATTAGCTGATGTCCACTTCAAGAATATAGCAGAGCGGATTTTGTGCCTTAAAGAAAAGCTTTGCAATTTAGAACTTCATAGTTTTTAGTTCCATGCCATTTTAAAGAGATTTACCTGAATAGGAACACTTGTTAATATCCACCTGCCCTGAAAGGGTGCCACTTGCACACCTCAAAGTGTACCTGTCATTTCAAAATAAGCATGCTTCTCAGGTACACACACAACCAATTTGTGGCCACTATTGGACTTGCAGCAGCAGGTTTCTACTCTGCAGGCTCAATCTCTAGTTCTCAGTTTTCTCTGAGCTAGTGGATGGACACTGTTGCTCTTATCTCTGTAACACACCCTCAGAAGCCACAGCAACAGCATGGAGGGCATTATACAGCAGTACTGAGCAATGTAGCTGTAAATCCAGCACTGGGATGAGGTAAAACACTTACTAGAGCTTTAAGCTGCTGCATCCTCCTTCCCCTCTGTAGAAGCATGCAATCTGATCTCTCAGTGAGCTGATCTGTTGCAAGATCGATGTAGAAGTTAGCGATACGTGGAGAAGGCAGCATTTTTCTCCATTCAGATTATTACAAAAGGTTTCTTAGATTTGCTTGTACAATTGATTTATATTTTTTAAAAATTGAAACATCAGTGCCCATTTTAAGGAGTTACCCACTTGTAAACTATTGATGGCTTACCTACAGAAAAGGCCATCAAAGGCTAGTAGATTGGTAGAGGTCCTCTGCCTCAGACTTCCACTGATCAATTATTTGCCAGGCAAGTGAGTAGGCTTGGTATTACAGGCAAAATTCCCATTGAAGTGAATGGGAACTTTGCCTGCAATACCAAGCTTGGCCACTGCACCGAGAACAGCGCAGTCTGCTTCCTGCAGAAATCAGCTAAGTACATGACCACAGTGGCCTAGCAAACAGCTGATCAGAGGTGGATCCAGGCAGCAGACCCCTGCCAATCTACTACTGAAGGCCATGAATAGTTTACAAGTGGACAATCCCTTTAAAAGGTAAATCAGAGCCCTTTCTTTTAAAAAGTCCTGCAGCTGTACCGTTTTTTCCCCCATTCACTAACAGTAAGCAGAAGTTCAGCTTTATTTACTGGAAAACGCCTTTACGTTCATGGAGCTAAAAATTGTGCATGTTGATAATTCCGTAGCATTAGCTGCAGCTATGCAAAACCACAGGTATTAAACCATGATACAAACTCCAAAGATCCAGCTTAAAAACAGGACAGCGGTGGTTGTGTATGCAAGTTCAACAACCTTATACTAGCTCAAATAATCTATAGCCCAAATGGAGCCTGTATTCTAGTCCTGAGGACGTCCTGATAAGCCGACCTGCAATAAACATCATTAATGTCAAAAGAGACTCCGACTGCTACATAACAAGAACCATTTCCCTGAAGCAGGACAAGACTCCTCAAGCAGATACAGAATGTTCTCTATTGACACACTGGTTATGAGTGATACAACCCTGCACAGAGAGCAACTGGAACACAGTACACCATGTCCTATTCAATTACTGCTATACAGGGCCTTGCAACAGGAGGTCAGACCCGCTGCGGAACACCTTAATGACAAATGCTAAATGGGAGCAGCATCTCTCCATACGCGGTTAACTGCAAGATGCTCAGCCAAATACACCGTATCAGATAGCAAATGTAACCAAGTTATCTCCTGTATACTGGTTACCGCCATCTAATACACCTTTAATAGAGTCAAATCCACGCAGATTTTTCACACCATCTGAAAATGGGGTTTGGCAAAACCCGATTCACTTGCATTACACTATTCATGGCTGCAGAGCCAATGATTCTCCGCTCGTGGAGACGGGGATAGCGATCACTGCGTTCCCCGCAACCGGATTATCGCCACGGAGAACGCAATGAAAATCCACCTGTGGACAGCCAGCCTAAGATACAGGGGGTGGACAAAAATATGAAAACACTATATGAAATGCATGCCTTAAGTTACATGAGATTATAAATCATATGACACAGATGTTGCTGGGCAGAAGTGGACATCTGTCCGAGCAACAAGTTTCCATTGGTCAGGGGTTTGAGCCACTCAGCTGCTCTAACCAGCTGCCTCCCAAAACCACCCAGAGCAGGGCAAGAGGCGAAGTAAAACACAAGTTTGTCAGGAAAGCTGTCAGCCAAGCAGGGGTGAAAAGGGCAGCTCAGGGCTGACGATTAAAATCCCATGTATTTCGTATGGCGTTTCCATATTTTTGTCCACCCCAGTGATCGGCAATCATTATAAAGGACAATATCTTAAAGTTTGCTATAGTGTTTGCACAAAAGAACCGTGTGAGACATCTATTAAAACAGAGGATTCCCAAACTTGTGGCCAACTGTAGGTCGAATCCATCAGATCGGACCCTCCACAATTTTGAGATCATCAAGATTCTTGATCCCATTTTGCTGTAGCTCAAGCATGGGAAGTCTTTCTCCATGGAAATCAATAGAGGTTATAGAAACTTCAGACGGAGAACATCTGGATCTCTTGGATCCTGAAAACAATGAAGGTGGCAGCTGCCAGATCTCCGTTCATTTGAAACTCATTGAACTATCATTAGTATCAAGTTTGTGAGACCCTTTACATACTGAAATATGACCCCTAGAGTGATAGTCTTAAAAACATTTGTGTGGCCTAGGCTTCGGGCTGACTATTCCAGCCAGTAAAAGAATTGGATATATTCGTTTATTTCCAGTCTGCCAACATGTTGCTCGGCAACAGGTCATTGTTAAAATGAAGATTATGAATGGTAATAAAAAGCTTTTTATATCTGTCAAGCCATCAAGAAGCATATAAACCAGCGAGTCACATGTCTATGCATGGTAATCACCCTACTTCATGGGAATGTTACCACCTCCATGCTTATAAAGTGACACATGTAGATATTACTGTACACTGCAATACCAATATTTCACATCAGCATTTAGTCACGTTCCTTTGACACTGAATCAGAGTACTGTGTATATATGCTAATTGTGAATCAGATAAGGAAATGATTGCGTTCTCAGCTCTTTGTAGGCGGAAATTATTAATTGGCCTTTGTCTCTCAAAGCTAATGTATCTTTAGCAAAATGACAGGAAAGAATACAATCATACCGTCCTTGAAGATACATATACAATAGCTATACTGAGTTAGCATTGTGTACAGCACGCTGCAGCGACAATACGTTTTCTTCTAGACCGAGCTCCCACGTCTAGTCAATAGGAAAGCAGAAGTATAGCTCATCAAACTGGCTTGAACCAAATATTTAGCCATGATCTCTATACAGGCTCATGGACTATGAATTACTTACTAATCCATAGTTATTAAAAAGTATTAAAGGGCCTAATAGATTTGGAAATCTGTGTCAGTTCTTGACAGAAGTAGCACAAAACTAAAGGGTTGTCCCTTTTGCAGTTTTGCTGAAGAAAACATAGCACCGTACATTACACAGTGGCCCGGGTTGGTACTGCAGGCTGATTCCTATTGAAGTCTGCAGTACTAACCCGGGCCACTGCGCAAATGCATGGAGCGGTCTGCTTTTGGCAGGACAACAATATAAGTGGCACAACCCCATGTCATTTAGAATGCAAGGCAAAGGAAAGAAAACAATGGCAAGCTGTTTCAGCCGGCCAGATGTCATATGTGACCCTACAGATAATCAAATCTGACCATCAGCTCTCATACACATTAGGAAAAAGTAATCGAAACACAGCGATCTCAGTACGACTAGCTAACTGTCATAATTATTTGTCAGCGGAAGGTTGCTAATACCTATGAGGAAAGATAGGGTGGGCACCTTGAATTTGAACGCCGAATTCTTTTGTTCTGTCTAAAGGTAAGTAGATGGAAATCACTTGGCAATGTAAGTGTATGGAAAGGGTCCACTTCTGACCCAAATAGAATGCCATCAGTTTAGCTAAACAGTGACACTTGGGGTGCAATTATGGGGAAATAAGTTGCGAAGCGTTTTCCAACACGTTAAGGCCGCACTATAATAACGATGTGGCTTTTGAATGGGGGGGGGGGGGGGGGGCTTTAAATACTTATTCCCAGCCTGGGCAACAAGGGCGTTGCACCACGGCACAGCAAAGATCAAGATCTAGAGTAAAAAAAAAAAGTCTCAGATTCTATGTAGTTTATAGCCAATATATCTAAAAACACACATAAACCCAAGAGTACTGAAGCACTATCTTACACAATGTATAGATAATTTACAGGCAGGGACTGACTTTAATGTAGCATGTAGGAAGCAGATGGTACTTCAATCTGTCCTGTGGATCCTGTGTCAGAGAATAGAGTAACGGGGCACTTCTCAAGAGGCCCCCCTGAGAGAGGAGAAGACCCTCGAATTACATGTGCCAAAGATCAACCCGAGGTGAAAGAGAGAATACATTTCCTGTCAGTCGCTAGGTAAAACACCGAGTTATTTCAGGGTACTGAGAGCTGTGCTGAAGCAGTAATAACAATAAATTAGCCTCATAATAAAACAACGCCATTAGCGGGTTTTTATAGCTAAAGAACAAGGAATGGAAAGTCTTTGTACAAAATGTACAAAGCCCTGAGAGATCTATTACAAAGCAAAAATGAACAACTATTCAAGAAGAAAAAAAAGCCCTCATTATACCTTCCTTATATGAATTTAATCCACGTGCCTGTAGAAAGGAAATCAGAATACAGAGAACAGTGGCTTAATAAAGAGTCAGAGACTCGGTCACACCTGGCGGGAGCCCTATGACAAAGAGTACAACAGCAAGCCAAAAACAGTGTGCAAGGGTCCCTTTACTCAGGCCAAATATGGATTACTAATATGTCAGAAAGCAGATTTACAGGATGTTTATCTGTCCGTGTTTTATGAACCGTAACATAGAGCTAATAAAATATATATATAAAATAGGTAAAGTCCCCCGGTGCAAGCAACGAGTCGTGACCAACTTGTGTCGTTTTCTTGGCAGGCCGTTTTTGCGGGGTGGTTTACCATTGCCTTTCCCAGTTATATTTCCCCCCCAGCAAGCTGGGTACTCATTTTACCAACCTTGGAAGGATGGAAGGCCGAGTCAACTTGAGCCGACTACCTGAACGATGTGGGGATTGAACCTGCAACCTTCAGGTCGTGAGGGAGAGCTTAAGAATTTTGCTGCCCTAACACATTGCACCACACGAGGTTCTTAAAAAAAATAAAATAAAATAAAAAAAAATATATAACATTTTTTATTAAATAAAAGTTTTATTTTCTAGTGGGACCGAACAACAATTTGATATTAACCAAGTAGAAAATGAAGCTGATGAAGCTAAATACAGAGACAAATGCAGATCAAATACTGATAGAATGTCTTCATGTCTAATATGGAGCTTCTAGTGTGGAATTGTCCATGCCATATTTGTCCGCCACGTGTGAAAGCGCCTTTAAAGGCTGATCCTTGCAATATGCGATCACTATATGATTGCTGGTAGTCTGAAGCTCACTCACCCTGAGAATGGAGGAACAGCAGCAGCAGTTACAGTATGTGGCCCCTTCATGGGTTTTCCCTGCACAGTAGAGCTTCTGGACACTGGGTTGTACCACAGCACCCGAATTAGCACTGTGGTCCCTTCATTCTCAGGATCAGTGAGGGATGGACCATCATCAGCATAAAGTGATGGCATATCCTAGTGTTATACAATCACATGATGAGATGACAGTACCCGCTGAACGATGTATCTCCCCCACATACAATATCTTGAAGGGGGTCTTTGAACTCCTCACGTTTGCAAATCTAACTTTTCTGGTATCACTCCTATACTTATGTTAGAAAAAAAACATTGGCTGCAATCCCATTTACATTCCCCTTAAATGAATATTCCCATCTAGGATTTTCATAGGTGAGATGGTAATCCACTACTATAGTTACCGACCACCCGGACAGTAAGAAAACAGCCAAGCGCAGTGTCATTTGCATTGAAGGGAATAGGAGGTAGGGAAACGGTGTAGCACAGCACACTGGGGCGGTTACAGAAACAGTGTAGCGCAGTTTCCATAGCTCTCATTCACTTCAATAAGAGCTATGCCAACAGTGCTACGCTTAAGCAGGTGGTTGGAAGCAGAGGGCTGGTTTTCCTATCTTAGCCGAGAAAAGTGAAGATAGGAAAACCCCATTAAGGTACAGTTTTTATAAGGTTTGTTGAATCATTTGTGTAAGGCTTTAGTCATATTTGCATTGGGGGCTCCGTTTGAACTCTCTAGTGCAGTTCTAGAACTAAAAACAGCACCATATGCAACGTTATTTTGGGCAGGAAATGCTAGGAGGTATGACAGAAGCCAAAGGAACCCCATTATAGTCAATTCTGTCTGTCAGGTGTCATTCGTTTCTAGCATAGGACAAATCTTTCCCCAGCTGGAAAGATTTTCCGGTTTTCCCCTTCCCATGACTGAATACAAAAAGAGAATGCCACAACTCAAGTGTGAACAAAGCCTAGAGGCAGGCAATAGCAACGGTCACTCTTCATGGACAATGCAGGGAAAAACGAAGCAGCTCGCCAGCAGGATGCACGCGGGCCGGAATCATCTGCAGAAGGTATGAATAGATGGTGCGGCGACCGCTTACAACGCGTCAGAGGATCGCTCCATTTTATGTCCTTCCTGTTGGGATTTTAATAAGCTGTGATTTTATGGATGTTGGATCCTTTTCTTGCCGTCTTCATGGACAATGGGCCGTCACTGCTCAACCACACACCGAGCCCCTACAGGTTCTAGGCTTTGGAAAATCCCTGTCCCGTGATCTCTCACCCCACCAACGAGCTGAATGTGGGGAATTCCACCCGCATGGTGCCCAATAAGAGTAAACAGGCATCAGCATCATACGCAGACAGGCAGGTGTGCCAAGTAGGAGCGAGGGAGGGCTGCCTTTGTATCAAGAAAGGGAATTTTATATACAGCAAAAACACAAAAACTTGGAACATATCGTCCTGCTTCTGAGCACATTTTATGCCCGTTACTTGCCATCGTGATGACACACTGACCTACATACTCTCATATACAAGCTAGAGCTTCACATGAAATGCATTCGTTGAACAGTAAATTAGATACACAAAAAAAAAAAAACACAGCATAGAGATGAACATTGATATCCGCTACATTGTTTCCATGACAGATGTTTGACTGATGAAACAAAATTGCAATGCTACATGGACCTGTACAAAGATAGCGCTCATAGGACAGGATCCTGTATATTGATTGAGTTATTACAGCCTGTATATTCAAGTCATCAGGGAGAACGCCAATCACAGACTAACTTTTAGATTAAGTAGCAGTCACAGCTCACCAGCTGTTTCGGATCTGGACAAGGATGACGTCATAATATCAACCCTGGCCCATGTTATCCACATGCCTGCCCATGCTTGGTGTTGGATGCCATCCGGAGCGCTTCTATGCAGGTATGCGGATGGTCTGGTTGGCTAAGAGTCATGTGTCCCAGCCAGCCAATCAGCACTTGTCTGTACACTGTTAATCTAGTTCCTCCTTATTCGGGATGCCAGTTCTACTTCTAGTCTGAAGGCGTTTCTGGTCAAGTCGGTGGCTCCTGACAGAGAAGTCTGTTTGGTGTTGTAACATCTCTCTCCTGACGTATTGGTATTTCCTCATCAGGTTCATAGCATGCTTGTTTAATATCTATAGCAAATGTATTATTATTTAATGTAGCAATCATCATCCCCGTTTCCAACTAGGGAGAGTTAGGGTCACCCGGGTTCCTGACGTGGGGCTGCCCTCATCAGGGAGAGTGCTCCACTTTTAGTTAGAATCAGATTTCCCATTCCTCCACTTTTAGGTTTTGTTCTAGTGTTCTCCATATTAGTACATCATGTATATAGACGTCTGAACGAATGAGGTCTTTTGCGTTCAGCTCTGTCTGTGACCTTTTGGTAAATTAAATACATAGCAGTCATTTCCTTACATTTCATGCTGACAGAAGTGGGGCAACTCACTTGAACTAATCAAGGCCAAGTTTTAGCCATCTAAGATCACATGACTAAGCTCTAGAATTGCATATTTTTAGTAGAGAACATCTGATACGTGATCTAAAAATGATACACCCAACTATGTTAGAAGCACCAACGAGGCTCACACACCCAAATAAGCATTTAGAACTGGTCAGCTTTCTGCCCCAATGGAAAGATCAGATGCCCATTCGGTACAAGTGTTTTCATGGGGTAAAGATAAGGCGCTCGGTCTAACTACTTTCTGTTGTATCACTTCAGAGAGCAGTGTCCTTTTAAAAAGGGACAATAAAGGTAAATGTATACATATAACCAATTACGTGTCCATCTACAAAACACCTTGAATGCTATTAAAAAAAGGGAAAAATCTAGTAGAAAAAGCAGGGCTCCAGCCCCTCTAATCTTTTCCATTCTATCTAATTAATGGGCAGGTTTAGCATGCCTAGTCTGCCAGCATACAGTTGTAGTAGTAGAACTTTGTTGCAGCCATAAATTCGCCCAATTTAAGGTTGATAGTGGAAGCATGTATACGTCTCCACCCGATATAACATTTTTTTTTTACCTTCACAGAAACCAGATTGCCCTACAAAATACCCCAAATTTCTAGACAAATGGGGGCGTCTGGATGAGTAGCTCATATCTTCTACAATAATCACTGCTGTGCCACGTCTTCCATTCCCAAGTGTAGCTATCCAAATACTAAATCTTTTGACATACACCATCTCTGCTGTGCTAGGCTTCTCTATTGTATTATGTTATTTGGAATTGTCTTTTGATTGTGCTTGCCTCTCTCTAAATATCCTACCCAAGGCCTCATGTCCACAGGCGTTTTTCACTGCGTATTATGCACGCGTTGCAGAGCCACGAGATACGCGGTGAATGCAGTCAATGGATTTTTGATGATCCATACAGATGAGAGTAAGGACACTGTGTGGCGATATGCATAAGAAAAAAAAAAAAGATGCATCATGCTCTATTTTACCACATATTACATGCATACAGCCCTATTCATCTCTATGGGTGTGTGTGAATATGCAATGCACACACAGTGCTTAAAGGGGTTGTCTCGCGGCAGCAAGTGGGGTTATACACTTCTGTATGGCCATATTAATGCACTTTGTAATATACATCGTGCATTAAATATGAGCCATACAGAAGTTACTCACTTACCTGCTCCCTTGCTAGCGTCCCCGTCTCCATGGATCCGTCTAATTTCGCTTTCTTCTGGCGTTTTTAGACGTGCTTGCGCTGTGCGGTCTTCTTCCTGGTGAATGGGGCCGCTCGTGCCGGAGAGCTGGTCCTCGTAGCTCCGCCCCGTCACGTATGCCGATTCCAGCCAATCAGGAAGCTGGAATCGGCAATGGACCGCACAGAGCCCACGGTGCACCATGGGAGAAGACTCGCGGTGCATCGTGGGTGAAGATCCCGGCGGCCATCTTGGTGAAGGAAGAAGAAGGAAGACGTCGCAGAGCGGGGATTCGGGTAAGTAATAAAATTTTTTTTTTTTTTAACACATCCTTTGGGGTTGTCCTGCGCCGAACAGGAGGGCCTATGGAAAAAAAAAAAACGTTTCGGCGCGAGACAACCCCTTTAAGCAACTGGTTGTATAAGCACTGCATGTGAAATGCATGTTGCTAAAATACATGCTGATAAAGTGGCAAAAAGCATGAAGAAGTTCTTGCGTTGTTTTGCACGCATATTGAAACGCAGTGGATACATGGCAAAAAACACATACGCAGGGAAAAAGATTCTATACACAGCTAATGGGTATGAGGCCTTATACTCGGAGATTGTACTATGTTTTTCTGTGGAAATGCTGTTTAGCTCCTCCCCCTTTTACATTATTTGTAAACTAAATAGTTTTCAATAAAAATACAACACAACTACAGTACATGTGTAATTTAATTCACGTCTAGTGATTGCTAGAAAGCAAGGTACTTTTTACTGGCAGCCATAACGAGGTCTTATGTCTATTTGCCTGCCAACTTCTTCACTCAACGGCTGCAGTTTCCACCGGCAGAGGACACTATCTGCAGCGCAGAAGGGATCAGGGTGGTCTCCGATAGCATGCAGTATATGCCTAAATTATCCTCTGCATTGCTTTGACATACACCAATGGCAGTAAAAAGAAGGGGGGCAGGGGGGTGGATTAGGGGCCAAAACACGACTGTACAAATATCATACAGAACATCTAAAAATCTTTTATGCCATACCGACGATAC
This sequence comes from Eleutherodactylus coqui, assembly GCF_035609145.1. Taxonomy (NCBI): domain Eukaryota; kingdom Metazoa; phylum Chordata; class Amphibia; order Anura; family Eleutherodactylidae; genus Eleutherodactylus; species Eleutherodactylus coqui. Next base: position 469,508,195 of record NC_089837.1, on the reverse strand, counting down.
TAACATATACTAAAAGGACAGATGATGGAAGGGACTGCTAATATAAATGATACGTAATAACTAAAACGCCCCTGCAGGCAGTTCCGAGGATGCTGGAAGGGAGAACTCATGTTGTGTACAGCATTCTGGTGTTGGGAGGGGGGGGGTGTTTAAATAATTTGCATTATAATAACTGCTCATTAAGGGATTTCAATAGAAGTAGCAGTAATGTAACAACATCCCCTGTCTTTATACCACTAGTAAATAAAGAATTCAGAAGCTAGACAGTCAATTCTATGCGCCAAGGAAAATAAAGGAGTATTCGAGGATCAAGTTCATATTTGATTCCACAGTAAACACAAAATTCTCCGTTTATAAGCCGTTCCACATCTTTCAATCAGCTTCATAAAAGTCTGTTGCCAAGAGAGACGATCACTTTATGCGGTCAGCGCTGCACGACATGCATGGATGTTGTAGTCTGCAACCCTGCAGAACCTGCTGATCTGATTATACAGCTGATCACACAAGCGATCCAAGTGTGAAGGCTTTATGGGGTGACAACTATCTAAAAGTGTACGGCCAGTTTATACTGCATCGTGCAGTACATGCTGTTATATTCCCCACCTAGATCAGAAGCAGTCAAGTTCTGCCTGGAGAGCACCTAGTAGGTGAGAGGAGACTTTAAGGCCATGCATTCCACTCTGAGAAATGTATGCAAATGCCAAGATGCAACAATGTATCAACAATGCACTGTTGACACATTGTTCCATTTGCATATATTCCTCACCTGCTCACAGGATAGATAGGCATTTGGGCTTTTCCAATATCCAAGGCTATAGTTTCATGAGTGCTTGAAGAGAAGACAATTTGTAACAGAGTAATAGACAATATACGTTAGTTAGCATGGATAATGTGATCCGTTTCATCAGGGAATGTTCCGACTAGGTACAAAATGCTCCCAGTGTAAAGTGCAGACAAAGTATAGAGCAGCTGCTATAGCAACCCGATTGTAGCTTTTATTTCTCCGGAGCAGGTTAGGAAATGGAAGAAAGGCTGCTTTCTTTATATACGCTAGACAGACCGTTCTGCATTAATAAAAAGATGTTTCATATGGAAATAATAATGAAGTTCTGTATCTTCCCTGCTACAAGCCAGACATGTAGGTGTTCCTCATCAAGCTAGAAATAAGACAACTTCAGACTTCACTCTGAAGTCTAGCAACAGTCTCGAATCAGGTGCCGTTTTCGGTAAGTTGCATTTAAAAGGGAGTCAGTCATCAAAACGATACCCTTCAAACATTCTTCAGAGCACTCAAAGTGTGTTCCTATGGCCGAGACGGGAAAACCAGCACTCCATTTCTGCCCAACTGCTTGCGTAGCGCTTATTGAAGTGAATGACAGCTATGGAAACAGCGTAGCACATGGCGCTAAACTGTTTCCGCAACTCCGAGTTCTAGAAACAACGTAGCGAGCTGTGCTACACAGCTTCCGTAGCTTGTGTTTACTTCATTGGAAGCTACAGAAACAGCGCCTGGCGGTTTTCATAGTTACTGTGTGGCTATGAAAGGCCAAGATGCGATTCGCACACGCTTTGTACTAGGAAAAAAAATAAAGATTAAATCAGACATGCAAATAAGCTGCCAAATGCTGTGGGGGTATTCCCAATAGTGCCAAGTGCTCCGGTTCTCACCACATAGACCTCCCCACTTACCTGAGCGACAGCCCCGCAATCAGAACACCTTCATGACGTCAACTACCTCCACACAGAAAACCAGCAGATCCTCTGTTGCTTGGCAGCCTGGCGTCCATGCAATACATCTGTGACCAGCTGTCCATAGCATTCCTGGCATGCACTGGGTTACGAGTGGCGTATGTGAGATTTCTGTGTGCAGGTGCGTTACGTCATGAATGTCTTCTGATTGACATCCATGCAATTAGGTAAAAGATGGAGGAGCTGGGTGGAATTACGTGGCAACAAGCAGAGAACTTGCCAGGTCAACTGCATATCGGATTAAACTTTAATTTTCCTCGGGAATGAAGAGGGTATGAATAGCAACAAAGGTATGTCTTTGTATGCGTAGAAGTGCTCTAAAGAACGTTTGCCGGTAAGGCGAATCTGGCATGGAAATTACACCCTCCAAACCCCTGCAACCTGACCACGTTGTCATATATACAGCACAACAGAGTTCCTTTTTAAAGGGGTTGTCTTACCAGTTAGCATTTAAAAAAAAAAAAAAAAACACTTAGAACCCCTTCAAAATAATAGTAATACTCACCTGACCGACCCACCGCCGCTCACAATCTGAAGCTTTGCGGGGGTTCCCTGCAGGTCTCTGTACTCCCTGGACAGTGTTGACTCAGGCATGTTGTGACTCCTCAGCGGGGATCAGGTCACTGCCATGGTCAGCGATAGGCTACAGTAGTCACAAGATGTTCAAGTCAACACGGACCAGAAGTACGGAAACCAGCAGCGGAACTGATACAGTGTCAATAGGAAGGCAGCGCTGGGGCGGGACGTGCTTTCTAATAAAGCTATAGCAACAGAAGTAGGAAAGCAATGCATCATTTAATGTAAGGAGGCTGGAGCAGAACAACCGAGCATCTCATTTGTTTCTGGCCTTTATGGAGTACACGTGAAATAGACACTTGTCCTCCACTGCAAATGTACATCTTGGAGCAATAGGTGACAGGCATCATTCTGTCCATTACTACAGCTCCAACAAGGGTAATCCTTTAACTTAAAGTGATCCTCTAGTCCTGGACAAACAAAGATGGCCACACCACTTCTCTGACTACATAGTGCACGCTGTTTATTAGCATGCGTCATTAGCACGAGGGCTCTTTTACACGGGACAGCCTGTCCAACAGGCCGCCACAATGATAATAGCCCCTGTGCTCTTACACAGGAACAGGCATTGCTCAATGAATGGACAAGATCATGCAGCTATTGGCTGTGTGCAGTCTTAGGCCCCCTGCACACGGGGGGGAAATTCTGCAGCAGGATTTCCTGCAGAATTTCGCCCGTGCCCGCATGCATAGGATTGCATTGCAAAACGCAGTTCTATGCACACAGCCGCGATTTGTCCGGGTGAAAAAAAACACACGCGGAAAACAAATCGCGGCATGTTCTATAATGTCAGTGGTGATGGGCTGCCTCCGCTCTGTGCATGCGCCGACTGGCCGGCAGCCAGTGCATAGCAGGAGACAAAGTTGTTGGGAGCAGGTGAGCTGCAGGCCTCTGCAGGGGCCATGGGACCGCATCGCAGCGGGATCCGACCAGGCCATCTGCAGGCGGCCTTAGCCGCAAGCAGTTTTTGCTATGCGAGGGTGCACCCTTAGACTACCAATGCATACTATGCACATCAGGTAGTCAGAGAAACGGTTCGGCCATCTTTGTTTGCCCAGGCCCAGAGGGTCACTTTAGTGAGTCTTCGCACGGGCAGAATGATTACACCCAGTTGCAGCGGAAGTTGCTGCTGCGGAATTCCGCACCAAAATCCGCAGGGCTCCCTGTGGATGGTGATGCGGGATTGCAGGCAGATTTAAGCCATTTTCTTACTTGCATTATTCTTATTCTTCTGCTGGATAAATATGCGCTATGCTTTCTGCTCATTACATGTTATAAGAAGTAACCCATTATACTAGATGGGCAGAAAAGAACGGGTAATTGGTAGATACAAGGAGAGTAATTAACAGAACAACTGTATTGTGAATAAGTTAAAAAGAGCGAGGATAATCATAGCTGCCATCCTTTGGCTCTGTTCATAACACATTCGGGAGCTATGTTTGGCGCATACGTCACAAAATTCTCAAGATGTGAATATTTATTTAGCCGGGCGTATGCAAACAGTGGCCTTTTGGCTAGTATAACTTTTTCAACTGTATTGAAAAGTCGGCTACGGCTTTCAATACAAGTGGATCCTGTATACTTCTGGCAGCACCCTTTAAATATGCATGTGAATGACGTGAACACAGCATAGTTCCAGCTGTACAAGTCTGGTCGGTACAAGCTATAAACTGCCATACACACATATGCATATATTAAAACTTAGGTACGGAACCTCCAGAAAGCCTAATAAAATGCCAGCATAAAATACTCTAATGCCACTTTAATTTTATAACTTCGTCTCGCTACTTAATTAGCAATGTTTGGCCTAACCGAGAGCCAGATTAACAACATTTTTGGACTTTTATACCCCACATAGAAAGTATCTGCAACAATATTTATACACAAGTATATATTTTTCCCCCATAGGAACACAATTGTATAGTATTCTGATTCAAGTGAAAACCTCAGTGGATACAAGTTACCAAATAAAGATAACATACCAAAGACGTAGAAATACTTGACTGATTGACAAGAAGCAGATTTCTAGAAACAGTTATTTGGCATCGCCAGAACTTAGACGCCAGTGAGCCTTGCACAGAGCGTCAAACGTCTCCAGTTACTCCATGAGGAAATTAACCCATTACATAACAGCAGATGAGGTCTTGTCTTCAACCAGAATTTAAAACCCACATGTATAAAAACAGTACAATTCTTTAACCCCTTGACAACCAGGCCAAATTTTAGTCTAAGCTTCCATCCACACAGCCGTATTACCCATCTGTGTTCTACAGCTATGCAATAAGAACGCACACAGGAATTTTCGCCGCACGAGCTGTGAGATGCCCCTGCTAGTAAGAGAAATAGAGCAAGATGCACCAAAATGTGTTTTTACATTATTTTCACCAGTTTTGACATAAATGATAGTAAATAGATCAGTGCTTGTCCATTTTTTGGAAAATGTGGTAAATGTGGTATAAAATTCTGAAAAAAGTTATTTTTTTTTTATGCAAAACACACCAAAATTTGCACCTTTTTCCTTTAAACACCAGAAAACTGCCGCAAGTACCTTGATAAAGTCTCCTCATTGTGTTTGGTTTCTTAACTTTTCGCTACCAGTACACTAGCCTATGTATCGACAATTAAACTGGTAACCATTAGGTCATACGTACACTCAAGTTGACCTAACAGAGGCAAACAACTTCAGAACCCTATAATGGGCCTGGCATTCTCTACCCATCTAACAGACATTGGCATCTATTGCATCCTAGGGATGCCCCTACCAAAAGTAAGCCCACCTTTGTCCATGCCCTTACATACTGTAATCAACCTTTTGGATGTTGCTATCAAATCAAACAGTAGAGAATAGAAGTTTCTCTGATCTTCAGTGTTTGAGTAGTACAGATGCATTATAGCCTCTTCCCCAATCATAATTCTGTATGCACAGTAGCCACACCCCCAGAATGGCATAATTTTATTGCAGGAGGTTGGCAGACATTGCATACGTCATAAGTCCCCGAGAGGTCTTGTGATAAATACCTTGTGCACTGCTAGATTTCATATTTTAAGAATAGCTATGGAACGCATATGATTTATACCAAATTTGGGAACATCTAGTGAAGTGTTCTGCAACCTCTGCATCTCCAGGTGTTCACAAACCACAAGTCCCAGAACACAGAACTCTAAAGGCTTTCATACCGTGCTGGGACTTGTAGGTCGCAAAAGCTGGGGAGCCACAGATTGCACATCAATGAGATGGTTATTTTCCGGTCAGAAAGAACCTAATAACGATCAGATCACATCATCCAGACTAGCTAAATAGCATGAGCCAGAAAAGTCACTAATAATCCTGGATTGCCCACTCATTAGCAAAAGAATGAGCTATTGTGTGAGAAAGTACACAGCAATCCTCACATAGTGCAAGTCATGTCAGCACATGTGTTCTCCAGTTCACGTGGGGGTTTACTGTACCTGTGTTATAACTAGGACTGATACAAAGTATCCTGTTTATGTGACACATTGTTATTTAGTAACAGATCACATACATAGCATACTATGTTCTAGTCTATTATTAGGGCTCAATAGGTGTTCACTCTTTTGCCAACGAGGAGAACAGAAAATTAACTGTTGACTCAGACTTATCACCAAAACGTAGGTTCATCTTCACAAGCAGCAATTCCCCAATAGATATTTAATACCAAAAATGCTCACTTTGCAATTTGTAGTTTTCTGGTAATACAGATAACTAGATGAGGGGCAAGCAAAAAAAATTCCCAACATGCCCTGCAAATCCATCAGCAGAATACGGGCAGTTGTATATTTTATGTCTGTGGCGCAGCACACACACAATGCCATAAAACTGAATACAATCTGGCAACAGGCAGGTGAATGGGAATATCAATTCTATAACCTCCTTGCTCTATTATCTGAGCACTACGGAAGTTTGATAAATATGTATTAGGAAATGGCCATTAATGCAGTTACCTACTGTCAGAGTTACACCCAATTAAAAAGGTGCGCATACACATTAGGACTGATCCACTTTAATTGTAGATGGATCACTACTAATTGCTGGCCAGCACCTGGAATTAAATGGCAAGTCCAGATGCTGTCAGATTACCAAAGGTAAATAAGGAAAATGGAACAATATTTCTGCAGCGCCACCTATTGGAAGGCAACATTTCTGCGAATCAATGTTAGACTCTTTATACAAGCCTTGTAACAATGACTGGGAATTGAAAGCCAAGCCAGAATCCATACACAGACTGCTGTTTGCCCCTCATCAGTGTGTAGTAGGTTTCTGGCTTGACTAGTGAGAGGCCTGTAAGGCGAGTCAGGAACGCTATCTTTTCTCCTTAGGGAGAGCACCTAGAAGGTGAGTGAGGAGACTTATAAGGCCATTCATGCTCCTCTGGGTGATCTGTCTCTAGTTAGAGTGGATCAACAGCAAAATGTATGTAACGTGCTAGGTTTGCTTTAAGTGAACCATCAAGTTGAACATACTGTATATCAATATGCTCAGATTAGATTGTATCTACAAAGCTATCGAATGGAATTGATTGGTCCCCGCTAACTCGGGGTTTATAAGTCCAGTGAGTAGTCAATACTTGAAAGCCTTTCCCATATAGGTGAATTATACAATATTAAGTCAATAGGACAGCCCACGGGAGTCCTAAATCTAGAGGATGATCAAAAAGGTTCCAAGTTGAATAGTGAATCATTTTTACAAATTATATATGATTAAACTGCTCAGTTCCTCCTGTTACACTAATATAACATGCAACACCCGCTACACACATGCCAGACAGCATGTCAAACATGGAAGATTCCCGTTAAACTGGTCCTATTAATTAACATAACATGATTTAATCTAGTAATGTAATTGCTGGACACTTAAATAAAACCTGTCAGTTCCCCTAACAAGCAGGATGGACGGAATACATTTACAATTACTCTCCCTCTGACTCCATTGCTGTTATTTTCCCTATAGGCTCCCTTGTTCGCCTGCACCAGCTACCATAAGAGACTAGTCTACGGTTATGTCAGTGGTTTCCACTGCTTAGCGTTAACAGCTGATGTGTTTGATTGACATTGGGGGATAAAGACTGCCCCCCTTGAATAGATTAACCCTTTCCAATCCAATTTGTATCCTGGTTTTCCTAGGGGCCTTACTCTTTTTCTGCTGTTATACAACAGCGCTATCTGCTGGCTAAAGCCAGTACTGGATGAGGTGACACGTTGGATAGGCTCCGACAGCAGAGAGGCTGGCAATATACAGTAAGAGAACCCCGACAGACGTCCTCCAACATCGGAGCTGTATAGCCTTAAATCATAATGTCTTCAGACGTCATACAGTGGATTGGAAAGGGTTAAAGAGTCTGCAGGACAGCAGCTCTAAGGGCATGTCCACGGATTTGCTGTGGATTCTGGAAAATCCACTGCTTTTACAGTACAATGAATGAGATTTTCAAAATCTTGTTCACATGCTGCGGAGAAAATTCACCAAAAATCTGTGCAGAAATTTACAGGCGGGCGGATTTTAAATCCACAGCATGATAATTAGCTGCAGTGGATTTGTGGCATGGATTCCACCTCTTCAAAATGAGGGGGTTGAAGTCTGCACCAAAATCCGCAACAAATGGTGTAGATATGCGTTTGCACTGTGAATCTGCTGTGGACACTCCACAGCAAATTCTGCCATGTGTGGACATATCCTAAAAAGGGATGCAGTCAGTCCCACAAGTCCTCTTTAACATTAATGTTCAAGGCGAATCTACATATTGGTATTGGTTGTATCACTGTTTGCGTGAGTTTCAGAAAACTGTAGCAAAAGGTTACAACAAAACTGCAAATTGTGGCATTACCCTTCCACAAACCATCAATAAATGCTGTTGTAAGGGTTAAAAAAATTTTTTTTTTAAATTTAATTCTGTTGGCATTTCCCTTTCAGTGTGATCATGACTGACAGAAAAAAAGTCTCACAATGCAACACAGACATTGAATGTAAGATTTGCAAACTATTCAGTAGCCGTTTCCTTGTAATACAGGCAAACATTTGTTATCTTTCTGCAGAGAGGTTTGTCATCGAGAAGAAAGAGGAAGCTGAAAAAAAAAAAAAACGAGGGAACAAACAAACATCACGGGAAAATTAGGTGTGAAGATAGATAATAATGGAACATAACGGAGTATTTTCCCGCCAAAGTTAGTCTTTTTTTTTTTTTTTTTTTTTTTATACGAGTGCCGTACTATACGAAGAAATTAGGGTGCGCAGGCTCCACCCACGTCCAACCTCCTTTCCTGAGTAAGTGACTGCACAATAACAAGAGGAAACACAGGAACAGGTGCCCCCCATCCCACAGGGATGCTTCAAGAGTGACATACATTTTTCACTTTATTTGGAAGGGACAAATCGACTTGAAGTCTGCTTATTTCCCCCTCTACTATGAACTCCATGATTGTCAGTCTATTCATCAATAAAAAAAATAATAATATATGATTATAATATCACGTGCCATACCATGAAACACACATAATAGCACGGGAGCACTTAGAAAACACAAATACTTTTATAGTGGTCAAAGTAACGAGCAATCATAAAAATGATTTTTTTTAAAAACAGGGAGAGAATCTACTATATGCAGACACCTATTTGTCATTAAAGATGAAGCATGCCAACCCTTTTTCCATGAGGTTTACTGTAAACATCGCTCCAGTAGGGGAACCTTCTGGCTGTCCTGTCACAACTTGTCAACTAATGTTATGAAATGCTCATTTACGCCAATCTAGAAAAACACCATATTTGTAAAAAAAAAAAAAAAAACTCCCCCCCCCCCCCCCCCCCCCAAAAAAAAGGAAGAGAAAAATCAAACAGCGGGCACACTGTGCCAAATGTAAACGACCTGTAGCAGTTGGCGAAAACATCCCAGATGGTTAATGGCACTGCATTAAATAATCTGTACAAACAGCTGCACCTGATAAGTGCACATCAAAGGGAGCGTGTGAACATCAATCTGTACATAACGCGACCTCTTTTGGCGCACAGATAGCTTACCAATTTTTTCGTGTTAACCCCTTTACGCTCACTCACATCCATAGCTGACATGACAAAAACGTATGACTTGGATACGCTCAGCAACTAGCGGTTGTATATATAGACAGCCATCACATGGCACCGACAAACTAAACAGATGCAAGGAATCCATTTTGGAGCTTAGCACGAACCCTTTTTTTCCTGCCCCCCCCTTGATCGCAAATTACGTATAGATAAATCTGATGAAGGAAACCCATAAATGCGATTGCTCCTTAGAAATAGCCAGGTTACATCCGAGAGACGTGAAGTTGCAGATACCTGTACGATTCTGGGAAACGGCTTGTTTGTTTTGGTTAAAACTAGAATAAAAGCCACTTGGTCTTTATATAACAACACAGGTGGAGCAAAGTTATTATAACCTTCATCAAAAGCATATTAAATCGTCTGATATGTGTTATTCGGATCACTGAAACCATACAGACTATAATAAATCTAATAGAATATTGTAGAATATCTAGAATAAAATATTGAGTTATATTTGCTGGTTGCCAAATATAATAAGTTAGCAAAAAAATTAAAAAAAAAATTTAAAAAAATTTAAAAAAAGCAAGGTCCAAAAATACCTCCAATAACGCTCTACTAGGGCAATACCTGTCAAAAAGGACCAATTAGAAGAAGAAGAACTGCAAACATCAACAGTTGAGGCATCAACTAAAAACCATAGACCCCCTTAAAAAAAAGGGGGGTGTCAACATGAATACATACAAGTTCAGCTCAAACAATGACAGGTTTAGTAATAATCAGGCTGCAAGAGGAAAAGCATTATTTAAAAATGTGTCCTGCTCACACCCCTACGTACAGGGAGGGGTCTTCACTTGTTTTCCTTCTAACCAGAAAGATCAGATTACAATGTTGCAAAAAAAGAAGAGAAAAAAAAAAATCAAACATTCTAAAATAGATACAATGTTGCAAAATCATAACACTGGGGAGGAAAAAAAAACATGCAAAGGGATAAACAAACAGAGAGGCACAGGCTGCATTTAGGCTCCATGACAAGCGGAGAGCAACATGAAGCATGGGAGATAAACAAGTGCAGATGGCAGCAATGGTCGCCCACAGCATCATTACCTTGCTTTGGATGCACCAGAGGCTCTTCTCTCTGCACTTGGGTGATGATACAGCTGCTTTCCATCTAATACTTGCACGGATCCAGTGCGGATTCTCGTCTTCCCAGATCTGATCTGCAGATCTCCACCCCAGCGATCTTCCCCCTTTTTTTTTTTTTTTTTGCAAATCCCTGACCCCCCTCACTTATACAATCCTCCCTTGCACAATAACAGTGTCCCTTGCAGCTGGGGATAAAAGGCTATATACATCCCCTATAGCGCCTATACATACAAGGTCCCAGCCCAAATATCAGAATTGGTTCAACATGGAGAATCCAGACTAAAGAGAAGCAAAACAACAGAGGAAATAGGACATCGGCTGTTTGTTTCAAGGCCCCCCCAATACTATAGATAAACAACCTTCCCCGATCAGCCTCTTCTGCCCTGCAATCCTCTTTGGAGCTGCACCCCGGGAACGTAACTTGGCTTACAATTAAAAGCTACGATCGTCAGAGCGGGGAAAATAAAAGATTTCGTGGAAATTAAGCTTTGTTTTCCTAGAGCAGGGCAGTGTGATCGGGGAGCCTTGAAACCGCCGTCGCCTCAGATTGGATGGCAGAGCTGTGGGCAGTCTGAAAAAGGCGGGCTTCTACTATGCAGTGTTTATCTAACTACATTCCAGTGCATAAGCCCTGTGTGTGCAGCGAATGGGCCGAGCAACAAAAGGCGAGCTGCTCTCTAGTCACTCCACGCCTTTTCCTCTTTGGGGCTCGGAGTGAGCTGCACTGGGCACTGAAATGCAGATGGATGGCATCCAGCCCTCCTAGTGCCATCACGTCCAGTCACACAGTAGTCAGGGACCATTCGACCCGCAGGGCGTGAGGAAATGGTTAAAAAATCTATTCATGAAACGTCCGAAAATAAAAAATGGTTCTACTTGCCTGCGTCGCTTTTACTGCTACTAACGGTTGGAATTGTGGAATCCGCGATTGTCTCCTGCGTGGACGATCGGCAGCGTTCCGCGGAAATGGAGCATCCGCATGTCCGCTCAAAGTGACTGCATCATACACTGCTTCCTTTTCGTGCGGGCTACGCACGGACAGCTTCCATTGAAGTCAACGGAAGCTGTCCGACCCGCGGCCCGCCCGTAATTGACATGCTAGGCGATGATGCGGGAAAGATAAACACGTAAATCTGTACTGCGCATGTCTGAAGGCGAGCCGGCTGGACCATCCGCAGTTCAGAGGAAGACAAGAAATGATAGGTCTGCAGGGTCACCGGCCGAGTACAGGGTCCGATTCCGTTGTGGGATCCCTGTTGGTGCGCAGCTGGCCCTAGGGCTCCTTCCCACTGGCGATCGCGATATGGCCGCCAGAAAATCACGGCAAAATTGCAATTTTGTTCACTAAATTTTTAAGTGTTTCCGCAATGCTTTTTCTGCAAAAACATTACTGCCACTTGCGATTTTCTTGCACGATTTTTGCATTATGTTTTTTTTTTTACGCAGAAGTCAATAGGACTTTGTAATGTTAAAAACGCATTGCACGAAAAAACCACAAGTTCGTTCTTTGCGATGTGATAAAAAGGAGGCTCCATAGGGAAACATGGGAGATTTAAAAAAAACGCAAAATGCAGAAAGATAGGATTTTTTTCTCTCGCAACATCGCATGAGTGAAAACGTCGCAAATGTGGTAGAAATAGAGATGAGCGAGCGTGCTCGGTTCGGGTGTTTTTGCACTCGAGATCCGCTTTTTTCGAGTAACTGACTACTCGGACGAAAAGATTCGGGGGGCGCCGGGGGTGAGCGGGGGGTTGCAGAGGGGAGGGGGGGGGGGGGGGAGAGAGAGAGAGCTCCCCCCTGTTCCCCACTGTTCCCCCCCGCTCCACCACGACGCCCGGCGCCCCCCGCGAATCTTTTCGGCCGAGTAGTCAGTTACTCGGAAAAAGCGGTGCTCGAGTGCAAAAACACCCGAACCGAGTACGCTCGCTCATCTCTCGATGGAAACCATTGAAAATCATTGGTTTCATAATTCTGCGGTTTCACTCACTCTAGCATCGCACGAAAATAGCACGATTTTATCGCCAGTGTGAAGGCGGCCTTACTGTTCACCCGCGGGCACAGCATTGGAGGTAATACTACGGGTCGTGATGATTTCAGTGAAAGACAGTTTTTTTTACTTGTTTCTATTAAAAAAAATGTGAAAAAGTTTGCTGTAGAATACGTTTTCTGTTTCCGATACGTACGTGAGCGTTACAAAAAGTTTTAAATATAATGTATTTCTGAACAAGAGGTCCGACGACCGTGTTAAATATGTCATTGTAAAGAGGAATGAACAATGTACCTAACAACATGAGTCTGACCGAGGTATGACGCTACAGGGTGATGCAATAGCGCCGCCATCTTGAGGTACTGAAATCGCCGTGGCGCGTGGAAAAAAAATTAGTGTAGACTCCGGTTTGTGGTCATGTCGTGTGAGGTGTCGTTTGATGTCTCTCAGTGAGGTCTACAAGTATAAAATTGTGGTGCAAGGAAATGCAAACTTTGTCTTTTGCTAAATGTTGCGACATACAGCTAATTAACCCTTTCCGATCCAATTTGTATCCTGGTTATCCTAGGGGGCTTACTCTTTTTCTGCCATTATACAATGGCGCTATATGCTGGCTAAAGCCAGTACTGCATGAGGTGACACGTTGGATGGGCTCCGACAGCAGAGAGGCTGTCAATATTCAGTAAGAGAACCCCGATGGACGTCTTCCAACATCGGAGCTGTACAGCCTTAAATCATAATGTCTTCAGACGTCAGACAGTGGATTGGAAAGGGTTAATGGGTTCAAATACCAGATTAATGCTGCGGGGGAACCTGCAGTGTTTTACCGATAAGTCCGTGGACATGAGGCCTTAGTGCTCGTTCACACAACCATATGAGTACAACGCTGCGAGTACAACTGTGCAGGGTAAAGGATCTTCAGTGAATGACAGTCATGTGACCAGCCATGTGCCACGCTGCGTGGATAGTCACATGACTGTCATTCAAATCAGGGAAGGCCCTACAGGCCTCGGGAGTGGCGGTGCGGCAGAATCTTTCTACCTACAGTATTTGGAGTCGTGTGTATATGCCCCCATCCCATGTGAGTACACCCTTAGGCCTCATTCACACGAGCGTGAAACGCTCTTATTCCGCTGTATTACCCGCGCAAAAAAATTGCGGCCAATAGAACCAATGGATTCCTATGAAAACGTTCAGATTGGGAGAATTTTGAGCACGTAAAAAAAAAAAATCACACCTAAATAATAATAGGACATGCGCGACTGAAATCCTGCAACTGAAATTTCCTGCTGTGTGAAAAGATAGGACCTGACGTATCTTTGGTGCGTGATGCACAGGAGTTTCCATAGACTCCTATGGGAGCAGGATAACAAGGGTGAGGGGGGAGGTTGATTAAGTAATCATTCCGATTGTTTATTTTAAACCTCTAAACAATCGGAATGGGGGATAAGAGGGGAGGGAGTGCTGCCGCAAGGCAAAACACAGAAGCACATTTTAAATGTTACGCTGTAAGCTCCTGTTAGTCCCCGCAGGGATAAGAGGACTAACAGGAGTTTACAGCGAGACATTTAAAATATGCTGTTCAGCTGTCGAGAAATTCCCCATAGCAGGGAAAGAAGGAATTCCTTTGCAGAGAAACCTCTCTCTCCCTGCAGTGGGGGGAGATAAAGGTGAAGGAAAGCCCCAGGGGAACCCCCTTCTCTGCAGGGCTTCCCTCCATCTCAGCCAGGGTTCCCCTGCAGGGGAGAATAAGGATATCCCTGTAGTGGGGAGAGAGAGGGGTGCAGGACTAGAGGACTTCCCGAGTGCAGGGGTGGGGCTAGAGGGAACCACCCTCTCTCTCCTTGCTATGGGGGAAACCCTGGAAGAGACCCTAGCCCTGCCCTCTCTAGTCGCGCCCCTCTAGCACCACCCTCCTCCAAACCCCAGCCCCAACACCCCCCCCCCTCTCTCCTTGCTATGGGGGAATCCTGAAGTGACAGCGTTTGCCTGCAAGGGAGAATAAGGAAATCCCCAGCAGCGCATTGTCGAGGTTCATCTGCAGGGGAGAATAAGGAAATCCCGTGCTGCTGGGGATTATTTTTCCCTGCAGGCAAACTTCAACATCGCGCTGCTGGCGATTTCCTTACTCTCCCCTACAGGCGAACCCTCGACATCGCTGCAGCAGGGATATCCCTCCAGCCCGGCTGAGATTAAGGCTAGCCACGCCCCACTCTTTCCTTGCTATGTGGGAATCCAGAAGAGACGGGGTTCGCCTGCAGGGGAGAATAAGGAAATCCTGCGCTGCTTTGATTTTCATGTGAATTTCACGTTTGTGTGCATAAGGCCTTAGATAGAATGCAAAAGACACTCCTGCACCATGACTATAAGTGTGAATGTTTAAGCTTTATATTCTACAAATCATAGAACACCATATACTATTATTTCAGGTTGAAGTTGTCAATATTTGTAGATGCACAGACTACTGATAAATGGTAATAACTGCCATCTTGAATTAATGCATTTGGGGCAATTACAGATAATAAGTAGAGGACTTGCAATGTTTTGTGGGGTTTCTGTGCTTTTTTATTAGATGGTCTAGATGATATGCATTATGTATATTGTATTTTCAAATACAATATGACAAGTATTGATGAGCCATAAAATATTTAAAGGTACAAAAACTATTAAAGATATGACCAAATACTGACTTCTACCTTAGTGTTAACTGGCACATTATAACCTCACTGGTGTCAGTAGTGTACAATAGTATTCGCACCTGCTAATACCATGTTTCCCTGAAAATAAGACCCCGTCTTATATTAATTTTTGTAACAAAAGAGGCACTAGGTCTTATTTTCGGGAGAGGTCTTATACTTAGCTAGCAGGCTTGGTCCAGGTCCCTCCCACTGCTCTCCACAGCTCCAATGCGCTTCCCGCAGTCCTCAGCCACTCATACATCAGTCCTTGGTTACGGGATTTATAAATCCCACCTCCGGGATGCCATGGCTGTGATTGGTTCTTCACCGCTGCTCAGCCAATCCATACAGTGCTGAATGAACAATGCGATGGCTGTAACTGGTTTATCCAGCGCTGCATTAATTAGCTGTGCAGCAGTGGAAGAACCAATCAACAGCCATTGCATTGTAGACGCAGAATTTATGAGTTAGCTGAACCGCGGCCAATCACAGCCATCACATTGGTTTATCCAGAGCTGCATTGTTTGGCTGAGTAGCGGTTGAAGAACCAATCACAGCCTTCACTCCTGGAAATGGGATTTATGACTGAGGACTGTGGGAACCGTGCCGAACCTCTGGAGAGTAGCGGGAAGACCTGGACCTGTATTCTTTTTTTCAGGTAGTGTAGCTAGGGCTTATTTTTGGGGTAGGGCTTATATTTCAAGCCACCACAAAAATCAGGCTAGGGCTTATTTTCAGGTAAGTCTTATTTTCAGGGAAACAGGGTAGCTGGGCAGCCTTAAGTAAGGGGCCTGAGAATTACATGTGACTCCTGAGCCGCTGATTGGGGAGCGCAGTCATCTCTCCTGTTATGTACAGTAGGTTTTAGAATAACAATTGTGAAGCACTTTTTGTTAGAACTGCATTGTACTGTTCCTTTATTATTGTAAATGTATGAGTACAGTATATGGAACATGGAATACATTGAGAGAAATGTAACAACGCTGTTATAAGATTCATGGTTTATATAATCAAAATTAGCACAATTGCACTTTATCGAAATGGCTCATATAAGAAATTGCCAAATCTACCAATTCATGGTAAACACATTCCTCTTCCTTATGCCACCTTGTGGCTAAGGTACATATGCACCAGTATTTTACGCCAAAACATGATCCTTAATAAATTTGGCCCATTTTACGACTTATTTAATTATTTAATTCTTCATAAATTAATTTGCAACATTCAATATACTACACCTCCATCAGCCTAAAGAACACTGCTCTCTTCTGGTTCTCCTCCTACCTATCTGTCCGCTCCTTCAGCGTCTCCTTTGCTGGCTCTACCTCCCCTCCTCCTCCCCTTGCTGTCGGGGTTCCCCCGGGGCTTGGTCCTCAGCCCCCTCCTCCTTGGTCCTCTCTCTACCTAAAACTGAACCTCTCAAAAACTGACTTACTCCTGTTTCTGCCCTCTACTAACCGACCTCCTCCTGACATCTCCATCTCAGTGTGTGGCGCCACCATAACTCCCAGACAGCACGCCAGCTGTCTTAGGGTTATATTTGACTCCAATCTCTCTTTTACCCCCTACATCCAATCTCTCACCTGAAAATGTCAGCTGCACCTCAAGAACATCGCTAAAACGCTGTCACTGCGGCCAGGGCTGTATTCCCACGCCATTGGCGGAGTAGTGTCACCCCCTAAATTCTGGAATTTATCCAGGAGCTGAATCAACTAATGTATATGGAGGAGTTTGGTGACGAGGGTTCTGAGGCTGCATGCTCAAATGTACTATGGAATGCATTCCGTGACTCTCCCGAGTTCCAAAATATAACAGAATGGTAGAGAGATGTGTCTCGAAGGGTTCATGAGGAGGCCCTAGATGGGGGCCCTTATCTTGATGACACGTAGTGAGGCTTTAATCAGCTATATACTTGTCACTACTAGAGGGTTTCCCTTCTTTTCTGCGAGCTATCCCACCCCCCTTTTTTTCTTTTTTCTTTCCTTCTTTTTTCCGAGAGTTACTAATTTTCCTTTTGTTTACCGTCAACATTTTTTATTTTCTATATAGCTGCAGTGTTTGAAAATTGTATTTTTTTATGAGTAGAAGATTATTGCAACTCGTTGCTGATCCACCTCCCCTGCACCAGACTCTCCCCCCTCCAATCTATCGGGAATGCTGCAGCCAGGCTCATCTTCCTGTCCACCCACTACTCGGATGCCTCTGCCCTGTGCCAGTCACTGCACTGGCTGCCCGTCAAATACAGAATTCAATTTAAACTCACTACCTTCATCCATAAAGCTCTCCATAGCACCGCTCCAGCCTACATTGCCTCTCTCATCTCAATCCAACACCCAGTCCACACCCTCCGGTCCACTAATGAAATCAGATTAAGTGCCCCTTTAATTCAAATCTCTCACTCCCACCTCCAAGGCATCTCCAGTCCTCTGGAACGCACTACTCCAAACTATCTGGGCAATCCCCAACACACAAAACGTCAGGCGTGCTCTAAAAACGCACCTCTTCAGGGAGGTATACCACATCTTCTAAACCAATCCCCTCTTTATTTCCCCTAATCCATGCTCCCTGTCCTTGCTGACTGCAATCTCTGTAACCATAAACAACCACCCCCTCAGCCATACCGATTTAGCCACCACACGGCTTAAGTCTGACCATTGTCTGTGTATAGCATCCCACACTCTCCACCTCGCCATACTGTGCACATCTACAGCCCTTTACCTTCTGTATCACCCCATTATCTGTAATATGTAAGCTCGTTGGAGCAGGACCCTCACCCCTACTGTTTCCATCAACTGATTACTATGTAACCGTGGTTTTTGTATCTGTTCTCCCCTGTTTTATAAGCGCTGCAGTAGATTTTGAAACTATATAAAAAAAGATTATTATTAATATTATTACTTCATGGGGCAATTTGCTGGGTAAATCTTCTGCAATACTTGAGGCATTTTGGAACAATCACCAAATTACATCTGTTACTGTAGATCGGTTATCTACCTGTCAACATCAGTTCCATTTTGCCATGCAATGAAAATTTTCTTTTCCATTTTTCCTCCAATGATCAGGGTATGTCTGAGGCCTCCTGCACACGAGCGGAAATTCCGTGTCAGGATTTCCCGCAGAATTTCCGCCCGTGGCCACTGCTATAGGATTGCATTAAAAAACGCAATCCTGGGCAGACAGCCGTGATTTGTTTGCATGAAGACACACGTGGAAAACCAATTGCGACATGTTCTATTTCTGTGCGGGTCTCGCAGAGGCCCACACAGAAACGTCAGTGAAGAGCCGCCGGCTCCACTCTGCACATCTGGCAGCCGGCGCATCACAGAGCTTCGGAGACGCCGGGAGCGGGTGAGCCACAGGCCTCTGCAGGGGCACGGGTCTGCATCACGCTGCGAGAATTCTCGCAGCGGAATCCGACCCGAACGTCTGCAGGTGGCCTAATTTTGCTTTTGCGCACTCTTATGTATACAGTAGAACTTCTGGTTACACTATTTTAGCTAGATCAGTCTATCCTAAAACCAAATTCAACTTGCACTGACACAGGCATGATTGTAAATCATTGCATCAAATTGGCAGCAAGTAGAGCCAGTCAGTAGGTGTATTACTAAAGAATATGTTCTTTGTGATTGCTTAGTGGCACCATTTTGCAGTACAGTACAAAGTAGAGCTATATTGCCATCTACCTGTGCCAGAAAGAGATGCTTTTTTGGACACCAAGTGAGGGCAACTCCATTTTACTTTTTTCCAACGTTATTGTTTCCCCCTCTGCTTGCCTGTAGACTCCAGCTACATCCCATTGGCCTTTACCCATCTCTGCTACATTCATCTAAATGTGTCTGGCAAGGTGAACAGTACCTAAGTGTCCCTTATACTTGTGTCCACCTATAGTCATTGTTAGTTTACTATTACACAGGTTTTTCTGACTTCTGGCTTATGCCTCTAGTTGCTCGTTTGTCTCATCCTTTGGGCTGTCAATTCCATTGCGTACTCTTATGACTTGACTACTGCCTTTGTTCCCAGAATTTACTACTATTTCTCCCCCTGGTAATGAATTTTGCACCTGTTAATTTGACTTTGGCTACTTTCTGACCATGTCTGCGAGGGAGTCAAGGGTCTAAATATCCATTGAAGCGTCAAAGATGAAGACCAAACACCTCAGTTTATGTAGCATCAGTTTGGTCCTGAGGCATGACAATGAAAACTTCTATGACATGCTTGAATTGTATTTTCTGTGTTATGAGCAAAGTAACCACAGGCGGCCCCAGCACATGTATTGACAGTGTAATAACTGTGCCCCATGTTCAGATGTTTAACTTCCTAATAAAAACACTTCCCTCCTGAATCTTCTTTATACATTTAACATATGTAAAGGTTTAGACCATGTCCCCCCTCTCCCTTCTTTCCTCCAGGCTACACAAATTAAGTCTTTCCTTAAAAAAGGTTGATCTCGAGTCCTTCCACCATTTTTGGAGCCTGTGTTTGGACTCGTTCTGTTATCAATATCTTTCTGTAGATGAGGTCTCGAGAACTGAATACAATATTCCAGATGTGGTCTCCCCAGAGCTGTATGCTGCAGGATCACAATCTTCTTCTTTCTACTGGTTATATCCCTAACTCAGCAGCTGAGCATCCTACTTGCTTTTCCTCTCCCCTGACCACACTGTGGACTAAATCCTTGCCTTCTGAAGTCCTGGATAACACATAACAGCAGATACAGTGTTCAGTCTTTCTTCCCAAATGTGCTATTTTACATTTGGAAACATTGAACTGTAGTTTCCATTGTTTTGACTATTTATCCAGTAAAACTAAATTGTTTTCCATGTTCAAGACACCACCAGGCATATTAACCCTATTGCACACTTTAGTGTCATCAGTAAAGATGAGCAAGTATACTCGCTAAAGGCAATTGCTCGAGCGAGCATTGCCTTTAGCGAGTATCTCCCCGCTCGAGACGGAAGGTTCGGGTGCCGGCAGCGGGCACGGAGCTGCGGGGGAGAGCGCGGCGGAACGGATAGGAGATCTCTCTCTCCCTCTTTCCCCCCCCGCTCCCTCCTGCTGACAGCCGCTACTCACCGCTCCCCCGCGCCGACACCCGAACCTAGTCATCACCAATAGACAGACCTTACCTGTCACTATCCATTCTTTTCGCTATCTAAAGTGTTATTGCTGTCCAAAAGAGATACAAAATAATAATTTTGTAGATGATACTTTCTCATGGATAACAAAAAAAAAAGGAATGATGTAACAACAAGCTTTTAAAACTACTTAGGTCTCTTCATCAGGCATGGAAAAAAGTATATATGAACGCACACATTTCTGTTTTTCATAGCCATTAAAAGGCATTATACAGTATCTGCAAGAATGTTATTTTGTTTCTCTTTCTGACAGAAATAACACTTTTTTTTGTTTGTGCTAACACAGTGCCTAGCTTCTCTTCACTGTCTAGACACATACCTGATTGAATTTATGCCTGCAGCTAATGGTTGTTGCTGATGAAAGTTAACATTTGAACATTTGACGGTTTACCTACACTTAGTGGTCAGTTTATTAAAAGCGAGTTGTGTGTCAAGTATAACCCCAGGACAGTGGGCTTGTAGATGAGGAAGGATGACGGAGGAGCAAGTAGAAATAATATCAGATATATGAATGTCTGAAGATGGAGGAAAGATGGTTCGGTTCTGGAAAGATTAAGTTATAGGGAAGACAAGGCAGTAGAGACAAATGACAGACTTTCAGTGGTGTTACTTAATAGAACAGGAGCCTCCTTAGGGCATGTTATCACACAGCAGATTCTTTAAAGAACTGTCTGCAACTGAAGAATCTCTTCCATATATCTGAATCAGTTTGCTTCTTCAGCGTAGCTGGGTGATTTTTGAAAACTTTTTTTGCAGATGCATGGGGCAGATTTTCTTTAAGTTGTGGAAATTTCTGCTACAAATTTTCCAGCTGCTTTAGGTTGCTGAAATAAGAGCAATGGAGATTTATCAATATCGTTGCCAGATGTATGGTTTGATGGGAAGGTTCAAAGTGTGTAAAATTTATGAAAATTGCACATGTGATATAATACTTTGATGCAACTGGCTAGACATGTTAGACATCTGAGGCCTCAAGCAGATGCCGGGGTCAGATCCAGCTACGAGAAGTCTCGCAGCAGGATGCGAGCCGTGCCCCTGCCGCCCCCCGCGGCTCACTTCCTCCGGTGTCTCCTCCGTTCTGCTATGTGCGTGGAGCAGAGCTGGCACGTCAGGGGTAATGTTTCTGTGTGGGCCTCTGCGTGACTCGCACAGAAATAGGACATGCCGCGATTTGTTTACCACACGAGTTTTCACGCAGTCAAATTGCAGCTGTCTGCATAAGATTGCATTAGCTAATGCAATCCTGTGGCAGCGTGCACGGAATTTCCGCCCTGTGTGAATTTACCCTTACTCTCTTTAATGCCATCTGATGACTGGTGTACAGCTACATGAAATCATGTTCATCGCTTAAATGACTGCTACAGCTAACCACTGGTCTGGTGCATGAATGTCACATGACTGTTGAGACCAGCAATTTGCTGCAGTGCTTTATATGAGCAATTAGTGTGATGTCACTGCTTCCTGTTTCAGCGGCAAATGGAGCAGTGGGGACTGAGTTGGCAGCGCTGGACTAGTGAAAGGGCGAGAAATTGCTACTCTATTTTCTGATGCCATGCCCCTTCTTAGGATACATCTAAAAATAGCAGCTTTGTTATGCTTAATTGTCAATTTTTCCTAAAATTTTGGCAAAGCGTCACAGCAAACTTGAGACACGTGGCCTCATCCTATGGCCTCATGCCTACGGCCAGTTCAGATTCCGACTGCGAAATCTCGCAACGGAATCAGACCCAATGCCCCGGCAGTGAACACCAGAGACCCATACTCACCTGTCCAGATCCACCGTGAGTGTCTTGGCCGGCCAGCCTGCGTGCATGCGCAGTGCAGGGCATGATACAACATTTCTAGGCTATGATGCGGATTCCCTCGATACTTCTGCAGTGCTCACTGTGAAGGTGCTGCGGGACGGACGGCTTCTGTTGACTGCAAGGGAAGCCATCCGTGCAATTTCCATGCCAAATAGAGCACTCTGCGATTCTCCACTGCAAGCGAAAAATAGCAGTTAATTTCCGGTCGCGGGCAGGGAAGTATCTTTTAAATCCATCCTATGTCAAAGTCATAATTTTACGCCATTTGGTGACATGGGCTCTAGACAGTTTCTTCCAGGCTATCTCTCTGTCTCTTTTTCAATCTGTCATGTCTATCACCACCTCTATGTAGATGGGAAACATATGGCTGGAAATGAATCTGATTAGAGGTATGCCCTCTCTCCTAGAAACTAAATAATACAGGTGTATTAAAGGGGTTTTCTCAATACTTAAAACTGCTTAAAGTCACTCTCTCCTTCCTGATGCCTGCTGACCTGCAGGAATCAGGAAGGACAGAGTGACTGTGAAGCAGTTTGTGACTGCTGCAGCCAATCACTAGTTATAGAAGGTCACTGCTGTGGCTGCAGCAATCACAGTTCCTTCTTAACAGTAACTAGGAAGTACAGAGTGGTTGTGGAGTCATGGGAAAACTCCTTTAAGTAGTTTACTGCATACAGTTGATTTATGCTGGGATATTCTATCACATATTTTGAATAGTCTCTCCTATTAATGGAGACCACATGGACATTTTAAGTCATAAACAATATGCAATGTTAATCAAAATGACCTGGAATAGCTACCACCCTTAATCACTATGCCTGAGGAAGAATCACTATGCCACATTATGCCCGAGGAAGAATCCTGAGAGGTTCGAAAGCTTGCTATAACATCATGTATTTTTGTTAGCCATTAAAAAGTATCATATCTACAAGATTACTTGGTTTCTCTTGCTGGGAACAATCACACCTTAATCACTAATCACTACTTTTTAATAGTTAAGAACACATTATACCCTGCACCGCTTTTTACAGAAATTTGGGGCCTAATGTCTGCTTTAATATGATAATTACACAAGGTTTTTACTGTATGAAGCCAGTATGAACTCCATTACATGATGATAATGACTGACTAAACAAAGTGTTTTCTAGTGATGGAAAATATTTCCTGATCATATGTATGGTACTGGGACACAAAGGGTATACTAGGTAGCCGGTTAGCAAGTTTATGGGTCATTTACACTTGGTCAGCTGATAAACATAAAGTTTTTTACTTCTTTTTTATACGTTCCAAACAACCTCTGTGCCCTGAGGGTTGATATTCACTGAAGCCTATCCTCTAGCTTATACTATATTCATCACTGACCAATCAGCAAACTCCTAATAATTAACTTTTGTGAATAGATTTCTTAATAGCTTCTGGCTGGAAGCTGTTATACAATAATAGTGGGTTATGATTGGTTTGTTTGTTAGTATTTGTACTGCCATTCACCAATGTCACCAATGCATCCAAGAAATACAAAAAAATCAAATCTGATTAAGTGAATCAAATGTGTAATGTTTTTTTTTTTTAATTCTCTGAAGTGCCCTCCTAAAGGAGTTAACGTTGTCCTGTCATATGACAAACATGTCATTTATAAAACACCCCCAGGCCAAACAATGTCTGGAAAACGCGCAATCTGAACAGGTTCTCAAACCTGCTGTATGTGTTTGGGCAATATTACTGCCAATCGAGGTACTGGACACAGTATTCACTCATGAACGTAAAATAATTGCAATAAAGTACGAAGCTTTAGGGAATACTGGATTCCTAATAGAGATGAGCGAACGTACTCGGTAAGGGCGATTTCGCAATCGAGCACCGCGATTTTCGAGTACTTCACTACTCGGGTGAAAAGTACTCGGGTGCGCTGTGGGTGAGCGGGGGGTTGCAGTGGGGAGTGGGGGGGAGAGGGAGAGAGAGAGGGCTCCCCCCCGTTCCCCGCTGCTACCCCCCACTCCTCTCTGCAACCCCTGCCCCACAGCGCACCCGAGTACTTTTCACCCGAGTAGTGAAGTACTCGAAAATCGCGGTGCTCGATTGCGAAATCGCCCTTACCGAGTACGTTCGCTCATCTCTAATTCCTAACTATTAAAAAACAGGACACTTTTCCATCTATTTCCTGTACACATTTTAGTGATTAAGAGTGATGTTATATCTCATCCACATACTAGAATGAGTATACTTATTCCAGGTTATTTCAACTATTAAATATCATATAGTTTCTATGCCTTAAAATGTCCTTGAGGGCTCCACTATGTAGGGCAGACAACTAAGAAAAATTATAGAATAGAGATGAGCGAGTATACTCGCTAAGGCACATTACTCGAGCGAGTAGTGCCTTAGCCGAGTATCTCCCCGCTCGTCTCTAAAGATTCAGGGGCCGGCGCCGGTGACAGGTGAGTTGCGGCGGGGAGCAGGGGGTAGCGGGGAGGAGAGAGGGAGAGAGAGATCTCCCCTCCGTTTCTTCCCACTCTCCCCCGCCGCTCCCCGAATCTTTAGAGACGAGCGGGGAGATACTCGGCTAAGGCACTACTCGCTCGAGTAATGTGCCTTAGCGAGTATACTCGCTCATCTCTATTATAGAATATTACAGTATACATTTACTGTCATTTATTTTGCTCAGTTATATAGCATACACATATCCTGCAACGGTGTACATAGATTGTTACCACTTACATTGGGCCCTATATTATAATCTATATTTGTCTATTTAGTATGTTTTTGGAGTGTGGGAGGAACCCCATACAAACACAGGGAGAACATACAAACTCCCTGCAGAAGATACCCATGGTCAGATTTGAACCCAAGGTCTCAGTACTGCAAGTCCAAACAGTATGAGCCACTGTGCTGCACATACTGTCCAGAATACACTTAAATTACCTATAATATTCAATTTCCAGGAGAAAGGAGCTGTGCCTATTCAGATTTATACCCCCCATCCTTACATAGAGGTGGAGATAGACATAAAAAATTGAAACAGAGGGAGATAGCCTGGATATACTGTCTGACCCCATGTCGCCGAAAAGCCTCGTTTAGACACAACAATTATCGCTCAAAAGTTGTCTTTTGAGCGACTATTGTGCGATAATTGTTGTGTGTTGTGTGCTCTGACTGGGGTATACAGAAGACAAGTGGGCCGCTTGTCTTCTGCATCCAGCTGTTCTCTGCTCGGAGCGCCTAGCTGTTATACAGCTGAGCGCTATGAGTGGGGTATGCAGAACACAGCTGGACTGCTGTGTTCTTCATACCCCGGCTGTTCACGGAGCGCACAGCTGTTATACAGCTGAGTGCTCTGAACGGGGTATTCCCTTCTTGATTGTTGCTGACCAGGACATGTAACTGCTGCAGCCAACCGCTGGCTGAAGAAGGTCACTGCTGTGGCCAATGATTGGCTGCAGCTGTCACATGTCCTGGTCAGCAGCAACCAGGATGAAAAGAGTGAAGCCATTTTAAATAATTGGAAAATCCCATCAAGAGGTTCTGATGGGAGTATGTTTATTCATCAGTATGGGGAGTGAACTGGAAACTCTTCACTCATAAAAGGATCAGAGTTTGTATGCTTTCTATTTAACCCAATAATTGTATCAAATAATGTATATAATGTATGTATTTAATTGTCAATGAACACAGCTCTAACCTCTTAAAGGGGTTGTCTCGCGGCAGCAAGTGGGGTTATACACTTCTGTATGGCCATATTAATGCACTTTGTAATATACATCATTCATTAAATATGAGCCATACAGAAGTTATTCACTTACCTGCTCCGTTGCTAGCGTCCCCGTCGCCATGGATCCGTCTAATTCTGATATCTTCTTGCTTTTTTAGACGCGCTTGCGCTGTGCGGTCTTCTTCCTGGTGAATGGGGCCGCTCGTGCCGGAGAGCTGGTCCTCGTAGCTCTGCCCCGTCACGTGTGCCGATTCCAGCCAATCAGGAGGCTGTAATCGGCAATGGACCGCACAGAGCCCACGGTGCACCATGGGAGAAGACCCGCAGTGCATCGTGGGTGAAGATCCCGGCGGCCATCTTGGTGAAGGAAGAAGAAGGAAGACGCCGCAGAGCGGGGAGTCGGGTAAGTAATACATTTTTTTTTTTTTAACACATCCTTTGGGGTTGTCCTGCGCCGAACGGGGGGCCTATGGAAAAAAAAAAACGTTTCGGCGCGAGACAACCCCTTTAACTGAACTCTTTGCTATTGCTGAACATGTTACGTAAACCAGAATGAAGATCATTAGAGCAAGTTTGGTTCAGATATTTAGTCAGCAAGGAATGCTGGGAGTAATGTTGAGTGAACTAAACCTATAGAATGCTGTTTTAGGTCAAACTGAGCAAAAACTTTGTTTCACCAAATACGAAATAGGGCTCTACTGGTTCTACTGCTCAACACTAGTCCTGAACATTGGTGTATAACATTGTCTAAGAGCTATAAAAACCCTGTATAACAATTATGGTGGTGTCATAATGCATTTTATGGCTCTTAGACACTGTTATATACCAGTATTAGGGGCTTTGGCGGACTTCTAGTTTGGCTTAAACTAGTTTGGACTGAATCAAACTTTTTGCAGAAGTTCAGCAAATCGGCTGAATTAAACTTTTCAAATGTTCGCTCATCACTAGTTGGGAGACTTAAAGGGGTTGTCCCGCGGCAGCAAGTGGGTCTATACACTTCTGTATGGCCATATTAATGCACTTTGTAATGTACATTGTGCATTAATTATGAGCCATACAGAAGTTATAAAAAGTTTTTTACTTAGCTGCTCCGTTGCTAGCGTCCTCGTTCCCATGGAGCCGACTAATTTTCGCCCTCCGATGGCCAAATTAGCCGCGCTTGCGCAGTCCGGGTCTTCTGCTCTCTTCAATGGAGCCGCTCGTGCAGAATGCCGGCTCCGTGTAGCTCCGCCCCGTCACGTGCCGATTCCAGCCAATCAGGAGGCTGGAATCGGCAATGGACCGCACAGAAGAGCTGCGGTCCACGGAGGGAGCAGACCCCGGCGGCCATCTTCAGCAGGTAAGTATGAAGACGCCGGACCGCCGGGATTCAGGTAAGCGCTGAGCGGTTTGTTTTTTTAACCCCTGCATCGGGGTTGTCTCGCGCCGAACGGGGGGGGGGTTAAAAAAAAAAAAAAAAACGTTTCGGCGCGGGACAACCCCTTTAAGCTCTGAAGCCTGCAGATCAGCTCAGGCTTGCTGTAAAATAGTGTTTAAAAGAGACTATATGCTTTAAATAGCAATTTCAATAGAACTGCATTATTACATGTATTCCTTCAGCAAGGCCGGCAGCACTTCTATGTGAGGAACCACAATAAGCATTACAAAACGGGGTTCTTGCTGTTTGTTAAGTTCTCTTTTCTCCCCCAACTATTATTTCTGTGGACCCTGGTTGCAAGATTTGCACCATACGTTTTGTAGCTTGTAAGAGTATATGTAATAGGAATGTAGTTTATCAGAACTGAGAACATAAAAAAAAATGAAGAAAAGAAATGAAATTTAAATGCAAGTTTTTCATATGTTATCTCGTTGGTGACTTGTTTACTTTTGTAAACAGGAAGTGAAATCCTACTCCACATTATGCATTTTCCCAACGTAATTTATAAGAAACCTGTTAATCTGACCACGTCAATGCAGCTTCTGCTGAATTTGAAGTAAGGCGGACATGGTGTCTATCACATACAAGCTCAACAGTGATTTCACAGGAAAACATATTTTCCTTCATGATCCATATATCCCTTGAGACCTATGCAGTTTTCAAGAGAGGCTTGTTATTCAAGGTTGATCTGTAGGAAAGTGTAGTACATTCAGGGTCAGGGCTGTGTACAGAAGGGTATGCACTTTGTGGCAGGTATGACTTTACCAACAAAATAACTTGCAGAAAACATTTTATCTTTCACAAACTTTTGTAATGCATGTGCAACACATACCTGTTTTGTCTGTAAAGTAGAATATTTGAATGGGTTATACAGAATTAGAATGATTCCAGGGCATAGATACAATGATATACTGCATATTGACTCTTTCACGTTTGATTCACTATTGTTGAGCTAGTAGTCTAACTGTAGTATTAGGCATGGTTTCAGAAACAGAACCAAAGAGAGGAGTGGATTCAAAACCAATGGGAAATATAAGGGAAGGACTTATACTTCTTCCTGTTGGATCCACTTCTGGTTTTAGCTAAAAAAAACTGCATTAAATATTGCAGTGGTGTTTTTTTTTTTTTTTCAAAAGTCACTGGGTGTAAATCTACCCTAAAGGCAGCTATACAATGTGCACTGTTCATATATACTTTCCTTTCTATGAACCTTTTAGTTAAACCCGCTCCCACCATAGCACTAAGAATGAATTTAGCATTATCAATAACTCTTGGCAGCTGTTTGAAACAACTGTGGACTCCATATTAACTACTTTTTTGTGCACTGGTCTGGATATCAGACTCAGGAACTCAGAGAACTCATTCGGACACCATCTTTTCTAAGCAGAAGCAGAACTGGTGATCTTGCAAATGAGTTTTTAGATAAAGCCATAATCATTTATGTACTTTATATACCAATATTATCCCTTTTTGCTCACTGTTAAATTTTACTTTGCAGGTTAATTTAATTTATTAGTTACTATTTCCACAGGAATAAAACATATTTCTTACCAATTAAATGCATTCTTATAGCTATGCAGAAAAAGTTATTAACCCAAGTAGCTAAAAATCCATTACGAAGGGTTCGGGGAGGGTACTACTGCTCATTGGGGAGACACAGCTGGTGTACAAAGACTCATTGTAGACAATTTTCCATGGGAAAAAGTATGCAAATTAGAAGGGTAAATATACATCATAAATATACATGAAAGTTTAATTAGTTCCTGGAAAGCCCAAATAATTGACAGAAAACATATATTTTGATAATTCATTCAATCATAACAATAATTCTTTTAAGTGGCTTTGCTGTTTTAGTGAGTAGGGCTTTTATAGTATGATGAAGTTAGACAATTTCCTAATTAAAAGTTTCTGTAGCGGTTTCTCTCTGTTTCAAGATCCTCATTTCGGGATATTCAGAAGGAACCTTCATTGTTTACTGCCAGATCTATCAGAGAATAATGAGCCACGAGTCCATCACATGACCAGGACAAATGTTGATCCACTGGGAGTAAACAATAAAGGTTCTTACTGAATGGCAGCAAGCAGAGATCTTAAAAACAATGAGAAATAGAAACAGAAAATATAACTAGTCATTATTCCATTAATGAGCTGTAATGTAACTGTAATGCTGTTTTTATATTTGTATCATTGAACACATTTTTAAATGGCATTTTCGTTTAGTTTAACGGATTAGTTAAAAAGATTAAGTTTGCATTTCCAATACAGATATTTTATTTATCTCTTAATAAATCAGATGGTTAATCAGAAACAAGTAGTTTAAAGTCTTAATTATCGTGCATCTATAGATGCGCTGGTAAATATTCAAGCATATCCATGTGGAAGTCTGATTTTCTGCTAATTGGATGCCACCATTATGACCTGTGGGAAGAAAAAAACGTGGTGGAAACAAATAATGGAGCTATGATTAATTTTTAACTGCGATGAATAAACAGATTAATTATGTTCTTGTACACATGGTTGCTAGCAGAGCAGTTTTTCTTCTTTAATCAGGGAATCAGGGTGTGACTTGGACCTGTTCAAGAACATAACATGTACAGCCTTTCACTTTCCTCAGAATTTACTGACTATCAAGAGCAACACTGAGACAGAGCTCTGAACTTTATAACTTTAAATAGAGTTCAGAAACATTTGCTTTCGCAATAAACAACAAAGATTGTACTACGCCGGGCTAGTATTAAAGATAGGACCGTGTGTTTCACACAGCCTTGGATTCTTTGCTGCTTTTCGTCTTTTATTCCTACTTCGTTCCTTGTATTTTTTGACATGTCAAAAACAAAATCCCACCATTTGGTATGAAAACTGAATATTTGCTTTATACCAACTTTAATGACCTCAATAACAATTAAAAATGTGCATGTTTTAATTACATGAAATGTTTGCTATGCAAATTTCTTGTTGAGTAAAGAGTATAGAAAAATGTTTTGGGAAGTAACTGTCCTGTAGTAAATTCATAGAAGAAAGTAAAGACTGATACATTTTTAAAGAAATGTGTTGTTTCTAAGTTCACGTTTTTAGGTGTAGAAAATGTCTGATTTTAGCTAGAATATGGAATTAGTTTAGATTTTAGAATTACATTCAACTCGTTTTAACAAACAGTGGAAGAATGAATGTATAATTGACTCGTGGGTAAAATGAACCATATGCTGATATTATTTTTGTCAACCCCATGGATACGTTAAACTGTTTTTTGGCTTTAACTTTTTGAAGTATTTCTTTTAGAAAAATAAATTGTAGTTTCCAATATTAAACATTTTTGAAATTAAATAGTATTAAAAAAAATGAAGCTAACTTCTAAGTTGATGTTTCTTGTCGGAAGAACTCCCAAACCTTTTCTTATGTAGCACATAATCTATACTGGCTGTTCATCTGGATGCTGAGTATTGATCACCTAAGATACACTACACTGTACTCCACATGGTAAGTAGGCTGTAGACCTCCTAACAGCAAACAGACCACCAATGCTTATTAACAGTGGATGCTGTTGAAGGATAACTTTTCTATGTATGTGATAAAACAGTATTGTCACCTCAGGTCACCCAATTTAAATGTCTTTGACTATTACAGGGAATTAAATCTAACAAAGTTTCATAATATGAGCAAAATATTGATGTTAGTTTCTTAAATACCGGTATACATGAGAGTACGGCTAATCAGCCAACATTTTAGGTTGAGGGTAGTGAGGATACATCGTAATGCCGACTCCTTACGGATGGTGTACGGATATGTGTAATTACACATGCAATATATGGCTGTACATACGCAGCCACATCTGAGAATAAAATGGCTGCTAGTTTTCCTTCCTAGTGTGGTAGCTATAGGGGGAGTGAGGACATCTGCTGCCTGGGGTTATCCTAAAATAGATCTTCCTAGTAAATTATTAAGTTAAGTTGTGTATAGGTGGATTTAGGTTATTTATTTGAAGGTTCGAAATTTTTTCTAAATCAATATACATTTACACAACTACAGATTTTGTGTTTTCACTTTGTTTTGTCCATGTGATGTGTTTCACAAAGCTTATCTTCTCTGCACTCCTCCTACACCACTGAAGAATTTGACCCTCTTTTCACACTAGCTAATAGCCATGATAATGGATACTAGCTTAAAGGAATTTTTAGGATATAACAGAAACAACATTCCTGGTTTAGGATTACAATAGGCAATCATTGCATGATATGTGAGATCTGACTCCTTTGTCCCCCCTGTGAGCAAAATAATAATTACCAGGCTCCCCTATAAAGCAATTCAAAAAATGAAGAAGTAACCCACAGTATTGTTTGGGTAGCCACTATACTCCCGTATCTTTATTTCAGAGGAAAAAATGGTGACGGGTTCTCTTTTTCTGCAACCTGTAGTCTTCATCAATGTCAAATGCAATTATTAGGTATTCATAAATTACTCAGATTCTTTGAATATATCAGTCAATCTATCAATGAGCTGAGCTGTAGGGTATATTACAATACACACCATATTTACAATAAAAATCCATAATTGATTCTAATTAGATAAAAATTTTCCAAATAGCAACAGAAATATTTCATCACTGTGCTAAGTAAAAGCAAATTAAGGAAAAAGTATAAATGCACTGCGAGTCATCATGAACACTTATGGTTTAAGGACGAAGACATTCAAATAGAACACAGATATTCGATGAAAACGAAAAAGTACTTATTTATTCATAGAGTATAAGAAACAAAATGAAGATCCCCATTTGAGACCCTTACAATTGTAAAATCAAACTTTCTCTTCATCATAGAAACCACCTTTAGCCTTTAAAAAACTTTTGACTACTCTAGGCATCCTATTGAATGATTTTGTAAAATGGTTGGTTATAATTGCTTTCATGAGGTTTATAATATATTCTAGAGACTTTCTTGAGAGGCTGTACACCACTATATAGTGGAATTCCTCCCACAAACGTTCGATTGGGTTTAGATCAGGCAATCGTGATGGCCATTCCATTATTTTCAGGGTACCCTCTTCTTTCTTCACCACATAGTTCCTGCAACGCTTTGATGTATATGCTACAGTGGACCTGTGGTTCCTCAGTTTTGAGGCAATCTCATAAATGGAAAGACCATCTTTGTTGCAGTATGCATTGATTACAGAGCTCATCTTTATGTCTTCATTTGCTCACAGAGAGCTGTTTCCTACAATTGACCAACTGCAAATTCTTATGACCACGTTGATTCCTAATGACCACATGATATCAATAATAATGATAATTATCTTATTTTGTCTTCTTGTTATCACATACATGCTTTTCACCTTTCTATAATTGATTTTAAGTTGTTATGGTTCTGATAATGCAGTGCAAATATTTGTAAGCACACTGACAACGACCCGGCACCGAGCTGGATGTAAATTAATCACTGTTGTCAACTGTATGCCTACTTTTAGGATGTTACATTTGAGATCTGTAGTTGTTTACTAACATACACTAATGTTATCTTTAAGGAAGAGAATGTGCTCGCATTTTAGTCGTTCGTATTCGGCCCAACACTCTGGTGTCCGAAGACTGTTGAATGCCAGTTTAGAAGTTAAACAATGGAATATAATAGGTCAACAATAGACTGTGAGCCCCAATGGGGACATCAAGTGATGTACTTGACTCTGGTATGTAAATGTGTAAAATAAATTAATACAATTTGCTGACTATAATGTTTAGATTCAGCTTAAGGTATAGTTAAAATCCTGTATGCAAGTCTATGTAGTTGGAAGCAAAACTCCTAGTTGGTTCTGGTACTAGATTTTCTTGAGCGAAACCCAACATACTTTAACATCCAGCATCCACCTCCAGTTAATTTCTGCCAATCCCTGTTGTCTTCTGCACAGTCTGATGGAGAATTGAAGCCTGATTCTGACATTATTGGCTGAATTGGGCAATAGTCATTTGAGTACCTTATACCTCAAAATAGTCTGTTAACACTAGAAACTTCAAGTCTAGTCCATAGTATTACAACTAGTGGTATAATTTAGTATCTTGCTGTTTTTAATTTAAAACAATTAAATGGAAAGAATGTAGTGTTCTCTGATGTTTATGAGTTTCATTCACTTGCAGACTGCTCACTGTTAATTTCAATATGGGACAGAGTAGAAGGATTCTTAAACTACTGCAGCCCTTTACTTCCTCCCTTCTGATCCCAGCTAGTAAAGAAATATACATCCCAACTGGAGAAGCAGAATAATGGTGGCTAAGTGGTTAGCACTGTTGCTTTGCAGTGCTAAGGTCCTAAGTTCAAATCTGCAGCCTCAATACTGATTCAAGCAAGCAGAAGTGTGAGCAAAGAAATGTACTAGCAGAGAACTCTAAAGGAAGGAGCAGTGGCAAGAGTAATGTGAGCTAACAAAATTATAGAAACAGTGCATCTATAACATGGTAGGCAATGATAATAACTTCCTGTTAGTGAATTAGAAGGATAAAGAGGTCCACATCATAAATGGCTGACACCTGACTGGAAAGGCTCCTTCTTACTTGCACAACAGACCTGCTGTTGAAGTGTTGGAAGCCATGGCCTACAAGAGCAGCAACACTAGACCTGCAGTGCAGGAGGCCTGAGAAGTAGCCCTGATGACTAAGGGCAAAAAAGAGCACCAAACATGTCAAACTGCATGGAAGGAGAGAGAGTCTCCGAAGAGGCAGACTGCACTATGGATCAGAGATGACGAAAGCTGTGAGATATGTAAAACTGGTCCAACAATGTTAGTATGAGACTGTGACGAATGGGTTTGGATTGGGGAAGTACCTTCCAGAGGGGACTGCAGTTTATGTGGT
The DNA here is from genome assembly GCF_035609145.1 of Eleutherodactylus coqui. NCBI lineage: Eukaryota > Metazoa > Chordata > Amphibia > Anura > Eleutherodactylidae > Eleutherodactylus > Eleutherodactylus coqui. Next base: position 469,474,134 of record NC_089837.1, on the reverse strand, counting down.
AGTGCAACATTACATATATAGTTACTAGGTGATGTGATGTTTATTAGTAAAGAAATGACAATGTGATGGCATGTGTAAGTGAAGCGAAGCCACATGTAGCTATGATGTTCTGTGATGAGAAAAGGCACTTCATAGCAGCGCTATGCACCAGGAAGAGATGACGTTTTCACCTGCAGTGCTTGGAGTCCGTAGTGAAACGGGACTCTGAAATTGGTAATGTACTCTGGCACCTACAGTGCATGAGGCAGTGATGTTAGTCATGCCGTGGATCTTCGAGAGATAGTATGGAGTATGACGATAAGTACGGAGCACTATAAGTGTAGTGGTTAGTAATGAGAGAAGTTTAAAGTGTCTTGTCCCACCAAAGTAATCCCCTTATATGGACATGTGGAGATATATGTTAAATGTGACTTCTCGTTAAAAGTTACGTAACGTAAAAACGTAAAAAACAAATACTGCCTCTGTTTATCAGCTGCTGCGCCATCCTGAACCTGCATTGTATGACCACACGTGACAGAAGTACTGCACTTGAGGCTGCAAGAACGCTCAAGTTTTTATTTTTCACCTGAAATATACTTTAATTATATCTACAGCATGGTACACAGAGTGTATTTATTCATACCTGCTAGCGTTGTAATTGGGACTTACATACTTGATTGCTTTTTAGTGCACCTACACAATATATGATGAAATTACATAGTAAGCAAATTTACTTCTTTGTTCATTATTGGAGTACGGGAAAAAATAAAGTGCATGAAAACACATGTTGACCTGGTGCAATTCAAACCAGCCCTGAACGACAGAACTTTTTAACCCCTGAATGCCACCCACTACCGTCTCCCTCACTTTTCTTTGCGTGCGTTTTGCCATGCCTGATACAGACAGCCTATATAAGGCATTTCATATAACTTTACAGTCAGTCAAAATCCTGGGCTAGTGGTGACAACAGACAGGAATATAATGAACAAGATCCTTTTCGATGCTTGAGGACATAGGATTTTTAATAATCTCAGAGTGTATTTCAAATCAAAGCAATTATTTTATATGGTATAGCTGCCAGTTAAAGTGTACTCCAACTGCTCGCTTGCCTGAATAGACGCAGAGAGCAGTGGTGTCTCCACCGGTTTAAGACGTTTAAGTACTTCTCAATCCCCACAAACACACACAAAGCATAAATGAATGGTATCTCTATAGAAATTGCGTCTTTAATAAATTAGAGCTTATCAACAATTTCTTGTGAAAGGGAGATAAGCAAAGTGTGATCATAGTTCATAAAATAAAGAAGAGGTTTGTTTCTAAAGATTATGTATGTCCCCATTAATTCTCCAAAATCACTCTTATTTTATGCAAATTTAAAACACAGCAAGTTGATTCTACAATCCTTAGTCACAAAATAAGTTATTAGTTTAATTATGAGGCTCATGCAAACTCTTCGCAACCATTGAAAGCTTAGCAAGACTTCCAATCATTTCCTGAATAGTTGAAAATGGAATAAAAATAAATTAAAGTGGTTGTCTTAGTATGCTATTTATGAGCCCAATTAGCGCATATGAATGTCATAGAAGAGGTCTCCCCCTTTATTAGCCAGCGAAGAGAGCCACAAACATAGGGCAGCTCTTACCCTAACACACTATTACTAGGATAGCCATTGATTTGTATGGCCAGCCTGTAATCCAACATCTCCCATTCAGTGCAGGTGAAATTTATGGCCAACCACTAGTTCTCCTGGTAATGCCAGCTGATTGCCAGGGCTTTCAGAAGCAGGTCAGACAGCAAACAGCTGATCACTGGGCTAGCTTCATTACAAAAAAGGAGTTGTCACTAGGAGACAACAACTTCATGCTGTTATTATTAAGCACATTTATGGAAATTGTGGATGTTGAAGCACTACCTATTTATCTTCTTATTCTGCCTGTGTTTACATGGCCAGTGCCAATCTATGGACAATAGCTAGATGACAACAAGTGTCTTATCACAGGATGCAGTCTCAACTTAGTGTTGATCTATGTCAATGACAAAGCATTGACATGACACCTCTCTATTGGTGTGGCTAGGGATGACCAAACCTGTAGAACCGTAATTCGGGTCAAAATTTGCAAAATATTCGGTTCAATGAAAATCCAAACCTCGGGCAGTTTGTTTCTGCTGAACCAGAGGTTCCAAAAATAAGTACTGAACACTGTCTAAGAGCATGGTGGTGGTGGTTCTTCAATGGATATAGCTCAATGGTTAAGACTGTTACCTTGCAGTGTTAAAGTCATGGGTTCAATTCTGATTGAGGGCAGCATCTGCATGGAGTTTGTATGTTCTCTTTGTGTTTCTTTTTCTCATTCTTCTCCATCTCCTCCTCTAGAAAAGGAAGAAGCATGGTGACTCAGTGGCTAGCACTGTTGTCTTGCAATGATGGAGTCCTAGGTTAAAATGTGACCAAATACAACATCTGCATGGAGTCTAGGGGGTTTTATAAAATTTGGCTGAAACTAATTTGGACTGATCCAAACTTTTTGACAACATTTGGCGAACTAACAGAACTTTCAAAAAGCTTGCTGATCTTGCATAATATGACTGCAACATGGCAGTAATATGGCAGCCACTGGTAAATGCATTGGAATGGGAGAATTGGAAATCGTGTAGTCAGAGCATTAGTAATTTTGTTGCTGCTAGTATTTTCAGGATTTTTATTTTGCTCTAGGGTAACTAAAAAAATAAATTCTTAGAAATCTTTCCTAACATGATCTATAGTACTTAGAGGTCACATTAGTCTGTAGTTTAAGTCTTTGATGTTCATTGATTTCTCAATTCTGTAAACTTACCTGCCTGTTTCAACGGTGCCTGTTTGTATATATAAAAATTACTCAACATTTTTCTGAATACCTTGCCATGACAGTGCCAAGCTTTGTATCCTTAGATGTTATCATTTATTTATAAGAACGGTAGCGGATATTTTAGAATGTGATGAACTAAAGCTGCATCTAAATCTACTTACGAGTATTTCAAGTGAAGAACTAACTAGTCTTTGAGTAATCTAAGCATGTGTCTTAATCATCCTCTAAAGTAGGCATACAGTATATAACAAAACAATGTACAGATGGAATGAATAGAACTCTGGATTTATCTGAACCCTCTGAATACCTACTTGCAAATGGCAATAAAAAAACGGCATGTACAGGTATCTTATATTGTTATTAACTTTCTGCTCCTCTTCTGCTGAGAATATTGACTCTGATTACTGTTCAGTGAGGAAACAGAATTTTACATGTGAATTAAAGACAGTGATATTTTTCCTTCTACTTCAAAAGTGATGGTTAATGTGTCTGATTTGATTATTACCCTTGTATGATGTTCTGAGATGCCCATCATGGTCCCCACCTTCTCTGTTGACAGCATGCTATTATTTTGTATATACAGAATTTAATTCAGTGAGTCACAAGCTACTGCCAAATACCAGTTTATCTCCTGGTTGAACAAAGGATTCGACAGGTTGAAATTAAACATGCCCAATGCCATTGAAGTTTGCCCCAAGTCAGGGAACTTTCAGTCTGCTCATATACACTTTAGCTTGTCAGCAGATTCTGTGAAGATGCATCTAATGTGTATAAGCAACTTCAGCTTACATTAAACTGGACCATCCCTAAGAAGCTAACTCTTGATCCATCTTCTTCCACTAGTCATCATCCTGTATTTAAATGAGTTGGCCATTGAAGAACATTTATCACCTATCTATGCAGACTACAGCTCCAGTCACAGTCTCTGGGACTGATGGAAACAGTTGAGCGCTGTACTCAAACACCGAATGAAACAGTAGTGAGCATGCATTACAAAGAGAGAGAGAGAGAGAGAGAGAGAGAGAGAGGGAGAGAGAGAGAGAGAGAGGGGGGGGGGGGGAGAGGGAGAGAGAGAAACAAAAAAAAAAAGCGCTCGGCACCCGGCGTCCCACATACAAAAATGCTCGAGTCTGCCATTGTAGTCAATGGGGTTCGTTACTCGAGTAGAGCTCTCGAACTTCACGAAAAGCTCGACTCGAATAACGCAGACCCGAGCATATGGGTGCTCGCTTATCTATATTACAACCACTCTATAGTCAAATTAACAACTCAGCACCCCCATTTTTTTGATCAGTAAGGGTTCGAACAGTCCAACCCCTTCAGCTACTTTTGCCATGAGTCGATAAAAAATATTGTTCATTGGCCAATGTCTTTAACTTTCTATTTGTCTTAAATCTTTAAAAAAAACTGGTATTCTATTGGTATTATTTTGAGAGATTTGTAGTAGAAATTTCTGCAACTGCCCTGTTCCGGGCTTGTAGAAAACTAAGCGCTTGCAAACAACATGGTCTATTATTAGCTAAACCTCTAGTATTAGCTAAATTCGCTCCTACCAGATACTGGAAATGCTCCACCACCCCCGGTTTGGAGAAGATCATATTATCAATTAATAATACATATGTTCACAAGAAAGTTATTGCTCACGGGAAGAGATTAGATTACTAACATGGTGACACCTGGCTCTTTGGGCCACAAGTACCTGTTGTACCTCAGCATAGGATAAAGGTTGGAATGCAGGAATTTCTTGTAACCTGGTATCTTTACATTAGTTTTCTCTGTTACACTCTTTGTTTTGCAGCAGGGGCGTAACTATAGAGGGTGCAGGGGATGCGGTTGCACCCGGGCCCAGGAGCCTTAGGGGGCCCATAAGGCCTCTCTTCTCCATATAGGGAGCCCAGTACTATGAATAAAGCATTATAGTTGGGGGCCCTGTTACAGGTTTTGCATTGGGGCCCAGGAGCTTCAAGTTATGTCTCTGTGCAGCATGGTGTAGGTATGGGTACGGGTACAGATACAGATAGAGGGGAGCGCCAGCTCACGTTTTGCATCAGGGCCCCTGAGCCTTTAGTTACGCCCCTGTTTTGCAGATATATTTTACAAATCAATATTTATCTTGTTTGGTTCTATACTAACATCTATCATTTATATTTAATCACCTGAATACCTACCTCTTATGTTATGTCTGATACTAAATAATTAGTGTTTAGGCTGTATACTTACTTTTGTTAAATATTAAAATTACTAATAAAAACTAATTGAAAAAAAATTAAGCGGCATTCGGGTGAAAGAAACTGACTTTTATTTGCAGACATTTCTGCTACAAATCTGCCATGTGTGAATATAATCCACAAAGGCTTGTGACCCCCCCAAAGCCAATTTAGAGATCATAAAACTGTCACATTCCTTGTCAAGGGGCTAATTAAGTATTTACTTCTCTGCTCATCTTGTCTTCTGGTATTGTTTAAAGTGCAAATTAGTCTCATTATGTCTGTGCCTTTTCATGTGCGTACATTTGTATATATGAGTATACCGGTATATGCCCCATCCAGATCTGTTTATTTATGCCTGAGGAAGGATTCTGAGAGCTCCGGAAGCTTGCAACAACATGATGTATTTTTGTTAGCCATTAAAAGGTATCATATCTACAAGATTACTTGGTTTCTTTTACTGAGAACAATCACATTTTGAATATAATCCAATGACTCCCTTTAGCATCAGTTCTGTGCATTCCATTGAAACAATTGTAACAAGCCAAATCTCTCTCATTACTTTTAATAGCTAGTTGTAGATTTCTAAATTTATGTACAACGTGAGTGCCATTCTCTGTTCTGCGTAGATTCCCCCTGCATGCTGTGTGTATGTGCAGATGAACTTGCATATGAATGAGTATGGCTTTAATTACTTCAAATTCATGCTCAGAACCTAAAACCTAGTCCTCCACCACGCTAAACAAGTCTATGGTACTGTTGTACTTTGACACCACCTAGCTTGGGGTTTGACAGTGCTTAGATGGAGAAACACCCCCTGTCAGGCCCCAAGCTCATAATCGGCTGCATGTCCCACCAGGCCTAAGGCAGAGACAAGGGCGCCCTTCCCGCAGACAGAGCTACAGCATATTTCAGAGGGTGACTGGGAAAACAGTGAGCCACTGGATGTGAGGAAGCTGCTGCTGCCAGCATCGTTGCCCCTGACAGCTGGTGAAGGGAGGGAGGGGAGGATGCGGCGGCCGCTGAGGGCTACTCCGCTCCACATCATGCTCTCACCAGCAGCGCCCTTGACAGCTGCTGAAGGCAGTGGAGGCAGGGGAGGGGAGTAACTGTTAGTGGCCCCATCCACTGAATCTAATGACAGCGCCAGATGGCCTGTTTCACACCGCTGACTGCCGCAACAGCAGGGGTAGGAGAGTGTTGCTGCCAGCGGCAGCGAAGTCGGGCCATCTGTCGAGCTTGGTAGGGCAGTTCAGAGCAGAGAGGCCAGCAGGGACAGCAGAGAGGGACACCTGAGAGCGAAGCAGTGACAGCGAGGGGAGGGCAGCGGCCTCTTGCCTGTAAAGATCTGCACGGCACTTCAGAGCACTGGGGACAGCAGGCACTTCAGAGCCAACAGGTAAGCAGGGGCAGCCAATCACAGGCTGGGGGCGTCACCTGCATTTAACGCCAGCTGCATTGTGTCTCCACCCCTAAATTCCGGTGGCGACATAATACAACAGTACCCAAGTCTACTTTACCTCTCTCATCTCCTCATTATCTCACAACCCTAAAGGACTCTTTGACACTTTGACATTCCCTCCTCAGCCCCAAATTGCCTCCCTCAGCCCCTCCTCTTCTCCATCAACACAGCACCTATTGGCCAAACCATTAGGAGATTTAGCTTTCAGTACCATCTCTATGCTGATGACACCCAGTTATACACCTCTTCCCGTAACATCACAGCACCAGTCCTTCAGAATGCCACTGACTGTCTGTCTGCTGTCTCTACTACTATGTCCTCTATCTACCTAAAACTGAATCTCTCAAAAATTGACCTACTTGTGTTTCTGCCCTCTGCTAACCGACCTCATCCTGACATCTCCATCTCAGTGTGTGGCGCCACCATAACTCCCAGACTTGGGGTTATATTTGACTCTGATCTCTCTTTTACCCCCTGCATGCAATCTCTTGCCCGACCATGTCACCTGCACCTCACGAACATCACAAGAATCCGCCTCTTTCTCGATGTGGACATGCTGAAAATGCTCACTGTTTCCCTCATCCACTCTCGGATTGATTATTGCAACTCATTGCTGATCAACCTCCCCTGCACCAGACTCTACCCTCTCCAATCCATCCTGAATGTGGCAGCCATGCTCATCTTCCTGAGTAGAAGAAACTGCCAGGTCCATGGGCCTGGCGCCACATTGTTTTACTATGCATATACAATTTATATAGGATGTCCCGGAAGGATATATAGCAGAGGCTATCGTTATATTATTTGGTACAATATTTCTCTTTTTCCTAATCTATAAGCTATTATTGTGGTCCTGCGAAACCTGCTATATGTTGTTCGTTTTCCTTTGTTTATGTGTAAAATTGCACAAAAGTTTTAATAAAAACATATTAAACATAAAAGCGCTCAACGTCGTGCTCAACCACTCTCGGCTCGATTATTGCAACTCGCTGCTGATCGGCCTCCCCTGCATCAGACTCTTCCCCTCCAATCCCCCTGATAACATGCTTCCTGTTCTACTGAGTGCAATCCCTGCTAGCCACAATCAACCGCCTTCTGCAGTCATACTGATTCTGCCACTATACAGCTCACTTTTGACCATTGTCTATGTATATAGCATCCCTCACTCTCCACCTTGCCATACCGTGCACATCTTCAGCCCTTCACCTTCTGTATCACCCCATTACTTGTAGTATGCAAGCTCGTTGGAGCAGGACCCTCACCCCTACTGCTTTCTTCAATTGATTTCTACATGTAACCATGGTTTTGTTTCTGTTCCCCCTGTCTATGTAAGCGCTGCAGAATATGTTGGCGCTATATAAATAAAGATTATTATTATTAATTAATGTTCTTCCGTGCTCACAGTGTAGTCATGTTCATTATTACCTTGATCAGTGTTGGGCAGCACATCCTGTACACCGTGTAAGTGAAGACTGCCAGAATAAATGTTTAAAAAAACATTCAGCGTGATTTGAACCCCATTTTTCTTTTTTATGGTGCATAACACACAACACCAGTGCCAGCCTTAGGTTAGATGCCATCCTCTGCAGAACATGTTTGGTGCTCCCACATGTCATAAGAAAATAGCAGCATAGCCACACCATGACAGCTCCGTGCATAAATACCAAGACCAAGCTCATAACAGAAACACAGCACCAGAATTAAATTCATAACAAAATACAGCACTAGAACCAGGCCCAGTACATAAATACGGCAACACAACCAAGCTCATATCATAATGGCAGCACCAGAACCAAACTCATATCATAATTTACAGCAGAAGAACCAACCTCAGTACATTGATACAGAGCCAGAACCAAGATCATTACATAAGAACAGTAGCGGAACTAATCAACTGTGTTGCAGGGACGCCAATTATATTACCTTAACACCTCAGAACACACAGAGGCATGAGGAGGAGGATTCATGTGGCTCCACAAGACCCTGCCGGATAGAGAAAGAAGATCAATCTGGCTGGGCGGATCTAAGGGGGGCAATCTCCTCCAGCCTATATCTCCCTTGTGACCCTTTACAAGCTGGTGGCTGGCACCCCATGTGACTGCATGGGTCACACGTAGATAAGGCTGGTCATACCCTACACAGAGTAGACACCATCTTGAGGGTTGAAAAAAACAGAAGAGCTTATCATTATGTTATGTGGGAAACAATGCTTGAAATCATCACATTTTCTAATAGAGTCTAAGTTTTTTTGGTCTATTGGGGAACTAAATTATGCCTGCACCGGTGTCACGCCTGCAATGGGGATTCCGCTGTCCTGCTCTGTTCAGGGAACAGAAAAGGGGAATCCCCACAGCCGAACGGCTCCATCTCTGGATGGAAGACACAGTGCCGGATGGACCCCATCGACTATAATGGAGTGCGTCCGCTTTCCAGCTAGCTGGCCAGTTTTGGGCCGGAAGAAAAAAACGTTTTTTCTGCCGGTATTTTGAGCCAGATCTGCAACGGAACCTCCGACCGAAGGTTAGAATGCAGATGTGATCCCTGTCTTAGTGTTTGTATCTTTTAAACTAAGACGGTAGAGTATTACAGAAGGTGCTTAGGAGAATTTCCTAACAAGGTCTCTGAAGCTTCAATTCCGAATACATGAATGTGACCTTTGAAACGTGCATGTTGTCGTAGGTTTTAACTAAGACTGACAGGTCATGCAGTGCATGTACTTGTAATATAGACGAGCGCAGACTTGTGTCACGGAGAAGAGCTCTCAGCAAGCCGAAAAATGTCATTCTTGTTTTCTTGCACAGCTCTCCCGTTTAGCAGTATGCAGCGTGGAGCCCCAGAGCAGAGGTTGCTATGCAACAGTCATGTGACACGACAGGGCACGGTTCCCATTACACAACACGAGAAAGTGAGATGGACGCCAAGAAAAGAATTTGGTGTCTATGTCATTTGGGAGCCAGTCAGCCCTAACACAAAACAAGCTATATACTGTCAAGACTTGCAAATCAAAACAAGTAATCCTACTAGATTCCCACTTCCCAAAATGTGAATAATGGGTATTTTCATTCATGCGATCTGACTGCAAGAGGTAAATACAAATATCTGCTGTCCTGGAAATGAAAGGTTCTTCATCATACCTCGAGGGTGGTGAAGGCGGATAAACACCCGAAATGCAAAATTCAGCTTGCGTTTTTTTTATTAGACCTTATTCCGCAAGGGTCGCCATTTGAGATCCGGTCTTTAAAGGGGCACAAAGCCTAAAGATCTACCCATATCTACGTATTAATGGCTGTTGGTATATTCGCATGGGGCAGATTTGTTGTCGAAATTTCATCTGATTGGGGTTTGCAGAAGCAACTTCTGGGCAAGAAAACACACAACCGTATGCGCAACTACGCTCGCCACTATGTAGCGTCGTTTTGCATGAGCGCGGTTATTTGTTTCTGCTTGGAGTGGGGCGATCGTCCTGCCCTATTTTTCCCACACATAACAATAACTACTACTATTAGTCCTATCTTTTCTCATCCGTACTATTAACGGGTGAGAATACTGATAATGACAACCAAACCATTGAAATCAATGGGTTCCCTTTGTCCCATTATGCGGCCGTGATTATCACATCCGCATAACGGGGCAAAATCACACCCAAGTGAAGAAGCCCCCATTCAGATGTGTGGGACGGATTTTTAGTTCTAGAAATTTCTGCAACACCTTTCCTGCACGTCAGCTTACACTGAAAGGCGGCTTCACACCAACAGGTTTGGGCACGCAATATGCAGAGAATCTAACCCATTGATTTCAATGGGTTCATTCACATTTCTGTTTTTTGCACGCACTAAAAAAAAAACGCTCTATTTTGCGTGTATTTGTGCACTAAAGGGTCCCATAGAAATCAATGGGGGTGCACAAATGTGATTGCAATACACAAAGGGATGCACAAAACCAAAAAGAGAAGAACACATCTGGACCTCATTAGGCTAAAAAGGCTTTTAAATCAGTACGGGGTGTACTGTGTGTACATGAACAGGCCCTGTGTGTGAAAAAAAATGCAGTACAATGCACAGACACGCACACAAATCAACCTACCCTTTGGCTGTTTGCAATGGGACGGGGCAGGGTGGGGGCAGAGCTAAGCTCCCGCCCGTCCCTGCCCCTTGTCCACAGCCAGCAATGGGAGGGGTAGGACGGGGCAGAGCTTAACTCAGTCCCTTCTCATTGCATTCAGCCAGAGGGGATGGGAGAGGCAGAGAGATTGGTGAAAGGGAGGGACGGGGGAAGACAGGTCAGATGGTAGCGTACATCGACCGGCCGTGAAAATGGCGGCTGATGTACGCTCTTGTGAATAAGCACGTAAGTCTATTGTCTATCTAATTAGTTGCCCCCAATCCCACTCATGGTTTACTGTGTAAAATGTTTTCTTACACCTAGTTACATAATTAGTATGACTAAGACAAGACACGTGTCCAACAAGTTCAACCAAGGGATGGGAAACGAACAAGAATTCTATACAATTATATAAGCGTTAATGTTTTTTCTTCTGGGAAATTGACTAAGCCTTATGTCTAGCCTGAGGTCTGTCATTCCACAGATTCACTGCTCTCATGGGAAAAAAGGTTAGCCTTGGAAAATGTTCTTCCCCAGACAGACGGAGCATTCTGTTGCCTTCTGAGGGAATTTTCCATGGAACAGGTTTTCACCATATTTTTGTATTGGTTATCTATATACTAATACAGGTTAATCATGACCCTCAGATGTCTCTTGCCAAGACAAAACTAATTTAATTCTTTTAATCTTTCCATCATAACTTAGGGTGGTTATATACGGTACAACCATTGGCTGAAAAATTCTAATTAGTGAGGAATAGAGATGAGCATGTATACTCGCTAAAGGCAATTGCTCGAGCGAGCATTGCCTTTAGCGAGTACCTGCCCGCTCGAGACTGAAGGGCAGGGCTAGAAGGTGGGTCTCTCTAGTCCCACCCCTTCTGCCCCTGTACTCAGGGAAGCCCTCTAGCCGCCCGCCCTCTCTCTGCAGGGGAGAGGTTCCCCTGCAGAGGAATTCCTTCTCTCCCTGCTATGGGGAATTCCCCGACAGCTGAACACCACATTTTAAATGTCTTGCTGTAAAAGTCCTCATCCCCGTGGAGACTAACAGGAGCTTAGAGCGGGACATTTAAAATGTGCTTCTCTGTTTAGCAGCGCGGCAGCACTCCCTCCCCCCTTATTTTCTTGCATCCCCCATTCCAATTGTTTAGAAGTTTGAACTAAACAATCGGAATGTTTAGTTAATCTCCCTCCCCCTCCCTTGTTATCCAGCTCAAATAGGAGTCTATGGAAATTCCTGTGCCTCCTGCACCAAAGATTGGTCAGGCCCTAAATTTTGGAATTTCATTTGCAGGATTTCAGTGGCGCATGCCCTATTATTTTAGGTGCGATGTTTTCTGAACGTTTTCTTAGGAATCCATTGGTTCTATTAGCTGCAATTTTTTTGCGCGGCTAATACGGCGTACGTTTCACGCTCGTGTGAATGAGGTCTTAGGCTGAGTCCACACTAGCGTTTCTTCACTGGCTCCTGTTTTGCAAAAAAAATTGTACTGTACAAAACAGAAGTGAAACAGAAATAAAAGGAAAGCATTCTTTCCTGTTTTTGATGGATCTATCAAATGAATCCTTCAGAAAAATGGAAAGTATGCTTTCCATTGGTTTCCGTTTCACTTCCTTTTTTCAACATTTTAAATGGATCTTTTTTTTTGCATGACTTGGCGTGTTCATCTTCCTCTCCCATTATTTCCTACACTTTGTGCATGCTCAGAAATCTGGTACCAAACCCGATACCAAAAAGGAAAGAAAAAAACATATGAAACGGATAGCTTTCCGTTTTTTCCTGCCGTCTCCGATTGACTGCGATGTAAAAATAGGGGTCTATTTTTGTTACATTTTTGAGGTGGAAATGAAAGTGTTCCAGTGTAAAATAACTAAATGGAGACAGAAAATTGAGAAATAGATTGAAGCTGAAGGTCTGCAGTTTCAATGTATTTCTAATGGCAGGAAACGGAATAGTTTTCTTTCTATTCTGCTGCTCCAGTGACAGAACAGCTCGACAGAAAACAAAAACACCAGTATGGAATGGTCTTTAATCTCCTATATCATTAATAAGTAAGGTGAATAATAGCGGACCTAACACTGACCCTTGGGATATACTGCAGGCCATTCCAAGCAGGAATTATTGACCACAGCTTTTTGGATACGGCCTTTGAACCAGTTTTCAATCCAATTACAAATTACTGCAACGCAATCTTAACAACTCCCAATACGCAAAACGGTCACAGGCAACCTTCCGACTGTAGCCAATAGGTAGATTCGACAATTTAACATGACTTGAAGGAGGCCAAAAGTCACTTTCTTTGCTTTTTTTTGGCCATGGCCGCTTTATCATTGTCTTCTTGGTTAATGATGAGCTGGGAAGTATGTAATTGTGGCCTGCACCATTACAGAACTCACTGAAAAACAATATTGCCAGTCATGTTACATTAGTCTTGTGTATGAGTGTGTATTGATATTTCTTATTAGTATCACATAGCTATGACAAATACTTCAATATCTTGACTCCTGGTAAATAATGGGTATCATCTCTTTGAGTTTATTGGTAATTACAGAATAAATAGCAGTAGAATCCAGCATTTCTTCATTATTTTCATACATCCCCCCCACCCAAGAGTGTTCTGTGTGAATCTATAACACACAGCCGCCATGTGAGCCCCATACTCCGAGAGTCAAACGTTAATATAGCATCAAGCAGCAGTTTGTCTCCTAAATAGGGAAGCGATAACAAGAGATTGAGTTACACTAACATTCACTTACTTGGGCCTCTTGCAAGCTAGAGCAGATCAAATTTACATATTATGCAGGGTACATCTTACGGCCGTGAAAGAATGCACTTGTATGCACAGTGAATTGCTTTGGATCGTCTGCACTTTTCTTTGTGAATGGAAGTGAATTTCATAGCAGTCATTTTAATTAATGTGCTGGCAATAAATCAGTTCACTATGGCTATTTAAGTTTTTTTATGGCCACAAACTTAACAATTCTTAAAGAGATGTGATTGGGAACAGTGAACATTGGTACCATAAAAATCAAATATGGTCAATTCAGATAGTTCTGTTGGGATCCATTCCTGATTTGGGTAATAAAAGAAAGTAGAACTAACAATGGAGAAAACTATTTATCAGACACTAATGAAAATGAGCCCTTAACTGCTTGAAGAGGAGGGATTATAGATGTCATTTATCATACAATGAATTCCCAATCTAGAAGTAAACTCATGTTCTTCAGCAATGTCCTGATGGAATGCTACTAGTAGTGGGAGGGGGGGGGGGGGGGGGGAAATAAGACAGAGTTGTATGTCCATGGCCATTAGACTGGAATGTAAGCACTGTGGTAAAAAAAAAGATAAATGCATTTTTGCTTTCTTCTCATCTCCTTCTTGTTAGTTTATGGTTAATAGATTGCTTGTTATATGATAGTCTAAGAAAAAAGCTAGTTTCCACATGTTGCTTGCTATGGATGCATTTCATGAAACTGTTTGGACTTGTCATCTGGTGGCTGGGACAGGTGGCATCTGCATGATTAATGTGTACACAGCAAGTTAGCATTGTGTTCTGTAACTTTGAACCAGAGACCACAGTCACACGTTAACCGTTGAGGGCTGCGTGTTATATTTTTTTTCCGTGGGCAGATGAGAAAGATTCCACAGATATATTTTTTCTTTGTAACTAAGGTGCTGTGCAAAAGTTTTAGGCAGGTGCTGCAAAAAAGTAAGAATGCTTTCAAAGATAGAAGTGTTCATAGTTAATTTTTGTCAATTCTTAAAAAGGAAAGTGAATGAATAAAACAGAAATCTATATTAAATCAATATTTGGCGTGAGCACTCTTTGTCTTCAAAACAGCAACAATTCTTCTAGGCACACTTGCACGTAGTTTTTCCATGAAGGTTGTTTCGAACAGTTTGGAGAACTAACCATAGATCTTCTGTGGATGTTGGCTTGCTTAAATTGTCTGTCAAGGCAGACTCAATGATGTTAAGATCAGGGCTCTATGGGGGCCATATCATCACTTCCAGGACTCCTTGTTTTTCTAGATGCTGAAGATAGTTCTTATTGATATTGGCTGTATGTTTGGGGATGTTGTTCTGCTGCAGAATAAACTTGAAGCCAATCAAATACCTCCCTGATAGCATTGCATTAAGGACACCATTAATTCCCAAGCTTGCAACAAACTTCAACAATTCCTCACTGCTGCCTGCAGACACTCATTATTGTATCGCTCTCCACCATGTGTTACCATGCGGCGGTTGCTGGACCTCCCGGGGCGGCGGCGTGCGGTGTCCCGCGGTTGGGGCGCGTCCCCCGGCTTGTTGTCCGGCTGCTGGGGGCACGGGTGCCTGGCCGGCGTGGTGCTGGTGGTGCGCGGCACAGTGCGCGCACCTGTGAGTGCAGCTGCCGTGCACAAGCTCCCTTTTGTTGTCTTCTGTTGGGAGTTGGCTGTCTCCCTCTCTCCACCCCTGGGTGGAGGCTTTTGTTTAAAGGTCAGGCAGAGACTTGCAATCACTGCCAGTTATTGGTTTCCCTCAGTGTGTTAGCTAGTCTGCCTCTGTTGGTCTCCTGGCTCTGTCATCTTGTTTGCTATACTTTGCTATTGTCCACCAGGTTTTTCCATCTGCCTCAGTTCTGCTTAGTATTGTTCATGTTGGTTAATTACATCTGCCCTTTCTGTCGGTATTCTACCCTTTCCATCCAGGTACGCCAGCAAACCTTTTTCGTTTCCTAGTGAGAGTAGGGACCACCGCCCAGTTGCCCGCCTGGGGTTAGCCAGGAGTGGAGGCAAGCAGGCAGGGACAGTGGTTGTGGGTGAGATCTAGGGCACCTGGGCTGGCATATCACGGGTAGTATACTGTAACACCATGCTTCAATGCTGCCTACAGACACTTATTAGCCCTTTGGCAAACAGCCTTCTGTTACAGCCACATATTTCACATTCTGACTCATTAGTAGAGATGAGCGAGCATACTCGTTAAGGACAAATACTCGAGCGAGTATCGTCCTTTTCGAGTATCTGCCTGCTCATCCGCAAAGATTCGGGTGCCGGCGGGGAACGGCAGGGGAGAGCAGGGGGGAAATCTATCTCTCTCTCTGCCTCCCCCCCCCCCGCTCCCCCCGCTCCCCCCTGCTCACTCCCGCAATCCACTGCTCACCCCCGCCGGCACCCGAATCTTTGCGGACGAGCAGGCGGATACTTGAAAAGGACGATACTCGCTTGAGTATTTGTCCTTAATGAGTATGCTCGCTCATCTCTACTCATCAGTCCAGGAGCACCTGCTGTCATTTTTCTGCACCCCAATTTGTTTTCATATATATTTGAGTCACTTGGTCTTGCTTCTACAATAAAGGTTTGGCTTTTTGTCCACAGTTCTTCCACAAAGACCACTTCTGGACAGACGTCTTCGAACCATAGATGGCTATACCTGGGTCCTACTGGTTTCTGACAGTTCTGAGCTGATGGCACTGCTGGGCATCTTCCAATTTCAAAGAGAAGTAAGCATCATATGTTTTTCATCTTCTGCACTAAGTTTCCCTGGCTGACCACTGTGTCAACAGTCCTCAGTGTTACCCACTTCTTTGTGCTTCCTCAAAACAGCTTAAACAGCACATCTTAATACCACAGTCTGATTTTAAAGCTTTGGCTGATGCAGTAGATCTACCTTGTGTCTTGTTGCTGTGCTCAGTATTGCCATAGTGTATGACCTGTGATATGAAACTGTCTTCCAAAACCTCACCTTTGTAGCAGTTTTTGGCTATTACTCACCCAGTTTTAAGCCTCCTACACAGCTGTTTCAGTTAATGACTGTATTATAATTGGTTAATCTGACTATACTACAAAATCCTTGACTTTGTGTGAGCAGAACTAGAAGAATTGATGCTGTTTTGAATGCAAAGGAAGAATGGATGGTCAGACCAACTATTGATTGTAAACCAGCCAGCCCGCTCACTCCGATCGGCTAACACACTCAGACTAAACACCCCTGTAATACGAACCTCACATGCTCGCCTACAGGACTTCACCAGAGCAGCACCCATCCTCTGGGATTCTCTACCCCAAGGCATACGGACAATTCCCGATGCACGAAATTTCAGACGTGCCTTAAAAACGCACCTCTTCAGGGAAGCATACCAAATCTCCTGACCTAGTCCCTCGCCCCTCCCTATGGTGCTCCACCCTGTTTGCCTTCTGATAAATGATCTGTATATATAAAATTTCCTATTGCCTGTGTTCCCCAACCCCTGCACCTCCTGTACCACCCCCAACCCATTTGTGTCTAACCCAATGTATCTCACATTGTAATTGTTGCAATTGTTGTATTGTTTTGCATTTATCCATGCCTGAAAGCGCTGCGGACTAAGTTGGCGCTATACAAATAAAGATTATTATTATTTATTAGTATTTGATTTAGATTACTCGTTTTTCTTCATTCACCTTGCATTTTGTTAATTAACCAAAATAAACTATTAACACATCTGTTTTTGAAAGCATTCTTACTTTACAGTATTTTTTCCACACCTGCTTAAAACTTTTGCACAGTATTGTATATTTTATGACTGTGTTCAGGAGTGAAAGTATAAGATGCAGCAATGTTTTCACTACCAACAAAAAGAAAAAATCACAAATAAGCGTGGAAATGGTCAGCTTCTGATAAGGCGAAAACCTTTTATTTATTTACTTAATTGGCCAGGAACATAACAGGCTACCTCAGAAACGCATTGTAATAAGTCTGTAACTAATGTGTTTCTGTTATTACATGGACACACCAGAGCAATTTGTTAGGTCTAGACTCTAGAGGCATATCTAGAGTTCACAGGATCCCCCCATAGATAAGAAACGCATGGAATAGGGTCCCACTATCATGTTCAGTTGGTACTAGACTAAACACCAGTCAACTTTTATGGAGCATTAATACCATACATACCATAAAAGTACATTTGGTGGGACCTCCACTCATCCCCAGGATGTATCCATCATCCATTTTAATGCGTGGCAGCTTCCCTGCCAAGAACAATAACTGGGCTCCCCCATTAAAGACTACAACAGGAAACACTCCCCTCCCCGATAACACACATTTATGACAAGTGTAATTCACATGGCTTTAATGTTAATAGTGGCTAAACCTTTATAACTCTTAACTAAAACAGTAAGCAGGGGGTCAATACGAGAGTTATAAAGCAGATCTTACTTTTAAAATTAGTTCTGACATTGTACAGGCAAATTACAGAATGCTGTCACGTAGCGAACTGCCAACACATAGTAGTGGCAAGGCAGAGGTGTCATATATTACTACTCACAGCAGTGCCAAGAAAACTTATGTCAAATAACAGTGTCTGCATCCGTAGTGTCATATTGTTCCATGATAATCCAAAAATACTCTGGCACTGAAGTCCGCATTCCATGGAACAGATGCATTACAGCTTTGCCTTTGTATTACAACTTTTTGTCATTCAAAACTTTGACTAGTGTGGATACTGGTGAGGGTTCAAGTCTTTAAGCGCTGCGGAATAAGTTGGCGCTATACAAATAAAGATTATTATTATTATTATTATTAGCGCATCCCCCAATTAGCCTTGTCCCCTTCATTGTCTACCTGCACTTGGTTTTACAGTACAGTCCCATTCACTTGAATGGGATTGACGTGTAACGAGCTGTAAGACCAATCATCAATGCTGCAGCCCTGGATAACTTCTGTAAAATTGCATCACAGAACCCAGCTCACCCAATGTCTGGTTACTGCATTTTTATTTATTTGTTTATTATTTTTGCCTTCTGCATTACTGGTTTAATGCTTTGTAACGTACATCATTCCCCACATTTTATTTTAGTATTTACTCTAGTGTGTCTCTGTGTATGATATAGCAATCAGAGCAACCATTGTACAGCCCCCTGAACCACAGTTTGGAGGTACTAATAATTTAAAAAACATAACACCCCCCAACAATGTCTGATGCCCCGTGCCCAAAGCAGTCTCTTAGGCCACACCTGTCCGTAGGTTGTGTCTGAACTGCAATCCCACAGATAACCTATAGTCAGGTGGTTAGGTGTTGTATTGTTTCAAGAAGAATGTGACCATGTTTTTCTAATCTTGTACAATCCCTTTAATTAAAGATAGTTTAATCCATTTTTTCACAGTTTTTCACACAATAAGGCTTTATTCACGCATCGTGGCCAAAAATCACATAAACGAGAGGCAGCCACGAGCGGCTACATATCCCGTTTTAACTCCCATTCATACTTTCCCTGCCGGCAAAGGGAGGGGGCAGGAGCTAGTGTGTTATACTCCCACCCCCACTCTGCCCTTGCTGGCTGCCAGCAAAAGGAGGGAGCGGGAGCTTAGCAGAGCTAGTGTGCTAATCTCCCGCCCTGTCTCACCTCCTCCCTTTGCGGGTAAGAGGCAGAGAGGAGGGGCAGAGAGGGAGGGAATTTAGCTGCTGCTAAACTCCCTCCCACCTCCCTTTTCCGGCAGCTCTCATAGGCTCCCATAGGAGTCTATGGGACCGGTTGGCGTATTCTGGCAAAAGATAGATCCAGACCTATCTTTTCCAGTCAGCATAAAAGCGGACGGCTGGAACGCGCACTGTTACAGGCGCACAATACAGCCGGCTCCATTGAAAGCAATGGGCTGTCGGCGAGCGCGGGATGAATTTTCGGGAAGGGCTTAAAAATATAAGCCCTTCCGTGAAAATCATCCAAAAATGTGTAAAAATAAAAAAAATATATATACTCACCTTGTCCCTGCAGCCGGAGTTCAGCCGCAGCCGGCCGGCAGTTCTCCTGAACTGCTCTGAGTAGTATTCAGCAGGCGGGGATTTAAAATCCCCGGCTGCTGAATGGCCTGCCTCTGATTAGTCACAGCCCTCACCAATCAGAGGCAGCTCTCTCTCACCTATTCATGAATTCATGAATGGGTGAGTGAGTGCTACCTCTGATTGGTGAGGGCTGTGACCAATCAGAGGCAGCCCATTCAGCAGGCGGGGATTTTAAATCCCGGGCTGCTGAATACTACTCAAAGCAGTACAGGAGAACTGCCGGCCGGCCGCGGCTGAACTCTGTCTGCGGTGACAAGGTGAGTATATATTTTTTAAAAATTTTTACACATTTTTGGATGATTTTCAGGGAAGGGCTTATATTTTTAAGCCCTTCCCGAAAATTCATCCTGCGCTCGCCGGCAGCCCATTGCTTTCAATGGAGCCGGCTGTATTGCTGGCTCCATTGAATTCAATGGGCTGGACAGCGCTCCTGTGATCGGGCCCGTTTCAAAGGAAATGCGGCTAGGAGCAGATTTTTCCGCCCCGGTCACTCGATTTGCGGATGCGCATCCGTCATGCGATCCACAAATCGCGGCAAAAAACGCCTGTCTGACCGAGGCCTAAGGCCTCACATCTGTGGGGAAATTGGACATCCTAGAGAGCAATTTCACATCATATCATGCTCGCCCATGTGAAATTAGCCTAAAAGTTCAACAATTAGCAAAAAAATATTATGTGTGTAAAAATGGTAAAAGAAACCCTCCTTTATCTCACACAAAATACAAAATATCTTTCTAGAATAACATATTATAAAGTTATAACAGTTTAACAAACGAGTGGAAAATCATTAAAAATACGTGTGGGTAATACTTTTTTACCAGTTCTCTCACGTTTATCTGTATATGGTTTTGACATTAAGGGGAGCTAAACGCAAGCGCATGTGCCTCAGTGCAATGTATTTGTGCTATGGATGAGACTTTTCAGAGTGTCAGAGTATTTTACAGTATTTTTTGCGCACGCAGGACAGGGTTTTGTGCTCATGGGACGCTACTATGCCCCGATTTACATGGCTTTTGAGTTCCGGATGAGTTCTGGAATTGTGCAGTGTTTCACACATCCCCTCGCTTATTGTTTGTGCATTTGCGCACCTCCCATAGGTTTCAATGGAGACCTTTGGTGTACAAATGTGCACAAAAATCAGCAAAATGGAAAAAAATGATTTTGTTTTATTTCCTACTGATTTCAATGAGATTTTTTAAAACTTTTAACGAAATAATGCCGACAGCGACATTTTTTTTTTAAATTAGAAAACGGAAAAGACTCTTCGTTATTTAATTAATTTATTTTACACTATTGTCAATGGGTGACGGAACAGAACAGAAAGCTTTATGTTCCGTCACACTTTTGTTCTTTCCCTTGCGCAGAGGGAAAGAAAGACAAAATCGTCCTCTAGTGACAAAACAGGTCCATTAAAAATGGATGTAAATAGAACCAAATGGTGACAAACTGATAGAAACAGAAAGCAAAACACTGATGTGAACATATTCATAGGTCTACATATGTTAAAAAAACAACATGACTGTTGATCAATTCCCCAATGCTTATTATGTAGGCTTACCATATGTATATTACAATGCAATTCTACAGTTGAACTCCTATTTGTCCCATTGATGTTACTATTATACCCATGTAATTGTTGTATTATTTTGCATGGAATTGCAGTGATTATAACAGAAAAATATGACTTTTTAGGCAATTTATACCCCTGGGTAAATGTTTAGCGGAAAATAACTCCTGAAGCAGAGTTTAAGCACAGATGGCACTTGTTGTTAACTGACAAAACCTTGTGTCTCATATGAAGTATACATTAAAATCTAGTTGGAAGTACAGTGCCCTGTGTGTCCTGAATCTGTCCTTGTAACACAAATACTCTGTACGGAGAGACACTCCGGAAAACAACACTGGCCTCTAGCACAGAGGTAATATGAGGTCACTTGCTGGGCACTGTGCCATGTTTACCCATTCAGTGCTCCAGCAGCATGCCCCATACCAATAGTCCAGGATTTGTCTTTTTGTTAAGTTAAAGCTCTGCAAAATGTGTACACCATGTATACATTTCTGTATGCCATTTATTTCTGACAGTCTTAAAATGAGTCCACAGTGCAATCAGGCAGCAAAGAAAGCAAGTAAATTGCTCGACTGCATAACTAGAGGTATAACCAGTAGAAAGAGGGAGATTGTGATCCTGCAGCATAGAGCTCTGGTGAGACCACATCTGGAATACTGTGTTCAGTCCTGGAGAGCTCACCTACAGAAAGACATTGATAACATGGAACAAGTATAAAAGCGGACTATTAAAAGTGGTCTCATGGACAAAAACTTATAAGGAAAGAATTAGAGCAGTTACCCTATGATAGAATTCTATCACCTACACAATGGATAGGTGATAAATAGAGATGAGCGAACGCGTTCGTCCGAGCTTGATATTCGTGCGAATATTAGGGTGTTCGGGATGTTCGTTATTCGTAACGAACACCATGCGGTGTTCTGGTTACTTTCACTTCCTTCCCTGAGACGTTAGCGCGCTTTTCTGGCCAATTGAAAGACAGGGAAGGCATTACAACTTCCCCCTGCAACGTTTAAGCCCTATACCACCCCCCTGCTGTGAGTGGCTGGCGAGATCAGGTGTTCGCCTAATATAAAAGTCGGCCCCTCCCGCGGCTCGCCTCAGATGCGGTGTGAGTTAGATGAGGGACAGTGCTGTTTATACCGGAGCTGCTGTAGGGAAAGAATTGGTAGTTAGTGTAGGCTTCAAGACCCCCCAAAGGTCCTTATTAGGGCCACTGATAGCTGTGTGTTGGCTGCTGTTAGCAGTGGCATTTTTTTTTTCTCAAAATCGGCTCTGCAGAGCGTTGCACCTGGCATTAGGGACAGAAGTGCTGCATAGGCAGGGAGAGTGTTAGGAGTGAGTGTAGCCTTCAAGAACCTCAACGGTCCTTTCTAGGGCCATATTTATCCGTGTGCAGTACTGTCCAGGCTGCTGTTAGCTGTGCTGCATTTTTTTTGGGCTTCTCAAAATCGCCTCTGCAGAGCATTCCACCCTCCATTGATACTGCAGGGAAAGAATTGTATAGGCAGGGCCACAACACAGTTATTATTCATAGAATATACGCAGTGCTGCCTTTTGGTGGAAAAACAAGTGGAAACAAATCTATTTGTCCAGCCTCTGTCCGTCCTTACGGGCGGTGGACACGTGTGAGCTGCGTGAAAAACATTGCTAAATCATACGCACCCAGCTACGCTTTACTGCTGGCTTCGCCATTTGCTTTCCTTAATTGGGAAAAAAAATACCTGCTCTGCCAGAGTTATAATAACTCTGCTACCCTCACGTTCTGTGACACATTAGCAGGGACACAGCACAGTTATTAAACTTCTCATGTTCATTGAATATACGCAGTGCTGCCTTTTGGTGGAAAAACAAGTGGAAACAAATCTATTTGTCCAGCCTCTGTCCGTCCTTACGGGCGGTGGACACGTGTGAGCTGCGTGAAAAACATTGCTAAATCATACGCACCCAGCTACGCTTTACTGCTGGCTTCGCCATTTGCTTTCCTTAATTGGGAAAAAAAATACCTGCTCTGCCAGAGTTATAATAACTCTGCTACCCTCACGTTCTGTGACACATTAGCAGGGACACAGCACAGTTATTAAACTTAGATTATTCATTCACTAGAGGCAGTGGGGCCTTTCGTTTTCCAAAAAGGGAAAAAATTATATTTGGCCTGCAGTCTTGCGCCAATTTATTTCCTGCCTGTGAAATCAAATCACTGGTAATACAGCATGCTGAGGGGTAGGGGTAGGCCTAGAGGACGTGGACGCGGCCGAGGACGTGGACGCGGCCGAGGACGCGGAGGGCCAAGTCAGGGTGTGGGCACAGGCCGAGCTCCTGATCCCGGTGTGTCGCAGCCGACTGCTGCGCGATTAGGAGAGAGGCACGTTTCTGGCGTCCCCACATTCATCGCCCAATTAATGGGTCCACGCGGGAGACGGTTATTAGAAAATGAGCAGTGTGAGCAGGTCCTGTCCTGGATGGCAGAAAGTGCTTCGAGCAACCTATCGTCAACACGCAGTTCTGCGCCGTCCACTGCTGCAAATCCGAATCCTCTGTCTGCTGCTCCTCCTTCCTCCCAGCCTCCTCACTCCACTACAATGACACCTGCTCAGGAGCGGGAACACTCCCAGGAACTGTTCTCGGGCCCCTGCTTAGATTGGGCAGCAGCGGTTCCTCTCCCACCAGAGGAGTTTATCGTCACTGATGCCCAACCATTCGAAAGTTCCCGGGGTCCGAGGGAAGAGGCCGGGGACTTCCGCCAACTGTCTCAACAACTTTCTGTGGGTGAGGAGGACGATGACGATCAGACACAGTTGTCTTGCAGTGAGGTAGTAGTAAGGGCAGTAAGTCCAAGGGAGCAGCGCACAGAGGATTCGGAGGAAGAGCAGCAGGACGATGAGGTGACTGACCCCACCTGGTGTGCAACGCTTACTCAGGAGGACAGGTCTTCAGAGGGGGAGTCAAGGGCATCAGCAGGGCAGGTTGCAAGAGGCAGTGCGGTGGCCAGGGCCAGGGGTAGAGGCAGGGCCAGACCGAATAATCCACCAAGTGTTTCCCAAAGCGCCCCCTCGCGCCATGCCACCCTGCAGAGGCCGAGGTGCTCTAAGGTCTGGCAGTTTTTCACAGAGACGCCTGACGACCGACGAACAGTGGTGTGCAACCTTTGTTGCGCAAAGCTCAGCCGGGGAGCCAACACCAACAGCCTCACCACCACCACCATGCGCAGACATATGATGGCCAAGCACCCCACAAGGTGGGACGAAGGCCGTTCACCGCCTCCGGTTTGCACCCCTGCCTCTCCCCCTGTGCCCCAACCTGCCACTGAGATGCAACCCCCCTCTCAGGACACAGGCACTACCGCCTCATGGCCTGCACCCACACCCTCATCTCCGCTGTCCTCGGCCCCATCCAGCAGTGTAGTTCAGCGCACCGTTCAGCCGTCGCTTGCGCAAGTGTTCGAGCGCAAGCGCAAGTACGCCGCCACGCACCCGCACGCTCAAACGTTAACCGTCCGCATAGCAAAATTCATCAGCCTTGAGATGCTGCCGTATAGGGTTGTGGAAACTGAGTCCTTCAAAAGTATCATGGAGGCGGCGGCCCCGCGCTACTCAGTTCCCAGTCGCCACTACTTTTCCCGATGTGCCGTCCCAGCCCTGCACGACCACGTCTCCCGCAACATTGTGCGCGCCCTCACCAACGCGGTTACTGCCACGGTCCACTTAACTACGGACACGTGGACAAGCACAGGCGGGCAGGGCCACTACATCTCCCTGACGGCACATTGGGTGAATTTAGTGGAGGCTGGGACAGAGTCAGAGCCTGGGACCGCTCACGTCCTACCCACCCCCAGAATTGCGGGCCCCAGCTCGGTGCTGGTATCTGCGGAGGTGTATGCTTCCTCCACTAAAGCACCCTCCTCCTCCTCCTCCTCCTCCCCTGTCTCGCAATCAAGATGTGTTAGCAGCAGCATGTCGCCAGCAGTCGGTGTCGCGCGGTGTGGCAGCACAGCGGTGGGCAAGCGTCAGCAGGCCGTGCTGAAACTACTCAGCTTAGGCGATAAGAGGCACATGGCCCACGAACTGCTGCAGGGTCTGACAGAGCAGACCGACCGCTGGCTTGCGCCGCTGAGCCTCCAACCGGGCATGGTCGTGTGTGACAACGGGCGTAACCTGGTGGCGGCTCTGCAGCTTGGCAGCCTCACGCACGTGCCATGCCTGGCCCACGTCTTTAATTTGGTGGTTCAGCGCTTTCTGAAAAGCTACCCACGCTTGTCAGACCTGCTCGTAAAGGCGCGCCGGCTCTGCGCACATTTCCGCAAGTCCCACACGGACGCTGCCACCCTGCGCACCCTGCAACATCACTTTAAGCTGCCAGTGCACCGACTGCTGTGCGACGTGCCCACACGGTGGAACTCTACGCTCCACATGTTGGCCAGGCTCTATGAACAACGTAGAGCTATAGTCGAATACCAACTCCAACATGGGCGGCGCAGTGGGAGTCAGCCTCCTCAATTCCTTTCAGAAGAGTGGGCCTGGTTGGCAGACATCTGCCATGTCCTTGGTAATTTTGAGGAGTCTACCCAGGTGGTGAGCGGCGATGCTACAATCATTAGCGTCACCATTCCTCTGCTATGCATCTTGAGAAATTCCCTGCAAACCATAAAGGCAGCTGCTTTGCGCTCGGAAACGGGGGCGGGGGAAGACAGTATGCCGCTGGATAGTCAGGGCACCCTCCTGTCTATTTCTCAGCGCGTACAGGAGGAGGAGGAGGAGCATGAGGAGGATGAGGAGGAGGGGGAAGAGACAGCTTGGGCCGCTGCTGACGGTACACCGGCTGATTGCCTGTCATCCTTTCAGCGTGTATGGCCTGAGGAGGAGGAGGAGGAGGAGGAGGATCCTGAAAGTGATCTTCCTAGTGAGGACAGCCATGTGTTGCGTACTGGTACCCTGGCACACATGGCTGACTTCATGTTAGGATGCCTTTCTCGTGACCCTCGCGTTGCACGCATTCTGGCCACGACGGATTACTGGGTGTACACACTGCTCGATCCACGGTATAAGGAGAACCTGCCCACTCTGATTCCCGAAGAGGAAAGGGGTTCGAGAGTGTTGCTATACCACAGGACCCTTGCGGACAAGCTGATGGTAAAATTCCCAGCCGACAGCGCTAGTGGCAGAAGGCGCAGTACCGAGGGCAAGGTAGCAGGGGATGTGCGTAGATCGAGCAGCATGTACATCCCAGACAGTGCAACAGTCTTTAAGGGCCTGGCCAGCTTTATGGCTCCCCACCAAGACTGTGTCACCGCTCCCCAGTCACGGCTGAGTCGGCGGGAGCACTGTAAAAGGATGGTGAGGGAGTACGTAGCGGATCGCACGACCATCCTTGGTGACGCCTCTGCCCCCTACAACTACTGGGTGTCGAAGCTGGACACGTGGCCTGAACTAGCCCTGTATGCCCTTGAGGTGCTTGCTTGTCCTGCGGCTAGCGTCTTGTCGGAAAGGGTGTTTAGTGCGGCTGGGGGAATCATCACAGATAAGCGTAGCCGCTTGTCAACCGACAGTGCCGACAGGCTAACACTCATCAATATGAACAAAGGCTGGATTTCCCCAGACTTCTGTTCTCCACCAGCGGACAGCAGCGATACGTAAGCAATACGTAGGCTGCACCCACGGATGGAAGCTACGTTCTCTCTCACCATCCAAAACGGGGACATTTCTGCTTCATCAATCTGTGTCTAATATTCCTCCTCCTCCTCCTCCTGCTCCTCCTCCTGAAACCTCACGTAATCACGCTGAACGGGCAATTTTTCTTAGGGCCACAAGGCTCACTCAAATAATTTTTCAGAACAATTTTTATAAGTTTCAATTAGCTTAAAAGCGTTGGAACTTTAACTTGAACCAATTTTTCGTTACACTGGGCTGCCTCCAGGCCTAGTTACCACTTAAGCCACATTAACCAAAGCGATTCACCTGCCATCTTGGTTGGGCATGGCCAGTTTTTACTGAGGTACATTAGTACTGTTGGTACACCAATTTTCTGGGGCCCTCACCTACAGTGTAATCATAGTAATTTCTATGTTCTTCGCCTGCACTCATGGTACAGAAAGGTGTGTGGGGTTGGCCTACACTTTAGCTACATAAATGTCACTTGTGCCTTGGCTATACTAAGGCTACTGAAATGGAACTAAGACTGCGCTCCCGCTATACTGCTGCTTCGGAATTGTTACTGGGGCCTGTCTTGAGTGCTACTATTGCTTACATGGAACGAAGACTGCGCTCCCGCTATACTGCTGCTTCGGAATTGTTACTGGGGCCTGTCTTGAGTGCTACTATTGCTTACATGGAACGAAGACTGCGCTCCCGCTATACTGCTGCTTCGGAATTGTTACTGGGGCCTGTCTTGAGTGCTACTATTGCTTACATGGAACGAAGACTGCGCTCCCGCTATACTGCTGCTTCAGAATTGTTACTGGGGCCTGTCTTGAGTGCTACTATTGCTTACATGGAACGAAGACTGCGCTCCCGCTATACTGCTGCTTCAGAATTGTTACTGGGGCCTGTCTTGAGTGCTACTATTGCTGACATGGAACGGACACGTGGAGAGGACACGTAGTGCCTCAAAAACATCCCCCTCCTCCTCCAACAGGGAAAACATTGTTGGCAAATGCCTTTGCATTGGTTCGTCTGGTGGCAGTCCAAGAATTTCACCTTTACCGACACTACAAGAGAGCCCCCCCACCATCCCCCCGCCACGGCCCACTTAATCCTGGCCACATTCCGAAAACCAACAAAATACAACCGTGCTACTAGGTCCGCAGTCACCACCACATTACCACCAACGCGGTTACTGTTAAGGTGCATATAACCACGGACACGTGGAGAGGACACGTAGTGCCTCAAAAACATCCTCCTCCTCCTCCAACAGGGAAAACATTGTTGGCAAATGCCTTTGCATTGGTTCGTCTGGTGGCAGTCCAAGAATTTCACCTTTACCGACACTACAAGAGAGCCCCCCCACCATCCCCCCGCCACGGCCCACTTAATCCTGGCCACATTCCGAAAACCAACAAAATACAACCGTGCTACTAGGTCCGCAGTCACCACCACATTACCACCAACGCGGTTACTGTTAAGGTGCATATAACCACGGACACGTGGAGAGGACACGTAGTGCCTCAAAAACATCCCCCTCCTCCTCCAACAGGGAAAACATTGTTGGCAAATGCCTTTGCATTGGTTCGTCTGGTGGCAGTCCAAGAATTTCACCTTTACCGACACTACAAGAGAGCCCCCCCACCATCCCCCCGCCACGGCCTACTTAATCCTGGCCACATTCCGAAAACCAACAAAATACAACCGTGCTACTAGGTCCGCAGTCACCACCACATTACCACCAACGCGGTTACTGTTAAGGTGCATATTACCAGTCTGACTGGGGCATGCAGACACCTTGACAGAATGAATAGTGTGTGGCACATAGGTTCCCCATTGCTATGCCCACGTGTGCAGCTCCTGATGGCGGTGGCACAGGATTATATTTCTCATTGCTTCTGTACAGCATTGTGGGCTATCGCCCCGCCCCTATTAAAGAGGGTCGCTACCTAGCCGTGCCAACCCTGTGCAGTGTGTGCCTGCGGTCCCTCGTCGTGGCAGACGCACTTCTAAATAGACATGAGGGTGGTGTGGCATGAGGGCAGCTGAAGGCTGCGCAGGGACAGTTTGGTGTGCGCTGTGGGGGGGAGGGGGTGCGGTTGGGCAGCATGTAACCCAGGAGAAGTGTCAGTGGTGTGTCATGCAGGCAGTGATTGTGCTTTGTTGGAGGTAGTGTGGTGCTTAGCAAAGGTATGCCATGCTAATGAGGGCTTTTCAGAAGTAAAAGTTGTTGGGGGGGGGGGGCCCACTCTTGCCGCTATTGTGGCTTAATAGTGGGACCTGTGAACTTGAGATGCAGCCCAACATGTAGCCCCTCGCCTGCCCTATCCGTCACTGTGTCATTCCCATCACTTTCCTGAATTGCCCAGATTTTCACACATGAAAACCTTAGCGAGCATCGGCGAAATACAAAAATGTTCTGGTCGCCCATTGACTTCAATGGGGTTCGTTGTTCGAAACGAACCCTCGAGCATCACGGGAAGTTCGTTCCGAATAACGAACACCCGAACATTTTGGTGTTCGCTCATCTCTAGTGATAAAAATCTGATTAGTGGAGGTCTCACCATTGAGACCTCCACAATCTCAAGAATGGGAGTCCCATGTCTTCTTGTCACTGCGGACTTCCTGAACCCACCCGCAGGGATGTCAGATTGCGTATTTGCAGTGCTGCTCCATTCACTTAAATGGGGCTGACAAAAATAGCAAAGTACAAGGCCTCTGTCAGCCCCAGTAATGCTGAATAGAGCGGCACTAGAATGAAGGGCTGCAATCTGAGATTAGTTGGGGGGGAATCAGAAACATCATCAGAAAATATTATTTTACTAAGGGTGGCTTCACACAAGCGTGTTTTTGTGCGTACATAGGTGCGCACCTATGTAAGCACAAAAAAGCGTACATGAAGGTCCGTGCATTGCCTTCAATGGAGCCGCGGCTGCTGCCGGCACCCCTGAATTGTTTTTCAGGGAAGGGCTTTACATATAAGCCCTCCCCTGAAAAGCAAGAATTTTAGTGTAAAAAAAAATACTTACCTGTTTGCCGCTGCCGTGTCCCCGCGGGGATGAAGAACACAACAGCTGCATGCGGCTGATGTGTTCTTCATCCCCGCGGGGAAAAAGAATTCCCTGCTGCACCTGCCACATCTGTGGCAGATACAGCAAAGGAATTCTTCATCCCTGCAGGGAGTAAAGAATTCGCTACCACAGCTGTCACAGATCCAGCTGTCGCCATTCTGTAATCGTTTTTCAGGGAAGGACTTTAAATATAAGCCCTTCCCTGAAAAACAAGAAAAAATGGTGATAAAAACAAACAAAAAAAATACACCTTTATTCAGCTGCCGGGGCTCAGCAGCCTCCAGCTGGCTCTTCTCCTGCACTGCTCTGAGGA
Organism: Eleutherodactylus coqui; assembly: GCF_035609145.1. NCBI lineage: Eukaryota > Metazoa > Chordata > Amphibia > Anura > Eleutherodactylidae > Eleutherodactylus > Eleutherodactylus coqui. The sequence continues at coordinate 469,444,152 of NC_089837.1, read as the reverse complement.
GTATTTAAAATCCCCGCCTGCTGAATGGGCAGCCTCTGATTGGCTGAGCACTGTGACCAATCAGAGGCAGCTCTCAGCTGTTGAATGACAGCTGAGAGCTGCCTCTGATTGGTCCCTGCGCTGAGCCAATCAGAGGCAGCACTCACCGCCTGCTGAATACTCCTCAGAGCAGTGCAGGAGAAGAGCCGTCTGGACGCGGCTGAACCCTGGCAGCTGAAGAAAGGTGAGTATTTCTTTTTTCATCACCATTTTTTCGTGTTTTTCAGGGAAGGGCTTATATTTAAAGCCCTTTCCTGATAAAACAATTACAGGATGCCAGCAGCTGGATCCTCTACCGCAGCTGTCATCTGTGACAGCTGTCATAGGGAATTCTTTATTCCCCACAGGGAAGAAGTATTCCTTTGCTGCATCTGTCACAGATGTGGCAGGTGCAGCAGGGAATTCTTTTTCCTCGCGGGGATGAAGGAAACATCTGCCGCATGCGGGACATGGCAGCGGCAGACAAGTAAGTTTTTTTTTTACACTAAAATTCTTGTTTTTTAGGGAAGAGCCTATATGTAAAGCTCTTCCCTGAAAATCAATTTAGGGGTGCCTACAGACCATTGTCTTCAATGGAGCCGCTGGCAGCAGCCCTGGCTCCATTGAAGACAATGCATGCATTCCCTATGGTGCACGCATGTCCTATCTTTACAGGCACACGCATGTAAAACACAGACATGTGAACACACCATAGGGAATGCATTGGTTCTAACAGAAGCGGGTTTTTGTGCACGCGTATGCACGCACAAAAACACGCTCGTTGAAGCCCCCCTGAAGGGGTAGTAGATGCTTGAAACAAACTTCTAGCAGATGTGGTTGGAAAATCAACAGTAAATGAATTCAAGCTGCCTGGGAGATCTATCTTTAAAAGGAAATAATATAAAGGCAGGCTTGATGGATCATGTGGGCTTTTTCTGACCTCAATTTTCTCTGCTCTGTTTCTCTGTGTGGAACAACATACTTACATCCCTATAGACCAGACATAGACACATTGCTGTGCACCATTGTTACACCGATACCATACACTCTTGCATACCATATGTACACACACTTCAGTACAACATACACATATTCTTCCACACCATATGTGAATTACATCTTATTTTGGTTTACCAAGTGAACATTTTTTGAAGAGCATTGGTCAGGGAGAGAAGCCAACATTGTGGATATACAGTATAGTTTTCTTTTATATGATTTAGTATTTTAATACAAATAAACATGTTAAATGCTACCAGGACTCATAGAGAAAGCGTGTTCCTCCCTGCCCACACACAGTGATTGACAGCTCTCCTTGAATACAAACCCATACAGTGAAAGTTGTCAATGAATGTATGTGGGTGGGGAGCAAGACTCACTGTCTTGGCAGTATTTAAACAGCCTTTTGCATGAACATACTAATTAAAATAATTGAAAACGTTATATCCCCAAGCTAAAAGGAGCTGTAGAATGTTTGAAATTTATTGTCTATCTACAGGATCAGTGGCGGTCCAACTGCTGGGACCAACCCAAACAGACCTCGAGAGGCAATGGGGCTCCCATGGTGGTGCATGCACAATACCTCTCCATTCTTTTCAGCCGGACCAACAGAAATAGCCAAGCACATGAACTCGGCTATCTCCAGAAGTGCCAATGACATGAATGGTGTGCACCATTGCCTTCACTTCAGGACATGCTACAGTCCCATTATCTGCATCAGTGAGGGTCGCAGTGGTTGCACTGATCTGAAAGTTATTTTCTATCCTATGGATAGGGTATAACTTTCAAACGTGACAGAACCCCTTTAACTCCCCCTTTATCTTATGCAACCTTCAGATAGGTGGGCCGGACAGATTAACCCTTTCCAATACACTGTCTGACGTCTGAAGACATTATGATTTAAGGCTGTACAGCTCCGATGTTGGAAGACGTTGGTTGGGGTTCTCTTACTGTATATTGCCAGCTGTTGGAGCCTATCCAACGTGTTACCTCATGCAGTACTGGCTTTAGCCAGCAGATAGCACTGTTTTATAATGGCAGAAAAAGAGTAAGCCCCCTAGGAAAACCAGGATACAAATTGGATTGGAAAGGGTTAACTTTAAATAGGTAGTCTGCCTACTGAACAACCCTGCTTCAATAGAGCTGCCTGCATTAAAATAATAAACTGAGATATGCTTACCCCTCCACAGCCGCTGGGATCCAGTGCTGCAGCCTTGCTGTGGTCCCGGTGATTATTGTGACAGATGATGATATAGGAAATCAGGTGCAGCATCACATTCCTGAACTCCTGGCATCATGGCGCTCAGGAGCCAATGTGGATTTGAAACCTAACCTCCTTATTTCTGCAAAGTTCAATGCACCATTACCATTTGTATACAGAATTTATCATGGAGGAAAAAATAAGACATAATATTTTTCACATGCAAAAGTCTGGGCATCTCGTTAGTTAAAACTTACTAATACCCCCTTTGGCAGAAATCAGAGCCTCCAATTGTTTTCTATCGCTAGCGAACAGATTTGTATTCTGTTGATGTCTCAGATGGAAGTACTTGCTCAGGGCAAAACTGTTTAGCCTAGTGTAGGGCCTGGAGGGATGCATGACCCTGATATTCTTATAACTGTAAGACTACTTTTTTTTTGCCTTATTGAGAGCAGTAAAACTATTATTCTCTCTTTGGTGCTCTTTAAAACTCTGCAATTTCCCACCAGTTATGCCAGACACACAGTGCCCCCTTCACTGCAAGTCACACAGTATATACCAATAGTGCCAGAACACATTGCCCAGATTACTGCCAGCCACACAGTGCGCACAAAAAAATCATTACTGAGAACAAACCCATTAAATGCAATGGGTTCTATCCTCTGCATGCTGCGCATGCAATGCACAGCGCAAATACGTTCGTCTGTAGAAACGATCCCTGGCCTGCCCTGCCTACATTCAGTCAATGCTCATGCAAGCACAGGAACGGTTGCAACTGAAACAAGCAGTCCAGCATCTGTTGACCGACAAATGGTCCCATATGAAAGTAATCTGTTATTTGCATCAAAAAGCTGCCCTTTGACAAGGTGTCTTTCTAAAATGTTGGGACATCTACAAGCCTGTGTGTCTCCTGATGGTTGGGGTCACTGGCATAACTATAGGGGGTGCTGTTGCACCCAGGCCCAGGAGCCTTGGGGGACCCATAAAGCCTCTCTTCTCTATATAGGGTGCCGAGTACTATGAATAAAGCATTATAGTTGGGGGCCACGTTACAGATTTTGCATTGGGGCCCAGGAGCTTCAAATTACGCCTCTGGTTGGGGTACACACAGATTAGTTCTACGGGCTGCATGTACACTATGTATACATTCTTGTTCATTTGCATAAATACTTTTTTGAACACCATACATACATACATTATTATACACTTTACAGTGTATCTACATTCCTATGCAACACACATTCAGTCTCTTCCCCAAGCTCACAGGCATTCAATATGGTCCAGGCCACCGCACTGAAATACTTCAAGTCAGTCAACTATTTTTATAGTTCTTGGCCCTAGATGTGGATATAGAATTGTAATGCAATAATAAACAGTGCAGCATCATACACACAATATATTGAGTAAAGACACACCAGGGGAAGGAGCAACATACGAGTGGCACTATAAAAGTCTTAAAGGGTCAGAATCAGTCCCTTACATCTTCCCTCCAGATGTAACAAGGACAGCCCCTTGCACGCCCGGACTAGCAATTTGCCCAACCAGGCAGATTCCCAGTGAGCCACCGAACACCGCTATCAACTGTATTGATATGATTGAGCAGTAAGCCATAGGCTCCCAACACTATCATCCTCTGTCCTGTAGGCTGCAGGCCACCTAAGGTCTGTGGCCTGCAAGATGTCGAGGCTATACATAGGACAACAGCTACCCGGTGTAGGCTACGTGATGACGTCACTACATCATGCCACCTGTGCAGGGCAAACACAGGTTGAAGACTCTCGCAGGGCATCAGGTGTTAGGTACATATAAGATTTATTTTTTTTGCTGTGACAGTGAGGGGCTGATATTACTGTTGAAGGGGCCCTATTAACAATGGAGGGTCACTGTACTATTAATGGAGCACCTAGGGGCATTATTAATGATAAAGGGGCACTATTAACACAGATAAGGCACTGTTAGCTGTCCATTTTTATCTATGGCTCCAACACCTTGACCTGGCTGGCCACCTCCACAGGAGAATCACCTCTGCCCTCTCCAGTCCTTGGCTGTTGCTGTTCTTCCGCCAATCCTATTTTCTCAGCCCAGGCTCTGACATGCTCCTGCTATGCCCAGCACTCTTCCTGATGAGTCTCCCATCTTGTGACTATCTAGTGGCTCCCATCTGCACATGTTTCATGCTGCCTGACACAGGTCAGAAGCACATACCGTACTGTATATTTGTGGACAAATACACATTGATCTTACTGAACTGCATCCTTGCTTGAAATCTCCATCACTACTGATAGCCACATGTCAGATCTTACTCTTACAGTTAAAGAAAAACTATAGGAAGATTAGACACATGACATAATGTCAACAGGTCATACCCAGGAGACCACTACTGCTGTAGAGCTTCCTAAATGGACAGCGAGGGACAGCACTTGAGGAAGAATCGTCACTTCCAGAACATATGTGGCAACACCCTCTGGGCATACAAGCGGAATTTTACAGATATAGTGATGGTAACTGCCTTAATAAAGGTATGCTCTACCCCTGCTTGCCTGCCCCTACAGAGTGCTGTCTATAGTTTTGTATTGGTAGACCCACTTTAGTTCTCGCAGCTCCCCACTAGTCCTTCCAAGATTTTTAAGAATTAGTACATTGATGTCCTATTTCCACTGTTAATGAGATGCAAGAAACTATTCTTTATATGAGGTGCATTGAAGTTCTAAGATCTCCTAATTTGGGGGGGGGGGGGGGGGGAATAGGAGCAGGTAGAAACATGGGACACATCTTAGAAGACGCGGTCATTTATGGGGTTGAGTGAGACAGCTACCAATATCGTCCAGAGCACAGAACCCGTGTGATAGCAGCTGAAGGTAAAAGTGTTTTCGATACCTAAAATGGCGATGTTCACGTTCCAAGAACAAGCTGTAGCCATCCGTTTTCTTAACTTCCGTGGGTTGATTCCCATCGACATTCATGGTCAGTTGAGTGAGACGTGCTGAAGATGTCATGTATGCGACAAATGTGTATTTGTGGGTGCGACTGTTCAAAGAATGCGGAGCATCATGTGATAACGAACCAAAGGAGCCTCAGTCACACACCAGCCAGTCCGACAACATCTGCATGTGTTCAGCCTGAGTTTTGTAGTACGGTGACTGTAGTTGTCCATAGAGGCAGTTTGAGGACTTCTACCTCTAAATGAAAAATGGCATCATATATGTGGCTAAACTGCAACAAATCTGCAGTTTTCACTAAAATTTTGATGCAACTATGAGCCACACCAAAACACAAAACCCAGATCCAACCCAAGACATGTCATAGTGATCATATTTATTGTTGCTACCTAAAGACAATTCTTAAAGAAGTAGTCCACTTCTAAATAATTTGTGACCTATCCTCCGGATAGAACATCAATAGCTGATCGGTAGCGTTCTGCCATCCCAGACTCCCTCCAATCAGCTCTTCATTGGTGCTAGTGCACTTGTGTGCAGAAAACACAAAGTTCCATGCACTGTGCAGCATCCCGCATGGTATTGCAGGCAGAGCTTCCAATTACTTCAATAGAAACTGTGCCTGCACTATCGTGGTCATTTATTTAAAGGGGTTTTCCAAGACTAAGACATCCTACACCAGGATAGGTGGTCAATATCAGATTGGTGTAGTCCACTGCTTGTGACCACCTCCAACCAGCTGTTTGAAGTGGCCGCTCCAGTGCATACCAGGCACAGTGCCTTATATTGTATAGTGGCTGTGCCTGGTATAGCAGCTAATCCCATTCACTTGAATGGAACCAAGCTGTTTTCAGGCCATGCGACCAATGAACATGATAATACATGCCTGAGAAGAGGCTCGCATAAGCGCTGTGGTCTCTTCAAAAATTTGATTTGCATGGATATCGGGCGGCGGACCACCACCAATTAGACAAGCCCAGAAGCATCAGAAGTTTAAGTGATGCTGATATACAGGATGGACATAATCAGATTCCCTTGATTACATATTGCTAGCACCTTATAGTAGTGTCAACTTAGAATCCTAATGTAGGCCCTTGTATGATAAAAATTTGTGTAGTCTCTACCTTAAGACACTTTCAGACAAGCGTATTTTTACTCCATACTTGGTCGGTGTTTTGTGGACTATGATACGGAACTAATGCAAATTTATGTGTCTGTTCACATGGCTGTAATTTTTACGAACATGCTTTTAAAATGCATGTGCAATTTTTGTCTATTTTTTGCCTCTATAGCTGCTTTCATTGGTATTATTTTCTATTGGGCGAATATAAATCTGTATTTACCCAGTAGAAAAAGCAATGCCAACAAATACATCGGCAAATATAGATCAAACAATGCTGAAATAGTGATGACATATGGTTGCAATGTCATCTGTAACACATCTGTATTATGGATCCATATTACGGACGTGTAACAATATGCTCCTTTGAAACTGACCTTAATCTGCATTACTTATGTGTAAACATGGCAAACCAAGAACAAAAAGTGTATTTACATAGTGAGAAAGTTTGCACATCTAAGTGTGAGGGCAGGAAATATACAATGAATCGGGGGATTCGTGTGGTTAAAAATCCCATACTGTAGGATAAAATACACCGTTCCTGCTCTGGGTGTAGACAGCAGGCTGCTAATTTAACAATCCTCTTTCACTTGCCACCAAAAAAAAAAAGACAACCTCTAGAAGAAACAAGAACTTTCTGCTTCCTCGTCGTACGCCAGGGTATGTTTTCATTTTTCCAAGAAATCCTGAGACACACAGTGTGAGCTGGGACACCACAGAGTCTGCACAGGAACAAAAAAAGAAATGAAACTGACATGACACGGGACCATTATTTTATGTTCTTGGCCTGACCCCACCCCACCAACATCCTGTGTTGTGTTCTCTGGTTGAGATCAAAACTCAATTGGCTAAAGAAGTCTTGAGGCACCCAGTGGTGGGAAAGCATCTCCAAGCAACGTACAATCACAGATCTGTACAGTACTCAGGGTAGTACATTCAAGGCATTTCCCGTATTTCCACTTCGATTCCCAAGTTAAGTTAATAGTTGTAAAAATAGAAAAGCGAGGAAAAGTGAGAAGAAGATGAATAATTCTAATGAGTGTTCTCTCGAAAGTCAAGATGTTTACCAGCAAAGTTCTCGGTCTTGTTAAATTGATGAAGAACTCTCCTTGTTGTTTTACAATTACATCTGTTTCTGGCAAAGCTAAGTGACAATCAATACGGCATCAATACAGCTCTTAAATAGAGATTTCATCTTAGCATTTCCCGATAGTTTATACAAATTTGATTCATCGATTGATTATCCGGTTTCTAAGAAAGCTGGATGGTAACACTTATGAGTTGGGTAATGTTGGCCATATTGTTGCATCCAGCTTTCCTAAGATGTATCCTGAAGAAATAATACAGAATTTAATAGCAAAAATGCTGTTTTTTAAATAAATCACATGTTGGCGGAGCTGAGTTAATCAGAATATGTAATGAATACAGTTCTACGGAGGAGAAAATGTCTTAGCCGATGCATTTATGTTTGTTTTTTTCCAGCTTTTTTCCCTCTCCTGAACTTGCCTCGCTGTACAATGTTTACATTAAGCTTGGACACGGTAATGAGTTTCCCTTACTGGAGCCCCTTGCTATAATCTGAGGTTGTTTCCTATTGCTGCCACATTGGCTATGCATTCCTGAGCACTGAGCAACAGCCTTCTCCTTTCCCCGCCCGCTCATGCTTCACAGAGGTGAAGGATTTAGTAGACAGGACTTAGATTGGGGGGCTCATTGCTGTACTCGAATCAAGTCACAACATGTGCACTAGTAAAGTAATAGAAGATATACAATGGTGTAATAAACAGATACCTGATAATTATTATCTCAGCTAATCCGGTACAAATGTTAACAGCGTTGAGCTTGTCAAGTTAGCAGAGGTTAACTTGTCAATGTACTGAAGCAGAGCCAAGTTTGGCACAGCTCATTGCGATAGGATGTTACTGTGATTTTCCATAGGATCGCAAATAAACTTGAGTTATTGCAGTGCGCAACAAGAACATATAAAAATATTCAGCTCCGCTACATTTAAACTAGGCGAAGGGGGATAAAGAAATCATTTGTTACATACGTTTTGTATGTTTTCCAGAGCTGGTTACATATAGGACAAGAGAAGAATGTGGTAACTGTAATCACTTGTAAATATGTTACATATGAGCCGAGGCCCTGTGTTATTTCTGTCCCCGTTTTGCGTATTAAAGGAAACATTTTTAGATTTTTAGAGATTTTTGGGAAAGGGCTGCAGTGCTATTCATTTGTAGTCTTGGGAAGGCAGCGGAGCAGGTGGGCTTGTCTGCAAAGTCTGTAGGAAGAATAGAATGCTAGGAATGTGGCGTTTCTTCAAGCCTGTATCCGGTTCATTTCTGTCTTACAGATGGATGGGGAAGGTCAACAGGGGTTGCTGCGTTAGAAGCCATGTCCTATTCAACACACATTTCTCTGCTGATCAGGAAAACTACTGATCATAGAGAATGTGAACTTACCCAATTATCAACTAGCAATTAATTCCATCGCTCCAAAGTTTAGAATGGCTTTGTAAGAAAATACAGTATATAGATAAAATACAAGCTGGCCATGTATTATCAGGAGAATTGTATGTATAGCAAGGCCATTCAAATTCCTAAGATGCTTTTGTCCATCTCTCTCTACAGCAGCCGCCACTGAATGTGCGTGCTTTAGAAGAATTAGTTTAGTGCTAAGCATATGGAGGTATTCAGCCTGATATAAGACTTTGCTTGTGCCATGCATCTGATTTACTTATGTAAGATTCAGGCTGCATCCACATGGGCGACAGCGATATCGCTGCTGCAAAATAGCTGATATATCGTTGCTATGTACACGCGATTTTGCAGCGTCAGTGATGCTTATTTCTAGGGAAAAATGTAGAATTGTGTTGCCGCTATACACAATTTTCTTGCGCGATACAATCATTGAGGCTGGGTTCTCACTAAGCATAAATCCCCTGAAAATCTCGCAGAATGACCACAGCGAGATCGTACAGAAATCCCGCGAGATTTCCACGGCTGAAATGCAGCTTCCGCGTCTGCGAGAACCCGTTCGGCGTGGGTTTTAAAGTGGCTACACCACCTGTAGTCCGCTGTGGATATCTCTCCCCATAAAGAGGAGAGATGGCCGCAGCAGAGACGGCGCTAGAAGTAACATGCCGTGGCTTTCTTTTCCATACGGCGTGTCAGTTTCAGTGCGGCTTGGCCGCAACAGCTTCTCCGCAGTGAGTGGACAAGATTTTTGCAAATCGTGTCCACGTTGCTGCTTTATCCCGGGATTAACATTGCTGGTGGAATTTCTTGCAGAAAGTCCGCACGGAAATTCCGCGTCAACTCTACACAGTGGGAACCCAGCCTAATAGGACTTTCTAATGTCAAAATCGTATTGCATAACATGAAAATCACAAGTTCGTGCTATGCCATGCGATAAACAAGGAGGCTCAATAGGGAAACATCGGCTACAAAACATAGTAAATCGTGGCTGTATAGAGCATGCCGCAATTTTGTAGTCTCGCAATGTCGCAGGCTACAAAACATCGCTCGTGTGGAAGAACCCATAGGAAAGCATGGGCTCCACGTACATGCGATTTGTAGCGCTGTCATATTGCTACAAAATTGCGTGAGAAATTCGGACGTGTGGAAATGGCCTCAAGCAGTTGGAGCAATTTTGAAATCAGATTGAGCAAAAAGTAGCATGCTGCTGCACTATTTGGTGCAGAGAGAGTAATAAACTTCAGTAGACAACCGACTGGTCATCTGATGTATAAAATGAGCCTTTGTATCCATTATTAATCTATTTTTTCTTGATTTTAAGCCTGGATTCTCACATTTCACAATTTTGATGCAGTTTTTTAGCCAAAGCAATAAGCGGATAAAAAGCAGGAGATGTGTATGTACTTTCCTTACTCTTCTTTCCCATTATGAAACACCTGCAATTAAGAATTTTAAAAAATCACGAAAAGCATGTGTGAACTCAACTATATATATATAGGGTTTTTTTTTGCTTCTTAGAAACATAGAAAATTGGCAACAGAAGAGGAGCACATGGTACTTCTAGTCCACCCTTACATTATTTCTCTCTTGAAGCTTGAGAAAGGCCCTTTTATATGCTGTTGGGCCGAAACCTTGGAGCATTACTACGGGACACCTGTCTGACATATACTAAATACTGCTCTCTTGAATGGGGGGTGCACTCAGCAGAGACACCCCCCATAAAGTAAGTCTATCCAGTTATACACACATAGATTGGATATTTGCTGAAGCGCTAAGGGCTTTTTTGGTATTATACCTATCCTCTACCCTTTGATTATTTCTCTCTTAGGATAGAGCTATGCTTATCCCAGTCAGTCCAAATTAATTTATTGTTTATTTTCCAACCACGTTTGCTGAAAGTTTGTTCCAAGCATCTACTACTTTCAGTAAAATAATATTTCCCAACGTTGCTTCTGATTTTTCCCTCAACAAATCTCAGATTGTGCCCCTTAGTTTTAGTGTTTAGTTTACTAATAAAAATACTTCCCTCCTGAACCTTATTTATAGCTTTACCATATATAAAGGTTTCCATCATGTCCCCCTTTCCCTTCTCTCATCCCCTGTAATGTATATAAAGGTTTCCATCATGTCCCCCCTGTCCCTTCTCTTCTCCTGTAACATATATAAAGGTTTCCATCATGTCCCCCCCGTCCTTTCTCTCCTCCTGTAACATATATAAAGGTTTCCATCATGTCCCCCCCTTCTCTCCTCCTGTAACATATATAAAGGTTTCCATCATGTCCCCCTCTCCCTTCTCTCCTCCTGTAACATATATAAAGGTTTCGTCATGTCCCCCTCTCCCTTCTTTCCTCCTGTAACATATATTAAGGTTTCCATAATTTCTCCCTCTACGTTCCACCCTCCTGTAACATATATAAAGATTTGCATCATGTCCCACCTCTCCCTTCTGTCCTCCTGTAACATATATAGAGGTTTCCATCATGTCACCCCTCTCACTTCTTTCCTCCTGTAACATATATAAAGGGTTTGCATGATGTCCCTCTCCCCCTTCTGTCCTCCTATAACATATATAGAGGTTTCCATCATGTCCCCCCTCTCCCTTCTGTCCTCCTGTAACATATATAAAGGTTTCCAACATGTCCCCCCTCTCCCTTCTCTCCTCCTGTAACATATATAAAGCTTCCCATCATGTCCCCCTCTCCCTTCTTTCCTCCTGTAACATATATAAAGGTTTCCATCATGTCCCCCCTCTCCCATCTCTCCTCCTGTAACATATATAAAGCTTCCCATCATGTCCCCCTCTCCCTTCTTTCCTCCTGTAACATATATAAAGGTTTGCTTCATGTCCCCCCTCTCCCATCTCTCCTCCTGTAACATATATAAAGGTTTCCATCATGTCCCACCTCTCCCTTCTTTCCTCCTGTAACATATATAAAGGTTTCCATCATGTCCCCCCTCTCCATTATTTTCTCCTGTAACATATATAAAGGTTTCCATCACGTTCCCCTCTCCCTTCTTTCCTCCTGTAACATATATGAAGGTTTCCATAATGTCTCCCTCTACATTTTTTCCTCCTGTAACATACATAAAGGTTTCCATCATGTCCCCCTCTCTCCCTTCTGTCCTCCTGTAACATATATAAAGGTTTCCATCATGTCCCACCTCTCCCTTCTGTCCTCCTGTAACATATATAAAGGTTTCCATCATGTCCCACCTCTCCCTTCTCTCCTCCTGTAACATATATAAAGGTTTCCATCATGTCCCCCTCTCCCTTCTTTCCTCCTGTAACATATATAAAGGTTTGCATCATGTCCCTCCTCTCCCTTCTCTCCTCCTGTAACATATATAAAGGTTTCCATCATGTCCCCCTCTCCCTTCTTTCCTCCTGTAACATATATAAAGGTTTGCATCATGTCCCTCCTCTCCCTTCTTTCCTCCTGTAACATATATAAAGGTTTGCATCATGTCCCTCCTCTCCCTTCTCTCCTCCTGTAACATATATAAAGGTTTCCATCATGTCCCCCTCTCCCTTCTTTCCTCCTGTAACATATATAAAGGTTTGCATCATGTCCCTCCTCTCCCTTCTCTCCTCCTGTAACATATATAAAGGTTTGCTTCATGTCCCCCTGTTCCATTTCTCCTTCTGTAACATATATAAAGGACTGAACATAATATTCGTGATGTGGTTTCACCAGAGCTTTATACAGCGGGATCACAATCTCCCTCTTTCTACTGGCAATACCTCTAGCTATGCAACCAAAGATCATATTTACTTTCTTTGCTGCTTGACTACACTGTAGACTCAAAAATCAAACCCCCTAAATCCTCTTCTGAAGTCCTGGGTAAGACAGAAGACCCAATATGATACTCAGGGTATATTCACATAAAGAATTTTTCCATCCAAAAAAAGTTAGGTGTCAAATCTGACAGAAATAGAACAGATACATTTCAATATGAATATTCATATGGGCATTTTTTTAATCGAATAGTTTAATTAATTTAAAAAGTTGCAGCGTGTCCTATTCTGGTGCGATTGTCCCTTCAAATCAATTGGTGCATTAAAACAAGTGGATTGCACGTGTATGATGTGAGTGTTATCTGTTTTTAACACGTTACCATAGGAACCATAACAAAAATAAGGGAACTAGAAAATGCAGAGCCTGTACATTATGTTTACACATGTAAAAATGGATGTAAATTGCACATGAAAACAGCAAAAACACATGAAAATTGCATGAAAAATTGGACCAATTTTCAGGTCTGAAAAAAAAGAATTCTGAGGATGTCTTCTTCCAAAGTGGCTTATTTTACATTTGGAAACATTGAACTACAGTTTCCATAGTTTTGACTATTTATTCAACAAGGTTAAATCTTTCTCCAAGTCGATCTTGCTTCAAATGTTTTAAAAAATAAGCTACACAAAAGTGATCCAATGGATCTCTTTGCCATTGACTTGCATTAGGAAAACCATTTAATGCATTTATAGCACACTTTTGGCTTACATATGTAGAATAGAAACCTATGGATTAGAGATGAGCGACCACGCTCGGATAAGGCAGTTACTTGAGTGAGCATCGTTCTTCTCAATCTCCCCCCCCCCCCCCCACCGCCGCCCCCCGCTCACCCCCGCCCCCTTGAGCCTAATCAGACCAGTAAGCAGTTACTCGAGAAGAGCAATGCTCGCTCGAGTAGCTCCCTTATCCGAGTGTGCTCGCTCATCTCTACTATGGATATATCGATACAAATGTACTTAGTATTCCGACACAGTCTGATGCAGGCCAAACATGATCTGAGCGAAGCCTCTAGAAATCGATGCATTTCGGCTGTGTTAGATTTGGGTATGATAAATTCTCATAAGGCTATAGAACCCATTAATTCGTGCGCACGCAAAAAATAGTTCCTGTTCTATCTTTCTGCGTATTGTGCAGAAAAAGTCCCCATAGAAGTCTATGAGAGGTGTGCAATATGCTGCACAATTCTGTGAAAACACACACTAGGACCTCATTAGGCTAAAAAGCCTTCTTAATCATGGCAGAGGTGTTTTGTGTGCGGCTGTGAGCACGTCTTGCGTACTATTTACTATGCACTGATATATGCGCAATTCTTCCTCGTTCACTGCGTAAATATGTTGTGCTGAAGCATGTGCAATTTTGCATACAGCCGTCTGAAACCGCCCTAATGCAGAGCTAATCTACATCTATTCACATGGCCATATTTGTCACAGCCATTTTTTTTAAATGCAGCATGACCAATTTTTCCCGTATTTGCTGAGGCGAGCGCAAATACTCGTGTGAGAGGGGTCTAAGGCCTGACAAGTTATTTGTGAACTGACATAAAAAATCATAAACCTGAGGAGCAAGTAATTCACCACAATGGGGTTGCTTTCTGCTACTCATCGCTTGTCCAGTTGTGGCTGGGCAGTGCCAATATCCAGACCTGTACTCATTGCAGGACCCTCTTGTTCACTAAGGAGACAGTTGGACCGTACATTTTATGTACATTTGGTCAAATTGATGTGGATCTATTGTCATTTGAAAAAAAATCAATGACTAAAGAAAGACAAAAAGAAACAAAACTGAAGAAAAATTTCCAAAATTAATTTAACCCCTTGAGTGGCAGGTTTCCTACCACCCTGTCGTGCCCACCAGGGCAGGTTTTTTAAAATGGTCTAATCATTGAATTTCAACTAATTTTGCAGTTGCGTCTCAAGAGCCATAACTTTTTCATTTTTCCATTGACATGGCCATATAAGGGCTTGTTTTTTGCGGGACAAGTTGTGATTTTTTAAACAGGGGGGAGGAAAAAAAGAAATGGGGAAAAAAGAAAAAAAGGGGCCATATCATTAAGGGGTTAAATAATGTATTAACTTCCTTCTCTGGGTCATTACGACGCATAGATACCACATGTGTGATTGTATTTTTTTACAAAGTAAAGGGAGACAAGTGTTTTTATAATTTTTTTAATAATTTTTTACCTTTTTTTTTTTTTAATTTTAATTTTAATTTTTTTGTCCCTTTAGGGGACTTCCACAGGGACCCATCAGGACCCCCTGATCACATTCCGGGGGTCCGATGGTGACAGCTCTTTACATGCTGCAGTGACAGAGACTGCAGTATGTAAAGGGTTAACACAGCAGAGATAGGAGGTTTTCTCTGATCTCTGCTGTAAGAGCAGGTACCTAGCTGTCCTCTCACAGCCAAGCACCAAGCTCTCCCTGCCACAGAGACCATCGGCTTGCTTCTGACAAGCCGATGGTCTCTATGGCAACCTGTAAACAAAGCAGGAGGTTGCCGACATATCGGCAATATCTTCTGCTGGTTTTTCAAAGCCCTTGCTTTGTTCTCTGTGGGACTGTGCAGGCAGAGCACACTGTCACAGCTTGTGGCATTGTGCTCTGCAGCTCCCATAGTGATACATAGCCCGGAAATCTTCCGGGCTATGTCACTATGAGCAGTGGAGCTCGTCCCGGAAAATTTCCGGGCGTGCCACTCAAGGGGTTAAAGGGATTTCCAATATAGTATAATATTGGTGGCAGCGGGATGGGGGGTGATAAATAAATAGTCACCTCTCTGGGGCGGCGCTGCTACCCTGCTGCCGCTTCGGTCCTTCACTAGTTTGTTTGTCTGCAGCAGTCACATGGTTGTGTAGCCAATAGGAGGCCCAAACAGGGACATCATCAGGCATGGGCCTTCTACAACATGTTTACACCACGTCACCAGGCCAGAGGAACCAACAGGTGCTATGGCCCTGAAACTCGGTGCCACAATAAGTATATTTATAAAGCATAGTTTGGGGTAAGGGGGCAGAAATTTACTACAAAAAAAAATCTTGGTCAGTCCCTTTAAGTCTGAAGCAGATACATGTCTTTAGCTAGGTTCCTTTTTACCAGAGATCCTTTCTTTTACAAGAAGGTATAAACGTAATATGTAAGCGTGTCTTTAATATCCTGTCCTGTGTGGGGTCAGCAGAAAATAGGTCAAGTATCTAAAGATCTTCTCCCTGGAAATAAGTTAGAACAAAACACTGTAGCTAAATGCTTTGATCTCTCATCAGAACAGGAAGTACTTGGTGTAAACATGGTCTTTTTCTGGTCTAGTTACCACTAGATTTGTGGTAGTCTATCCTCTGGATGACCTGTTTCAAGACACTTCCAAACAGATCTGCCGGAGTACCTGACAATGCACTTGATGATTAATAATGTGAAAGCTGCTGTAATTGGTTTCTCAAGTGCAGACCAAGTACGGTGTGCAACGTGCTGCTTTAGGTTACATTTCTAGTTTCTAGTTTTAAAGGAGACCCTGTAATAGTCCTGCGGAATGCATCTCAGTGCTGTCCATTTTTTTGCATTCCCATTGAATTGAATAGACCGGTCTTGTCTCCGAATTGCGTCGGAATAGTGCACGCCATGATTTTTTTTACCCACAATCCATCTGTCCATATTAAAAAACTGAGGTGTATGTTTCCACAATGACTAATATGGGGTCATATTTTGTCTAAATCTGGTCTGTTTTTTTTAATCAGACAGAACACAGATTGAAAAAATACTAGTGTGCCGGAGGCCTTAAACAAATTTTCGTTGTACACATTCCAAGTTCATATGACCGAGAAACATGTTTTTCTGGACAAATTTGTCATTTCTGAAGTTTTAATGAGGACCTGTCATCACTCCTAAAATATCTATTTTAGTAAATGCTTGTGTTTTTTAGGAAATAACAATTCTAGACTATTTTTTTCTTATAACTCCTTGTTGTACCTATCCCTCCTAGAAATCTGTGAATACATTGACAACAAAGTATTACCAGTTGGGGGTGGTCCTACACAATCTGACATTGTCCAATCCATGCTGATAGTATGAATGTTAGGTTGTGCTGCTGAGACCTATGGCTACTAGCAGCACAGCCTCACAGGTGGTGAATGATTATGCTAGCTGGGTGTGATGATCATCTGCTAGCCAATCCCCTGGGTCTTTGCTCACATATAAACCCTGCTCCTGTCAGTGTCTATCTGGCATCCAGGGTGAGCAGTCATGTTACTTCTGTGTTGCAGCTTGCTGTGTGACTGGTATCCAGAGTTTGGCAGGTGGCCAGACATTAGGTGTGGATAGCCTTGTAGGGTGTATATGGTGTGAACAGTGTCAAGTTCTGTATGTCTCAGCAGGTGGCTAGACATGAGGAGTGAATTGTCCTGTTCTATGTGGTTGGGTGTCTGGCATGCTAACCCTAGTGTGTTGCAGTGTGAATGGTGTCCTGTGCTGCCTGTTTAATGTCCTGCTAGAGTAGGGACTGCAAGACACAAGGGGCCTTGCTGGGGCTTGCAGCTTAAGTTCATTGGCCAATGTACGAACTAACACCTCGCTTTTATATTCAGCTTTACCATCTGCTGTGGAGTGCAAGTTTGTGTGGTGAGCTGGTGCATTGTGTCAGTTCCGCCTGCTTGTGAGTATTCCCCATTCAGGGAGAGCAGGGCCGAGGTTCCAGCATGGGGCCGCCTTTATAGAGGTGATCTCCCTGCATTAGTAGGTAGGGCCTTATCATCTTCCCTGTAGCATAGGGGCAGTTGCTAGCAAGACCCGCATTTCTTGGGTCACGTTCGTGTGGGCCTGGTGCTTAGTTGCCCACACGAACGTAACATTGAGACTGTGTGGGGACACACTCCTTTGTCAAAGGGAGCGGTGACACCCAGTTGTCAATTTATTAATAAAATTCTAGGAGAAATAACAGAGGGACAATATAATGCGATGTTATAAGAAAAGAAAATGACACATTGGAAAGACACATTGGAAGAAAGCTTATATGAAGATTTTCAATAGACTAAGAGCATCACATTTTCATAAAATCTATAATTTATTCATTATTATAGAATATTTTCCATCTTGCAAATTTCTTTTGAAGGTTATTGAAAAGAAGACTTTGCCACTTTTTTTGTTCTGTCTACATGCTTCCTTACACTCCCACCTTGGGTCAATTTAACTCTTTTGCTGCCAGAATAATTCTCACTTTTTCTGTCAAATACAAATTAAAACTGAATTAGAAATGTGAATGTTTGTAGTGGTAATTGGTAAAAAACACAAATGTTTGTGGCTGAAAATCTGACACACGCGGAGGTGCATAACACCTCCTAAAAATAGAATTTAAAGATATGCAGAATTCTTACATGTCACTTATGTCTAAGGGTGGCTTCACACGAGCGTGTGCATACGCGCGCACAAAAACACGCGTCTATTATAACCAATGCATTCCTTATGGTGTGTTCACATGCCCGTGTTTTACAGGTGTGCGCCTGTAAAGATAGGACATGCGTGCACCATAGGGAATGCACGCATTGCCTTCAATGGAGCCACGGCTGCTGCCGGCGGCTCCGTTGAAGGCAATTGTCTGCCGCCACCCCTTAATGGTTTTTCAGGGAAGTGCTTTAAATATAAGCCCTTCCCTGAAAAACAACCATTTTAGTGTAAAAAAATATATATATTTATATATACTTATCTGTCCACCATGGGGATGAATCTGCCACATGCAGATTGAAATATAAGCCCTTCCCTGAAAAGCAAGCCAAAGTAGTGTAAAAACTAAAAAAAAAACATATACTCACCTTCCTTCAGCTGCCGGGGCTCAGCGGCATCCTCTCTGCACTGTCCCGCCTCTGCAATGCAGTTCTTTGAGCAGGTAGGGAATTAAAATCCCCGCCTGCTGAAAGAGCTGCTTCTGATTGGCTGAGGCGCTCAGCCAATCACAGACAGCTCTAGTCTGTCATTCATTCAGCGAGAGCTGCCAGTGATTGGCTGAGTGCCTCAGCCAATCAGAAGCAGCTCTTTCAGCAGGTGGGGATTTTAATTCCCTGCCTGCCCAAAGAACTGCATTGCAGAACCAGAGACGCACAGAGAGGACGTGGCTGAGCCCCGGCAGCTGAAGGAAGGTGAGTATGTGTTTTGTTTGTTTTTTTTTACACTAGTTTGCCTTGTTTTTCAGGGAAGGGCTTATATTTAAAGCCCTTCCCTGAATTACAATTACGGGGGGGGGGGGGGGGAGAGAAAGAGAGCGGGGGGAGATTCCCAAATCATTGCATTCTTTTTTTGTTTAATGTATTTATATTTTACACAGCATTTCAACTTTTTTAGAATTCAGGTTGCAATTATCCTAAAAGGACGGATAGACACACAATATACTAACACAGAGAATGCAAAATATTGATAACAAAAACAAAAGTGAGGAAACTGGAAATCTGCTGCTAACTAACTAATGTGATGAGACCCTACCTAAAAGCAGAACATTTTCCCTGATGAGGGCAACCCCACTTCAGGAAACAGGGTGACCCTGACTCTCCCTAGTTGAAAAACAGGGATAATGTTTTCTAGAAAATCTGACAAAGGTTATATCGTGTAGATAAGGGGTCCCCAACCGCCGGTCCGCGGCCCAGTGCCGGGCCGTTTGGTGTATACTGCCGGTCCGCGGCGCCGCCGGGAACTTTCGATAAGAAAGGAAAAATCGCGGCCCCTTCAGCTGCGCGCTGCACTCTCACACTAACCTGCTGTGTGGAAGCGGACCCTCTGCGGTGTCACACTAGCCTGCTATGCCCCTTGCAGCGCGCAGCAACCAATCACAAGGCACCTTCTTTCGCGCCGAGGACTGTGGTGCCAAACAGCAGAGCGTCCGTCCCGTGAGTAGATGGGAAGAGCCGCCTCTCTGCACGTAGCAAGCAGCATCCGCCGCGCCTGTAGTGTACACCTGTCAGTGGTCAGTTTCAAGTTGTGTGCCGGAGGGGAGGAAGAGAGAGATAAATAAATTAAATGGGGGGGAGGTGTGTGTGTGTGTGTGTGTGTGTGTGTGTGTTGGTCAATATACATGCTGGACTATGTGTGTGTGGGCTGGAGGGGAGGATAATATACATGCTGGCCTATGTGTGTGGGCTGGGGGGGAGGATAATATACATGCTGGCCTATGTGTCTGGGCTGGGGGGGAGGATAATATATATGCTGGACTATGTGTGTGGGCTGGGGGGGGAGGATAATATACATGCTGGACTATGTGTGTGGGCTGGGGGGACTTAATATACATGCTGGACTATGTGTGTGGGCTGGGGGGGAGAATAATATACATGCTGGACTATGTGTGTGGGCTGGGGGGGACTTAATATACATGCTGGACTATGTGTGTGGGGTGGGGGGGAGAATAATATACATGCTGGCCTATGTGTGTGGGCTGGGGGGGACTTAATATACATGCTGGACTATGTGTGTGGGCTGGGGGGGACTTAATATACATGCTGGCCTATGTGTGTGGGCTGGGGGGGACTTAATATACATGCTGGACTATGTGTGTGGGCTGGGGGGGAGAATAATATACATGCTGGCCTATGTGTGTGGGCTGGGGGGGACTTAATATACATGCTGGCCTATGTGTGTGGGCTGGGGGGGAGGATAATATACATGCTGGCCTATGTGTGTGGGCTGGGGGGGAGGATAATATATATGCTGGACTATGTGTGTGGGCTGGGGGGGGAGGATAATATACATGCTGGACTATGTGTGTGGGCTGGGGGGGACTTAATATACATGCTGGACTATGTGTGTGGGCTGGGGGGGAAAATAATATACATGCTGGACTATGTGTGTGGGCTGGGGGGGACTTAATATACATGCTGGACTATGTGTGTGGGCTGGGGGGGAGAATAATATACATGCTGGCCTATGTGTGTGGGCTGGGGGGGACTTAATATACATGCTGGACTATGTGTGTGGGCTGGGGGGGACTTAATATACATGCTGGCCTATGTGTGTGGGCTGGGGGGGACTTAATATACATGCTGGACTATGTGTGTGGGCTGGGGGGGAGAATAATATACATGCTGGCCTATGTGTGTGGGCTGGGGGGGGACTTAATATACATGCTGGCCTATGTGTGTGGGCTGGGGGGGAGGATAATATACATGCTGGCCTATGTGTGTGGGCTGGGGGGCACTTAATATACATGCTGGCCTATGTGTGTGGGCTGGGGGGGACTTAATATACATGCTGGACTATGTGTGTGGGCGGGGGGGAGGATAATATACATGCTGGACTATGTGTGTGGGCTGGGGGGGAGGATAATATACATGCTGGCCTATGTGTGTGGGCTGGGGGGGGACTTAATATACATGCTGGCCTATGTGTGTGGGCTGGGGGGGGGTTAATATACATGCTGGCCTATGTGTGTGGGCTGGGGGGGGACTTAATATACATGCTGGCCTATGTGTGTGGGCTGGGGGGGGGACTTAATATACATGCTGGCCTATGTGTGTGGGCTTGGGGGGGTTAATATACATGCTGGCCTATGTGTGTGGGCTGGGGGGGGGGGGTTAATATACATGCTGGCCTATGTGTGTGTGCTGGGGGGAGGATAATATACATGCTGGCCTGTGTGTGTGTGTGTGCTGGGGGGAGGATAATATACATGCTGGCCTATGTTGGTGGGGGTAGGAGGATAATATACATGCTGGCCTATGTGGGGGGAGGATAATATACATGCTGGCCTATGTGGGGGGGGGGGGGGGAGGATAATATACATGCTGGCCTATGTTGGTGGGGGTAGGAGGATAATATACATGCTGGCCTATGTGGGGGGGAGGATAATATACATGCTGGCCTATGTGTGTGTGCTGGGGGGGGATAATATACATGCTGGCCTATGTGGGGGGGAGGATAATATACATGCTGGCCTATGTTGGTGGGGGTAGGAGGATAATATACATGCTGGCCTATGTTGGTGGGGGTAGGAGGATAATATACATGCTGGCCTATGTTGGTGGGGGTAGGAGGATAATATACATGCTGGCCTATGTTGGTGGGGGTAGGAGGATAATATACATGCTGGCCTATGTGTGTGTGCTGGGGGAGATAAATTATATGCTGCCCTATGTGTGTGCTGCCAGGTAGGGGGGAGGGGGATACATTTTACTGTCCTATGTGTGTGCTGCCAGGAAGGGGGGGGGGGATATATTACACTGCCAGGCAGGCGGGGGGCATGTACTGCCGCTTGTGCATGCTGCCAGGCCGGGGGGGGGGGGGGGGGGAGGATAAATTATACTGCGCTATGCATGTGCTGCGAGGCAGGCGGGGAGCATATACTGCCCCCCGTGTGTGCTGCCAGGCAAGCGGGGTCATATTGTGTGCTGGGTCTGTGTGTGCTGCCAGGCTGAAGTTAAGAATGGCTAAATGAAAGCTTTAAAATCTACCAGGTTCTTAAACTGAACATCTTGAAGCGCTGAGGAGTGCGGCGCCAGACAGAGCAGAGCGTCCCACGAGCATATAGGAGGAGGAGCCGCCACTGTGCCAGCAGCAGCCGCCACTACCACTGCCGGTTACCAGGGGACCTGCCTCATCTATAATCCCTGTTAGGAGCTTCAAGGTAATCCTGTTACATTCCTCTCCCCTGTGTGTTCTGCCGGGCAGGCAGGGGGCATATACTGCCCCCTGTGTGTGCTGCCAGGCTGAAGTTAAGAAAGGCTTAATGAAAGCTTTAAATGTCATAATTAAATAAGTATGCACTAAACACCAACCTCCTTCATAACCCCGCCCCTTATAACCAAAGCCCCGCCCATGTCCCGCCCCACCCTGCCGGGCCTTGCAAAAATGGCCTTGCTTGAAGCCGGTCCCTGGTGCCAAAAAGGTTGGGGACCCCTGGTGTAGATGGAACAAACATGTAATTAACCAAATGAAATACAAGTGCAAGAAGTAGCAATTTAGTCAGGAGATGAATGTTACAATACCCTAAATATACCTTACACCAAAGAAACTTATCTGACAGTTGGACAGGACAGTAGCTACCAACTTGACCAGAAACACCTTTAAACTAGAAGTATAACTGGTGTCCTTCATAATGAGGAACCAGAATAAATGTGTACAGACAGAAACTGGTTCGCCAGCTGGGACGCATGCCTCTCAGCCAACTAATCCATCCACTTACCCACAGAGATGTGCTCATATCGGCGTCCATTGCCGGAATGACACTGAGCATGCACCAGTGTGTGACTCATGTGGGCCAGGACTGATGCCGTAACGTCACCCCGGTCCTGATCCAACACGGCCGGTGGGCCATGACAGTGCTCATACATGTTAGAGTAAAGTTAATGAAAATTGACTATTTCAACCAAAATTATCATTCATCTGGTAATATATAACAATAAATCATCATTTTGCCAACCGATGACAGGCCATCATTGTCTGGAAAGAAGCTGACGACGTTTGAAATTTGTGACCGTTAAACAAAAGATCTTTCGTTCTAGTAAGTAATTTTCTATTTATGGAAGATCTTTCTTTGAAACAGTGTTCTCAAAGTTCATACACCTCATTGAACAACTGTAATGGCCAATATGGACTAAAATAATTAGGGCTGCATCGGTGAAATGAATATTCACCAGACAACTGCTTGGTCAATGGTTGTTCAACCATCAACCTAAATAAACCCCTTTTGTAGAAAAAAAAAAGTCTCCTTCCTCTCAGAGCACGTATCCTCTATGACTGGAAACAACATGTGCTACAGTTACTGCATTACCTCCTGGGGTCAGAGGCGTAACTTGAAGCTCCTGGGCCCCAATGCAAAACCTGGAACGGGGCCCCCAACTATAATGCTTCATTCATAGTACTGGGCTCCCTATATGGAGAAGAGAGGCCTTATGGGCCCCCTAAGGCTCCTGGGCCCGGGTGCAACCGCATCCCCTGCATTCCCTATAGTTACGCCCCTGCCTGGGGTAACTGCAGGCTGTTCAGGGGGTAGATTTGGAAGTGAAGAAAACGGGTGAGTACAGCCGTACTAGGAACGTGAACATCGGCATTTAAAATATGAAAACACAGCCTGAATATTAGTATGATGTCACTTGGAAAAGAGCCCCCTATAACAATGTATACACCAGGGCAAAATCCCATAATGTATGTTTTATAAGCTGACGCACTTTTGGTAGTTGTGCTGGATGTTGGAAGGAGGCTTTGGACAATCCCTGCTTATTAGGGCTAAAACAGACGAACGTGATGTCGTCTTGTTTTGCAGCTGTGAAAATCACATGTGAGAAAAGATAGGTCCTGCCCTATTTTTGCGCAATAGCGTGAAATTCAAAAAGTAAAAAAATGCTACCTTGCTCCATAGCTCTTAGAAGGGTTCTTTAAATGGGTTATCCTGCAAGATATTTTCTTATCGAAAACTATCTCTGTGCAAAGTAGTAATATAAAGGAAGATATATCACCCTGCTCCTCCACCACTGCTGTTCCACATGCACCTTCATGTCCAAATGTAGAGCAAAGATGTCACAACACTAGGTCATGTGACCGCAGCAGTTAATCCCCGGCTAAAGGGAGCTGGTGATTGGCTACAGAAGTCACATGGCCCTTGTGTTGGTGACATCATTGCCATGGCGGTTCCCTGCACTTTGAAGTGTAGACTATTGGAAACAAGGTGCATCTTGCAGGAGACCTGCGCCTGAATTAAACTCACCAGCTCCGGGCGATGCAGATCTTCCTTCCTTCGCGGCAGGATCTTTTTTCTTCGGCCCGGCGGATGTGCCCGGCGCATGCGCGTGGCGCGCAGTCGGTGTGCCGAGCACATCTGCCGGGCCGAAGAAAGAAGATCCGGCCGTGAAGAAGGGAAGATCCGCATCGACCGAAGCAGGTGAGTTTACTCTTATTTTAATGCCTCATGTCCGCGGGGCAGGAGGGACCCGCTACGGATTCTCCATGGAGAATCATAAATCATAAAACACACTACAAACAATGCATTTTTTGGGGGACATTTTTCTGGCATTTTCCTCTGTAGGACAAAAACATGCATGATACAAATGTAAAATATTACGAAAAACACAGAGGTTTACTTGGAAAAACACCCCTGCAATTTTTGATGTAGAATTTTTAGCCAAAGCCAAAAGTGCATCCAGCAAAAAGGAGAAGTATAAGTTCTCCTTTTATACATCCCACTCCTTTTGAATCCACTTCTAGCTGTGGTTCTAAAAAACAGCATAAGGAGCTGACACAAAAACTGTCATTTTTTTCTGAAAAATTCAGTATGTGGAAACCCCCCAAAGGACTTCTTCAGGCGAGCAAATGAGCAAATACACTCGACTCAGCGCAACGTATTTGTGCAGTGAACTAGGCTGATTTGCGCACATGTCTGCACATAGAACTGTACGTTTTCGGCCTCGCCTGATATGTTCATAAGTGCGTATGACACTCCCTCCCCTCACTTCATTTAAAAGTCTATTTAGTCTAAGGTCCCGATTAGAAATGAGCGAACGTACTCATTTAGGGCGATTTCGCAATCGAGCACCGCTTTTTTCGAGTAACTGACTACTCGGGCGAAAAGATTCGGAGGGCGCCGGGGGGTGAGGGGCGGCGTGGTGGAGTGGGGGGTAGCAGTGGGGAACAGGGGGGAGCTCTCTCTCTCCCCCCCACCTCCCCTCTGCACCCCCCTCCCGCTCATCCCCAGTGCCCCTTGAATCTTTTCGCCCGAGTAGTCAGTTACTCGAAAAAACCGGTGCTCGATTGCGAAATCGCCCTAAACGAGTAGGTTCGCTCATCTCTAGTCCCGATGTGTTCTTTTCCCCGTGGTTTTGCGCAGCGTATTGTGCACGCATTTGCACACTTCCCGTAGACTTCTATGGGAGTCTTTGCTACACAAATATGCAGAAAGATAGAGCAGGTCCTATTTTTTCTGCGCAAAAAAAAAAAATCGCTAATGAGAATAAACCTATTGAAATCAACGGGTTCTGTTCTCTGCGTATTACAAGCACTAATGCTGTGTGTGCAATGCATGTGCACATACATCCGTATAAAGGAAGAACTAAGGCTGGCTTCAGACTAGCATAACACGGCCACATGTCTGCCTCATTAATATTAACACGTCTCCGCCCGACTGCAGGGTTTACTGACCTGAACTCAGAGCATCATAGATCCCTATCAGTAAACCCTGTGGTCAGGCCGGGACACATATCCATATTATGGACGCAGAAACGAGACCATAATACACTTGTCTGAAACCAGCCCGAAACCGCGCTCACATGAGCGTATCTCGCAGTGTACATGCTGCCCATCGCCATGTATTATTTTGGCCTGTATGCTTGCCAAATACCCTGTTTCCCTGAAAATAAGACATAGCATAATTTTTCAGAAATGTAGAGGATGCAAAATGATTTTTCAGGCTTTTTGAGGATGCTTGAAATATAAGCCCTACTCCAAAATTAAGCCCTGCTAACAGTTAATTAAAAAAGTCAATTTAAATAGTGTCCAGGCAGCTATACATGTAAAAAAGTTAAACCTTTTTGAACAAAAATTAATATAAGGCACTGTCTTATTTTCGGGGGAAAACACGGTACACACCAATATAGAACATGCTGAGATTTTTCTTGCTAGCGTAACTTACACAATTTGTGTGAGTGGCAACATGGCTGCCTATGGGATATTGATACAGTGTGTTACGTGAGCAAAACCTATACTCATAATACGCTATCACCATATGTTCATGTGAGACAGCCCTTAGACTACCTACACAAGGGCAAGTGCAACATTAGGCCGAGAAATGCCAGCATGCGTTTTCACACCAATGCGAGGTGTCTTCACTGCAAAAACGCCTTCCATCCCTTTTGTGAATTAGCAATCCTCTTGCGCAGCTTTAAGATGCTTTAGAGGATCGGCAAGTGTTTCCAATGGGAAGCCTCACATCGCATGCCGTGCAATGTCTTTTACTGTCCAATTGAAAACAATGCTTTCCAAGGAACGCAAAAAGATAGGACTTGCAACAACATGCCATCGTATATGACTCCATTCAAAAGAATAGGGTTCACATTTGTGCAAGATTTGTGAGTCTCAGGGCTCCTGGAGACGCGCAAGAGCGATATCAGGCCATGAATCACAGCCCGATATCGCCCTCGCAATCCTCCTGAAAAAACCTGGATACCAGGCGTTTTCACTTGGAAACAACCTTGAATCCCTGCGGGTGTTCCCTTCATCCCCACTGCGATTGTCACAGCCGCAGCAGTAGATGGCGGTTTTCTCCTATTGTTTGCAATGCTGCTGGCCCCATTGAAGACATTTGGAAATCCCTGAATACGACAGCTCTGCATTAGAGATGAGCGAGCGTACTCGGAAAAGCACTACTCGCTCGAGTAATGTGCTTTATCCGAGTATCGCTGTGCTCGGGTCTGAAGATTCGGGTGCCGGCACGGAGCGGGGAGCTGCAGGGGAGAGCGGGGAGGAACGGAGGGGAGATCTTTCTCTCCCTCTCTCCCGCCCGCTCTCCCCTGCTCCCCGCTGCGACTCACCTGTCAGCCGCAGCGGCACCCGAATCTTCAGGGACGAGCACAGCGATACTCGGATAAAGCACATTACTCGAGCGAGTAGTGCTTTTCCGAGTACGCTCGCTCATCTCTACTCTGCATCCCTGCGGGGCTGAAGGAACTCCCTGCTGTAGCTTCCACAGGTGTGGCAGGGGATCACGATATTCTCCCACTGGTTTCAATGGGGCCGGCGTTCCTGCCACTGGCTCCATAGAAGACAATGGGTGATATCGCAAAGAGAAAGGAAATGATGCGATTTATTTTCTTTATTACCACAACATCGCAAGAGTAAAAACATTGCCTTGAAAATCATTGGTTTCATAACCATGCATTTCCATTTACTGTCGCGCCGCTAGAAAAATCGAATGATTTTCTCGCTAGTGTGAAGCCCTCACAATGCTTGGTGCAATGTAATTCAATAAGATTTTGACAAACCCAATTCACTTACAAACCCAACAAACCCAAACCAATGCAAGGAGTGAACTCACAACATATATATATATATGGCTTGTATACTGTCTGGATTGGGCAATGCCAGACAGTATTATATATTGTTATACCATAACTTGCTCTAATCCTCTTGCTCTCCGAAATTCTAAGAAAATTTTGTACAAAAAAATCCACTTGTTCTGCCCGTTCAGATGGATATTTTCAAAACTGTTACAATATCTGGACTTGTCATTATATTTCTAGCACAAGTTGTGAAAAGGGCATAAACAGAGCGATGAAAAAAGTTGTGCCCTTTATCAACTATGAGAAGCTTTTACCGTGTTTCCCCGAAAATAAGACAGTGTCTTATATTAATTTTCGTTCAAAAAGATTTAACTTTTTTACATGTATAGCTGCCTGGACACTATTTAAATTGACTTTTGTTTAATTAACTGTTAGCAGGGCTTAATTTTGGAGTAGGGCTTATATTTCAAGCAACCTCAAAAAGCCTGAAAAATCATTTTGCATCCTCAAAAATTCTGGAAAATCATGCTATGTCTTGTTTTCAGGGTATGCCTTATTTTCAGGGAAACGGGATAGTATGATTTCCTACAGTTTGAACTATGAGAGCATTTTAAATGAATTGTCCCACTAACCCACATGTTAATCTAATAAGTCACTATTGTAATAACTTTCCTTTTTTAACAAAATATTCAAAATCCCGCTGGAAATATTGAAACTTTTGCTTCAGAAGTTTCATCCTTAAATTATTTTATTTTTTTGTTACGACTAGTATTAAGTACTTTGGTAGTAATCTCATTATTGCAGCTCTAAACATTTTGTTTTCAAACTGTATATTTAATTGGAAACGTTAAAAAAAAATAAAAAAATTACAAATATTTTTTTTCTTCAGATATTCTACTTGGAGTACAACTTGCAGCCGGCTTCGGAAAATACTTGAAATTGAAAATGTATTGTAGACCAAAAATCAAATATTACATTCTATACAAGGAACTGCCCAAATACACATAAAAGCATATCCGTATATATATATAAAACTCTACCCTATCAGTATGGCACGCTCAGACTCTTCTCTCTCCATTTGCTGCATTGTGAGGTGTTCTTGTGTTTTTTCAGTGTGACCTTTTGTATGTTTACTACATCCTCTGTCCGGTACTGCAGTTGGTGCTATTTAGATAAAGGTTATAGTCATTACTAATAACATATAAAGCTGAAGACTGGATAAAGAAATGTTCCATTTTACATCGCTGTTATGTATCTGCTAGAAGTGTTTTACTATTGGGTTATTGTTACTGTTTCTTGTATTGATTTATGTCCCTTTTTTGTCTTCTACACATATATTAGTTTTTTTTTGTTTGTGACATCTTCCAGAGTGTTATGCAATACTTGCTAGGCTTGTCTGTGGTTTGTGCTATGTCAAAAATAAGTGTTTTTCATAAGATAGTCTGATGTTGACTATAGGAATGTAAAAGGGAAATTAGAACATTGCAGATGTGTATGTTGTGCTTAGTTTTTAGAATATGTATGACTATAAGTTATTTTAGAGCCCCGTGGCAGTGAAGAGGTTAGTTGTTCTGGTTTCCTGTGTCATTCTAGGTCGCCTTTTACTCCCTTTTTCTCCCTCCTTCCTTCTTCTCCTCCCTAGGCCTCCTTAGCAAACTGCTGCATGCCAATCTGAGGCCACATTGGGGAAAAAAGAACATCAGGGGGAGGGATGGAGAGGGAGTGAGTACTGGAGGAGAGTGCGTGGGGAGAAATGACATGGGGAGGCATCTTTTCCTGAAAACCATGTGACTTGCCTGGGTTTACATAAATCACAGATTGTTTTTCCCGCCAGCTGCTACAGTTTTTAAAGGGATAAGACGCCTGAGATTAAGCCAAATGCAGAAGACTAGAATAAAGGAGTGTTTTTCCCATATACTTGCCTACAGTAATCAGTCAGATACCGTATTACTAATTAGAAACCCACTGTGTATTGTCTAAATCTGGCCGTAGAGTAAGTGTTTTGTTGTTGTTTTTTACCTTTCCATGATGCTAGAGGAATTAGAGATGGGCACATTTTTTGTTTGCCATTTTATAATACATACCTGTATTGTAGCCCGAAATCCCGGCTTGAATAATCCCCATGATGTTGTGATTTCGGGTCATTAGAATCATGGTATTACATCTTACATCCAGATGCCAAAACACCTCGTCTGGATCAGATTTACCCCTTTCCAATCCACTGTCTGACGTCTGAAGACATTATGATTTAAGGCTGTACAGCTGCGATGTTGGAAGACGTCCGTCGGGGTTCTCTTACTGTATATTGCCAGCCTCTCTGCTGTCGGAGCCTATCCAGCGTGTCACCTCATGCAGTACTGGCTTTAGCCAGCAGATAGCGCCGTTGTATAACGGCAGAAAAAGAGTAAGCCCCCTAGGAAAACCAGGATACAAATTGGATTGGAAAGGGTTAAAAGTTGCCCAACTGGAAGGATATACACTCTAGTTAAAACTTGAAAACAAAACAACCAATGAAAAACTAAACAAGAGGGAATCTAACGCTAATGTGCTAATTTGACATAAACGCTGCCTAAAGTGAGGTGATTGCCCCGATGAGGAAGCCCCACATATAGAACTTGTACGCTTTCTAAACTATGACTTGATGGATAACGGGATAACAATGGACATATGAAAATATGGCAATAGCAACCATAGTACAGGAAGCAGGTGAAACTAGAATAATA
Source organism: Eleutherodactylus coqui (assembly GCF_035609145.1). Classification (NCBI taxonomy): domain Eukaryota; kingdom Metazoa; phylum Chordata; class Amphibia; order Anura; family Eleutherodactylidae; genus Eleutherodactylus; species Eleutherodactylus coqui. The sequence goes on along the minus strand of NC_089837.1, from coordinate 469,413,940 downwards.
GTAAGAACACCAGGGTCCTATCTGCATACAAGGAAATGTGGACTAAGCCAGATCTCTACCAACAGAGGAAAAACCATTGCCCTCTGAGAGGAGAAGCCTGAACTATATTACCATAACAGTGGCGGATTGGCCGGCTGGGGACAAAACCTCCCTGCTGATCAATCAGACCACATACTGCCAAATAGATGTGATCTGGTTGGTGTCTAGTGCCAAATGACAGGGCACATGCCCCAGAGTTCCCATCACATGGTCATGACGTCAGCCCATGTAGTAGACGATGCGCTGTAATATTGTCGTAATATTGCGCCGTGACACATGGTTAGAACAGATTTGCAACCATAATATGAGTGCAAAAATGTGTCCCTATCACACACTCATGTAAAACTAGTCTTAGACATATCATTAGTTTGGTTACGAAGGCAATACCATAGCAATAGAGAAAACAGAGCTTGTAGGTGCATCTGGCCTGTACCGCACAAGAGGAAAGCGAACATGTTGCAATACTGGACAAAGATATCTTGCTAAATAAACAGTTCACATTTCTAGAACTGGGCCCAGAAGTATTTGGACAGTCACACACAAATCTATCAGAGAGATAGACAAAATCAACAATGTGGTACATTCTTACAAATAAGAAAAGACTCAACAACACCAAATGTCTGGAAGAGCACAAAAGAAACCTAAAGCGTATGATTGCAGAATTGTTTTCCTTGGTACAGAAAATCTCTTCACAACATCTAGCCAAGTCAAGACAACTTTCAAGGAGGTTGGCACATCATTGTCAAAGTCTACAATGAAAAGACGTCTTCATGACTGTAAATGCCTAGGGTTTATCTCAAGATGCCAACCACTGGTAACACTCCAGAAGTGAAAGGCCAGATAAAAGCGTTACTAGAAAACATCTAAAAAAGCTGTCCAATTCTGGAACAAGAGTCTATGGACAGATGAAACACAGATGAACTTGTATCAGAATGATAGGAAGAGAACAGTGTGAAGATGGAAAGGAAGGTTCATGATCTGAAGCATATCACAACATCTGTCACACATGGTGGAGGCGGTGTTATGGCATGGACGTGTACGACTACCAGAGGAATTGGGTGATTGGTGTTTATTGATGATGTGACTGTGGATAGATGTAATAGGATGTATTCTCAAGTGTATAAAAGGAGACTTTATGCTCAGATTCAGTCAAATGCTGCTAAACTAATAGGATTGTACTTCACAGGATGGACTGATAATGACTCAAAACATGCAACAAAAGTAACCCAAGAGCTTCTTAAGACTAAGAAATGGAATATTCTTCAATGGCCGAGTCTGACTTCATCTGACTTCAATCTGATTAAGCATGCCTTTCACTTGAAGATAAAACTGAAAGCAGAACGACTCACAAACAAGCAGCAACTGAAGACAGCTGCAGCAAAGGCATGGCAAAGCATCTAAAGAGAGGACATTCGTCATTTGGTGATGTCAGTGCGTTCCAGACTTCATGCAGTTATTGACTGCATTGTATTAGCATCAAGGCATGAAGAATAACACTTAGGTTTATCATTTTCTTAGTTTGTACAAGTCTGTGAAAATGGTGGAATTATGCAATAAATGGCTGTAATTCCTTTATGGTTAATTGCTTTTTGCCAAGTTATAACGTTACCCCCATCCACAGTATAGCGGATATCTTTATAACTTGACACAATCTCCTTAAAGCAATTTTTTGCTAAACCTCTTGGATCAAAGCTGAAAGGCTACACTTCAATCACATATTGATGGCTTTGTTTCCTCATATGCATTGTGCTGGTATACAGAAGTTAAATTATGCAAATTGTGTCATTGTCCAAATGTTTCTGGACAAAACTGTAAACCTGCATCTATCAGGGCAACTGAAGAGCCACACATTAGAGACTCCTGCTATACTGTGTGAAGCCATTGGAAAGTGGCATGCGTTTGTTAGGGCTAGAGTCATGGCACCCACATTTTTTATGGGCCCCCTTACCAGAATACCAATTGGGTTTCCCCCGTCACACCCTGCCCCCCACTGCCCAGCTTGTAATTTTCTTTTTTGTGCTCCATGCTCCAGACTTCTCTGTACATTGGCCTGATATGTTAATAGCCACAATACCAAATAAAGCGGAATTCTTTACAAATCTGAAAAAATGTAATTTAACAATATGATTAGTTAAGTATTTTAACGCCGGCTCTTTCTGGAAATTCAGGCAACCAAATACACAGAGAATAGAACCCGTTGTTACCAATGGGTTCATTCTCACTAGTATGGCATAATAAAGTGCCAGCATAAAAGGCACTGACTAAGGATAGGTACGCTGGCAAACACGACCAATCACATGAAAATGGCCGTGTTTTCCAGCGTAAAAACAGCCTGTCATGTCTCCACAGCACCCTATCACTGATTGCTATACTTACTGGGGTCCTCGCTGACAGTCGGCGCTCCTCCGACATGGCTGTCCATGTGGACCCGGTGAGTAAAATCACATCCTCGGGTACCTGTCATGTCCGCACAGCACCTTAACTTGACAGGGTAACATATGCTGTGCTTTGTCGTTGATGTCAGAAAAATTATAATTTTTTCTCCCCGTCGGCCAGGCTCCCCATAGGCCCGAGCCCCCTGAATACGGGTAGTGTTGCCCCCCACCCCCACCCCATGTGGGGGCCATGCCAAGAGTACTTCTTTTGAATGTGACTGTCAAGCAGATCCTATTACAGCCTTTGCAATAAAAAAAAGTCTGTGTGACTCAAACCTTAATCTGCACCCAAAGATTGCAACCATCTAAAGCTTTGGATTCCAATGTATTCATTCAGATGAGCTTTTTTTGGCCGCGGAAAAAAATAGAGCCGGCACAGATAGAACATTGGCAACAGAAAATAGCGACCGATTTTATATGGTGTGTGAAAAGATAGGTCTTGCCCTATATTTTGCTGAGATACACTTGAATCTCCCATAGACTTCTATGGGAGCTGAAAAAAAAGGGAGGGCGAGAGAGTTTACCTGCGCCCAACGCACAGGAAAGAAGACAGCTGCTGACTGAGGGTTTTCTGCACTGCAGTGTATATTTTTACCGATACACTGCAGCCGCCCACGTGAATGGATGAAAAAACACTAATTAAGATCAGGACTTGATCGCGGCTATTCTTCTTTCACGCGATTTCTAGCCGTAATAGGCCGAGCATAAAAATCTATATGGACGTGTGAAAGAGGCCTTAGAGCTTATTCACATGAGCATGTATCGGCCGCGTTTTCACAGCCGGCCTATATATGTGACCATCTGATGACTTGGATTCCAATGCATCAGTTCAGGTGGCCGATTTTCTGGTGCAAAAAAACGGCCGTCCCAAAAAGATAGCGCATACGATTCTGCAGAAGAGGAGGGAGGAGGCGTTCATGCGATTTTTGGCTGCACTGTGGCCGTGACACGGTCGACCAAAGTGTGACATTTTAAAGTGAATGTTCATCCTTTGATGCTTTTGTTTTAATCTAAAATAAGTGAAAAAATTATGCGATTATTTTCCTAATCCCGTGACGGAGAACCTATGGAGGGGGCACGCAGAGCCCTCTCTGCTGGCACATGTTCACCATGACAGTGATTACCAGTGCTGTTAGCGGCGCTGATCCCAGTACACACTCTGACGTCAGTGTGTGTGCTCCCGGGATCCTCCTCCCCTGACCTCCCCTCCTTAGTTCCACCGGAGAGGTGAAGGGAGGAGTCGTTCATGCGATTTTCAGCTACACTGTGGTCGTGATGCGACAGACCGCAAATCGCAGTGCCCGTGTAAAGGAGCCCTTAAAGCTACATTCAGCATATGCACCTAATCTTTTGTGGGTGACTAATTATTTGCTTAATCGATCCTCTTCAATCTACATCCCTGTAAATAATCATCAGATTCAGTGGGTACTCAGCTATATAAAACTGAACATATGCTGATCACCCAAAAATTGGATTATGCATCATTTTACCAAAAATGACATCTATTTCCACGCATGAACAGCTGGACATAGATAAGTGGTCAATTAAGCAAGCAATGCTAGAAGTAAATGACATACACAGGAGGTTAGTGCGTTAGAACTACTGTAAATAACAGAGGTTTTGCCCATGGAAAACTTCTTCCCTGAAATACAGAGGGCAACTCGATCCCCGAGGGCTTCTTCACACACACATCTATCAGCTTCACAAATGCCAAGCATTTCCAGCATTTTTAATAGCACTTTTTATAGAATCGTATTTCATCATGCTTTTTGCAAGTGTTTTTGGTGGCATTTTTTGCCATTTTGTACTGTTTTTTTCAGGTGTTTTTGAAATCATGTAGAGAAAACTGTAGAGAAAACGCATTTTGAAAAAAATGCCACCGATCCCAAAATCAATGCCAGGCATCATATCCAAATCGAAATTATTGTATGTAGTTACGCATTATTTTTTAAACCAACCCTCTGGTTTGGGGACAAACTTCTGTCCTGGGACCGGAGGGGTAGGTGGGTATATTACCTGCAGTTGTCCTTCTCTGCCATCCCTCTGATTCACCACTTCCAGGTTCAGTTTTCAGTCATACAAGATGGCTGACACAATCTTGAGACTTCTAATCCCTCAAAGTGTATGACCAATCAGACAGCAGCGCAGAATGTGGTAGTTAGAAAACTGCTGCAGCCATTTTGGACTCCCGAAAACAGGGTGCATACCTGATGGTTTGGACAGGAGTCAAAGAACAAATGCATGTAATATATACTCCTGCCCCTCCTGTCCCAGGCAGAATTTTGTCCAAAAATTGAAGGGTCGCTTCAACTGGCTGAAATGCAGAAAGAAAACCTATTAATGCCAAAAAGTGTGTAAATCCAGCCTAAGGGCTCAGTCACACGGGCGCATCCGGACGCCGATGCGCCCGTGTTACTGCAGGATAAGACGGACGCACTGCAGGTGCGGACGACTCTCCACAGCGCCAGAAGAAAGAATGCATGACCGGCAATAGAGCCGGTCATGTGTTCTTTCTGCCGGCGGTGTGGAGAATCGTCTGTACCTGCAGTACGTCCGTCTTATCCTGCAGTAACACGGGCACATCGGCGTCCGGATGCGCCCGTGTGACTGAGCCCTAATATGTACAATGAGCTACAGATGTTCATCAGAAAATAAGTGCAAGTTTTATTTAAAGAAGTGACTGACCAAAATATTCTATTTAGTGCAAACATCATACCTTAACACTATGTTAGGAGGAAAGGTAGCAGCATGGGGGAACGTTTTGGCAAATGTGTCATTATTGTATGCATACATGGCAGGCCTTATGCTACCCACGTGATTGCACAGACCACCGGGCACCAGTTTGTGTGAGGGGGAACCCCCCTTAGGTCTGCCTGGCCAGATGATCTTCTTTCATGTGACAGCATCTTGTGAAGCGACATGAACCATTCTTTTCGTAGCTGTCTCCTCCCATCTGATGTTGCTAGGCATCGCTGTCAGCCAATCGCCGCCCCCATAACACAATCACTTACTTCTGCTACTGTATTTAGGTTATGAGCTTAGTTCTGGAGCTGTATTTATGTACTGAGCTTGGTCCTGGTGCTGTATGTTATGAAATTGTTCTGGTGTTGTTTGTATGTACGGAGTTTGGTTCTGATGCTGTATTTATGTTATGAGCTTGGTTCTGATATTGTATTTATGTAGTGAACTTGCTTTTGATGTTGTAGTTATGTTTATGAGCTTGGTTCTGCTATTGTATTTATGTTATGAGCTTGGTTCTGGTACCATATTTATGTAGTTCGGTTGGTTCATGCTGTATTTATGTTATGAGCTTGGTTCTGGTGCTGTATTTGTGTTATGAGCTGGGTTCTGGTACAATGGTTTCACACTGAGCTATTCTGGTGTGGGTATGCTACTATCATGCTGCTTTCTGCACAAGCAGAATGCAGGCAGATTGCTTATCATTGAAATATATATCTTTTTTATGATAAGGGGGCACAGGGTACCATCTGACCTGGGGCCAACACTGTATGTAAGCAGCCATCAGAGTTGCCAACCGTCCGAAAATTCCTAGACAGTCTGTAAAAATCGGGCATTTGTTTCCACAGCCCTTAAAAAATGATATTTTTAAAGCTAAAGGAGTTTGGACAGATTATTGTAATTATTATCACCATTTTATAGTTCACAAAAAGCTTTGCCAATGTGTTTATATCAGTATTTTATGTTATGGCACACACTCAATTACCCCAAGAGTGGGTTATACACCCCTGTATGTGCAACTATGCTCGATGAAGGGGACTCCCTTCATCTCTGTGGTGCTAGAGGGATTTCTCAGCAATTGGGAAAGAGATAGCAAGATGAAAGGAGTGCCCAGGAAACCCCATTCATCGCTGGGGACTCCCTTCATCTTCGTGGGGCTGGAGAGATTTCCTCACAGCGGGGAGAATGAGAGCAAGATGAAGGGAGTCTCCTGGGTAACCCACTTCTTCACGGGGCTTCCCTCCATCTCAGCGGGGCTGGAGACATTTCCCTGCTGTGGGGAGAGAGCGCAAGACCAAAGTTCACTTGCAGGGGAGAAGAAGAAATCCCCCAGCAGCGGCGAGACCGGGGTTCCCCTGCAAGGGAGAAGAAGGCATTTTCCAGCAGTGTGATGCCAGGGTTCCCCTGCAGGAAATGCATGGAAATCCCCAGAAGCCAGGGGAACCTCAGTGTAACCACTGCTCCTCCCTCTCCCCTGCAGGGGAACCTCTCTCCTCCTGCAGTGGGGATATCCCAGAAAGCCCCACTGAAATGAAGGGAAGCCCCGCGGAGAAGGGGGTTCCTCAGGGGCTTTCTTTCATCTCTCTCCTCCCAGAGCAGCAGCGCTTTTTAAATTTAATTTGTTCATTTCTCCATTAATTAATCTCAGGACTTAATAGTAGGAAATTGTCCATTCACACAATTTTCTCACAAGGTAGCCGCAATTTTTTTTTTGTGCGGCTAACTCCTGCGTGATTTTCATGCCCATGTGAATGAGCCCTAAGTAGACTGCTAGAACCTTTTCCAGACTGCTAGACTCCAATGACTTTGTTTACATCTGTATTTGAATCTCTTTAGAACATAACATCATGTGTTGTATAAATATGCATGCCTCTTCAGATGTATTTCATTTAAGCCTGAAGAAGAACCCTGTGTAGGTTTGGAAGCTTGCATTAACATCATGTATTTTTGTTAGCCATTAAAAGGTATCATATCTACAAGATCACGGGATTTCTCTTGCTGGAAACAATCACATTTTGATTTTTGATAACTTCTAGCCTGTTTCACATTGCCTGGCAGGTTTTATTTAAGTGATGTTTAGATTTTAAAGGGTGCTATTACAGAGTGCCGTTAATGTATGTGTAATAGCACTAAATGCCAGGCTGGACCCGCACTTGCAGCTCCAGCCCAGCAATTGTCAGGATAACACTAGCATTCGTGTAGCTGCACCCAAAAGGTACGTCAGTAATCATTCCTGGGGGCGTGTAGTGAAACTGAACCCAATTGCCTATTTAATTAATTGATGAAACAATCAGTTGATGAAATTATCATTTAAAATGGCATTTTGAGTTATCGTTTCTTAATAATAAAGTAGTTTGATCATCTGAAACATTAAAGTATGACAAATATGCAAAAAACAGAAGAAATTGAGAGGGGGACAACTTCTTTTTCACAACACTGCACTTACAGAACATGCTGCATATTTCATTGACAGTTATTGACCGGTCAGCTAACATTCTGCCAACATCATAAACTTTTTATTTCTCTATTTATTAATTAGTATGTTTTTATTTTTTATGGTTTATTTTTATTTATTTTTCCAGACAACCTCATGTATCAGTCTTAAATTATGCTGTTGGACAACTACAGTCTATATTGTATCCATATTTTAAAGGTAACTTTGCTTTGATGTTGCACCTTTCACTAGTATACAGGAAATTGCTCCCAGATCTATATGAAATTAATGTCCTCTCTACTGTGGAATTCCAAAGCTTGTATACTTCCTGTCTTTCTACTGGACTGAAAGCAGCTATACAACATCAGTAAGTCCTTATTCAGTAGTGAAAGCAATAGCTTTAGGGCTTATTCACACGAGAGTATATCGGCCCCGTTTTCATGGGCGGCTGATATACGCGACCATCTGATGCATTCCGTTTGGCTGTTTTTACGCTCGCCAGAAAAGATAGTTCTGGACCTATCTTTTTGGCCAGAATACGCCAGCCAATTCATAGACTCCTATGCAGATTAGCGCTCTAGCTAATGTATTTGTGCAGTTTACCTGGTTCCCCCAGAACTTGGCACGCACTGATTATGTTAGTTATCATAAGCTTCATGTGTTATTTGTATATGCATTTATCATTATATGATTATTATATTATTTATTTCATATGATTATATTATGTTTTATTCAGAGGACGCTCTTATTCAATACCACATTGACTTCCTATGTGTATGGTTTTACACTGGACCCCCCCAATTTGTATTCCAGTTCTTTGCCAAACTAATAATTAATAATTTCTGTTTCTAGTACATCCACCGGAAGTTTATCCAACATTCCTGTTATTATTATGTTCTTTAGGACTTTGCATTATTTTGCAAACATTCAATTTCTATTCATTTTCTATTTTTCTATTTTTATCTTGATACAATTAATCTATCTCCTCCACTCCCTCTTGCATTTCACTTATAGTTTATTGAACTGGCTGCTGCAACCAACGTTAATAATTGATGCAACGAACGGTTGATATGTCTGCATGATCTATATTTTTTTATCCCTTTCTCTCCCTTTACATATATGTAATTGCATTGTTACCATTATATCATATATCCATTTCTTAATTGTACACATTATCTTTCTGTCCCCTCTCTTTTTGTCACTGTCTTCTTTTGTTTTACCCTTTTCATAAATGTGTCATTTCCCATTTTTCTATCATGTAGATTTCTGCTTGAGAAAGGAGCATATAGGCTCCGAAATGCGTTGCACTCTGTCTCTGTATATATTTAATAAACCACCACTTATACGTTCATGAAGTTTCCACCATTCATTTACTAGTCCTGGTTATTCAGCCACCCACAGTTACTTGGTCCACTCTTGATTTTATCTTGGTGTTGTTCCCCACCTGGGGCACTCTGAGCGCAGGAGTTCTTTTCTTTTTCATTTATAGCCATTAGCCCTCCCTGGGGCCATCTCCAGGGATTTTTCCTTACTTTAGCTCTCCTCTGGATGTCCTTCGGGACTGGGTTTCTCCTTCCCACACAGCGCTCTCTCTCTCTATATATATATAGTCGTGGCAGGCATTCCCCACCCAAGGATTTGACTGCAATCAACTTGATTCACACCCAGAGGCGCTGTCCTGCCAAGCTTGCATTGTGACCCAAACCCATGCAGGTGGACGTCATCTGCAGATCTCTCTCTATTACAGAATAAGAAAGGCGCCAGGCTGGATATCTGTGCCTCTATTGTGGGAGCGTGGGACATTATGCCCTAAACTGTCCAAGCAGGCCACATTGGACTCTTGCCTTGGCCCACACCAAGCCAATGGCCAATCCAGCCTTCATGAAACAAGGGGAAGCCATTCAACACACCTTTGTTCCAGTAATTCAGGACGGTGTGGAAACCCTTCCTCCGCTCCACCATTTTGTTCTCCCTATTGAGATTATAACAGGCAATCAGAAGACTCAGTTCTCAACCATGTTGGATTCAGGAACAAGGAGAACTTCATGGACTTAACATTCGCTCATGACATGGACATTGCAACCTGACTCAAATCCATACAGATCAATATGGAAACCATGGATGGGTCACCCTTGTCTTGAAGCCCCATCACACAGGAGACAATTGAACTGGAGCTTCACATGAACCCTGACCACCATGAGTTTCACGCGTGCAAAGATGTACGCAAACACATTAGTCTGTTTAAGTCTTCTTTCACGAGACCGTATGTGTTTTTATGCTTGGTTGATCGTGGCTAAAAATTGCATGAATGAAGAATGTCCATGATCAAGTTCAAACTTTAGCCGCATTTTCTCGTCCATTCACACAGGCGGCGTAGTGGCGAAAAAATATGCCGGTGCACGGAAATCCCTTGCTTGGCAGAAATCCTCAGAATTACTATTAATGCTTAAATAGGGGCACCTGTCTTCTTTTCCCAGCGTTGGACGCAGCTAAACTCCCTCCCACTCCCTTATTTTTCAGCTCCCATAGAAGTTCATGGGAGCTTCTAGTGTATCTCGGGAAAACATAGGGCAAGACCTATCTTTTCCCGTACCGTATAAAATCGGTTGCCATTTTCGGTCACCGATGTCCTATTATTCCCGTCACGATATTTTTTTACGTGGCTAACAGTTGCTCATCTGAATAAATACATTGGGAACCAATGCTTCAGATAGTCACAATTTTTTAGCTTGGCCAAATCAGCCGCATCTATACGGTCGTGTGAATAAAGCCTTAATCTGTGTTACATTTGGACATGCAGGTGTTCCAATGTAGCAATCGTTCACATGACTGGCATATTATGATAACGTGATTTACAGCACTGTAGTACATTGTAGCAAAGTTATCATAGCGTGTTAAATGCCAAGTTGACATTTGCTACATCTGTATGTATTTGAAAACAATATATAATTGCAAACAACTAACAGAGTAATCGTAAAATGCTTTAATAATAAACGTTCCTTTAAGTAATGTTGCCAATACACAAATAGGATACATCATATTGCCAAGCCATTTCTTGGTATTTTCATATAATTCTGCTGTTCTCCATAACAACAAGGGTGGTTACGGTATATGTGTAGGGAAAATTCAGTTCTTGGCTGACATTGGGATACAAAATACTCCAGACTAAAATAGAAAATGCATTCTTCGAGATTTAACCACTGGAACATTGGAATGTCTACAATTCCATCTTGATCAGTTCAAATAGCTGTAGCAGATAATAATCATAATACCCATCAGAAGTAATACTAGCAGAGGGAACATATGTAATTAGGAACAAAGTTAAAGGAGTTATCCAGTTGATGGCCAACATTCCTCCTATAGGTCCAACTGTGCTCGAATAGCAAAAGGAGCTGTACAGTACTTACCCGTCCTCTGCTGTGCGCATCGAGCGCTGAGGCTCCATTGTCTCCCTGATGTTCGTTGTGGACGGTAATGTTACCGGATATAACCTGACTGCTGCAGCCAATCAGAGGCTGCAGCGTCGCCATTTCAAAATCCTGGCATCATGGCACCCAGGATGTGAGTACTGATGCCAGGTGAATGGGTGGTGATATTGCAGCCTCTGATTGGCTGCGGCGGTCAGGTAATATCCGGTGACATCACCTTCCACAACAATGTAAAGAGGCGGGGCTACAATGCTGGATCCCCACTGCAGAAGATGGGTAAGCAGCTCCTTTTGATATTTTAATACAGTTTGATCCCTAGGAGTAATCTAACAGGCATGTGGAAAAATGAATGCCAATTTAACTTGGCCGCACCTCTTCTAGCATCGAACTGGAACCAAAAACTACCTGTAATTTGACATCAGTCATTTATATGTCTGAAGAATGCCTCTGAATTAGGGCTCCTACCCACTTGCGTTTTGTTTAACGCTGCGTTTTTTTAACTTGAATGTCAATGGGACTTTTTAATGTTAAAAACGCATTGCAAGTTTGTGCGATGCGTTTTTAACATTAGAAAGTCCCATTGACAGTCGCGTAAAAAAGACGCAAGTGGGTAGGAGCCCTTAAATGTACTACATGCTAGAATACAAACGGCTATCTCCAGCATGTGCTCATTGCTTAATTCATATGGAGAGACTTGGGACTCCAGTTCTCATAATCAGACTGGATTATCATTGTTGCACTTGAAGCACCGGCTCCTGACCCCGTGATATTCGCAGTTCAGGGGGGCCTCCGGCTGTTCAGTCTCTTGCAGGCCCCTAACACTACTTCTTGCCGGTTTGGCAGATCCAGTGAGAAGCAGTGAGGCCTTTTTTCAGTCCAAAACCAAAAAGAAAACGCTCACCGGTTGCGAGCTTTCCACATCACTCTAGACTTTTCCTTCTTACTTTTGGGTACCTATACGTGCTGATTAATGTGACCGGCGCCGGCCAATCCCTTGCCTCAGACTGAGACCAGGGACTGGCCAGCGTTGGTCACGTGTCTGCCATGTACCAGCACTACCTGGGAGTAAGAAGATATTGGCCTGAGGAAGGGTGGAGAGAGTTTGAGTCACATTCCAGGCACAGCGTCATACTCTTCACCAGTGGCACCGAACCTGTGAAGAGTTGCTCAGCTCCAACACCCAACTCCTCTTTTCCGCCACTACAGGTATTTTGGAAAGTGTATTGCTCGCAACTTCCCTGAAAGTACATAGACATGTGTGTGTGTGCACCTGCATGTGCAACAGTCAGGGGCGGATTCACAACCCAAAGTGGCCCTTTAAAAAAAATTACAATCTGATCCCATGTTGTAGGTGGTCCAAACCAGCAGCAAGTGGGGAGAGCACAAATAGGCAGGGGGCAGCAAACCACCAACCACCAGCCACAGTCAAGAAGGTAGTAGGAGGGGAGAAGCCTATGTGGTGTGCATAGCTCACCGCGGCAAACATTCTACCCTCCAGGACTGGAGGCATACATTACAGGGTTTTGTTGGGCAAATATTATTGATGACCTATCCTCGAGATTGGTCATCAATAGTTGATCAGCTGTGGTGAGCCGCTTAGGACCCCAGCTGACCCCCTGTGCAGTGGCCAGTGCTATACATTGCAGGTGCAGCTCTCATTAAGCTATGCCTTCAGAGCAGCCTAATAGACTACGTTACAGTTTTAGATGCACAGTGAATAATTCTTTGCTATACTTAGTATACCAAAGATCACATTGTGGCGTGCCTCATGAGTCTAATTAAATAACAGAAAAAACATTTATTAAAGATTATTTTAAAGTTTGCACTCTTGAAATACACTTTTTGTTGAATTTTGTAAAAGTGAAAAAAACACAAATATGCGATATCAGTGTAATCATAATTACCTCCACTGAAAAAGGATCCACTATACCAATACCCACGTTGCCAATAATAAAACAGTATAAGAATCAAACAATACCACTAGACCTTGATCAAATATAACCACCACATAGTAACTAATACCACTATGCTGTTAATAAATAAAGAACACTACAAAGATCAGTTGTCATCACTAATAACATTATATAAGGGCCAAACAATACCGCCAGACTGTGAGCACATAATACCACTACATAGTTATTAATACCAGCGTATTATCACTGAATAAAGACCTCAACAATAAACTATAAAAACCTTATATGAGGGCCAGATAATATCCCCAGACCATGACCACACAATATCACCATAGTGTTGCTGACAAAACACTGTATAAAGACCATTATCACTTCCCCCCAACGTAGTTACCATAAAGTAGTAGATATCCCCCCCATACAGGCACACTGCAGACTGTATAAGTGATTACAGTACAGTTATATTCAGTGATCACAGATGACATTTTCTCTAACTGGAGACGTTGGACTTTCCCTTTTCTTCTCCATCTGGCTGAAACCATCATGACGACTTCTCCTGGTCACAACTTGTCTCTGCAATATTTGACAAACGGGCATCTTTCCAAACCTCTACATAATCTCCCCATTCGTAGTGCCATAGGTAGTAATAATGCCACTTGCAGTGGCCCACACAGTAATAGTATTCCCCTTTTGTGCTCTCTGTAGACCCCGAACTGTAAGCGCTGCTTTTAGTGCTGCAAACACAGTTAATGTGCCCACATCTCGTGATAATGCCCCTTATTGGCACAGCCCCCACCTATTCATAGGCACCCACTGACTAATAATCCACTCATAGGCCCCCATTCATTAAAATGGCCCTCGTAGGACCCACTAATTAATAAGGCTCCTCATAAACCCCAACCTCCACCTCAGTAACAGTGCCCCTCATAGGCCCCAGCCCCCACCTCTGTTATAGTGCCCATCATATACCCAGCTTCCAACTCGGTAATGGTGCCCCTCATAGGCCCCAGCCGCAACGTTTTTACCAGTGCCCCTCATACGCCCCAGCCGCCACCTCCGTAACAGTGCCCCTCATAGGCCTCAGCTTCCACCTCCATAATAGTACCCCATTAAAGCCCTTTACATGTCTCAAAATAAAAATGTTATACTCTAGTGTGTCGCTCCAAGGACTGTGTCGGTAACAAGAGGGCATCTGCTATGTCTAGAAGAAAGCAGGTTTTAACACAGAAGGGGGTTCTTTACTGTAAGAGCAGAGAGACTGTGGAACTCTCTGCCTGAGGATGTGGTGATAGCAAAATCCATTGAGGAGTTTAAGAGGGGACTAGACGTCTTTCTCAAGCGCAAGGATATTAGGCACCTAGACATTAGGTGACCAGCAGGTTTGTAGTTCTGGATCTTATATTTAATAATAATAATCTTTATTTGTATAGCGCCAACATATTCCACAGCGCTTACATAGACAGGGGGAATACAGAAAGACAAAAAGTACAAAAATTACAGAACCACGGTTACATAATAATCAGTTGATGGAAACAATAGGGGTGAGGGTCCTGCTCCAACGAGCTTACATACTACAAGTAATAGGGTGATACAGAAGGTAAAGGGCTGGGGATGTGCACAGTATGGCGAGGTGGAGAATGAGGGATGCTATACACAGACAATGGTCAGACATTTAGCCATGTGATGGCAGAATCGGTATGACTGCAGGGGCAGTTGATGGTGGCTGGCAAGGATTGCAATCAGTAGGTCAGGGAGCATGTTATCAGGCGGAGTACAGAGAGGTTTGTTTAGGGAATTCGGTATGCCTCCCTGAAGAGGTGCGTTTTTAGAGCACGCCTGAAGTTTTGTGAGCCCTGTATTGCCCGGGTATCCTTTGGTAGTGCGTTCCAGAGGACAGGTGCTGCTCTGGAGAAGTCTTGGAAGCGGGAATGAGAAGTTCGAATTAGAGGGACGCGCAGTCTAGTTTCGTTAGCAGAGCGGAGAGCTCGGGCTGGGTGATGGATTGAGATGAGGGAGGCAATATAGGGTGGCGCTGCGCTGTGTAGGGCCAGTGCAGTGACCAGCACAAGAAAGAGGCATCTGAGTAGCGGCTGGACAGCAAGATGAGTCTAGCTGCTGCATTCAGGATGGATTGGAGAGGGTAGAGTCTGGTGCAGGGGAGGCCGATCAGCAACGAGTTGCAATAATCGAGCCGAGAGTGTCTACGGTGAGAAAATAGCGGATTCTTGCGATGTTCTTGAGGTGCAGCTGACATGTTCGGGCAAGAGATTGGATGTAGGGGGTAAAGGGAAGATCGGCGTCAAATATGACTCCAAGGCAGCAGGCATGCTGAGATAGAGATGTCCGGATGAAGTTGGTTAGTGGAGGTTGGAAACACCAACAGGTCAGTTTTAGAGAGGTTTAATTTTAGGTAGAGAGAGGACATAGTGTTAGAGACAGCGGACAGACAGTCAGTGATGTTTTGGAGTAAAGGTGAAGAGATGTCACGGGAAGAGGTGTATAACTGGGTGTTGTCAGCATAGAGGTGCTATTGTCCAATAGGGGCTGTGTAGATGGAGAAAAGGAGGGGGCCGAGGACCGAGCCCTGGGGGACCCCAACAGCAAGGGGGAGAAGAGGGGAGGTAGAGCCAGCAAAGGAGATGCTGAATGAGTGGTCAGATAGGAAGGAGGAAAATCAAGAGAGAGTGGTATCCTTTAGGCCGATGGAGGGAAGCATACTGAGGAGGAGTTTGTGGTCAATAGTGTCGAATGCTGCGGAGAGGTCGAGGAGGGTCAGTGGGGAGTAATCGCTCCTCGATTTGGCTATCAGGAGTTCGTTTGATACTTTTGTAAGGGCAGTTTCTGTCAAGTGTAGGGGTCGGAAGCCAGACTGTAGGGGGTCAAGGAGAGAGTTTTCTGATAGATAGCTTACAAGGTGGGAGTAAACCAGGCGTTCTAGTAGTTTGGAGATGAAGGGGAGATTAGAGATGGGTCGGTAGTTGGCAGCGTCAGTCGCGTCAAGAGTCGGCTTCTTTAGCAGTGCGGATATGATGTTTGAAAGAAGAGGGAAAGATGCCAGAGCTCAGAGAGAGGTTAAATATAGTGGTGAGATGGGAGATGACCACTGGGGAGAGGGATCGGAGGAAGTGTGAGGGTCGCTAGCGTAGGTGGTGGGGCGAGCAGAGGAAAGCAATTTGGAGACTTCTTCCTCTGTCGTTCGTCTGAGTACAGACAGTGAATAGGAGCTAGAAGCAGTGCTGACAAGACTAGGGTCAGCGCTAGTCTGGAATTGGGAAGTTATTTCCTGACGGATGTGATCAATTTTCTTTTTGAAGTAGGCACCTAACTGTACAGCACTGAGATCCGTCACCGAGGAATTTAGGTAGGAACTATCAAAGGTTGATCCAGGGATTATTCTGATTGCCATTACAGAGTTGAGAAGGAATTTTCCCCCCAAATGGGCTAATTGGCTTCTGCCTCTTGGGGCTTTTGCCTTCCTCTGGATCAACTAGGGGTTGAAACAGGCTGAAATAGATGGACATTGTCTTCATTCAACCTAACATACTATGTTACTATGCTCCTCACACTCCCGGCCTCTGCAGCCATGCCCATGCTGTTCACCCACTGGGCTCAAAGTAGACTTATTACATGATCGGTTGTCATGTGATTGCTGTACCCAGAAGTCAGCAGGTGAACAGTGATGGTGTGGCTGCAGAGGCCAGGAACGAGAGGAACGGCACAGGTGAGTATAACAGTTTTTTTGTGTTTTTTTTATTTTGGTGCATTCCACTTAATAGAATTTTTTTAAAATTCCCAATCTGCCCTGGGAATTTTCCAGGTGGGTTGAATGAGCAATCTGTCCCTTGTAACATTAAACAAGTGCCTGCGTGTTTTTATATACAGTGGATATGAAAAGTCTACACACCCCTCTTAAAATGTTTTTGTCATGTTAAAAAATCTGACAAAGATGGATAATTTCAGATTTATTTCCACTTTCAGTGTGACCTGTTATCAGTACAATTCCATTGAAAAACTACTACGGATCACACGTTGCATTGCAAAGAGCAGAATCTACAGCATTTTCACAGCAAATCTGCATTAAAATCTATAAGTAAGACATACAGAATTTGCGACAGATTTGCTTGTGGTGCATTCTTACCCTACCCTTGTGGTGTACGAGCTTCCGTACAGCTTCCAGGGCTGTGTCCTCTAATGCAGTGTTCTCCAACTCCAGTCCTCAGGGACCGCCAACAGCTCATGTTTTCAGGATTTCCTCAGTGTTGCACAGGTGATGTAATTATTGTGGGTGCTTCAAACATTGCACAGGTGTTCTTACTATAGGATATCCTGAAAACATGACCTGTTGGTGATCTCTGAGGACTGGAGTTGGGGACCTCTGCTCTAAGGGACCTTTCACACCGAATATTCTACAACAGTTTTGTAGTATATGTCCTCCTGTAGAATATTTAGCACCAAAATCTGCATTGCTAATGTGTAGATTTTGGTGCTGAATTGATAAAAACAGAATCCTGCCAGCAATTCTGCATCAAAATCAGCACTTAGCAGATTGAATGTTGGTGCGGAATTCAAGGACCGCATTTTCTGTAACACTGTTGCAGAATATTTTATCCCGTGAGACAGGTCCTTTGAGGACCTTTCATATGGCCGGAATATTTCTGCAAGACACATGTCAAAGCGCACCAAAGATGCAGTTTAAGGGTTAAATACATGGGCGTGTTTTTCTCCCCTTTTACAGTCGCGATTATTATAGTCGTATAAGGGGACAAAACAAAACCACTGATTTAAATAGGAGTTCAGTGGTTTTGTTCTCACTGCTGGGATTTCTCGGTCGAGAAAAGATAGGACATGCCCAACCTTCCCCGCATGTAGTCAACACATCGTGCGGGAAAGATCAGGCAGCCGCTATCTTCCAGTTGTTAATTTCAAATGTGCAAATATCCTTCCGCTCGTGGGAATCCGCCCTACGTGCATCTTGCAGAAATATTTTACACAGGTGAAAGGTCCCTAAGAACTGAGCAACTGGGTACTGGTGTATGTTGTCTCCACCAGAAGTATGAGTGGAGACCTAGTGATGGGCTGTATACGCCACTATATGCCCAGAAGTTAGTGATTGGCTGCCTGCAGCAAGGTCCTAGTAGCGTAGGGACTGAGGTCTGCCTTGGATGCAGGCTTAGGGCTAGTTAAAGTGTTAGGCTTACATTATTAGCTGTTTACACCTAATAATGTAAGCCTAACACTCAAACTAACCCTAATCCTGCATACAAGGCGACCCGTTCCCGGCAGTCTACCATCATCTCGGGCAACAGCTCTTGTCCAGCCTGCTGCAGCGGCGCCAGGGGTAACCACAGCGCACATGCCTGTGCGGCGGGGAGAGGAGTGTCGAGCATACTCACAGCAATCCCGGCCACAGATGGACCAGTAGCGGAGATGAGAGTATGGCGGAGAAAGCAGAGGGGACCCCAGTAACAGCGCTCTCGGCTGCAGTGGGGGCGCAGGGGGAACGGGAGCCCAGATTGACAGTGCGACGTGGACAGGACCTGGAGCACATTTAGAGCAGTCCCTGCCGGCAGCAGCCGACCAGGTGGACGGGAGTGGAGGTGGCAGTCCGCCGAAGAGAGCAGCAGGGAGCTGCGTGACAGCGGTCCCGGCTTCAGGCTGCACGGGATCAGTGACCTCCCTGCTGCAGTACTACCTAATCAGAAGCTAGGGGCCTGACAGGGGTGTCCCCTCCTGCTAAGTGCTGTCACATCCCTAGCTCCCGGTGTCGACAAGGTACAACAGTACCGAGCAACTGCATGTCCATCATTTACAGAAAGCTTACAAAAAATAAGATTTATTTGCTGAGACCAAAATGCTCCTTTATTATCATAGAAAAAGCTACATTTAGTAAAATCATTCGTTATGTTATATCATTCTGCAGAAGATTTTGACGTTACATAAAGGAATAGGTTTTCACAGTCAGGATTAGAAAAGGACTAAACCCAAAGATCCTGTCATTATCATATATAACAAAACAACATCATGACGCTCTTCCACTCCTACATTCTGCATATTTTCATCCTCTGCTATTCTGGAAATCAAGTTGTGCTCGTGGTTTTCATTTTTTCTTGTTTTAACCATCTGGTTTGCTTTTCTATTTAAAGAAAAACATATTCATTTTAAGAATCCTCCTGGTTCTTGTTTTGCTCAAAAGCATAAGGAAAAAAAGACATTCAACGAAGTCTATGCTGGAAACTAAAGCCAACTAAATCCTCCTATGGGCCCCAGTGCTGGAGCTCTTCTAGCAGAATGGACAGAACACACGCACTTAGATTTCACAACATCCTTGTAGCTTTACATTATACTGTAGATGTACTTTATGTACCACTTTGCAAACATTTGATAGACTTTTATTTTAAATCTACATGTTTGCTAATTTTTATCTAATTTCAGGGGATAGTTGCAGGATTTTTTATTATCCGGGTGATTCTAATTATGAGAAGCATTTATGTGGTCCCTTTATGTCAAGTTATTAGACATTGTGTTATTATTGGATTTACACCACAGATTGCCTGTTGCCTTAGACTTCCCCCATTATGTAGGCCCCACCTTAATGCAGTATTCCCATCTCGGCTTTTCATGGCCAAGATGGGAAAACCCAACTCTCTGTTTACCACCACGTATTCAAAACAGCCGAGCGCTTCAGCCCTGCGCTATTCACATAGCTCTTATTGAAGTGCATAAGAGCTATGGAAACAATGTAGCACAGCATGCTACACTGTTTCTATAAATCCGTGAGTTACAGAAACAGAGTGTAATGCTATTTCCAAAGCTTCCATTTACTTCAGTAGGGCTGGGTTCCCACAGGGTGGATTTGCTGCAGAAATTCCGTGCGGAATTTCACTGAGGCAAATCCGCCTGCGGACACTAATCCTGGGGATAGCCAGCCACATGGGACGGCCAATCCGTCGCAGCAAAGCTGGCGCTGTGTCACGAATTCCCCAGCCGCAGCATGTCTATTTTTGTTTTTTCGGTTGCGGCCCGAGCTCCTCTCTATGGAGGAGCAAGCCACAACGGAAAAATATGTGGCTAGGCCACTCCAAAACCCACGGCTAAGTGCCACGGGTTTTGAAGCTGTGCTTTCCCAGTGGAAATCTTGCATTTTTTCGCTGCGGCAAAACCGCGAGATTTCCGCCGAGAATATGTCCCGTGGGAAACCAGCCTAAGAGCTACAGAAAAATCACTGGGCTAAAGCTCTTGGCTGTTTTCATAATTACCAGTTGCTTGGCCAGTGGCTATAGCAGCAGTTTCCCATCTCTAGCCAAATAGTGGTCGCAATTGCAACCGGGCCCATAAGCTAGGGACTTTGCTTTAGAGGTATGGCTGTTTTTTCTATCCTCTCTTACAACTTGTGACTTGGAGTGAATGTAATAAACAATAACATATAAGCTTTCCATGGACTGAACTTCACTTGTGTAGAAAACTCCCATGAATTTACAAATGACAGATAATGTGATGCCTTCTTCGTGTCACAGCAGAAGGCCCATGAGTTGTCGTCTGTAGGAAATCCCTCAGTGTGTAATGGGCCTCCTCCCCCCACAGCCCTGCTACATGTGCTATGTCTGCTACAGAGTCAATGGAATGTTTACATTGAATAACTCTTAGGAATCTTTTGCATGGGACGGAATATTCCGCAACAGCAGAATATGCAACTCCAGAATGCCGCACCAAAATCTGCTCTGCTAAATACAGATTTTGATGCAGAATTGCTGTCAGAATTCTGCCA
Source organism: Eleutherodactylus coqui (assembly GCF_035609145.1). Lineage (NCBI taxonomy): Eukaryota > Metazoa > Chordata > Amphibia > Anura > Eleutherodactylidae > Eleutherodactylus > Eleutherodactylus coqui. The sequence continues at coordinate 469,393,190 of NC_089837.1, read as the reverse complement.
TTTTCAATTTGGCATCAAAATCCACAAATAAGCAGTGCAAATTTTGGTGCTGAATACTCTGCAGGAGGGCATATTCCACAACGCTATTGCAGAATATTCTGTCCTGTGTGAAAGGTTCTTAAACTCTTAACTAATTATCTTCACTGCTTCACCGTAGTGTGGAGAGCACAGGTCACCTTTCCAACAGTGAACAGGCTATAGCCTGTAACTTACAGGAGCCCTCTCCAGCTCTCAGAGGGGAACCAACTCCCATCATTTACCTGTCCTGTTATAAGTGTTCTCTTAAGGGGGTTTTCCTGGAGAAATACTATGGATGACCTATCATCAGGATAGGTCATCAATAGTTGATCAACGGGGGTCCATCACTCGGGACCCCGACCGATCAGCTGTGCAGGCACATGTTGTCATCATCGCAATAACAGGTCAGAGCGGAAGCCTTCGCGTCGACCTCTGTGTAGTGGCCGGCACTTGTAACTGCAGGCACAGCTCTCATTGAAATCAATGGGAGCCGTGCCTGCAGCTACAAGCGCAGGCCACTACATGGGAGGTTGGCATGGAGGTTTTCGCTCTGACCTCTGTGTATTTGGAGCAGAAGTCTCCGCGCCGACCTCCCATGTAGTGGCCGGTGCTTGTAACTCCAGGCACGGCTCCCATTCATTTCAATGAGAGCTGTACCTGCAGTTACAAGCGCGTGGAGGCTTCTGCTCCAACCTCTGTTATTGCAGTACTGACAGCATGCACCCGCACAGTTGATTGGTCGGGGTCCCGAGCGACGGACCCCAGCCAATCAACTATTGATGACCTATCCTGATGATAGGTCATTAATAATATTTCCCTGGAAAACCACTTTAAGATGTGCTGTCTAATATATAAAAGCATACGTCTGTATGCATTTCTTGAGATGAACCACAGCCAGTACAGCCAGTAGCTGCACAATGGGGGCCCAAACTGAACTTTTGTATTCGGGCCAAGGAGCCGCCTTCAGCTACGTCACTGTACTCCACTGAGTATTCACCAACTTTTATTGGGTTCTGCCCCATAGTTTTTTCACTAGTGACCTCTGAACACCTCTAGTTAATTATGATCACCCTGTATATATTAGGCTATGTTCACATCAGCAATGGGGGCTCCATTTGGAGACTCTGTTGCTGAATTCCATTAAAATCCCGGACAAAATAGCGAAGCATGTTGTGCCATTTCAACCGGAAAAATGTTGGACACCATAACAAAAACCAAAACTGCGCCCGTTGTACTCAATGGAGTCTATTTGGTGGCAATAGTTTCCATCATAGAATGGATCTGTTCAACCGGGGGATTTCTGTTTGCCTGCTCTCATAATAGAGCAAGAAAATGGAATCCCCAACGCTGATATGAATAGAATACTTGTTCCATATGAATGCACACGAAGGTTGTCAGCTAGATAGATTACCTGCTCAGGGGGAAAATAGTAGTAGTCACTGTCACCGCTACGTTTAGAGGAAAGCAGGTTTCATCACCAACATAGAAAAGGGTTCTTTACTGTAAGAGCAGTTACACTGTGGAACTCTCTGCCTGAGGAAGTGGTGATGGCAAAATCCATAGAAGAGTTTAAAAGGGGACTTGATGTCTTTCTGGAGCTGAAGGATATTACAGGATATAAATCTTAGGCTAATTGTTAATCCGGGTATACAGGCAGGTAGGAACTATTAGGGGTTGATCCAGGGATTAGTCTGATTGCCATTAGGGAGTCGGGAAGGATTTTTTTCCCCCAAAAGGGCTAATTGGCTCCTTCCTCTGGATCAACAACACAGAAGGATAAACAGGCTGGACTAGATGGACATTGTCTTCATTCGGCCTTACGAACTATGTTACTATGTTACTGTCACTTATCTCCTAGGAATAGATATAATCTGAACGTGACACAACTGGACAACGCAATGTGATTTCAGGTGGTTTTTTACACCAACAGTTGTGATGGTGCTTGTAGACTTCTGAACAGTATGATATACAAAAAAAATGTGCTTTTATTTTGGGTAACATTTGCTATCAAAGGTAACTCACTCTGTGAAATATCTACTCTGCAGCTTCCCTGAGAACAGTTTACAGATATGAAATGTATTTGTGCAGAGGAAACAGACAAGAGGAATAAAACTCCCTGTCAGGAGGTGCTGAAAGAAATAATTACTATGAAAGCAATAGGAACCACACTTACATCTGCGACGGTTGTACCCAGAATCTCTTGTGCCAGCCCTATACTACTTTATAAACCCAACATAGGACTCGCTGACATTGTAACCACCTAACGTACACACGGAGTGCAGTGTTCTCCAAGAAGCACAATGTAGAGGACCACCAAGCATACATAAGAAGACATATAGACCATGCAATATTCCTATGGGAAAATTTGGTATGCAAATATGATATAATGCAACACCACCACCTACTGGATTGTAATCCTTATAAATCAATGTCTGATTTTCTAACAGGCCTTGGACCATGACGAAGGATGTAATCCAAACCAGAATATTCTCTATAAGGAAATTTTACTCATATGAGTCATTTTGGGGTTCTCATCCCATTTTCAGTGCATAGTTATGTTCTGATTGAATGTAACTATGCACTGAAAAGGTACGGTTTTCCCTTGTGGAGAGAGCCAAGTAGGCGCAGAGAGACTTATAGGCCATGCAAAGCTTCTGTGCCTGATGAATAGGCCTAAGTAGTAGAGATGAGCGAGTATACTCGCTAAAGGCAATTGCTCGAGCGAGCATTGCCTTTAGCGAGTATCTCCTCGCTCGAGACAGAAGGTTCGGGTGCCGGCGTGGGGGAGCAGTGAGTAGCGGCAGTCAGCAGGAGGGAGCAGGGGGGGGAGAGAGGGAGAGAGAGATCTCCCCTCCGTTCTGCCCCGCTCTCCCCCGCAGCTCCCTGCCATCACCCGAACCTTCCGTCTCAAGCGGGCAGGTACTCGCTAAGGGCAATGCTCACTCGAGCAATTGCCTTTAGCGAGTATACTCGCTCATCTCTACTAAGTAGCCTCGAAAGCTTGCTGTAACATAACATTTCTCCAAGATTATTTTGTTTCTCTTACACAGAGCAATAAAGTGTTCTTCTACTGGCTAACATGGTACAAAATGTTTTTCTCTATGCTGCTCTTGTAGATTTAGTATGCAAATGCAATAGGTGGTGCTGCACAGGCTTTATGCCATCTGCCTTTTCCAAACCATATTTTCCAGAAGAGTACTGATGGGGAACAAGAACCCTGAAACAGCTGTTTGTACATGGGTATCTTTTCCTTATGGAGAAGATTTTGGTTTGGCTTATATCCTCAATCATATTATAAAGTTGGATATTGATTTATAGGGAAGTTACCTTTCAATATGTGACAATGCAGAGGCATTACACCAGCTCCCATTTCCATAAGGCTGGATTCAGATGAACGTATATCGGCTGGGTTTTCACGCCCAGCCGATATACGTCGTCTCTCTCTGCAGGGGGGGGGGGGAGCCTGGAAGAGCCAGGAGCAGTGCTCTGAGCTCCCGCCCCCTCTCTGCCTCCTCTCCGCCCCTGTGCACTATTTGCAGTGGGGAGAGGCGGGGCTAATTCTTCCCGCTTAGCCCCGCCCCCACCTCCTTTCATTGCAAATAGTGCAGAGGGGCGGAGAGGGGGTGGAGAGGAGGCAGAGAGGGGGCGGGAGCTCAGTTCCTGCTCCTGGCTCTTCAGTCCTCCCCCCCCCTGCAGATGAGGACACCGTATATCGGCTCGGCGTGAAAACCGAGCTGATATACGGTCGTCTGAATCCACCCTAAATCATGCGACATAACCATTTTGGAGTTTAGATTTAAAAGCCAAAGCTGGCCATATATAAAGGCTAAAGGGGTTTTCCATGACTTAAAATTGCTTCATGCCCAGTCTGTCCTGCTTGGTTGCTATTGACCAGGACATGTGACTGCTCCAGCAAATCACTGGCCATAGAAGGTCCCTGCTGTGGCCAGTGATTATCTGCAGCAGTCACATGTCCTGGTCAGCAGCAACTAGGAAGGACATGGTGGCTGTGATTTTAAGTAATGGGAAAACCATTAAAAAGGTGACCAGCTTAGGATCTTCCAAGGGCACTAACTTTTCAGACACCCAATGCTCATCTGATAGCATATGTGTGTCTCCTCAATTATGTAATATACTTTCATTCCACTTTGAATCCATTGGCTGTTTCCAGGCATTCAGGTTCTCTAGTACAGTAACTGGGACCTAAGGACATCTTATCAGCTGTGTGGGAGGGGCTATCATCACACTGCTCTCAGATCTGCAGCCAGTGTGCCTCTTCTCTTGTTTATACTACTATTTGCACTTATCTTTATGGCTCATTGTACACACAGCAAGAAATCATTTGCATGAGCAAACAATGAGTTCTCTCGTTCGCTCGTGCCGACAGTGTATACATGCAGATAAATCGTTACATTTTCATGCGCACAATCCCCCAATCGTTCATATTCTCTGTACCAGTGAATGCGAACGACTAAATGATCACTGTTTACACGTAACAAAAGAATGATGATTTTTATGCCTGCGTAAAATGAACGATAAGCAAAGGAATTATCATTCATTGTTCAATCGTTGGCCATGTTTACACTGAACGATCATTGTACAGTAGAGATGAGCGAGCATACTCGCTAAGGGCAATTACTCGATCGAGCATTGCCCTTAGCGAGTACCTGCCCGCTCGGAAGAAAAGATTCGGCTGCCGCCAGTGGGCGGGGAGCGGCTGGGGAGAGCGGGGCGGAACGGAGGGGAAATCTCTCTCTCCCTCTCTCCACCCCGCTCCCCCCTGCTCACCGCCGCAACTCACCTGTCACCGGTGCCGGCACCCGAACCTTTTCTTCAGAGCAGGAAGATACTCGCTAAGGACAATGCTTGATCGAGTAATTGTCCTTAGCGAGTATGCTCGCTCATCTCTATTGTACACATTTGCACGATCCATTAATTTTGAACAAATATCATTCCATGTAAAAGAGACCTATGTTGTGGGCAAAACAGGGTAATTTTTATTTAATTGACCCTTATTAGTTGCTTTACCAGGTCTTATGTGTCTGCATGGTCACGTAGACCATATACATACATATACAGTTATTAGGAAAACTAAGCACTCCCTTTTTGAATTCTATGGTTTAACGTATCAGGACATAATACAAAAAAAACATCTGGTCCTTAGAAGGTCTTGAAATGAGGTAAATACAACTTCAGATGAATAACAACACATGACAAATTACACCATGTCATTATTTATTTAACAAAAACTAGGCCAAAATGCAGAAGCAGTGAAAAATTATGCTAGATTTACCTAATTGTAAGACTTTCTAAAGACTGGATTTTTTAAATAATGTCCTGATACATAAAACTATAGAATTCAAAGAGGGTGCACTTAGTTTCTCTCGTGGCTGTATATGCTGTGACCATACAAACAATGCCTAGTAAAGCAACTAATAGAGCTCAGTCTAATAAGAATTATCCTATTTGGCTCACAGCAGTCTGGAGACACATAAAGCCTATAACATAAAAATAAGTGCATGTAGCAGGTCAGGTAACATCAGTAGAGGCAGAGATTGTGTACACACTGACTGCAGATCTGAGAGCTGTGTGAGTGCAGGGAAGCTGAGCCTGTGAAGACAGACCATCCTCACAGATAAGAACACTCCAGTTACTAGAAACACTGATTGACTAACAATAGGCGGTGGATTGCAGAAGAGCTGTACTTCAAATTTGAATTATATTGTTAAAGCAAAAATATTTTAATGAGAGTATATTACACGATTGATGAGACAAACACAGGCTATTAGATGATCATAAGTTGTCAAAAAAGGTTAGTGTCCCTTTAAATCTCAATTCTCAAATCATTATGCTCCAAATGTTGCTCCTGGCTGTCTCTGCTACCTGAAATTTAAAAGCTGACAACAGGAGATGCAACCAGCATATTTGACAGATCGTTCAACCTGTTGGTTGCAACTTCTCCTTTCAGGTTTAGGTTTTTGACAGGAGACCCACTGAGGAGTCATAATGGGTGTACCCTGGAGGCCAACCTGCCTTGCTCAGCTCTGTCATAAAATAGCTGTTAAGTCAGAGAGAATGTGCATGTTGATCAGTCTAGCTGAGCTAGATAAAGCTCTGCAAGATCTGGTGATGCTTATGTATCTCTCCGGAAAATAAGGATCAGGCCAATCCCATCCTTGTTTCCATAATGGTGACTGAAGACAGTTGGGTAGCTCTCATACATATCAGGTCATTGGTAGATCTCACTAAAATCAATGAAATCCACCAATAAATATCTAATGTACATATTCAGCTACTTACAGGTATGGTTCTTGGTGCTACATATGGATTATAACATAGTAATGCAGTGGGTTGTCTCTATAAAATAAGCAGATTACTGTTAGCCCCATTCAAATCTGCAGTGGGTCTCCCTTAGGCCCACTGCACAAGGGGGGGATTTTTGCTGCAGAATCCGCGGGACTCACACTGACGGCTTCCATTGCCGTTAATGGAAGGTGTCCGACCCGTGATGATTCTGAAATGTCAACTTTGAAATCGCAGCAGATCTGCATCATCGACGGAGCAATGGCACGGCATTCTCTGCACTGCACATGTGCGCCAGTCGGCACATCTGCAGCACACAGAAGACCATCCGGACAGGTACGCGTGGGGTCACCGGCCGGCACATTGTCTGATTCTGCTGCGGAATCTGATCCTGCCATGTGCATGCGGCCTTAGGGTGCATTCCCACGAACGTATATCGGCTCGGTTTTCACGCCGAGCCGATATACGGTGTCCTCATCTGCAGGGGGGGGAGGACTGAAGAGCCAGGAGCAGGAACTGAGCTCCCGCCCCCTCTCTGCCTCCTCTCTACCCCCTCTCCGCCCCTCTGCACTATTTGCAATGAAAGGAGGTGGGGGTGGGGCTAAGCGGGCAGGATTAGCCCCGCCTCTCCCCATTGCAAATAGTGCAGAGGGGCGGAGAGGAGGCAGAGAGTGTGCAGGGGGGGGGGGGGGAGGATGGAAGAGCCAAGAGCAGGAACTGAGCTCCCGCCCCCTCTTTGCCTCCTCTCCGCCCCACTGCACTATTTGCAATTTCTCATCACTTAGCCCCACCCCCGCCCCACCTCCTTTCATTGCAAATAGTGCAGAGCTTAGTCCCGGGGGCGGGAGCTTAGTTCCTGCTCCTGGCTCTTCCGTCCTCCCCCCCCCCCCCGCAGATGAGGACGACGTATATCGGCTCAGCGTGAAAACCGAGCCGATATACGTTCGTGGGAATGCACCCTTAGGGTGCGTTCACACGAACGTATATCGGCTCGGGTTTTCACGCTGAGCCGATATACATTGTTCTCGTGTGCAGGGGGGGGGGGAGGATGGAAGAGCCACAAGCAGGATCTGAGGTCCCGCCCCCTCTCTGCCTCCTCTCCGCCGGCTCCTGCTCCCGAGTTGCGGCTCCCGCGGTGGAGATTCTCCGCAGGATTTCGCAACACCAGTAGACAGGCAGCCTAAGTCAGATCACAGAAAAGTGATCAAATCTATAAAAAGAATCATAGAAAGGGCCATACTTATGGATATAAAGATTCAATTGTAGGTGTTTGTGCCTGATGTTCTAAGGCAGCTTCAAATGGACTATCTTCTGCTGGACCCCATGGGCCGATTTGTGACCAGAGTTCATATCATGTCAATAGTACAGTGTTTGTAGTAGAAGATCTCTAGCTTTGTGATACTTCATGTCCAAATACAATTCCATAGCTATATCTCAAAGACTGCAGCTGCACAACACTTGTGTATGTGTTTATAATACATATCCGTAAAGGAAGACATATTGTATACATAGAGAGAAATGCACATGGAGTCCCTAAATGCACTGTTCGTGATCCTTAAATTTGGGCTACCAGTTTGCACTTTTTCAGAGCCCCATTAAAATACCAGGTAAATCCGGAGAAAATCAGCAACAGATGCAGAATTTACATCCAACAGCATGTCCTCAGGAACTAAGCCCAGCATTAGCACCCTTGCCTAGAGGAGCTGATCTAGAGTAAAATGGCAAAAAAACATAACAGAACCCCATTGTGTGTGACAGGAACCAGCAGCCTCAGCATCACTCATGTGGAATGAGGTGCCTATGCCCTATAGGGACACCATGCTGTGGTACACGGAGTGCCTACGGCTCACTACAGACCTGCAGAGTGCTGTGTGCCTACATATATATAGCTTCTATGTACACAACTCTGCTGGAAGCATGGGCCCTAAATGTGAGAGCATTGATGTATTTGCTGATGTGGAGTTGCACAAGGTCTTCATGAAATCACTACACCCAAACCAACGCTAAACTGTAAATGTCATCAGAATCTCTTCTGGGCCCATAGCTTAATCTCTCACCCTGAAAATCGAATGGTTGGAATATCGTAATGTGCACTAAAGCCCCTGAATATGCAAAAACATCATGTATTTAAAAAGTCGGAGTAGTGTTGTGTGGACAATGAGGGTTAGAGATGAGCGAACGTACTCGGTTCGGGTGTTTTTGCACTCGAGCATCGCTTTTTCCGAGTAACTGACTACTCGGACAAAAAGATTCAGGGGGGGGCCGGGGGTGAGCGGGGGGTTGCAGAGGGGAGTGGGGGGGGGGGGGGGGTGAAGAGAGAGAGAGCTCCCCCCTGTTCCCCACTGCTACCCCCCGCTCCACCACGCCGCCCCCCGGCGCCCCCCGAATCTTTTCGTCCGAGTAGTCAGTTACTCGGAAAAAGCGGTGCTCGGGTCCAAAAACACCCGAACAGAGTACGCTCACTCATCTCTAATGAGGGTAAATTGAGGAAGTACCAAACTGGGACAGCCATGAGTTGTTTCTGTAGGAGCCTGGTATGATTTTTTTTTTCTGATTTACAATTAATCGATGTACTTATAAATCACATATATTGTAGTTCAGCAGTAAATTACATCTTCCTGGACTAGAAAGCTCCACTAGATAATTGTGGAGCTGATTAGTAACCATAAACAGGAAAATTGTCACTGTAGATTGATTCCTGGAAAGAAAGGGCCCTCTTGTGGTTATCCTATGAAGTGTTTCAAACCATAAATTAAAGCATGCTACACTTTCCGTATTTAGAGCTAATTTAACAGAGCATTAAAAATGGAAAAACTTTGTAATTTAACTTATTAGTAGTGGTGAATGATTAGTGGAATGAGTTTGTATTGGTATGGGGCCAATTTCACGAAAATCATCGTGACTCTGGATTTTTACTCCTATTAAAATTAATGGGAGTAAAAATCAGGTTTACTCATTTGTCCTCCAGATGGTTCCTAAAGCAGCCAAAGCTCCACAAATTGCATGGGAATGCAGCCACACATCTGGAGAACAATGTTCTCCCCAAATGAGTTAAAATAGTGTATAGTGGTGTAGGGGTCAATTGTAGCACATGGGTGTCACTGTAAACAAAAGAAGGCCCACATAGGGTCTCCTAGATCAAAAATTGTGTCAAGGAAGACGGCAGGTGTGCTGCTTGTTTTAAAAGCATTGTCGTAACTTTTACGAGCAGAAATTCTGCCAGGTCAGCACAACACTCAAGCACGGGCCTCCTCCAAGGAACAGCTGCAGAGCTACCGAAAAGTTTGCTACCCAAGACAGCAGGTGTGCTGCTTGTTTTAGCCCTTTAACATTCCAGGATGTACATTTACGTCATGGAGGTTCGGGGTTTCTATGAAGAGGAGATTGGGGTCATTTCTTACAGCCGACAACTTCGATCAGCATTGCCAGTGATCGCAGCTGTTAACTGTTTAAAACCCTTCCTTCAGATTTAAAAAGTTTTATTTAGTACTAGCGTACCCGTCGCGCGTTGCTGCGAAGACAGACATACATACATACTTCGTTTTTATATATCTAGATGACGGCAGCAGTGACCACTGAGGTTTTGTAGGCCGCTGCTTCCCCCTTGCAGGCTGAATAAAATAGCCGTTGTGTGAGAATCGCTGGGGGAGGGGGGGAGACATTCTTACTGCTGGGAGAATTGCTGGGGGGGGAGGGGGAGACATTCTTACTGCTGGGAGAATTGCTGGGGGGGGAGGGGGAGACATTCTTACTGCTGGGAGAATTGCTGGGGGGGGATGGGAGACATTCTGACTGCTGGGAGAATCGCTGGGGGGGGATCGGAGACATTCTGACTGCTGGGAGAATCACTGGGGGGGGATGGGAGACATTCTGACTGCTGGGAGAATCGCTGGGGGGGGGGTGGGAGACATTCTGACTGCTGGGAGAATCGCTGGCGGGGGAGCGGAGGCATGACTGCTGGGAGAATCGTTGGGGGAAGGGGGGGCATGGTGACTGCCAAGAAAATCTCTGTGGGGGAAGAGGGGCATGATGACTGCCAGGAGAACCGCTGGGGGGGGAGCCATTATGACTGCTGGGGGAACCACTTGGGGGGAGGGGGGCATTATTATTGCTGGCGGACAGCTGGGGGTAGCATTGTGACTGCTGGTGGACCACTGGGGGGGGGGTATTATGACTGCTGGGGGAACCGCTGGGGGGGGGGGCGGGCATTTTTACTGCTGGGGGACCGCTGGGGTATGTCACTCTTATTACTAATGGGGGGAGTGTCACTATTATTACTGCTGTGGGATGTCACTATTATCGCTGGGGTGAAGGTGTCACTATTACCGCTGGGGTATGTGTACATGTGGCAGAAATGGGCAGGGCTCTTTCAGAATAGACCGGGTGCAGATTTTGACTGCTTTTTAGATGCGGAAATGCTGCAGAATTTTCCAAAGAAATCTCCGCTGAGGACATTCTGCAGTATTTCCGCGTCCAAAAAGCAGTCAGAATCTGCACCCGGTCTATTCTGAAACAGCCTTGTCCTTTTTAGAACGACGGGGGTAAAATCATACGTTGTGATAAGCCTCGCCCCCTGACGTGTTGGTGCGATACATAAGTGGGTTTTGGGTTGTAGTTTGGGCACTCGGTCCCTAAAAGGTTCGCCATCACTGGCCTAGTACATGTTTGCCCACTTCCAACTCCAATGGAGACTGACTGTAAATGGCTGGCGTGCTCTAGTATTTATGGTTTCAAGCTGTACGTGTCATTGCATACAGTCTATCTATCTATCTATCTATCTATCTATCTATCTATCTATCAGGGTTATTGCATACAGTCTATCTATCTATCTATCTATCAGGGTTATTGCATACAGTCTATCTATTTATCTATCTATCTATGACATCAGGAAATGAGAGAATTAGATTTTGTAGGCCGCTGCTTCCCCCTTGCGGGCTGAATAAAATAGCCGTTGGGTGGAACATACAATTTATCCGGCTGCTGTGGCTTCTTAGGAAGATATCCTAGTACTTGTTTACCCACTTCCAACTCCAATGGTAATTGGCTGGCGTGCTCTAGTGGTTCCAAGCTGTACGTGTCATAATAGAGCCTTAATGACATCACAGTGCAGCTTTATAGAACATGTTGGGGCATGTTCAAGGGCGTCCGATGTTGATGACATCAGTGATGACATCACAATAGCAGGTGGCTTACTTATTCGATCTACGTGGGGGGGGGCGTAACTTTCGACGACGCTCGCGCGCCATTTATCGTAGGATATTTGTACTATGCCTATAATCTTCCCAGGAGTGTACTTAACAACTTCCCAAAGTTTCATGGCGATCGGATGAATGGTGTAGTAGCGCATAAAGGACAAACAGACACGCAGACACGCAGACACGCAGACACGCACGCAGACAGACATACATTCAATTTTATATATATAGAAATACTAAATAAAACTTTTTAAATCTGAAGGAAGGGTTTTAAACAGTTAATTAGAAAAAGAGAAAAGTGATAAAAGTTTACCCCCCCCCCCCTTTTTCCATATTGATACTAAAAATTCAAAATTAAAAAACCCAGAAACAAGGCCTGATCTATCAAAGTAACACATTATTTGCCCTGCATGGTAAACATCGCCAGAATGCAACACCTCTGTTAGACTTCTGCTGCAACCAGGAGTGGTGCTGTAGCAATGGCTTTTTGCTCGTCCACCATAAGTCACTGAGCTGTGATCCATTGCAGATGCATCCCCACGGACATGGGGAAATCCTGTGTTCAAGCTACTTAAAATTCTGTCTTGATAGTGTCACATTTTGCTGTCCCTCTCTGCTGTCCCTCCCTTATAGCAGGGATCAACAAGGGTGGCCATCTAGTTATGATTTGCTGTTTGATGTGGGCTATGCAACAGTCCTTCTGCAAGTACTGCAGGATAAAAACACTAATACGCCTCCAAGTGCCTAAGAGAGATGGCCCACATTCCTTGGGGTCAGAGCTAAGAGTGTCCTCCAGCTGGTCCTGCCAACAACGTAGAATAGCTGAAGTTAGTGATGGATGTAAGTAACATTGCGCAACCCCCTACCCTACCTCTGGACCTGTATTGGCCCCCTCCTATACCTCCTCTATATAAGCTCCCATGGGTGGAGAAACATGTGGAGAAGAAGCTCCCTTTTCTTGCCCAGAGACACCCTATCTGCGGTGTTGAGTAAGGGCAGATTCGCCAGACAGTTGAGAGATTGGTATCCCTTCCTCCTCCTGTGACATGTCATTGTCTTTGGGGCCCTGTAGTGTCTGTTCCAGCAGGCAGAGAACAGGGATGTTCATACTGATCAGTGCGTCATCGCATGTGACTAATTTGGTTGTTTCTTCAAAGCAGGCTAAAACAGCACACCACTCCACCTGCGTCAAGTGACTGACCTCCTTGGCGCTTCTGCTAAAGCTATATACCGTCTGATTCTCCACAAATGCTCTTTGCTGCTTGCTTAGCCTCTGCAACATATGCAACATAGAATTCAACTGTGTAGGCACATTGCAGATGAGATGGTTGGGTGGTAGCCTGAACTGTCGCTGCATCTCCGCCCAGGGGCGTAACTATAGAGGATGCAGGGGATGCGGTTGCAGGAGCCTTAGGGGGGCCCATAAGGCCTCTCTTCTCCATATAGGAAGCCCAATACTATGAATAAAGTATTATAGTTGGGGGCCCCGTTCCAGGTTTTGCATTGGGGCCCAGGAGCTTCAAGTTACGCCTCTGTCTCCGCCAGACTAAAGGTGGCTGGGTGTGAATGCTAAAAGTGTGAGCACAGTTTCTTGGCCTTTTCCAGCACTGGATCTAAACGTGGGTATTTATTTAAGAAGAATTGCACTACCAGGTTCATCACATGGCCCAGGCAAGGTACGTGTGTTAGATTGACGAAGCAAAGGGCTGCCAGCAGGTTGGGCCCATTGTCACACACAACCTTGCCTGGCTTCAGATTGTGTGGGGTCAGCCACGTGTCAGTCTGGGCTTGCAGAGTCGTCAACAGCTCTTTGGTCGTGTGGCTGCACTACCCTAAACATATAAGTTTAGGACAGCATTTTGGCATTTACCACATGCACGATATGGAGGGTGTTGAAAGATGGTATTGAGAGGTGGAGGAAGAGAAGGAAGAAAAAGGGGGGGGGGGGTGAGAAGAAGATAGACAAAAATTAATGTCCCACAACTCTATGTAGTACCATGAAACATGGACCACCACTTTCAGCTTCCTGACTCACCTGCAGGACATTGATGCAGTGTGCTGTCAAGGATATGTAATGCCCTTTGCCATGTTTCTGTGGTCAGGTGCACCCTGCCACTGGCAGCGGTCTTAAGTGCCAGGGACATGTCATCACTCACATGGTGGTGCAGGGCAAGAATAGCTTTTGGGGCAAAGAAATGGCGACTGGGCATCTGTTACTCTGGGTTAGCACAGAGCATCCCGTTGCAGAAGGCATCTGTGTCCACCAGTCTGAAGTGCAGCATTTCAATTGCAAGTAGCTGTGCAATGCTTGCATTCAGGCTCTATGAATGGTTGGGGCAGTATTTTGTTTTTACGTTCCCACAGCTGTGGAATGGAGGGCTGCTTGCCCACCTGGGACACATTGGAATATAGGGGAAGATGTCAATGTCGGGGATGGTGGCTCTCCGTTTCTCACTTCTGGCTCTGAAGGCTGCAGCCCGATTGTCAATTGTAAAGGTAAGACCTGAAGTATGCAGACTCTCGCGATTTGTCCGCGTGAAATCACACGCGGAAAACAAATCGCGGCATGTTCTATTTCTGTACGGGTGTTGCAGAGTCCTGCACAGAAATGTCTCTCCCGGCGCCCCAGTTCTGCTCTGCACATGCGCCAGCTGTCTGGCAGCTGTTACATCAAAGAGTCAGAGCCGCGGGAGAGGTGAGCGCCAAACTGGTCCCTGCAGGGGCTCGGGTCGGGTCCCGCTGCGAGAATTCTTGCAGCGGGACCCGACCCGGACGTCTGCAGGCGGCCTTAGTCTTCTCCCTCTGCTTGTTTCCACTACCAAGTTAAAATCCATGACACTGAATGACCAAATAACTCCTCACGTTGATGCATGTGGCCTACGTCAGAGGATGCAGGGGATTTGGCATTTCTGTGTTCTGCACATGTAGGCTCCACTTTTAAGGAATGGCAGTGGAGCTATGGCTTTAGTGGGAGCCAGCTGCTTGAAGTGCCAACTTGGCCTGTCCTCTACCATCTCCACTATTACCACTAACATGTCTCCTACCCCTTGCTTTCTTCATGTTTCCTTTTTATTTTTTTGTTTACTTTTTAGTGTTGTACTTATCAGCTACCTGTTTGGCACAGTGTAATTGAATTTTCCATACCCTATTGCTAGCTGTGTGAGGTCTGCAAATAATTCGTAGTGCTTGGACTGGCAACTTTCAGCAACGCCTGAGACCAAAAACAGAGAATTGCAATATTCCCAATGCCAAAGTGTATTTTGTCTGTCGGCTTTGCTGCTATATACGTTGACAGCAGCAGAAATATACCCAATTCCAATGTACAGACCATGTTTCGTGTAGGCATATATGTGTGAAGCATTTCTGCTTCCTACAAGAGAACCCCGTTTTAGTTTTCTGCTGGTTTACACCCAGCAACAATATATCCGCTGTAGAATATCTGTCCCTATTAAAAACAGACCATGTATTGTATAGGTATATAAATGTGATGCGGCTTCTTTCTTTATCCCCTCTAATATAACAAGCTTTCACACCAGCAGCCTTATATCCTCTGTATAATATCTGTCCCAATTAACAACAGATCATGTGTTATATAGGCATATAAATGTGATAAGGCTACCCTGTCCTGTAAAATGGCCTATGTTATATATGGTTAGATTATGTGATACAATCCAATGAAACTGCTGCCCTATGCAAGATGAAGGCCACATTTGGTGACATCCACAAGGTGCCCTGGCTGCTGATTGGCTGCACATTGACCTCTACAGCAGGCATTATGGGAAATTGTAACAGCTGTGGCAGAGAAGAATGATGTTTTCCCATTGAATTCAATGGAGCCGGCAATACAGCCGGCTCCATTGAAAGCAATGGGCTGCCGGCGATTGCAGGATGAATTTTCGGGAAGAGCTTAAAAATATAAGCCCTTCCCTGAAAATCATCCAGAAATGTGTAAAAAGTAAAAAAAAAAATATACTCACCTTGTCCCGGCAGACGGAGGTCAGCCGCGGCCGGCCGGCAGTTCTCCTGAACTGCTGTGAGTAGTATTCAGCAGCCGGGGATTTAAAATCCCCGCCTGCTGAATGAGCTGCCTCTGATTGGTCACAGCCCTCACCAATCAGAGGCAGCTCTCACTCACCCATTCATGAATTCATGAATGGGTGAGTGAGTGCTGCCTCTGATTGGCTCAGCGCAGCGAGTATATATTTTTTTTTACTTTTTACACAGTTTTGGATGATTTTCAGGGAAGGGCTTATATTTTTAAGACCTTCCCGAAAATTCATCCTGAGATCGCCCGCAGCCCATTGCTTTCAATGGAGCCGGCTGTATTGCCGGCTCCATTGAATTCAATGCGCTGGACAGCGCTGCACTAGTCCGGCCCGTTTCTAATGAAACGCGGCTAGGAGCAGATTTTTCGGGCGATTTTTCGGCCCCGGTCACGCGATTTTCGGATGCGCATCCGTCATGCGATCCGCAAATCGCAGGAAAAAACGCCCGTGTGACCGAGGCCTCAGGATACAAGATTACATGAAGTATGCTAAGCATTGTGCATTTCCAGAAGAACCACATGCTTCCACCCTATGTGTGAGGCTCATCTGTAGAGACAAATTCAAGTAGGATGTGCGGAAGGGCTCATTCAGGCCACATTTACATGGATGATATTCTCGAGTGAGTTTTAACAGAATGGAAGCAAAGAAAAGCCCTTCCATTTGCTTTCCATTTTTTTAAACTCCATTAAAATCAATTGGGAAAAAAGCTGATCTTTTTTTCAGTTTTATTTCAGTTTTCTCTTCTCCAAAAACAAGGCAGAGAGTTGGAAATCCTGAACGGAGCCCTAACGCAAATGTGAAAGCAACCTAACTCAGTGAGATTGGGTTTTTTCTGTGTAAAAATTGTTTTACAAATGATGAAGTTAGTTTGAAGCTGGTCAACAAATCTTTGGTTTTCTATTTAGGCTTCATTCACAAAGGCGTTGTTTTCACACATAATAAGCGAGTGAAAAAAAATCGCTTCTAAGGCCGCCTGCAGACGAGCGGGTCGGATCCGGCAGCGAGAAATCTCGCCGCGCGATCCGACCCCAGAGCCTGCAGGGGCGAGCGCGTACTCACCCGCGCCTGGCGGCCCCGGCTCTTTGATGTGCCGGCTGCCACGCAGCCGGCGCATGCGCAGACCGGAGCCGGCGGCCAGGTGAGTGCGTGCTCCGCACAAAATTAGAACATGCCGCGGTTTGTTTGCCGCGCGAGATTTCGCGCGGCCAAACCGCGGCCGTCTGCATAGGAGTGCGTATTGTAATGCACTCCTATGCAGACTTTCAGCGGCGGAAATCCCGCGGGAAATTCCGCGGCGGGATTTCCGCTCGTCTGCAGGCGGCCTAATTGAAACTTTGGTTTCCTATATAAACGTTCAGATGAAGGAATTAAAACACACAAAAAATTCCCACCTTCAAAAGATAGGACATGCATGGCTACAATGCATGCATCTAAGGTCCGTGTTGCGTGAAAAGATACAATCTGACCTATCTTTTGTGCATGCTGTGCAGGAGTTTCCATAGACTTCTATGGCAGCAGGAGTCCACGGAAACTCCTGCGAAGGAGAAGAAGATAACAAGTCATTAGGAGGATTTCTGCTGACAGAAGGAATTACTCGCAGCTTACAGTGGGACATTTAATACGTGCTGCCTAAAAGCACATTTTAAATATCCCACTGTAAGCTCCTGTTAGTCCCTGCGGGGATGAGGGGAAAGCCCCGAGGGTTCCCTTAATCCTCGTGGGGGTAACAGGAATTTACAGCAGAACATTTAAAATGTGCTTCTGGTAGCACATTTTAAATGTCCTGCTCTAAGCAGCTGGGAATTCCTCCAGTCCCTCTGCTTGGCAATTTGCCAGGAGCGGGGGGCAGTAGGGGACTTTCTCCACCTCCCTCCCCAAGGGATTTTTCCTATAGAGGGGAGAGAGAGGGGGCGGGGTTACAGGGCTTCCCCGAGAGAGTGGGAGGAGAGGGTGAGGCAAGAGAGATCACCCTCTAGCTCCGCCCACTCTCTCTGTGCTATGGGGATATCCCTCTTGGATACCCAGAGCAGGGAGAGAGAGAGAGGGGCTATGGGTTAATCCCCCATAGCACGGAGAAAGAAAGCGGGGCTATGTGGGATTAACCCATAGTAGGGAGAGACATAGCGGGTTATGGGTTAATCCCCCAGAGCTCCGCTCTCTCTCTTCCTGCTATGGGGAAATCCCAAAGCCCTGTGGGGCTTCCTCTTTCTCTATTCCTGGAGCAGCTCACTTTTTTAAAGCAGCATGCTGCTCCAGTGAATGGGCAATTTTTCATGAAGCTCAGGTCTTCTGCATATAAAAGATTGCCTGTTCACGCGTATGCCTATACTGCGCTAAAACCATGCTGGTGTAAACAAGCCCCACGGCTCATTTACACAGCTGTAAATACTATCCATATTACAGACATATTTTTTACACAAGTAAGGGTGGACACCCACTTGCGAGGGCGTTATTGCGTTTTTAAAATCGCTGCGATATCACAGTTGTCTACTTGCGTTTTTTGGGCAATTGCACTGCGTTTTTAGATTCACTAAACTCGCATCGCAGGGGTGTATCTATTCTGGCCGTCCTGCGTTTTTTTATTGCAGCTGTTTTGTTGCTATAAACATAATTATAGAGCTAAGCGTTTCTGGGCTCCCGTATTGGTCAGCGGCTGCAAGAAGGCTCACTATATGTTCCGCCAGCACAGAACATTCCTGGATGTGAAGGGCCACCAATCCCCTACCTCCTAGTGGTGGATGAGGGTTTTGCCTTGTCCCTGCAAGTGATGCGGCCTTACCCTCGCCGCCAGTTAACTGATGCTCGCCAGATTTTCAATACTAGACTATTTAGGGCGAGGAGATACGTTGAGTGGGCCTTTGGAACTTTGGTTGCACACTAGTGTGTCTTAGAAACGATGCTGTGTTTGAACCCTGATCGCGCTGTGGGGGTGGTAAAGGCCTGTCTGGTACTGCATAATTATGCTATACTTGAGGAGGGTCCTTGTGATGAAGAAATCCCCCTGTGCCCGTTATATAATCTATTTGGGGCTCAGGCAGCAACCCATGGCCGCCCAGCATCAGTGGCCCTGCGCATCCGGGATCAACTTACCAATTACTTTCTAACTCAAGAGGGTGCTGAAGAATGGCAGCAGGCGGCAGTTCGTCAACAACAACCATCGGCAGTTCATGCAAGGGCATCAGGCGATTGGTCATTTTGTAAACTCGGTCTATAATCTTGCATTACAGGCTTGTCCCTGTGTGAAGTTTTTTATTGAATAACATTTCTACTTCTGCCTATGTTAAGGCTCACGCAATGTTTTTTATTATTTACATAAGATGTTGCACATGGCTTATTTCCATTTGCGTTTGAAAGATGATCCCTTTTTTTATAATTAAAAAAAAATAAAAAATGTTTTTTGTAATATTATGTGCAAAAGTTGTGTCCTTGGTTCAAACTACGGTGTCTGAAATGTATAAAATATAAATGCTCTGGCCCTTCACAGATGTGTCGCCTGTAAATTTTGACAACATCAATTCCAAATGCAAGCTATGGTTTTGCTTTGACTCCGGGTGTGTTTTGGTGTGTACGTAGGTGCGTACATTAATTTGTGTGCAACCATCACTGTGCAAAAAGTCGCGTGAATGCAGGCCCGTGCATTGCCTTCAATGGAGCCACGCATTGAAGTCAATGGTCTGCCTGCACCCATGCCGTATCTTTACTGGCGCACGTCTGTAAAACACGGACATGTGAACACACCGTGATGAATGCGCGTTGACTGTCTTGTGTTGCCCTATTACTTTTTTTTCATTCATAATCTGTAGACAAGGCACATTGAAAACATTAACCTTGCTTCCTTGGCGCCTCTCTTCAAACGCATTTAACTTTACTTTGTGGAAGCAAAGCCCTTAATAATGTGGCAACACAACACTAGAATAGTTTTGCACACTGTAGCCAGGAGCTGGCCTATTGGCTCACAACTGTCTGACTCTGCTCAATAGTAAGCAAGCCGTAAAGAACAAACACACTCACCGTCTGTTGTTCGTTGCTCCCCTCACGTACTGCGTCTGTATTCTTACTCCTTGCTGTGGTGCATGTAGTCCTCCATGATATCCATAAGGTTTAGTTTCTAAGCAAGAAAGATTCCACAAACGATTTTCAGATTTTCAGACTTTATTGGTATAGTGTCACTGGTTCATCAATGAAACAATGCACGCATTTTGGTCGTGAGACCTAGTTCCCCCCTGGGTGACCAACGTCTCACAAATGAAACGCGTCCCTTGTTTCATTGATGACGCTGTGACACTATATCAATAAAGGCTGAACATCTCTGCTCAATATTGTTTGATGACGAATCCGTGCGCAATATCCAAAGGACTGAAATCTACCTCAAAGGTGTTTTCTGTGAAACGCTCCCACTACTTCCATTCACGGGCGGAGTTGGGCTTGTGTTATCTCCCTTCATGAATCAGACTGTATTGACTTCGGCATATTGGCATATTATACTGGCAACTCCCATGCGGACGAACCTCAAGGCTAGTGCGGTAATACACCGCGATATCATATCAGCTGTTGTGGGAAAATGAGTATTACTCTGGAGCCAATATGGACACAAATTTGCAAGCAGCATGCATCCATCACCTTGATTGATGCAGCATTGCTTGGCAGCTTACTTACTTACATTGGGCTAAAGAGGGATCGTTTATTAAATATTGATAAGCCGCGTTGTGAGTATATACACAAGCATATGTACATTTGGTAATTTAAGGCCCAGCAAAAAGGCGCACGCACATGGGTTCACCAAGAAAGGAGAACGCAGGGGCGTGCAGCCTTGCTCTAATTGTGTTGTCCTTTTTGCGCAGAGCAGCAATTGGCTGCTATAGAAGCAGGGACCGCCATCAAAGCTGAGGGAAAAATATATGATTTTTAAAGTCCTTAGGGAGTACATCCCCTTTTTGATTTTTACAGCAATGTGCCAGTGGTCATTATCGCTTTGCATTGCATTGACAAAATTGGCAAGAACGCAGTGTGTTTTCTCAATGGGCCTGTGCCAGCAGTGCTAGCCCCATAGAAAACATCAGGAGGATATATTGGGGACCTCTGGACCTTCTGTGACAGCTGTTGCAGAAGTTTTCTATATAGCCGCGTGGCAGACCAAATTCAATGTCACAGCTGTGGCAGAAGTCCAGGATGCGATAGCTTTCAATGGTTGTGGTGAGGTTGCCGGAGCCATTGAAAGCACTTGTTTTTAGCCAACCTGCACAACATTTGTTTCCGGACAGCCCTTTAAATATAAGCCCTTGACAGAAGACCAACACTATTTGCTTTTTAAAAACTCACCTCTCCACCGCGTCGTCCGGCTGCCTCCTCTGTCCTGCAGTTTCACTAGGAGGGGTTTATGAAATCATTGCCTCCTAAAAGGGCTGTGCTGATTGGATGAGCACTCAGCCTATTACAGCCAGCGCTTATCCATTCATTGATGAACACACATAACCACGCTTGTTACAATGCAGTCTATTACAAAGAAGAAGAGCCAAGGCATTCAAAGTGTGGAAAAATATTGTGGTTTATTTTGTTAATAATGTAATCTTTTCTTTAGTAGAAAAAAAAATTTGAATTCTAACGTGGCAAAATAGAATTTTACAATTTTACAAACAATTTGTGGGACAAAGTGCAATTGTTAAGGAACTGTGCAGCGCTTTGAGAACATATGATCGCTGCAAGTTTCTGAAACATGTGGAACATGTTATTCCAAAAAAAACAATTAAACATTAACTGTCACTATCAAAATACTGAAGGACTGTAAATACCACAAAGAAAATGGCTGGCAGGCTTACAGATTGCGATATTGGGGCACATGGTCCCCGGAAGGACCTCCGTCTCCATCATTCACTGCCGATGCTATTTGGCCTTGGGAATGCAATGCAGCACTGGCTTGCGAGGGGGGCTGTGCAGATGTCGATGGTTGCCCAACCACATCACTGGCCAGCAGCTCTTGGAAAGACCCGCTGGGGACCTCTCCTTCAAAGGAGTGCAGGACCTATGGTTGGACACGTGGCCAAGACCTTCCAGCGTGTCTACGTGGTGCTGATTCTGGTGCCAGAAATGAGTTTTCCTCCAAGTAGGATTGTATCCCAGACACGAGGTCTCTTGCGTGCTCTCGATTCTGGGATGCATGTCAGAACCCCGATAATGATATGAAGAACCTCCATTTGGAGGTCTGCTGCAAGTCAATGTAGACACGCTGCAACACACTGGCCAACATTGTCAGACCAGTCAAGATTCTACTGTGTGCGCAAATATTGGAGGACCTGCATGTCCACCTGTTGGGACACATTGGGCAGCACAGGTGCTCTCCGTCCACGACCGCTGTGGCGGTCGTGGGGCTTCAGCTGCTTGAGGGGAAAGAAGTGGAGCCTCCTGCACAGCTTCCTCCACGGCTTCGACTGCCTCACTTGGGATAGAGGCTGTGGTGGATGATGCCTCACTTTCGGTCAGAGACGTGCTCTCCTCCTGTTCTGGGGCATTGTCATGTGTTCTGCAAAAGAGGAAAGGAAAACAAAAATTAATACCTTGCCAGTCACTGCTCTGTGTTTAACAGTGAAGGTCTGCCGCGGACTACTGCAATGATCCTAGCAGACTTTCCTCTTGCTTTCCATATTAGGAATGCACCAGCATCCACTGAGGAAGCTTGCATATGCTTGGCAACTAGCACACAACGCTTAATTTGTTGTTGCCCCCAAAAAGCACCACAGTATGTATGTTAACAAAAACTGGATCTCAATAACAATACTGCGGGTTGCAATATTGGATGCAACACAAATATAAGTGAGTGACGCTAGTGTCAATGCAAGTTTTCTAGCCTTTAAAACAAAAAAAAAGGAAGACACACATGTCAGAACATTGCCAGAAAACTGAACATAATGAATAGGAGCTAACCTCCCCAGCAGGGCCTCCAGGACAGGGGAAAAAACAATATCTGTTTCCGAGTGGGAGCTCCGTTCTCAGATGGCCGTTGGCAATCGGCTAAAATTCCTGAGAGAAACTGTAGATATGGAGGAGGGCTTCAACCCTCCAAAAAAATACCTTTATTGATTAAAACGCATACATCTAACAGCTAAACACTGAACGCATTTCGGCCAAACTGTGGCCTTTGTCAAAGGCCACTGTCTGACCGAAACGCGTTCAGCGTTTACCTCTTAGATGTATGCGTTTTTTTAATGGTTGAAGCCCTCCTCCATATCTACAGTTATTGTGAGATAACATCAAAGTTGGCTATGGCTGGAGGTATGTAGGTTTTGCCGTATCACGTATTGTGCGTTTCTTTGCAGCAACCTTTCTGGATATGCCATTACGCTACCAAAAAGGACCGTTGTCAAGCACTAGGCCCCTCAGAAGCAGCTGGCTGACATTGTTGGACTCAAAAAAGCAAACAAAAACCTGCATTGACGCATGTTGCTTGCCAGCACAGTAGCGTGATGATTTACAACGTTTCCACATGGCGTGTGGGATGGCTCATTAGCTAAGCCTCGGGGACCTCTGCTCCTGCACCACTTACAATAGCAGCACAAAAGACAGCTTGCATCCATGGGGGGAAAGGCCCCTTTATAGAACATCTAGGACGCAATTCATCAAAAGCGCACCGGCATTGGAAGGTGCCCCAGTGTGGCATCATTGATGCGTAATGAAGGGCCCCCCCAAAAAACAGGGGAACACAGCAATCCATGAGTCTTGAACGTAAGCTGGTGCTCTTGCCAAATGCTGCGTGTCTCAATGTTAAATTGCTTCAACAATCCCACGCCTTGCCCCACTGCATAGTCTGACCCACAGTTTGACATGTTATTGTGCTTGTGCTGTAGCATCAAATGATCCCAAAAGAGTGTTAGGCAAGTTAACATAGCTTCGCAGAGCCACTGCCAAGAGGCAACCCACAAACCTCCTTCAAGATTGTAATATGTGCCAAACAAGTCTTATTTGTAGAGATGAGCAAGTATACTCGCTAAGGCACATTACTCGAGCGAGTAGTGGCTTAGCCGAGTATCTCCCCGCTCGTCTCTAAAGATTCGGGGGCCGGCCCGGGTGACAGGTGAGTTGCGGCGGGGAGCGTGGGGGAGAGAGATCTCCCCTCCGTTTCTCCCCGCTCTCCCCCGCCGCCGGCCCCCGAATCTTTAGAGACGAGCGGGCAGATACTCGGCTAAGGCACTACTCACTCGAGTAATGTGCCTTAGCGAGTATACTCGCTCATCTCTACTCATTTGCATAAGGGGTGTGTTCAAAAGGAAATTAAATGTAGGTGGGGGAAACAAAATTTAACTTACGGCCGCAACTTCATTATTGGCCTTAGAAAGGTGAGTTGTCAAGCCAAATAATAAAGCCTTCCTCTTGACGAGCCGCCCCACTTACTTGTGCCTGTCTCCAAGCTAACTCCTTCCTATATTGATCTCTACAGCTGCGCCATTTGCGGTGTAAATCCTCCACTGTTGAAAAAAAAGGATTAGTAATGTTAATAATTTTATAAAATAAAAAAAACAGCCCAAAAACAAAAACAACGCATTTCCATGCGTACATGCACTTAAAAGCGGCCCCAAAACACTTTACAAAGCAACAGAGATATATAGTTTGTAAGTTAGCCTTTAAAAAAAAAAAGGCCGCAAAGACATTTAATGATGCACTGCCTCCCTCCTGCTGGGCCAGTACCTGCTACTTGTGGCCCTAAGACCCAGAAGGGGCCAGTATTCTGAGGCAGGGCAGTGATAACCTGTTGCCTTAGCTAAAGGCTTTTACTTGCACACAGCTCTGGGGGAAAAGACTGGGCATAACATCCACATACCCTCTTTAGTGAAACTGCCATAATTAGCAGCGCACACTGGCCATCTTCACAAACCAAAAGGGGGCCAAAGCTACCGTAACAATGAGAAAAGGGCATAAGCAGCCACATGAAAAGGTGCATTACGTTCACAAACCAATAAAACATCAACTCACACACAAAAGGTTTCACACTAAAGCAACACCCAAAAACTATAACGCCCCAAAAAGGAATGTACTACTTACGCATTTTATTATGCTCAGGCCCACAAGCTCGAACCCACCGCGAGCCAAATATCTCCTCTGCAACCTCTTCCCAGCCATCATCTCGCAAAGCCCTCATATGAAATTCTTCACGGCGCGTATCCTAAAGATTTGGGCGATCGCGCACTAGCACAATCATGCGCTCTTTATCAATTGTGTACCGAGGCATCTTTGAACTGTAGAACACGTGTCACAGGCTGAGACTCTCTTGTCGAGTAGCTAAGCTGAGGCGTGTTTAGCAGCAGATAAACAACAGCTTCCCAGCCTCCTGTGCCCTTCCCCAGCAGTGCTGTGTAGTAAAAAGCCCGCCCTTCCCCTCCTCCTAGGCTGAGTGAATTTATCACATTATCGCATACAGCGATGTGCGATACGTTTTTAAAGACAACCATTAACTTGTATGAGCGAGGCAAAAATAGCACCTCGCACAAATATAGGAGAGTCGCTAGCGAGAAAAAAACGCAACATCGCAGCCAGAAAAAAAGCGCAAATGAGTACAGGCACATAACATCCCATTGGTTTCAAACAAAAACGTTTTAGCGCTATATCGCATCGCTAAAAAACACAAGTGGGTGTCCACCCTAATAAGGACCACTAAATCCCTATTGATTTTTCATTGGGGTATTCAGACATGAATTTTTACGCAAAAACACATAGGTGCATGCGCTAATATGCTCTCCACTACACGGAATATTAATGCATGAACCCTGTGCTATAGCGCGCAAGCTTGAAAAAAAAAAGCAGGAAGATAGGCCCTGCCCTATCTTTCTCACATGTAGAAAAACTACGTGTAAGGGCTGACACCCACTGGCAATATTTTCTTTCTTGCGCTGCGAGAGCACGTGAAAACTCTCGCCATGCAGCGCAAGAAAGAGACCAAAATAGGACCGGCATATCGCCAGTCTCTTCAATGGGGCCAGCGGCAGCAGAGCTAGCCCCATTGGAAAGATATGGAGAATACCGCGGACTTCTGCCACAGGTGTGGCAGAAATGCAGCATGCTATCCCATTGCTTTCAATGGGATCGGCACTGCTGCCAGTCTCATTGAAAGCAGTGGTTTGTGGCAAACCCTGCAGCATGATTTTCATGGAACGGCTTGAAATATAAGCCCTTCCCTGAAAATCATCAATAAGTGGTAAAAAAAAAAAAATTACTCAGCTCTCTGCCGCTCAGACACGTCCTCCGGCTGGCTCCCCTGCACTGCTGTCCAGCACTTTCAGCAGGCGGGGATTTAAAAATGCCTAGTGCCTAGCTATTGGCTGAGCGCTCAGCCAATTACAGATAGTGCTTAGCTATTTATTCATGAATAGCACTATCTTAGCTCTTCATGAATGAATCGTTTTTAAATCCCTGCCTGCTGAAAGTGTTGGACAGCAGTGTCGGGGAGCCAGCCGGAGGACCCGTCTAAGTGGCGGAGAGGTGAGTAAAGATTTTTTTCTTTTTTTTAACCAGTTAATGATGATTTTTCAGGGAAGGGCTTATATTTCAAGCCCTTCCCTGATAATCATACTGTGGGGCTTGCCAGAAAGCACTACTTTCAATGGGATCGGCAGCAGTGCCGATCCCATTGAAAGCAATGGGATAGCATGCTGCACTTCTGCCACATCTGTGACAGCTGTCACAGCTGTGGAAGAGGATTCTTTCATCCCCACAGGGAGGAAACCCCTGCCACAGCTGTGACAGCTGTGGCAGAAGTCCATGGTATTCTCCCTATGTTTTCAATGGGGCTAGCGCTGCTGCCGTTGGCCCCATTGAAAACTCTGGCGATGTTCCAGCGTTTTTCTTGCGCTGCGAGTCGAGTGTTTTCACTTGCTCTCACAGCGCAAGATAGAAAAAAACCCCAGTGGGTGTCCACCCTGTGAAAGATAGGGCAAGTCTTATATTTTCTTGCATGTTAAAATAGATGGTTTTGTTTTGTCTCGTTATGCGACAAAAACACGCCCATCTGTTTAAGCCCTTTCTGTAAGTCAGTGAGTTATGGAAATAGTGTAGCTCACTTTCACTTCAATGAGGCTACTTTCACACAGGTGAGTGCGATATCGGGCTGTGAAACTTGACCCAATATTGCGCTCAGCAGCTTGTGTAGTACCCACAGATGTGAGGTCAAAAACACCTCCCATCACTTCAGCACAGTTGTGATCCTCTGATGCGGCTTTCAGCATTGTTTTCAATGGAAAACCTCGCATCAGATTCGCGTGCACCTCACACGCCATGCAATGTGTTTTTGTGAAATTTATGGGCGATGTGTTCCATGGGAACACCCAAAAGTATGACATGTGATTATATATTTTTTCCTGCACTGCGGGGAAAAAAAATCGTTCATGTATATGACCCCATTCAAAATAATGGGGTTTCAAATCTGTGTGAGATTTGTGCTTTTCGGCCAAGTGAGAGCTACAGAAACAGCGCTGCACTGAGCACTCGGCAGAATAGCACGGCTCGGATTTCCCATCTCAGCCATGAGAAGCCAATATGGGAATTTCTCTTTAACCCCTTAAGGACATGGCCTATTTTGGCATTGAGGACCAAACGATTTTTGGTATTTTTTCATCTCCATTTTTCAACAGCCATAAATTTTTTATTTTTCCGTCAACGCGGCCGTATAAGGGCTGGTTTTTTGCGTGGCGAACTGTAGTTTTTATTGGTACCATTTTTGGGTACATAGACTATATTGTAAAACTTTTATAATTTTTTTATGATCGTAGGGAGAGAAAACGCATCAATTCTGCCATAGATTTTTGCGTTTTTTTAAAAGCGTTAATTATGCAGCATAAATGACACTATACATTTTTTTCTGCGGGTCGGTACGGTTACAACGATACCAAAATTGTTATATATTTTTTTTAGGTTTTTCCACTTTTCCACAATAAAAGCCCTTTTTTTGGAAATTATTATTTTTTTCTAAACTCACTGCATTCAAAGTCCTCTAACTTTTTTATTTTTTCATGGACAGAGCTCTATGAGGGCTTATTTTTTGCGAGACGAGCTGTGGTTTTTATTGGTACCATTTTTGGGTACATATGTTTTTTTTTAAACACTTTTATTGCGTTTTTTGGGATGTAAAATGCTAAAAATTAGCATTTTGCCTCAGTTTTTTTAGCGTTTTTTTAAACGCTTTTTGCCATGCAGGATAAAAAGTGTGTTCAATGTATTGTCATTACAGACGCGTCAACACCAAATATGTGTTTTTTTTGTTTTTTTTTATGCTAAGGCCTCATGTCCACGGGGAAAATCAGATCTGCTGCGGATTTGTAACGCGGATTTGGGCTGCGGATGCACTGTAATTGTCTTTTATTTTTCATGCGGGAGATCAATTGAGCTATGTGCTGTATGAGCTCCCGCGCACGTGATCCGCACCTAAATGGAGCATGTTCCTTTTTTTTCATGCTCCAGAAATTTTTAAATTATCTACCCACGGGTGGTCAATGCATTCCTATGGGGCGCGGATCCGCGTGCGGGAAAAACGCTGCGGATTTTAATTCTTAATTTGCCCCGTGGACATGAGGCCTTAAAACTTTTTTTTTTACATTTTTATTTTTTGATCTTTATTTTTCTCTTTTTTTTACAACATCTGTGTCCCTCTGAGGGACTTTCACCACTGCACTCCAGATCGTTGCGATAAGGCATGGCAGGGCTACTGCCCTGCCATACCTTATCGCTTATTACAGCGATCTTAGGCTACGGCAATACAGGACGCCAGTATCCGGAGTCCTGTTGCCATAGCAACCAGCCAGGCTCTCACGATGTTATCGCGAGAGCCGGCTGGTTGTCACAGAGGGAGCGCGCTCCCTTTGTGAACCCTTTCCCTGCCGCGATCTACTTAGATCGCGGCAGGGAAGGGGTTAACAGCGGGTGGGCGCAACTCTGATGCCCCCTGCCATCGCAGCGGGACGCCGGCTATCACTGACAGCCGGCTCCCGCTCTGGGATAGCGCGAGATCTGCTATGATCTTGCGCTATCCCTATGACGTAAGGGTACGTCATTTTGCGGGAAGTACCCCACTCCAATGACGTACCCTTACATCATGGGGCAGGAAGCGGTTAAACTTCCTTTACATAAGCATTTTTTGTAGCAACTTTTTGAAGCTTCAAAAATTGTCATGAATTTCATGCATATAATATTTCCGATAGCAAACATTTGTCTGCAGCATTGTGGCAAAATGTGGCAAGAGCCGCTCGTAAAAATGTTGTAAAAAAAAGTAGCATTTTAACCCTTTCCAATCCAATTTGTATCCTTGTTTTTTCTAGGTGGCTTACTCTTTTTCTGCCATTATACAATGGCGCTATCTGCTGGCTAAAGCCAGTACTGCATGAGGTAGCACGTTAGATAGGCTCCGACAGCAGAGAGACTGGCAATATACAGTAAAAGAACCCCGACCGACGTCTTCCAACCTCAAAGCTGTACAACCTTAACCCCTTCCTGCTGCAGGATGTACATTTAGGTCCTGGAGTGTTGGGGTATGTATGCAGAGAGGTCGTGCGGCTCTTAACCCTTTAAATGGCGCTGTCAATTCTAAAAGCGGCATTTAAAGCCCCTGAACGCTGTTCGGGGGGTCCCACACGCCCCCCCCTGCGGTGAGATCGGGAGAGCCGTGCAGGTGTCATGGCTGTCGGGGGCCTTCTGAAAGGCCCCAGGGTTGCCTTGAGAGACTGCCTATCAGGCCATCCCCGTGGGGTGGCTTGATAGGCTGCCTGTCAGAATGCAGTTTGACGTAATGCTACAGCATTACGTCATACTGCAAGATCGATCAAACTATCGCATACTGTTGTCCCCCAGGGGGACATAAAAGTAAAGTGAAGAAAGGAGCAATACATTTTTTTTAATTGTAAAAAAAAAAAAAGGAACAAAAGTTTAAATCACCCCCCTTTTGCCATATCTATTATTACAAAGTCTAAATATTAAAATAAAAATACATAATTGGTATCGCCGCGTTCGTAAAAGTCACATCTATCAAAGTAGTGCATTAATTACCTCGCACGGTGAATTTGTCCAGAAAAAGAAAAAAGAATGCCAGAAATGCACTTTTTCAGTCACCCTGTCTCCCAGAAAAAACGCAATAAAAAGCGATCAGAAAGTCATACGTATTCCGAATTAGTACTAACGGAAACTACGGGACATTCCACAAAAAATGAGCCATCGCTGAACTATGTCGATGGAAAAATTTAAAAAGTTCTTGCGCACAGAACATGGCGGCAGAAAGTAATTGAAAAAATTAAATGTCTAAAAAAAAAAAAGAGTAGTATAGTAAAAAAAAAACTATACAAGTTTGGTATCGTAGTAATCGTACCGACCCATAGAATAAAGTTATCATGTCGTTTTTGTTGCAGTTTGTGCGCCGTCGAAACAAGATGCACTGAAAGATGGCGGAATGTCGGGTTTTTTTCATTTTACTCCACTTAGAATTTTTTCAAAGTTTTTCAGTACATTATATGGTACAGTAAATGGCACCATTGAAAAATACAACTCGTCCTGCAAAAAACAAGCCCTCATACAGCGAAGTCAATGGATAAATAAAGGAGTTTTGATTTTTTTAAGGGGGGGAGAAAAAAACCAAAATGGAAAAAAAATGGGCCGCGTCATGAAGGGGTTAAATCATAATGTCTTAAGACGTCAGACAGTGGATTGGAAAGGGTTAATACAAAACACATTGGGTGAAACCAGTAGAGGGTATGTTTTACATGGTGTGAATGCTGTGAAATTTCCACATGGAAAATGAACAGAATAGGCAGTACAAAGCCAAGTGGATGAGATTTTATCACATATTGCAGAGGAAATCCACAGTGGAAACAACATGTGGTGTTGGTTTAAAATCCATATTATATCAATTGTTTGTAGTAGATTTGGTTCATTTATTGCTGCTGTTCAGAAGAATTCACACTTGTAGAGTCTCCGTGTGGATCACAATCTGCGTCATAATCCGCATCTAACGTTAATCAAACATCTATATTTTTTTTGTAATACTTTTATTGTCTTTATTAGAAAATATACCAAAATTTTCCAATTGTGGTGTAATTCCAAAATCAATACCAAATTGTCCCTTTGGTTGGATTTCTAACCTGCAGCTTTTATTTAAGGACAATCCAAAATCTTGTGATAAACTTCTGGTTTAATCAGACCATATGTATTGCAACAAAAGTTTTTATTCCTATCTGTTTTGGGTTGGATGCAAGGTGTTATGTACAGTATGTTCTGTTCATAACTGCAGTATGGCAACTTTTATTAGCTGAACTAACAACTTTATCTATCATTAACCCTTTCCGATCCAATTTCTCTCCTGGTTTTCCTAGGGGGCTTACTCTTTTTCTGCCGTTATACAACAGCGCTATCTGCTGGCTAAAGCCAGTACTGCATGAGGTGACGCGTTGGATAGGCTCCGACAGCAGAGAGGCTGGCAATATACAGTAAGAGAACCCCGACGGACGTCTTCCAACATCGGAGCTGTACAGCCTTAAATTATAATGTCTTCAGACGTCAGACAGTGGATTGGAAAGGGTTAAAATCAGCCATCCGTAGTAGTTTATTTTTATTGAAATAAAGCTTATAGCTGCATTGTGTAGAACTATTGACTTATCCTTGTACTAGCTTTTAAACCAAGCATATCTGTTACTTAAGTACAGCTAGTTTGGGCCTTGAAGACACAAAGATTGTTTTAGTTTCTTCATTACTGCGTTCTGGGAGCCACAACTTATAACATTTTCTGTTAATGTAGCCATATGAAGTCTTGAATTGTTTGGCACAGGTTGTATTTTTTACCCCTTAAGGCTCCATGCTGTGCGGTTACATCATGGAGAGTCAGAGTTCGTATGGAGTGGAATTGGTGGGTCAATCTCGCTCCATGCAATTCAGGTGTTGACTGTCTTTGTGTGTCTTAGGGCTTATTCACATGAGCATATATATCGGCCGGCCGTGAAAACGCTGTGTGATGCGTGGGGCGGCGTATATTTCTTCAGGCAGGGGGGGGCAGCCCTTCCCTCCCCTGTGCCAGCTCTCTACAAAGGGAGGAGGCGGGATGGGAGCTTGTGTGCTGAGCTCCCACCCCTCGCCACTGTTTGCATTGGGAGGGGCTTATCTCCGCCCCACCACGCCCCTCCCATTGCAAACACCCGCAAGGAGAGGAGAAATGGGACGGAGTTTAGCAATCATGCTGCTAAACTCCCTCCCACCTCCCTTCTCCTGCAGCTGTCATTGGCTCCCGTAGGAGTCAATGCAGCTGCCACCGACATAAACCACCGACATAAAAGCGCCCACTTTTACGCTGCGGAGATATAATCTTGTGCACTGATGCATTGTAAACCAATGGATCGGAGGGGCAGTGTATTTCGGCCGGGCGTGAAAACCCATCCGATATACGTCCGTGTGAATAAGCCCTTATTGTGCAAACCTGCTGCAAGTCTTTTTGACAACCTGCTTCCTCAGGAATCTGGTGGTAGTCGGTGATAACTTTCTTTTTCTGCCATGTTCAGGTAGTAGAGCCAGTGTTTCTTTAACTTTCATCTAGCGAATTATGCTTCCAACTGTATCTCTACGAACATTCCATGCTATTACTATGTTCTTGTAACCTTTTCCTTGTTTGTGCAAGCAATGATTTCTTCTCTTGACTTAGGCCATATTTACACGGCCGATAATGGGTCGAGCCCGAGATTCTCGCATCACACAGAATAGGGACACCGCATTTGTGTTCGGGCTCCCACACACTTGCATTTTTTTAACGCTGCGCTAACCATGCGGTTTTTTAACACGAATATCAATGGGACTTTCTAATGGTAAAAACGCATCGAACAAAAATCGCAAATTTGCGATGCGTTTTTAACATTAGAAACTTCCATTGACATTTGCGTTAAAATAACGCAAGTGTGTGGGAGCCCGAACACAGATGCGGTGTCCGTATTCTGTGCCAATGTAGACCTATTACAAACAACTAGATTGACCCGATGTTCGGAAAAATGGTTGAAAATGTTTTATGAACTGTTCGCAGTCCACAGCTTGGTCTTCTACGTTTTGGGGACATGGCAACAGTCAATTAGTGAATATTAGAATGTTGGTATATGACACCACTTAGTATAGTAATGGTTTCTGGCTTGGCTAGTGAGAGGCTTATGATGTGGGACGGGAGGGGTATTATCTCTCTTAAAGGGGTTGTCCCGCGGCAGCAAGTGGGTCTATACACTTCTGTATGGCCATATTAAAGGGGTTGTCCCGCGGCAGCAAGTGGGGTTATACACTTCTGTATGGCCATATTAATGCACTTTGTAATGTACATTGTGCATTAATTATGAGCCATACAGAAGTTATAAGAAGTTTTTCACTTACCTGCTCCGTTGCTAGCGTCCTCGTCTCCATGGTGCCGTCTAATTTTCTCCGTCTAATGGCCAAATTAGACGCGCTTGCGCAGTCCGGGTCTTCTGCTTTTCTCAATGGGGCTCCGTGTAGCTCCTTGTAGCTCCGCCCCGTCACGTGCCGATTCCAGCCAATCAGGAGGCTGGAATCGGCAATGGACCGCACAGAAGCCCTGCGGTCCACCGAGGAAGAAGATCCCGGCGGCCATCTTCAACCCGTAAGTAAGAAGTCACTGGAGCGCGGGGATTCAGGTAAGCGCTGTCCGGTGTTCTTTTTTAACCCCTGCATCGGGGTTGTCTCGCGCCGAATGGGGGGGGGTTGGCAAAAAAAAACAACCCGTTTCGGCGCGGGACAACCCCTTTAAGGAGAGCACCTAGGAGGTGAGTGAAGAGACTTATAAGGCCATGCATGCTCCTCTGGGAAATATATGCAAATAGGATCCTGTGTATGGATTCTGGCTTGGTTTTCAGTTCCCAATCATTGTTCCAAAGACCTGTGTAAAGTGTCAAAAATTGATTTGCATGAATGCCGCCATCCAATAGGTGGCATTACATGTGGAAATCAGTTCTCCCATGTGAGCCCGGCCTGAGTCTCCTCACTCACCTCCTAGGTGGTGGAGCCCCCAGTATATTCTGTGTATCCTGTGGTAATATCTTGTATCACTCGTATAATCTACGGATTGGATCTACTACCAAGAGAGAATACAGTCACTGAGCTGTAGACTACTATATACCTGCGTGTAGCGGAGCTGAGTGTCTTGACAACGCTTCACTGCTTGCAATGCACAAAACTCACTTGAAAATATTGGCCATGTAAATATGGCCTTAGGGTCCTTTTACATGGGACAACTGTCAGACACAGCTATCCAAGCGATATTTGCTTCTGTGCTTTCACAGAAGAGTGGGAATGGCTCAGTGAATGGAGGAGGAGCCGGACGGAGATTGCTTCACCCACCTCCATGCACAGTAAACAGACTTCCTTCATAGATAAATAACGACCTGTTTACATCCTCCGATCAGCGTTTAATTTTTATGCCAGTAAAAAATAAACAACAAATGAATTGTTGTTCGCCTTTCATGCATTAACACTGAATGATTATCATTCAGATTCCCATAATTCAGCGAGGATCTAAACAAATATTGTGTAAAACAGCCCTTAGCCATCTTACTAACATGCAATAAAACATTACCATCAACAAAACTCTAGCCAGTCCAGGTATTTGATGTGCTTCATCTCAAGCAAATAAGAAAGATAGAACAATACCTCTGCAGCGCCACCTATTGGATGGCAGAATCCTGCAAATCAATGGCTTTTATAACAATGATTAGGAATTGAAAACAAACCAGAATCCATACACAGACAGCTGTTTCAGGGTGCAGTAGGTTTCTGGCTTGGCTAGTGAGAGGCTTATGATGTGAGTCGGGAGGGGGTATTATCTCTCCTTAAGGGCTCCTTTCCACTGGCGAGGTAATCGCATGTTTTCAGTGCGATACGAGAGTGCGAGCTTTCGCAGGAAAGTCCCATACATGTTGTTCTATGACAGCCTTTCCACTAGCGATGTTTGAGGGCAAGCTGCGACGCTAGGATTAAAAATCGCAGCAGGAGGATTGTTTCAGCATTTTGCATTTTTGTGTCGCCCATACAGTGCAATGTAAAAAAGCTTGCGATTTTGCAGCGTTGCGATGCGATTTTAACATTGCGATTTTTTTCGCAGAGATATCGCTATCGCTAGTGGAAAGGAGCCCTAAGGCCTCCTTCACACGGGCGACAAAGTCGCACAATTTTGTAGCAAATCACATGTATGTAAAGCCCATGGTTTCCTATGAGTTCCTTCACACAAGATGTTTTGTAGCATGCTACAAAACAACACACAAACCTCGCAGGTCCGGCGATATGCCCGTGACTCGTGAGGTTTCGTAGCCCATGTTTCTCTATGGAGCTTTCCTCTCTGTTGCATCGCGTCGCACGAAAACGCGATTTGCATGCGATGCGATGCAACTTTGACAGTAGTAAATGCTACTGTCAAAGCTATAATCTAAGGCCTAACTGCCGGAAGAAAAAAAAACACAAAAACATCACCTTAGACGAACCACTGGCTGTGATTGGCTAAGTGTCAGCCAATCACAGCCAGCACTTCCAGCAGCCGGGGATTTTTCTTTCAAAATATGTTTATTCATTTTCAAATACTTTGACAATTTTGCATTGTGGAATATAACCAAGGCAATTAGGAACTTTGACCAACGTGGTGACAGCAGGATGCGTTATGGGTCACCGGAAGAATCCCAATGAAAAATATTAATGCGGGGAGGTGGCATTCGTGGTCCTTATGGGAACTGCGAGCCTCAGGGCGTGGTCTGCACGGCCCTAGTTCTCCACCCCCCAGTACTCAAAAGGGTAAATCCCCTTTCTGGTAATTCGGTAGGTTGTGTCTGGGAGTCCCGGTGTCCCCCACACTCCCGCCGTCCCTGGTGAGACTTTTTAAACATTTCCAGATTGTAATTTAAGTAACAATGCAGATATTATGTAAACCTATCCAGTACAAATATATACTAAAATTATAGTCCTGGAGAAAGTACCAGGAGAAACAGGGGGAACAAAGACAGACAAGGACATGGTGTGGGGAAGAGCAGGAAGGGAGTATAGGGGTGAGGTGGGGAATAAAGGGGGGGAGGGATACCAGGGGGGAGGACAGAGTGGGTGTGATCTTCTTTCATCTCTTTATAACATTTTGCATATATAGCGCGGCAGGTGGTCAGGCCCGCGGGCAGGTAGTTCCCAAGCTTGGGGCTCGTTTCCACCTCGGGTCCCCAGCATGTTAGTGTTTATGATGGACCGTTAATTAGCCATGCACGGAAGGATGGAGATTCCTTAAAGTCAATCCAGTCGCTCCATGCGTCGCATGAGTGTCGCCGGACTCGGAATCTGAGCTTCTGAGTTCCTCCATGTGTTTAGTTTGTTCCATTGCCTCTATCCAAGTCGACCTACGGAGCTCGCCCCTCAGTCTCCAGTGTTGCGAGATAATGAGGCGCATAGCCATAATAAAATGTCTTAGGAGACCTTTTTTGATTCTGGATATAGTGCCTGGCAACATGGAGAGGAGAGCTATTTCGGGAGTCAAGACAAGGTTAGATCTACATATCTTATTGTACAACCTGGCGATGTCCCCCCAGAGCGAGACCATCAGTGGACAGGACCACCAGATGTGTAACATGGAACCCACCTCCAGAGCCGGGGATTTTTCAATCCCCGGCCAAAAGATGAATAAGAAGATCAGTGCTGGGACCTGGGAAGAAGCTGCAGCGGCGCCCCGGATAGAGCGGAATAGGTGATGTATACTTTTTTTTTTTCTCTAGTTACAGCTTATTTTCGGGGTAGGTCTTATATTTCAAGCACCCCCCAATAGCGCTACAAAATCGCGGTATTGCTGCGAGAAAATCGCAGCGACATCGCACAGTGCAGGGATGGGATATCGCGGTGTCGCTCCCGTGTGAAGGAGACCTAAGGAGAGCACCTAGGAGGTGAGTGAGGAAATTTATAAGGCCATGCATGCTCCTCTGGGAAATATATGCAAATAAGGAAGATCCTGTATATGGATTCTGGTTTGACTTTCAGTTCCCAATCATTGTTCTAAAGACCTATATAAACGGTCAAAAATTGATTTGCATGAATGCAGCTATCCAATAGGTGGCATTGCATGTGGAATCCAGTCCTACCATGTGAGCCCGGCCTGAGTCTCCTCACTCACCTCCTAGGTGCTCTCTTTTAGGACAGATGATACCTCTCCCAATTCATCTCTAGCACACTTGATGCAACTAATCAAGCCCTTGATGAACCCAGGTGTGCTTGAGACAACAACTGATTTGCACGTATGTACTCTTATGAGGCAATCTAGCCAGGGGTTTGAATAATTCTTAGAAAATTGTCATTTAGAGTAAAATTTGGAGAAACTACTTGCTATAGTAGGTGTGTTCAGCTATTTAAATTGTTCTTGTTTTTTGCAAACAGTTGAAAGCTTGTAATTTTGGTAAATAAAGCTGATTTGCAACAGGGCTTGAATAATTTTGATTGCAACTGTATAATGCATTGAAAAACCTTTAGTAATTTTTTTGGGTAAAATGGAAAACAAGACAACAATTCTGCCATTTTTGGGGAGTCTGTTTTTTACGGCGTCCACTATGCAATATAAATAATGTTGTACTATTCTATAGGTCGGTACAATTATGGTGATTCCAAATTTATACATTTTTTATGTTATACTAATCTTGCATAATAAGAACACACTTTAAAAAATAGATAGTGTAGAGCTATCCATCTATTTTTATCCATTTAGTCGAGGCCGACTCTCGGACACTTTATGGATCAGCCCTCTCCATGCGGTTCTGCTTTGTACGGCCTCTTTCAGTTCGATCATTTGCATGTTGGTGTCGGCTTTGATAATATCAAGCCAGCATGCTCTTTGGCGGCCAGGTCTTCTTTTGCCGCTGACCAATCCTTGAATTATCAATTTTTCTAATGAATTAGCTCGCATTATGTGGCCGAAGTATGAGAGTCTCAGTTTTGCAATTTTGCCCTCCAATGAAAACTTTGGTTTGATGCGGTTTAGGACTGTTTTGTTTGTGATCTTGGTGATCCAAGGAATTTGTAGGAGTTTCCTCCAGCAACAAAGTTCAAAGGCACCAATCTTTCTCCAGTCCATTTTCTTCAGTGTCCAACATTCGCAGCTGTAAGGTGTGTTTGGGAAGATGATTTCATTGACTACCGTCATTTTCTTGCAATGTTTATGTCTTTGTTTTTCCAGATCTTATCAGTAATTAACATTGCACTGCATCTAGCATGATTCGTCATTTTATTTTGGGTCCTGTTACTCCATTGTGGTTGATTATCATACCGAGGAAGATGAAGTCTTGAACTGTTTCCATCTCTTTATTGTTGATTTAGATTCTTACTGTATAGTTACTGGCTGTTGCCATGATCTTAGTTGATATTTAAGTATAGGCCTTCTTTGTCACTTCCTTCTTTAACTTTTAGTATCAATTGTTGAAGATCTTCCCGACTTTATTCCAGCAAGGTTGTATCAACTGCATATCTGAGATTGTTGATGTTTCTTCCACCGATCTTGACTCCGATGTTGGATTTGTCTAAATTGCATTGCCTCAAGATCGCCTCCGCATGCAAGTTGAACAATGAAGGTGATAAGATGCAGCCTTTGCATATGTCTTGCCTGATTCTGAACCTTTCCGTGTTACCGTTGGAGGTCCTGACCGAAGCCTCTTGGTTCGCATATAACCCCCGTATGAGTTGCTGCAGATGTCCTGGGACTCCTATTTATCTTAGGCAGTGCCACAGCTTATTGTGCTCAATGCAATCAAAGGCTTTGCTTTAATCGATAAATCATATGTACACCTCATTCTGGTATTCCCAGGCTTTTTCCATGATCCAGTGGAGATTTGCAATTTGGTGTCTTGTTCCTCTTCCTTTGCAAAAACTGGCTTGTGCGTGGAAGTGATTGCAACTATTGGCTCATGTAAGAAAGGGCCTTAACCCCTTGAGTGGCACGCCCGGAAATTTTCCGGGACTAGCTCCACTGCTCATAGCGACATAGCCCGGAAGATTTCCGGGCTATGTATCACTATGGGAGCTGCAGAGCACAATGCCACAAGCTGTGACAGTGTGCTCTGCCTGCACAGACCCACAGAGAACAAAGCAAGGGCTTTGAAAAACCAGCAGAAGATATTGCCGATATGCCGGCAATCTCCTGCTTTGTTTACAGGTTGCCATAGAGACCATCGGCTTGTTAGAAGCAAGCCCATGGTCTCTGTGGCAGGGAGAGCTTGGTGCTTGGCTGTCAAAGGACAGTTAGGTACTAGCTCTTACAGCAGAGATCAGAGAAAACCTCCGATCTCTGCTGTGTTAACCCTTTACATGCGGCAGTCTATGTGACTGCAGCATGTAAAGGGCTGTCACTGCAGCATGTAAAGGGCTGTCACCATTGGACCCCCGGAATGTGATCAGGGGTCCTGATGGGTCCCTGTGGAAGTCCCCTAAAGGGACAAAAAAAACCCAAAAAGTTAAAAAATTATTAAAAAAAATAATAAAAACACTTGTCTCCCTTTACTTTGTAAAAAATCAAAACTACAATCACACATGTGGTATCCATGCGTCGTAATGACCCAGAGAAGGAAGTTGATGCATTATTTAACCCCTTAATGACATGGCCCCTTTTTTTCTTTTTTCCCCATTTCTTTTTTTCCTCCCCGTTTAAAAAAATCACAACTTGTCCCGCAAAAAACAAGCCCTTATATGGCCATGTCAATGGAAAAATGAAAAAGTTATGGGTCTTGAGACGCAACTGCAAAATTAGTTGAAATTCAATGATTAGACCATTTTAAAAAACCTGCCCTGGTGGGCACAACAGGGTGGTAGGAAACCCGCCACTCAAGGGGTTAAATCTCACAAGATCAGGCTGAAAGAGTTTTTTTGACACCATCTGCACTGATAGAAAAGTGTCAGGGAACTTTCACACAGGACGGGATAGGCCACACGACGTACCGCAAGCCACAGTAAATTGCATAACAAAATCCAAAGACTACCTGTGGATTGTGATGTGGAATTGGAAATGGCTTAAAACCTACCTGCAATTCTGCATCCAAATCCGTAGTTAGACCTGCGGATTTTGGTGAGAAATTCCGCCCAGTGTGAAAGGTCCCTCAGAGTGGCTAGGTTTACATGCAGTTGGCACAGGGCAGTGGAGACCACCCATATGAGAAAGTATTCAGTTGGCATATTAAGCACCCAAACTGACTGCACAGATCGAGAAGGAATTGGCAGGGAAGGGGGCAGGGGCTAAAAGATTAAAAAAACAGCTCTGGAGTCAGTAAAGAGGCAGCTGTAAAGGTATGCACCACTTCTATGTTTGTGAGGATATTACAGGTCTTCTTTAAAATGTACAAGAAATTTACAAGTTCTAACAAAAAATGCAGAAACTTTTACTCACCATTAGGTGTCATCCCAGCTCTACATTGCAGTCTGCCTCTGCATTATCTTATCTGCTTATCTACACAGCAAAGTTTCTTGATCAATGTTGCCTGAAACCCCTTGCCAAAAAAAACTGGTGAGGTCCCCTGTGCAGCAACAGTGTTATATAGTGCTGGCGAATTTATGGTGCACATAGATGAAAGTTAAATATTGCAAGAATCTGCCCTTTTCTCACAGTGGACACGCAAAAACGCTCACTGTTGCCCCCATCCATTTTTGGCTCGAATATTGCAACTCGCTGCTGATCGGCCTCCCCCGACTCCCCACTCTCCAATCCATCCTGAATGCGGCAGCCAGGCTCATCTTCTTGTCCAGCCACTACTCAGACGCCTCTGCCCTGTGCCGTAACTGCACTGGCTGCCTGTTAAATACAGAATACAATTTAAACTCACCACCCTCATCCACAAAGCTCTCCATAGCACCGCGCCGCCCTACATTGCCTCTCTCATCTCAATCCACCACCACCCAGCCCCCGCCATCCGGTCCGCTAACAAAATCAGATTAGGCGCTCCATTAACTCGAACCTCTCATCCTGCCTCCAAGACTTCTCCAGAGCAGCACCAGTCCTCTGGAACGTGCTACCCAAAACTATGCGGGCAATCCCGTACACACAAAACTTCAGGTGTGCTAAAAACGCACCTCTTCAGGGAGGCATACCACATCTCCTAAACCAAACCCCTCTTTACTCCTCCTGATAACATGCTCCCTGTGCTACTAATTGCAATCCCTGCCAGACGCAACTAACTGCTCCTTGCAGTCATACCGATTCAGTCACCACACGGCCTGACCATTGTCTATGTGTATAGCACCCCTCACTCTCCTCCTCCCCATATCAGGCACATCACCAACCCCACTATTTGTAGTATGTAAGCTCATTGGAGCAGGACCCTCACCCCTACTGTTTCCATCAACTGGTTACTACATGTAACTGTGGTTTTGTTTCTGTTCCCCCTGTCTTGTAAGCGCTGCAGAATATGTTGTCGCTATATAAATAAAGATTATTATTATTAGACTAGCGTACCCGTCGCACGTTGCTGCGAAGACAGACATACATACATACATTCGTTTTTATATATCTAGATAGCAGCTTTCAAGTTACCTCAGCGGTATAATATATAACAACCAATCACAGCACAGCAGCTTTCATGTTACCTCAGCAGTATAATATATAGCAACCAATCACAGCACAGCTTTCATGTTACCTCAGCAGTATAAGAAATAGCAACCAATCAGAGCACAGCTTTCATTTTACCTCAGCAGTATAAGAAATTGCAACCAATCACAGCACAGCTTTCATTTTACCTCAGCATTCTCAATATCCAGCAATTGTCTTGCGAAACGTTCAGCGGATGCATCATTTTGTAGTTGAACACGCATCCCGTTGCTCGTAATGCCTTTTGCTTTTGTGCTTGAGATGGAAATCAAACGATCTTTGTCTGGGGGGCATAACTGTCGACGATGCTCGCAGGATAGGTGTACTATGCGAGTAATCTTCCCAGGAGTGTACTCAACAACTTCCCAAAGTTTCATGGCGATTAGATGAATAGTGTAGTAGCGCAAAAAGGACAGACAGACATACATTCCTTTTTATATATATAGATGACATCAGGAAGTGAGAGAATTAGATTCCGTACGTAAAATTTGGACGCTAATTATTTTGCGCTTAGAATTGAATAATCGAGTTGGGACCTATTAACTTTTCCTATTTATGACATAATCAATGCTCGTGCCAAATTTCAAGTTTCTATGACATTGGGAGGTGAGAAAATTAGATTCCGTACGTAAAATTTGGACGCTAATTCTTTGGCGCTTAGAATTGAATAATCGAGTTGGGACCCATTAACTTTTCCTATTTATGACATAATCAATGCTCGTGCCAAATTTCAAGTTTCTATGACATTGGGAAGTGAGAAAATTAGATTCCGTACATAAAATTTGGACACTAATTCTTTGGCGCTTAGAATTGAATAATCGAGTTGGGACCTATTAGCTTTTCCTATTTATGACATAATCAATGCTCGTGCCAAATTTCAAGTTTCTATGACATTGGGAAGTGAGAGAATTAGATTCCGTACGTAAAATTTGGACGCTAATTCTTTGGTGCTTAGAACTGAATAATCGAGCTGGGACCCATTAAATTTTCCTATTTATGACATAATCAATGCTCCTGGCAAATTTCATGTTTCTACAATATCGGGAAGTGAGAGAATTAGTGGAAATGATGGAAATCGAACGATCTACGTGGAGGGGGGGCGTAACTGTCGACGACGCTCGCATGCGTGCCATTTATCATAGCATAAATGTACTATGCCTATAATCTTCCCAGGAGTAACATAGTATGTAAGGCTGAATGAAGACAATGTCCATCTAGTCCAGCCTGTCTATCCTCCTGTGTTGATCCAGAGGAAGGCAAAAAACCCCAAGGGCAGAAACCAATTTAGCCCTTTTGGGAAAAAAATTCCTTCCTGACTGCCTAATGGCAATCAGACTGTTCCCTGGATCAACCCCTAATACTGTAGTTTCTACCTGCCTGTATACCCGGATTGACAATTAACCTAAGACTTGTATCCTATAATGTCCTTCCTCTCCAGAAAGACATCAAGTCCCCTTTTAAACTCCTCTATGGATTTTGCCATCACCACTTCCTCCGGCAGAGAGTTCCACAGTCTAACTGCTCTTACAGTAAAGAATCCCCTTCTATGTTGGTGATGAAACTTACTTTCCTCTAATCGTAGCGGATGTCCTCTTGTTACCGTCGCGGTCCTGGGTGTAAACAGATCCTTGGAGAGATCCTTGTATTGTCCCCTCATGTACTTATACATGGTTATTTGATCGCCTCTTAGCCGTCTTTTTTCCAGGGTGAATAATCCCAATTTGGATAGCCTCTCTGGGTATTCCAGTCCTGTCATTCCATGTATTAGTTTAGTTGCCCTTGTTTGAATCCCCTCAAGCACTGTGACATCTTTCCTGAGCACCGGTGACCAGAACTGTGCGCAGTATTCCATGTGAGACCTGACTAGTGCCTTATATAATGGAAGGATAATGTTCTCGTTCCTCGCCCCTATACCTCTTTTGATGCACCCCAAGACTTTATTTGCCTTTGCAGCAGCTGACTGGCATTGGTTACTCTAGTTCAGCCTACAATCCACTAGTACCCCCAGATCCTTTTCCATTTCACTTTTCCCTAGTGGTACCCCATTAAGTGAATATTGGTGACATCCGTTTCTCCTGCCCATGTGCATAGTCTTACATTTTTCAACATTGAACTTCATTAGCCATTTTTCTGCCCAAGCCCCCAGCTTATCCAAGTCCGTTTGTAGCCGCACATTGTCCTCCGTTGCATTAATTATATTGTATAATTTTGTGTCATCTGCAAATATTGATATTTTGCTGTGCAGCCCCTCTATCAGGTCATTGATAAATATGTTGAGTGTACGCAACAACTTCCCAAAGTTTCATGGCGATCGGATGAATGGTGTAGTAGCGCATAAAGGACAAACAGACAGACATACAATTTTATATATATAGATAACTGGAAGGATTCCGCTCATGTCAACGGGATGGTGTACATGACGGCAGCCCCACTGCCGTCAACAGCTGTTGGGGGAGTAAGGTTCAGCACACTGAATGCTAAAATGCCCGATGTTTTGTTTGCATAAGAGATATCTGTAATTACCTGAAGTTGTCACCACAAACTGTATAAGGCCTCCTGCAAACGGTCGGGTCAGATCCCGCTGCAAGAATTCTTGCAGCAGGATGTGAGCCGTGCCCCTGCAGTGACCCAGCGCTCACCTCCTCCTGGCATCTCGCTCTGTGCCGGCTGTCGCACAGCCGCGCATGCGCAGACCAGAGCCAGCGCGGCACCAGTAACTTTTCTGTACGAGCCCGCAAATTTTCACGGGGTCAAATTGTGGCTGTCTGCATAGGATTGCCTTATCTAATGCAATCCTATGGCAGCGGGCACGGGCGGAATTTCTGCTGCGGAATTCCCACCCGTGTACATTTGGCCTAATATAGTTATGTTGACTTTAATAATATTGCTAAAATGTATTTGCTGATTGAAGAACCAACAAGTCCAAACCCCCCAGAACCAGAGTGTAGCCTATGACTCTCCATTCTAGTGTACCTGTCTAGTCCCTGAGCCCTATACTCATGAAAGGACCCATATATACACCCACTCAGTTTTGGAGAGTTCAGTTATCATTTAGTTGGTGAAGGATAGGTTAGCCAGAAGTGCTGACAGCTGGTTTAAGGACAGCTACATATAGCTTCATCCCTGAGTTTGAGGATCAGGAGCAAAGATGCCAGATACAACACTTATTGTTTCCCAGGGCCCCAGTGAGACACCCGGACAAG
Organism: Eleutherodactylus coqui; assembly: GCF_035609145.1. Taxonomy (NCBI): domain Eukaryota; kingdom Metazoa; phylum Chordata; class Amphibia; order Anura; family Eleutherodactylidae; genus Eleutherodactylus; species Eleutherodactylus coqui. The sequence goes on along the minus strand of NC_089837.1, from coordinate 469,348,855 downwards.
CAGTACGGTAATTTTTGTTAGAAAAGCAGTATCTTCATTAAACAAACTCTGAAATCTAGTTCTTAGTTGCCTGGAACTGCAATAGAAATTAGTTTTTGCTGTTTAACCCTTTCACTGACTCCTGGAGCTCCTTGCCACTAGGGAGAACATGCACCACACAATACCGCTACACCGCCCTCTCGGAGGAGAGACCAACACCAAGTTCCCCCACCATCATTCTTATTTGTAGCATGACCGGGTGGGAGTCAGAGTACATAGCCACTGTGAACCCAAGCTGATCCTAAGTCCAGCATGTTGCATATCTAGCTGCTGTACGATATACGTTCGTGTGAATGCAGCCTTATATTGATGGTCTATCCTGAGGATAGAGTCATCAATATTAGTCCCGGTGTAACGGGCCTAATTAACCCTGGCCCAGATTAAACCCGGGTATAGGTTGGCCCAGGCCAGAGTATACTCCGGGGGGAAGAAACTGTCCTACGGTATAAAATAGCCTGGGCCAAACTATACCCCCCCAGGCCAGAATAGACCCATCTAATATGGTGGTCAGTCTCTAATGATGTCTCGGTAATTAATGTATATCAGTGGAGTTGTGAACCGTGACTTAATTTTAACAGTAAATTTGTTATGAAGACATGACAAATATTTACAGTCTTTTGTGATAAAACTGTGACAAACCGAGAATATTTGCCCAGTGCCAAAATAATTTAATTTAGTGTGTCTTATCTTTTTATCTTTACATACTCAGACGCACAATATAGACACTCTGATTAGCGAACAGTGACGAGAGTTTTGTGAACTTGATCATTGATAAACTGATGGTGCATTTTCAAACAGATCCCCGCATTTTATCTGCCTACCACCCACAAACTAATAGCCAGCAGGAAAGAGACAATCAAACACTCAAAGAATCTCTTAGCCAGTTTGTCAATGACCAAAAAAATACCTGGGACCAGTTCATCCCTGGTGTTCTGCTGGCCTATCGCACATCTGTGCATGCCTCAACCAAGTGCGTTCCATTTGAGGTCATGTATGGACAGAAGGCCAAGCTTCCAATGGACCCCAAATCCTCAGAAGATAACACTGTGAACCCCATACCCCTTTCAAATTATGCCAATCCTGATGTGCTGGATACACTGACAACCATTCATAAAAAGATTCACTTAACCATCAGTATCAACATCTACTCTGCCCAGGAACACCAGAAGCGTGGCTTTGATCGCCGACCAACAGCAACAAAGAAATTACTCCTGGCTCCATCATTTATATCAAGAATCAGACCCGTATTTATCGCATGGGTTGTAAGATTGAACCACCCTGGATTGGAACTTACTTAGTTGTGCAATTCTTGACAAAGGAACAAGTAAAATTTAAGAGCAATAAGACTGACAAGATACTGAGCAACACCTACCATACCAGCAACCCAAAGATTTACCAGGATAAAGAGGCTTCTCTACCAAACCAGTCCCCTGATGATTGCCCCAGGGACTCTGCCAATGACTGCCCAAAGCAAAAGACACTCAAAAGACCACATGAAGAACCAGACAATGGTGACATCTACATCTCACAGAAACACAAGCAGATGACCAAGACTTTCAGCCCACTACCAAGTTCAGGAAGGAAGCATCTTAGCACAACTTACTTTTGGTAAGGTTGTGTACTATGGACGCACAAGGGACCTTGAACAACCATGGCCTACATATAAAACCAAAGGTGACTACTTCTGTGCCATCCACTAGATTCTGACAGGATCAGAGGACAATCATTCCCTTCTCAGAGGTAAAGTCATCCACCACATGAATATTGACTTGACAAAAAACAACAGGACTCCTTGATGTAATTGTAAATATATATGTGAAGACCTCTGGCATCTCTCGTGATGGAGTCTGGGAAGCTGGTGCAGAGATCATGGGTATAGCAAATCTATTGAGCTGTGACATCGTCATCCACACAAAAGTGGTGACTCCATGGACTGGTTGACTTATCCCGCAAGCTTCAATCCGCCGTTAACAACAGAGCATGCGCATTATCTTGAAAACAAGCTTGATCATTTTGATGTTATAGTGAGGACTTGCTAGGCTTAGAAATTAAAGATTCAGGACATTATGACTTTAATTATTTTCTGAACAGTCAAATTAATTGATTATATTAAAATTGCACTATGTTTTGGGGGTAGGATTTATTTTATTGGGTAAACACTACTGAGAAGTCTGGTAGTAACCTTTGATCTGTAGGTCTAATATTTTTACTGATTGAAGGTTTTCCGGTTGAAGTCATAAAAGACAATCAATGTGTTTAAAGTTTTAGATTTAAGTCTGAGATTTCCGGTCTGCTTCACACGTGTGTGAGCTTATTTGCGCACACCTGAGCGTTGCGTTTTTGAAGAATGAACTATTCTTTTTGGCATACACATCGGCACATTTTACTGTACTGATTTCATTGAGTTCCAGATGTGTTCTTTTTCCAGCGGAATTATGCAATATTTCATGTATCTCCTTGCGTATTGCGCATGCATTTGCGTTCCCCCCATTGACTTCCAAGTCGACCTTTGGTGCGCAAATATGCAGAAAAATAGAGCATGTTCTTTTTTTTTTTTTTTGCGTGACCAAAATGCAAGTGCAAAGTACGGAAATCTGAATGAACTCATTGAAATTAATGCGTTCTATCCTCGACGTATACGAAAATACGCCCGTGTGAAGCTGGCATGAGGAATACCTTGTGTCACATTACAGAGGTAGGTTCCCCTAGAACGATTGCTTCTATGGAGTATATTATCTACTGTATCTGATCAGGGCCATAAACATTTAGAAATAAAAATCTTGGAGCAAACTCAGCCAACCAACAGGTGGTCTCTAAGGCCTCTCACACAGGTGTTTTTTTTTACAGCGTTTAGCGGCTATTTTCAACGCCCGCTAAGAATGCTGCACTAAGCCTCCTTTCATTTCAATGGGGCCTCTCAGATGAGCGTTTTAGCGCAGGATAATTAGTGAGCTCAAATTATAGTGCAGGTCGTTACGGACACGATGATACTACATATGTGGGGGGTTTTCTTTTTTTTTTCTTTTTTTTTATACAAATAGGGGAAAATGAGCAAAAAGGTTTTTTTTTAATGATTTAAAAAGAAAATTTTTTTAAAACACAATTTCTTTTGTTTTTTTACCCGGTTTATGTCCCTGAAGGGGACTTGATCCATAGCAACTATGATCGCTATGGTAAGGCATTGCAGGACTTATGCACTGCAATGCCTTATCGCTGGTTATAGCGAATCATAGGCAATGGCAAAGCAGGACGCCTGTATCTGGTGTCCTGTTGTGCCATGGAAACCCGTCGGCCCTCCGCGATTACATCACAGGGGTCCGATGCCATCGCAGACGGTGCACGCTCCCTCTGTGAGCCCTTTACACGCCGCAATCGACATAGATCGCGGCATGTAAGGTGTGACAGCTGTCCCGATGCATCCCCGCTGTTGCAGTGGGAGGCCTGCTATTAGTAACCAGCCGTCTCCTGCTGCCGGATGGCGTGGCATCTCTTCAGATCCTGCGACCCTCACGTGGTGCGCCTTCCAATTAAGGGTATAAACAGATGAACGTATGCGCAAATATGCTATCCGCTACGGAGCGTATTCGCGCATGAACAAGTCAAAATTCTTTTTTTTGTACAGTTCATACTCTGTGCTATTGCTTGTGCAAAAAAAGGCAGAAAGATAGGGCAAGGACTATCTATTCTTGCGCGTAGGAATTGCGTGCGCGAAACAGACCCGTGATAATTAATCTACTGAAATCAATGGCTTTGCTTTGTCGCATTTTGCGAAGTGATTATTTTCACACACGCAAAAAGCTCGGCGAACACGTTCGTCTGTTTAAGTGCTAACGATGGGGTATTCAAGTGTGTGTGTAGCCGTTCCATTCACTCTACGGGACGGCTGGAAACTAACTGCTTCGTTCTAAGGGGGCCCCCGTTCTCCACTGGTCTGCTATCACCTATCCTGTTACTAGGCGATAACACCTTATGGCCCTTCTAGACGATCCGATTCCCATTTGAGCGAGTGGCGTCCCCTCTACCTCGTTCGCCCTGTTTAGAAAATGCATCGTTGGCTCGTTCAGTCCTTGTATAAGCAAATGAGACGGACTGAACAATTGCTGCTTAAATGGAACATTAAGCAAACGAGCCAATGACATGCAGACCTAAGCGCTCGCTCAGGACCTGAAGGTTGTGAGTTCAATCCCTGATTCAGGTAGTTGGCTCAAGGTCGACTCATCCTTCCAAGGTCGGTAAAATGAGTGTCCGGCTTGGTGGAGGGGTAATAAATAAATGACCTAAAAGCGCTGCAGAATACATTGGCGCCTCATGATAAAATACAGTCATGTATTAATTATACAAGAGTATGAGTGTGTCATCAGTGCCTCCATACACCACCAGTAGAAAAGCATTGCTTAAAAATCACTATAGCTTTATTTAGTGCAGAACTACAAGTCCCAGCATCTCCCCTCAGCACATAGGCTATATATGAGCGGGGGATTATATAACATAACGCAGTGTGAGGCGGTGACGCACATTCCTGTCACACACTGGTGGGGGCGGAGCTTCCTCCTCACACACTAGAGGGGGCGGAGCTTCCGCTCTCACCTCTCCACACTCGCTTTAATCAAACGAGCTCAGCGCGCCTTCTGATTGGTGCGGCCAACCGCTGACGTCACCTGAGCTGGCAGCTGTTGCCGCCGTGATCTGCCTGCGCAGTAGGTCTGTTTGGCACCAGGTCGGAGCGGTAGAGGACACGGCAGCTGCTGCCAGGTGGGTACAGACCTTACAGCACATTACATGTGACCCCCCTTCCCGAGCACCTGGCAATGGCCGCTGCACAGCTGTCATTCATCCTTCAGAGCTTGACGGCCAATATGCAATGACTGTGACTTCCTGCCCGTTGCAAGAAGTTATTAGCACTGACTTGTCTTAGGGATCATGAGCTTATACTGCGACTTTTATTGTATCAGTGGGAAGGAGATGCTGGGACCTGTAGTTCTCCTATACTAAGTAAATGCTAACAATGATGCAAAACTACAACTACCAGAATGCAATCTGCCTGGGCATGCTGGGAGTTATAGTTCTGCAACATCAATGGTTGTAGAGCACTAATGTGCGGGGTGTGATGTAGTTGGCAACTAGTGTTGCTTTTAATATATAAATTGCATTGTTTAAAGGGAAGCTGTTACGTCCCACAGCACTATAAACTAAGTGTTGTGTGTTGTTAGGGGCCAGGGAGGGGGATTTATTATAAAAAAAAATAAATATATATATATATATATATATATATATATAAATATTTTAAAAATTACTTTTTAATTTCTATACTCCCTGATCCAGCCCCCCAATATTATTGATTCCGCGGCTGCCTGTCACGTCTCCTAACAGCACATAACTTAGTTTATGGCGCTTTGGGGGTGTGACCGGTTGCCTTCACAACTTTCCCAATAGTTTGTGTCCAGGGTGTCTTTGCACCACTAACCCAATGGCTATGAAGGAAACCCGTGTGTCATTTTTATAGAGCATCCCCCTTGCTCTCCAGACATTGAGTCCGTGTGACTTGTTCTAAAAAATGGAGCCCCCTTTCAAAACGAGGTAGGAAATTGTGGCAGCTATGGGGTGCTCACCGTGGACCGTCGACCACCGCGGGGATGCGGACTGTACCTGACATCTTCCAGAGATCTGAGAGGGGCTCTGGGATAAGACAGGGGAATTTTTTGAGGGTATTTAATGTTTCCTCTCATCCAGATATACTCAGTGCAAATAGAAACCGAGTTACCAACAATCCTTCCATGATCCTCGTATATACAGCACCATTCCTCCAATCCAGTACCCAATAGTACAAAGAGTCTTAGTAAGAAGGAGAAAACTAACTAATGATTACACAAAGTAACAAGTGGGGGCAGCTGTTAATTGTGGCCGTTTCCCTGAAGAAACGGTAAATGTTACATAGTTTCCTATATAATCCAGACTACATTATAAACCGCTTTTTGTCAATTTTGGGTTAGAAATATTTATCTAATTTATTTTATAACTACGCTGTTTATAAAACATTAGCCGATTATTTCCTCTACTGAATGGCAGATGACCCCAAGATATAGGGGAAAGGGATGTACAAATCTGAAAAATTTAGAAGCCCTGTTAGTTGGATTGCCCCCTCTCCTGCTGGGCTACGTCACATTCCTACCCAGTACTAACAATAGAATAAAAGGGTTCGGCATTGGTGCCCTGGTGCCAGTTACACATAGCAGCTCTGACTACTTAGTATCTGTTAAGAGCTGTTATCACGGGGCCAGGATCTGGCTCACATCCAGGCTGCTTGCATGCATTTGTAGTCATTGCCCAAACAGTTTTGGGGTGCAGGGTTTGAATTAGGGAAATGCGGACGTCCCCATAAATAAGGATTAATCTGTTATTGCTGGAATCTTGCATTTGTTCCTTGGCTACTTTGCTACTAGAACCATAGTGAAGGCCTCGGCTTCTGTTCCCTGCTCTGCGGCGGGCCTGGCCATTGTAAGAGCCTCTGATAAGGCCTGTCATACTTCCTACCTCGCAGCCTGTAAGCAGCCAGGTCACTTGAGGACTGCTACGCTGTCAGCCGCAGGATTACTGTTCACTGCTTTCTCCCCTTTTGTCCTCGTTCATTTGGTAAGCGCTACACTTCATTGATTTAAATGATTTGGTCTTCATTCATGTTCTCATATAGGAGTATAAAAACAAAAATTAACATAATTCTTCACGTTAAAGTGCACTTTTATGTGTTTTATATAGTCTAATCTTGGATGGCAAATAGAAATGAATTGGTTTATTTTCGAACTTCATGAATCTGTATTATTTTTTTTCATATACTGGTAAAGCCAAATGTACACGTCAGATTTGCATTGCAGAATCTGGAGCAGGCGTCCACCTCCGGATTCCGCAGCAGTTACCTGCCATAGCATGCTATGGGGAAAAAAAACTTTTTCCTGTCTTTTTTTTTTTTTTTTTTTACCCCCGCTCGCTGTGTGCTCTCTTTTAATGCAGGCTACACACAGACTGCTTCCATTGAAGTCAGTGGAAGCCGTCTGTCCTGTGGCCCTTCTGCAAGCATCATTGTGGGATCCGCGTCATCGCCTAGCGTAGCACAGAAGTAAATCCAGACCGGTACGCAGGGGTCTTCAGCCGGGCACAGGGGCAAAATCGTCTTACTGCGTGATCCGTATGCGGAATCCGACCCGGTCGTGTGCAGCCGGCCTTATTTATGACTAGTTGTTATTGCAGCAATATAGCAAGAAGTCCTAATGATGATCACTCCTCTAAACAGAGAGAAATGCCTATTTGTGTCTGAAAAATTAAAGGAGTGTTCTTGCCAATGTACCGGGATTATGGCTCATGTTATAGATCTCATGGAGAAAATAGTATAGATCACTGCCCCCCCCCCCCCCTTTTTTTTTTTTTTTCTTTTACAGCTTCATACTTTATTTTTTCTTCCTTCCCCTCTTTACCTTTTGGTTCCCTTCACCTTTGGAGTCAAATGTTAGTCTTGTCAAGTTTGCAGTCTCCAGCACTCATTGCTAATCTGGCGTTTGACTTTGGGCATAGGGAGTAGTCCGTGTGGGAGAGAGGAGGGGGGGGGGTGATAAGACGGGAACATTGAACAGCAACATTAGTACCAGATGTCACCTGTGAACTATGGGGTATAACTGTACTGTAATCACCTATATGGTCTGCAGGGTGACCTTGTCAAACCTGCATCTACCACTATATGGACTCTATATTGGTAATACTGGGCTTTGTACTGTTTTATTCAGCAATGTTTGGCCACAATGTAGCGTAAATGAATAGTGGTAATTATTGGTATACTGGTACTTCTATTAGGTGTTTATAATTTCTTTAATAGCTGCTCCAGTTATTGTTTGTGTGAAGGGGGAAATAAAAATAAAAAAAATATTTATATATATATATAAAATTTAGTGAGATGTAGTGTTTTGTTTTGTTTTTTTTGTTGCAATTATAGCGGAAGCAATTATTACAGACAGTCTGAAATCTGATAGCAATAGAACTCTTTCATTGCATTATGACTAGTCTCGTGGATTTCACTTGGACAGACAGTCTGAGTTTAAAGGGGAAAAAAAAAAGGATTGCACTTGCATGATTCTTGTGCGATCTGTTTTTAACGCACCTAACCATGTGGCAAATAATTAATTGTTTTTTATGCCCCCACTGACTTGAATGGGTGGTTTTTGTAGGAAAATTGCATCAAAATAGGACAGGCTGTGTGAACCCGAAAGCGCAGAGCCTGTCCATTTTCTTTTTCTTTACGTGCGTAATAAAACGGATCCAAATTGCATGGGAAAATCGCAATAAAAAATGTGAGCGATGTTTTGTAGCCTGAAAGAAATGGACTTGTATGTGTTTTCTAGCCCTTATGAAAAAGGCCTTATTCACACGTCAGTACTTCTCATCAGTATGTGAAAGCCAAAACCAGGAGTGGAACCTACAGATGGAAAATATGATGGAAAGATTTGCATCTCTTAGGCCCAATGTCCACAGGAAAAATAAAATAAAAAAATCTGCGTGAGTCTCCTGCCGTGCGATTTGCGATCATAGGGAATCACTGGGCACCCACAGGTAATTAAATACGGGGAACCGCCTGCAGCATGCTCCATTTTCTGCTGTTTTCCTGCACAGATTTTCCACAGCTTCTATTGAAATCAATTGAAGCCATCCACTCCGCCACTGTGCCGCGGGGAAGCAGGAGTTTAAAATGAAATAGAAGGCACGGCATATGCACGTGGCATGCCACCGGCGTCCCGAGTGCATCCGCCGTGCAGAAGGGAAAAAAGGTCCGGCCGTGACGGAGGAGACCCGCGCCGTGTCTGGACAGGCAAGTTAATGTTATGTTTGGCCTAATGGCTGCGGGCGCAGCTGGAATCCACTGCAGGATTCTGCACTGGGAAGCTAAGCGTGCCCGTGGACATGAGGCCTTATGCATATTTATTTATTTTTAATGCACTCCTGTTTTTGACTTACAAGTACTGATGCAAAATACTAACTAAATACTAAGGCCCCCTGCACACAGGCGGAAATTCCACGGCGGGATTTCTCGCAGAATTTCCGCCCGTGGCCGCTGCCATAGGATTGCATTAGAAAATGCAATCCTAGGGAGACGGCCGCGATTTGTCCGCGCAAAATCACGCGCGGAAAACAAATCGGGGCATGCTCTATTTCTGTGCGGGGCTCGCAGAGCTCTGCACAGAAATGTCACTCCCCGGCCGACGGCTCCGCTCTGCAGCGGCTGGCTGGCAGCCGGCACATCGAAGTGCCGGAGCCGCAGGAGAGGTGAGTGCTGCGACGGTCCCCGCAGGGGCTCTGGTCCCGCTGCGAGAATTCCAGAAGACCCAGATGATCATATTGTCCTGTGTAAAGGCCTGTTTATACACAATGATTATCACTCAAATGAGAAAAAGTGAGCGCTAATGGATTGTGAAAAATCACACACTTGTCATTCGCGGTTGTTTAAGCTAACTTTTCAGTCAGCTTAAAAAACCTCTTAAGTGCTTGCTGGCTTGTCGTTCCATGTGAATGCTTCATGCTCATAGGAGGGGGGAGCGCTGAACGCCAAGTGGATGAGAAGCGAGCGAGCCGGCGGTAAGTCTTTCTGTTTGAATGCGCTGCACAAGCGCTGACGAGAGTAGCGGAGACGTTAGCAGTCGCCCAAAAGACTGTCAGCCCGTGTAAAAGGACCTTTATGCACATCGGGATGTCTTACAGATAACACTGCAACTGTATGTCATCAGGATTTGCCTCTGTATTTGCATTTTTTTGGTTTTATTTTCCACAGTGCAAATACTGATCTGTTTTTGCCCGATACAAAGTAATACCAATAAATGGAATGAAAATTTTTTTTTTTTATTTTAAACTAGCTGCTCCTCCACACATTATTGTCTGGCTGACTACATATCTTCAGGGCTTAAGGCCATTGCGCCTTCCCTACGGCGATTGTGCCTGCCTTATGGCGATCGTGCCTATGGCGACCGTGTCTGCTTTGCAGACCTTCAGGTATTGTATTTTTGGCTTTTTCAGTGAATACGTATTTTAAACTCGTCAATGAAAAATAATCATGTGAATAGATACATAGATTTCCACAAGCTCTAGATTTCATGTGCTCAATGTATCAGAACATATACATGTAAACTAGATGAATGGATAGATATAATAGACAGCAGTGATGGTTTATATACTTTTATCATGATTTCTTCTTCCACACAGAAAGCAAACATGTCTTCTGAAGAATGGACACCGTCGGAAAGTGAGACAACATCACACAAACTGATGCGGAAGACTAAGGAATCCCCTTTTGTTCCTATTGGTAAGTTACTTACTATTCATTTATCTTCGCATTGGCTTCCGATGCAGATTAGAAAGTGGAGTCAGATCAGTTGGTCATTAACCCCTTAATGATGCAGCCCCCTTCTTCATTTTCGTTTTTTCTCTCCCCTTTAAAAAAAAATCGTGACTCCTTTTATTTATCCATTGACGTCGCTGTATGAGGGCTTGTTTTTTGCGGGACGAGTTGTAGTTTTTAATGGTGCTATTTAAAGTACCGTATAATATATACTGAAAAACTTAAAAAAAACAACAAAACTCTAAGTGGAGTAAAATTTAAAAAAAAAACGACATTCCACCATCTTTCAGTGCGTCTTGTTTCTACGGCGCACAAACTGCAACAAAAACAACATGATAACTTTATTCTATGGGTCAGTGGGATTGCTACGGTACCAAACTTGTGTGGTTGTTTTTCCTTTTTTTTTTTTTTTCCAAAGACGTTTAATTTTTTAAAGTTATTTTCTGCTGTCATCTTCTGCGCGTAATAACTTTTTTTTTTTTCGGCGACGTAGTTGAGCGAGGGCTCTTTTGTAGGATGTCCTGTAGTTTCTGATAGTACCAATTCAGAATACATACGACTTTTTGATCGCTTTTTATTGCATTTTTTTTCTGGAAGACTGGGTAACTGAGTGCATTTCTGGCGTTATTTATTTATTTTTCAGACGATGTTCACCATGCGGGGTAAATAATGTGCTACTTGGATAGTTCAGACTTTTACGAACGCGGTGATACCAAATATGTATTTTTATTATTTAGATTTTTTAATGATAGATATGGCAAAAGGGGGGTGATTTATTTTTTTTAATTTTTTTTTTTTAACAATTAGTAAAACTTTATTGCTCTCACTTTCCCTTTTTTTTTGAATGCCCCCCTGAGGGATTACAACATGCGATGCTTTGATCACTCCTGCAGTATGACGTAATGCTGTAGCACTACATACTGTCTACATACAGGCAGTCTCTCAAGCCACCCCATGGGCATGGCTTGATAGACAGTCTCCTAACTAGGCCCCCGGCTGCCATGACATCTTTACGGCTCCCCCGATCTCACCGCGGAGGGGCCGTACAGGACCCCTGAACATCGTTCGGGGGATTTAAATGCTGCTGTGAAAATTGACAGCGGCACTTAAAGGGTTAATAGCCGCAATCAGCTACGCGGACAATTGCAGCTATTGCCCGCAGGTGTCAGCTGTAATAAACAGCTGATGCCCGCGCTATATGGAGAGAAGTCGCCCCATAACCTTTCTTTATAAATACCCTGACGTTCCAGAACTTAAATGTACGTCCTGGAGCGGGAAGGGGTTAAAGGAGTTGTTTGACTTATTTAATTTTTACACAGACTCGCTCCTCGTGTTAACCCCTTAATGGCCATCCATACGCATTTTCACATCCTAGGTGTCTTGGGTTTAATCTACAGGGCTGTAAAGCTGTGGGGTCTGTGCGTGTGACAGCTCCCTGCTATCGGCTGTTGGAGGTAGCGGATAGCTTGGAGCAGTCATGGGGGGCCGCGGTGAGCGACCCCAGGTCACGCGAACAAAGTTATCCAATGGATAATGGCGATCGCATAAAAGTTCAAAAAAAGTTAAATAAGCTTAGTTTCATCTCCCCTCATGGACCGGATCCATTATGGGAGCTGAAACTACTCACCACTAGCCTCTGCAATGTCCCGTGGCGCTCTGGTCCTGCAAAGACCTGATGCCGGCTTCTGTGCATGTGTGCCAGATGGCAAGATGTCAAGCGCTTGCACAGAGGGCCTAGGAAATGTAAAATCTCCCTGCTCTCAGCTTGCAAACATAGCAGAGAGCAGGGAGATGTCACTGGGGGCTGCGGTATGCGGTCTCTGGTCACGTGATCGCTGTTATCCAATAGATAAAAACGATCATGAAAAGTTAGTTTCATCTCCCCACTCGAAAGCCAAAGGGTGTTCCCTCTATTGCAGGCCAAATAGTGTCCAGTAAGCAGATTGGGGCTACAGTGGGTACGTTTGTGAACATAGGACAAACAGGGGTATTCATTTTGGGGTGCAAGTATTCATTCCTATGTGTGCTGTACAAAAAAAACTTCTTAAAATGACACAATCGGGGGAAAAAAGAAAATTTTTTTTTTCCTTCTGCTTAGCTTAGATTCATTCAAAAACTGGCGTCAAAATACGCAGTACACCCCAGATGAACTCGTTAAAGGGTCTAGTTTTCAAACATTTGTGGGGGTTCTCCATCATTTTGGCCCCTCAAGGGCTCTACAAGTGGGTAATGGGGCCTAAAATACCCTCAAGCAAAAGGTTCGTCTGAAAGCCACTGGCTACTCCTTTTTAGTTTGGGCCTCGTTGTACATAACAACGGATGTGTTTCTGACCACAGGACAAACGGGGGTATCCATTTTGGAGTGCAAATCCTCATTTGTATGTGCACTATAAGAAAAAAAAAACTGTCTTTAAAATGACATATTTGCATTAACCCCTAAAGAAAAAACCCAAAAAACCCCAAAACCTTTGGAATCAAAATACTCATGACGCCCCTCAGTGAATACATTAAGGGGTGTAGTTTTTTTATGGTTCAAAATGTCTTTATTGGTTTTTGCATTATATATAAAACTTTCTTTTCTTGTCAAAATAAATCACATTTGTTACAATGAAATTGTTGTTAAACTCTATACTTTTAAATCTCTTATAACATTCGTATGCCCTCGGCGGGCCTCCTCTTGGTCACCGGGATTAGTATTATTGCTGTTACATGTTACAATCATCCGCAACTGTTATCCTATAAAACAGGTATCTAAAACATGTCTACACAACTTGCGTTTTCACTCTAAGAGAAGAGTTAAAGAAAGAAAGAAGAAAATGGGGGGAGGGGGGAGGATGAGAGAGGATTAGGACAAAAGGGGGGGGGGGGGGGAAGGGGGACCGACTTGTTCCACTTCTGCTAATTTAAATGGTTTAGGTGGCAGCTCTCCAATCCAGGGGGCCCGCGGCAGCCAGTTGTGGGCATGGTCGGGGGAGCGGAATAGTTCCGTCTGCCACCCACGCGGCCACTTCTTGTGAGTCTCGGAGCTGATTCCAAGTGTACCACACCGTCAGATATTTGTTATATTTCATCTCATCTCTAGCATATAGCTCTTCTAGATGTCTGATTTTATCTAAGGCTTCCAGCCACATTGTCCGAGAAGGTGGGACTGTGGATTTCCATTTTCTGGGAATCACCTGTCGTGCTGCTAATATGAAAAATCTCAGTAGTGAGCTTTTGGCCTGCGCCACTGACCCGGGGAACATAGATAGTAGTACTAATTCCGGGGTTAAATGCGTTTGGCCGCCACTGACCCACGCGTGGAGAGCCCCCACCTCTTGCCACAGAGGGCCTATCAGTGCACATGCCCACCATATATGAGTATAGGTACCTTTCTCCGATAGGCATCTCCAGCAGACATCCGGACATTGGGGGCAAAATCTGGCCAGCCTCTCCGGGGTCCTGTACCATCTCGTGATGATCTTGTAGTTTAGCTCTTGCATTTTACTCGAGATGTTTATTTTGTAAGTCAGTATGTAGGCCTTCTTCCATGACTCCTCTGTGTATGTGGCTTCCAGCTCTCGCTCCCACGCCCCCTCTAAATCCCTTCCTCTATCCCGTGAATCCTCTTCTATCAAGAATTTATATAATTCTGAGATTTTTTGTTTTTTCCCCCGGTTATGTATGAACTGCTTCTCGAATGGTGTCATGGGCACGTTTACCTCCTCGGGCCTCCCCAGGGATCTTATGTAATGGCTTAATTGGAGGTACTGGTACCATGCTCCAGCCGGGGGTCCCCGATCTCCCACCACCTCCCTCAGGGGCCTAAGTCCCTCTGTCCCCAACATGTCCCTCACCCTAGGGATCTCTGTTGGCCGTGTGTCAGTCATCATCTTTGTAAGGGATGAGCCTTTGAAGAAAAGTGGAATTCCTGCATTGCCCGGGTGTAGTTTTTTTTAAATGGGGTCATTTGTAGGGGGTATCTATCATTCTGTGAGCCTTTGCATTCTTGGCTTGATGCAGGAAAATAAAATGTTCCTCAAAATGTTGTTAATTAAAGTTAAATTTGTACGTCTCCTAAATGGTTAAAAAAAAAAACTAGTTTTTTGAATGTGCGTCCAGAATAAAGTAAATGTAATTATATATCTTATTAAAAATGTGTACAGTATGTTTGCACATATTTGACATATTGCAGTTGAAAATGTGAAAAATATCTTTTCCCCCAATTTTAGTGCTTTTATTAAATACCCACATTCTATGGGTCTGTGTTTACCACCTAAATGAAGTACAATATGTGGCAAAAAACAGTCAGAATCACTTGGATATGCAAAACCTTTATGGAGCTATTCTTTGTTAAAGTGACACATGTCAGATTTCCAAAATTTGGCCTGGTCATTAAGAAGCTGCGCTAAACGCTGTACAACACTCCTATTCATTTTAATGGAGCTGTTCACGCAAGTGTCAAAACGCAGCGTTTTGACAGCGATGCATGTTCTATCTTCGGCCATTTTCAGGTCTGCATTGCCCATTGAAATGAATGGGCAGCTGTTTGAGCGTTGCTGAAAACACGGTACAACTTGTTGCCGCGTTTTGGACAGCGCTAAATGCCAGCGCTAGCTGCAGGACCTTTGTTTAGTTTTTTTTTTTTTTAAGTGATTCTCACCTGGCAGGTGCCATCAGGGTTTCCACGGTGCAGGCTCCCGTCCACTTATCGCGCCAACAGAGCATCTTCTGCTAGAGATAGAGATTGCTGTGACTGGCTGATTCGGATGTGATTGACCGCCCTTTCAGCCAATCGCAGCTAGCAATGAATGGACCAATCTTGGCCATTCATTCAGAGCTGGCTGTGATTGGCTTATGTGGGCTGTCAATCAGCTGACTCAGCCAATCATAGAAATCTCTTGCTAGAGGCGGGGATTTCCAATTGCTGTCATTGGCAAAAGATCCCCTGCCAGCTTGACAAGTGCAGGGAAGGCTGCATGGAGGTCCGGAGACCCCGATGACTCCTTCTAGGTGAGTATTGATTTTTTTTTTTTTTATTTCTTTTCAGCATCATTGACTGCCTATTCTGCTGTGCTGAAAACGCAGCCAAAATGCTGGCATAACGCATGCCAGCGCTGCTGAAACCGGTCTGGATCTGCAGTAAACGCAGCGTTGAAAAACCCTGCGTTTCTTCAAACTCCTGTGTGAGGAAGGCCTAAGGGGTTAATTTAACAAGCAAGCCTAACACTCCCAGGTTCAGCTGTGTTCAGTGCTGCAGCACTCTGTCTCCCCGTGACATAGCATTTACAGGCTGCTGCAGCCTGTAAATAATATGTCACAGGGGTGACCCGGAGCCGGAAGAGGGGAGTATAGGCTTCTTTGTTATATTAACACATGGGGAGCCTGTCTGCATAAAAATTAAATACATCAGATAACTAAATCTTCCTTAATAAGGAGATAACTGCTGGTTTTGGAAAACCGCTTTGTGTAGTTTATGGTGCAGCTCTGGTATGGAGGTACATGGGCTCATTTAATAGAGAGTTGGCCTATCCCCAATTCCCCACTTGCTTCCCCACAGTCCTTGGAGGTAGTTCGATGGTAACAAGCTATGTATAATAACCACCGATTGCAGACTACTGCAAAGGATTTCTCTCCCTCCTTTGTGAATTGCTCTTTAGGCTTTGTCCATATCTGTATTGGAGGCTCCGGTTGGACATCTGGTGCCCGGTGTTTACGTCATCACACCGATCCAGCTTTCTGTTTTCTTACTCGCTTGACAGAAAACGGAACCCTAATGTGAACAGTGTCTTATTCAGATGACTGGATGGACTGTTGGCTAAACCTACATTTATGTGATGTTTGAAGCAATGACCTTTTTGTGGCAAGATTTAAAGGGGTTTTGTCAATACGAAAATTCTGCCATCATCTGGGCCTGGTGTAAAATTAAAAAACAAAGCCTGCTCATCTCTCCGTGGCCTCCCTGGATGCAGCTCCCATGGCACTCTCAGGCGGAAATCAGGTGACCGCTGCGGTCCCAGACTTCTTGCATCATGGTGCCTAGGATATGAGCTCTGGTGCCAGAAGTTCCGATGGTGACACTGCAACCTCTGAGTACCCGCATTGGTCACCTAACTTCTGCCAGGCCCTTCCGCAGAAAGCCAGGGCTGTGGGAGCCTCTGAGCTGTGTACAGTGGCACTGAGGAGAGGTGAGTCTCTGTTGTTTTGTTTTTTTTGTTTTGTTTTTTTTCTTCCCCCTGAAATATAGGGCAGTTTTTTTAAATATCTTTTTTCCACTAACTTCCCCCCCCCCCCCTTTTTTACTTACTGTATAAACTCGAGTATAAGCCTAGCTTTTCAGCACTTTTTTTGTGAAGAGCCCCCCCTTGGCTTATACTCGAGTCAGGGAAGGCTTAAAAAAACAAACTCGATACTCGCCTCTCAGCTGGCGTCTCTATCTCCGGCTGTGGTGCGACAGGATGCTGGAATTCTCTCCGCTGTCATCCCCCGACGTCCTCTTTGCTCAGCTCTTTTATCCCCCGCCGTCAGCGCTGTGTAAGTAAGAGCTGTGATTGGATCGAGCGTCAGCCAATCACAACCGTTGCTCGATCATTTACAGCCAATCAAGCTGCTTTAAAATTCGCCCTACTGTCATCTCCCTGCTCGGCTTTCAAATTCCCTGCCGTCAGTGCTGTGTAAGTAAGCACTGTGATTAGATCGAGCCCCAGCTGTGATTGGCTGGCGCTCAATCCAGTCACAGCGCTTACTTACACAGCACTGACAGAGCCAAGCAGAGAGGACGGCGGGGGATGACTGCGGGGAGAATTCAAGCATCTTGTCGCACAGACAGACGCCGGCTGGGAGGTTAGTATGGAGGTTTTTTTTACCTAGTATATATTCGAGTATAGCTCGGCTTATAATCGGGTTAATAAGTTTGACCATTTTTTTTGTGGTGAAACTTATTGTCTCGGCTTATACTCAGGTCGGCTAATACTCGAGTATATACGGTAGTGTGTTTTGTTTTTTTTTTTGTTTGTTTTTTTTAATTTTTTTAATTTTATTACCTTCATTTTAGCATAAATCTATTTGGAGGCCTTTTCTGTTAGCTTTTTGACGCCCAACCTCATTGTGACATTTATTGGATGCCGTGTTTACAGATTTTTCTAGAAGATGATCTCTCCGTACAGCGCACGACGGAGCCTGGCCAGCTCCTCTGCTGCATATCGGCCTTTATTGAAACTTGTAGTCCAGATATGAACTGTATAATTGTCCCCTGATGGTAATAGACTTTCACGTCAGCCTTTCATCTTTATTCTAGCTGATTATCTGAACAGATCTTTCTCATCATCCCTAATTAGAAAACGTTAATATTACATAAATCTAATTAGCACCAAGCACAGGCAATCGGACAGATGACACCGACATCAGTTATGTGAATTGAACCAATATTGTTCAACAGTGTTTGCCCTTGTGGCATTAAAACCAACAATTATGATCAACCATCTGATTATCTACTTCCAAGGCCTAACGTGATTTATAGTCCTATTAACCTATATGCATTATACGCGATCACCATACACAAAATAGTGTGCACCTCCCTTATCTGCAGTTCTTCCCCTGGTACGCTGCCCATTGATCCTTCTACAGCATCTCTTAGACATCATGAAGCTGTGGGAAATGCAGCCACCATTATTTTACAACTTTCTGTATAAATGAACCTACATAAACAGTTTAGTAACTGGGAACGCCTCGTACATCTTGTTCTCATCTCACGGCACATTCTTATCTTACCAATGCATGAATTCACAATGTTGCCAGGTGCTGGGCTCAAATCTTCCTTCATCTGCTTCTTGCTCTTGTCTGCCCATATCTTACATTAGTGATTTGCATTTTGGGAAGTAGTAGTACCTATACCAGGCTCTGTCTGCCTCGTACACACCACAATGGATTTAAAAGAAAGACACCTCTATGTGATTGAAGTATAAACTTTCAGCTTTAATTCAAGAGGTTTAACAAAACTATTACATTAAAGGTGTTGTGCCGTAAATATTACTTATAGGTACGTCAGCTCATAGTTTTAATCCATTTTTTTATGTTTAAACCTCTTGTAAAAAGTGGTTCTAATCCAGGACTGTTTGAATAGCGCCACCTGCTGTTTCTATTCTATGTCCAGTTCAATAATTGTTTGACTTGCTCTCTCTGTTGTGCCCAATGTCCATAGGCGGATTTGAATTGCGGGGCACCTGCATGGACGATCCGCAGTTAAAGCCACCCATAGAGAAACATGGGTGTCCGCAGCTGAATTAAAGCATACGGATTTGTTTTGCGGACCATTTGATCCAGGAAAGCAAACCACAGCATGCTCCATTTCAGTGTGGTCCCAGTTCCCACATAGACAGCTTCCATTGAAGTCAGTGGAAGCTGTCCGATCTGTGGCCTGTCCGTATTTCAATTGCAGATGAGCCGCGGATTCAACGGGTAAGCAGGAGTTTTCAAAAGAAAAACTAACTCCACTGCGCATGTGCAACGCGCTGGCCGGCGCTTTCACACACATCCGCAGTGAGGAAAATGGAAGACTCGGACAGGCACGCAGAAGACCCGGACGAGTAAGCAGTGTCCACGGCCGCGGGTAAGGTAGGATTCCGCTGCGGGCTTCCACATGCGAAATCCGATCCACCCGTGGACATGAGGCCTTATACTGGGTATGTGGAGGGTACCCTGGTGTGGTGAGCGGCTGCCTTTGAAGTTGCTACGTCTTCCCTGCTTGTCAGAAAGTACGATGAGCTAGTGCCTAACGCGGTCTCCCTCTCGTGACTTGAACTTTTTTTTTTTTCTGGATATGAATGGAGACCTGGCATTTAACTAGTGAACTGTGAAACATGCACTCCAGTATCTCCAAGCTTCTTTGTAGCTGATGCCAGTCTTGGTTATGGGAATATCTGCTGAGGGTTCTGGTCCCAGTTTTTTTTTTTTTTTTTTTCTTTTAAGGAACTTTTACTTGCCAGCATAATTAGCAAGCAGAGGCAGCTGGCACCGCAGGTGCCCATCTCGATGGTACTTCACATTGCACAAGTACAGAAACAGAGAAACCATCATTATCTATGTATTTATAGGTCACACACAGTTTAATACACCCTCACCTCATAAATAATTGTCTCCTTCTCTTGTAGGGTTTGCTGGCTTTACGGCAGTGGTGGCTTACGGCCTTTATAAACTCCGCAGCCGTGGGGACCAGCCGATGTCACTACACTTCATTCACATGAGAGTCGGTGCCCAAGGATTTGTTGTCGGAGCCATGACCTTCGGTAGGTTAGGCATATGGCTTGTCTAACATTTGCAATTCATCATTAAATGAAGACTTTTTCAGTGTGTGAATATCTGAAAGTTGCAGCCCCTCTGTCACAATGCTGCTCTTCCCGTTATTTTAAGCACTGGAGCGCTGTCATTACTTGGCACTCAGCTGCCACTCCGAAGGAGATAGATAACTGCATGGCAGTTCAATATCACTGTCACCTGATGAATATATGGAAAACGTTTGGCATGTATCTTATATTTAAATGTTTTTATTAGCTCTTTTCTGTATTATGAGGGGTTAACTGGTATTCTATTGGTTGGAATACAGAGACCTTATGAATATGAATGTTCAGTAAAAGATAACAAATGTTTTCCATATAGCTCAACTAATCCAGGCCCCCCTCCTAGAACACTCCTATATGGTGGTTATTGGCGGGTTTTCCACCATCGCTCTCTCCAAGTACCAGCAAGTTCATTTAAAGGACTCCTTATTAGCTTCTTTTACCCGTCGAGGCAAAATTTCAATGAAGCTTTCCCAAATTAAAAAAAAAAAAAAGGGTTGAACTTGCGCTCCTTTAGCTAAGGTTGCTTCTGCCCAATCCATGTGCATGAGGAAAGATAGTTTTTCCATAAAAAGCCAGAAGGGAGGGGGGAGATGCGTCAACCCACGCCTGCAGGATTGTTTTAACCCCGGCCATAGCCACCATGTGTAATAGTTTTCGACTGCCTGATGTGCATCTTGTTTCGTCTTGATATGTGTGGCAGATATGTTCTAAAGAACATTGGGCCTAATTCCATGAGGTCCATAATGAGCACTGGTCATTATATAACTTACGTTTTTCTTTTTATATGTTTAATAATACGTAAAACGTCCACAAAAAAAGGTAGAAAAGGATTCGTGATGGATCCGTACTGATAGTTTCTTACGATATCCTTTTGATCGCTTTTATTTACTAGCTAGAATATTACACTACACTGTGTTTGCTGTCAAATAGCGAGGATTGAAAATGCATGAATGAACAGAGCTTAGAGATTTGAAAGAAATACCTATAAGCTTTTTAAGATACTAGACATTAAGCTCCAGAAGATTTCTAGAAAAATAGAGAGCTAGAGCGACACGGGGACTTTGGCCACTATACAAGATTGCAGTGTAGCCCTGTGACATAAGTAATGGAAGTCAATGCAGTTGCTTTGCAGCACACAAGCTATTGCAACTTGCCGATCACAAGCGGTTAGATTGCTTGCAATCAGCAGGTCATTGTCTTGGCAACGTCTACACCGTAACGCAACCACATTAAATACCCCTACCTCGTGATGTTACACTGCAATCTCTGTCTGTGTGACCTGTGTTTCGGCTAAAGTTAAAAATAAATCTTATTTCTATAGCACCAACTTTTTCCGCAGCGCTTTCAAGTAATTTATTTATAACACCCCTCCTAGCTGGGTACCCCTTTTACCAACCTCTGAGGGATGGAAAATTGAGTCGACCTTGAGCCGACTACCTGAACCATGCAAGTATAAAACTCGCAACCTTCAGGTTATGAGCAAGAGCTTAGGACTGCATTTCTGTTGCCTTAGGACTCTGAGGGGTGGGAGAGGGATCCTAGGGTTGAATGCAAACAAAGATAACATCTGTGTGGAGTTTGTACATTCTTTCCATGCTTGTATGGCTTTCCTCTAGTTTTACAACTCTCCAAAACCTAGTGATGGCTTAACCCTTTCCAATCCACTGTCTGACCTCTGAAGATATTATGATTTAAGGCTGTACAGCTCTGATGTTGGATGACATCCGTCAGGGTTCTCTTACTATATGTTGCCAGCCTCTCTGCTGTTGGAGCCTATCCAACGTGTCACCTCATGCAGTACTGGCTTTAGCCAACAGATAGCGCTGTTGTATAACGGCAGAAAAGAGTACGCCCCCTAGAAAAACCAGGATAGAAATTGGATTGGAAAGGGTTTAGTTCGCTTTCTTCTAATGTGGCCCTAATGTGTGAGACAGAGAAATCTGATTGTGAACCTCATTAGGGACAGAGGGCAGTGACGGCTATCTAGATTAGCGAATATTGTCTTGTTGGAGGATAGCTCATATAGCACTGTCCGATCCCATTAAATATTTATCCATGTATAAACCCATGAAGCTTTTAGGATTGTATGACACTCTCTCTCTTTTTCTGATTTAGGTATAATGTATTCCATGTACAGCGAATATATCAAGCCTAGGTTTGTAGACAACTCTGAAAAGTAAGGAATGAAGTAAAAACAGAGCCTGGTGGGAACATTCAGCGTCATCGAAGACCTGTCTGCTCGATCTTCTCGGCCCTGGACAAGCTTCTTAGTACTGTGTTTTTGTAACAGTTTGATCACTAGTTCATTTATCTAGACTTTGTATCAATACTACAGGCAGTTTTGTTGACTGTGATAATTACATACTAGCAAATTATCGGGTGTTTTTTCTAGGTTTTTGTTGCAATCTGACTGAAACTTTTCCAATTCATGGTGCAAAATACTTCCAGTATTAAGTGAGCGGATGCGCTATATGGCACAGTAGTCTTCTATTTCTCTGATTTATGGAATCTCAATACTTGTATGTCCTTTCATGTGCAAGAATATTGCCTGTACTGTGGAGTAATTCAGGCTGTCCTGCTCTCTAGTCACAAGCTTTGCCAGGCGTAGATACTTTTCTATTGTCTTCAGTGCCTCTTTGTAAAAGTAGACAGAAGTCTAATGGTCCTAAAGGCCTCTAGTTAAATGCTCAGTGTGGCCTAAGATGCTCACTTGAATCTTGGATGGCTGTTATGTAGCTGAGAACACATTACATGAGTAGCCAAAAGTCTATAGATAAGCAATGCTTCTACCAAGTAGGATACAGTGCAGTGTAAAAGCACAATAGTATCTAGTGAATCGATTATCTAGATAATTACCTTTAAATCTCCGCATAAATACAATTAATTACAAAGTTAACTTTTTAAATTCAAAATTCTTTCTTTTATTTTAGACTGTTCATACGCAGGTCTTCTCTCCTCCTACCTGGATGGGAGTGTCCTTTCCCCATAGACACTTTTTGGGGGAAGCAGAGTGACAACTGTGTTTTTTTGCCAATGGATTCTCAGTTTTCAACGCTAGAGTCCTAGACTCATGAGTCTTTCTCATTATGGTGCCAGGTTTTGCCATTTAGAACCCGTTCCACACTTGAATCAATCCGTAAAGAGTCCTGGGTAGTTGCAAAGTGGTAAAGCAGATAGGACCGATTAGGGTTGTGCCTTCTCTCTGCATCGGCGCCTTCGCAGCCACAAGGTTTGCCTCTGCAGTGTGTTCACCCTAGATATTCTACTTGTGGCTCTTTTAATGCAGTAGCTCCTAGCCCTCTTCTTAAATGCACCAGGATAAGAAAGATCACTGTATCTAATTTGAAAAGTATGTAGTAATTATTTCACCACTTACTTTTTCAGGTAAGCTGTTTCTGATATCCACCATACAGGTACAGGACGGTGATGGGTCAGCGGGTATCCGTTGTAATGACCAATCCTGGCTGTTTAACTCTTGAGATGTTGTGGCCAATAGTGGTTAGACATAGAGAAATGGTACCCTCTGTCACCCCATTGCTAGGGGAAAAGGCCTAATAGTCTGTCAGTTTTTACACTGGCAGGCATAATACACTGCAGTACAGAAGAATTGTGGTGCGCTATACCAGCAATTAGGAAAATGGATGTTTAAGACCTAGTGTGACTAATACTTTATTTTTTTTATCAAGTCCTTTTTTTTTTTTTCTTTATTTCTGGGAGGAAAAAAATCTATACATAATTGGTGTTGCCTGATTCAGCCCAAATATCAAATTATTTATCTTGCATAGTGAATATTGGAATAAATAAAATGTAAGAATTATGGAATTGTGTGTTTCCTCCCTATGTGAGCTGTCCTCTCTAATAACTTAGGATACTTCTCCACTTTTCTGTACAGCCTCCTCATTGCTGTAACTTGAAACATTGCTCCGCCCCATTTTTCCCCCAGTGTTCCATCAGATCTATATCCGATTCCACGGGAAAGCCAACTAGGTGAAGGAGTTAAGGTGCTTTTAGACAGTATGATGATTGTTCAAACAAGCAAAAGTGAAAATTAATGTTTGTCTAAACGCGAGTCAACGGCTGAAGAGAATCATTCGCTTTTTTTGTTCATTTTATGCAGTCCTAAAAATCCCGGTTGGCTTGTTCACTTATCGTTTGGTTTACCCAGCGTCCATTCAGGCTTTCACATTCACTTATATAGCAAATGTGAAAGACTGAACGATGTTTGTTTCAACGAGCCAACGATGACTTTGCCTATCTAAACAAACTAAGAGTGAATGAGCTAGCGATGATGTCGCTCGTTCACACGAGGATCGTTTCGTCTAAAGCAGCTTTACACACTATGCGGCAGGAAGTTTTAAAGAAGACTCTTTAGAAAGTTGCTAACTTGCATTTGGGAAGCAACTGAAAAATTACAAAAAACAAACTGTAAGGCTGTCTATGGCTTCTAAAACACATCCTCATAAGGTGCTACCAAGCTCTTGCCGTTGTCTGCGCTAGGGCGTGATGATCGATCATTGTCGGATCACTGATTTCCTCTGCCTATACTTGCTCAAAACAATGTGTTCATATCTGTTTAGTGCCGGGAGTACTTAAAACTACACGACCTCTGCAGTGAGACATTACTATATTGTAATGTACAGACACTATGTACATATTGGGGATGGGGGGGGGGAGAAAATTTATTTTTGCCAATGTGGCCCTTTTTTAAGGTTTGGAAAACCCCTGTGGTGCGACTTGTGAATTTACCAGTGAGGCTATCTATAGATTTTTGGACAAGGGCACAGGAAGCTTTAATGCATTCCTTTTATTAAAGTTGTTGGCATATTTTTCCCTACATTTCCCAACTTTATTGGAACTCGGCCCACTCTTCACATATTTCCCCTAAATGTGGTTTCACTTTACCTTGCCCTGCAGCAGTGCGTATTCAGCATCTTTGAGAACAAACAATTTTATTGGGTATTTTTCATACCTTTTTGTATTATATGCATGGGTCCCTATGGCTTTGTTTTTGAACCAAATAGAAATAATCCTTTTAAAGTGGTTTTATGGGGTAAAAATACAGGTGACCGATCCGTAGTATAGGTGGTAATATGTGATCAGTGGGGGTCTGCCAGTCAACTGTTTGAAGAGGCTGTTGCACAGCCTGTGAGGTTATGTTAATTGGTCACATGGCTTATGAGCAGCTCAGTCCCATTCATGTGAATGGGATTAAGCTGCTATACCAGGCACAGCCACTTTCATATGTACGGCACTGTGCCTGGTAAGCAGTGAAGTGGCTGCTGCACTTGCCCGATCACCACGGCCATTTCAAACACCTAATTGTCAGAGGTCCCAGACAATTGGATGTTTGATGTGGGTTCATGTGGGCAGCACTAGCCAGTCAGAGCAGCAATGGTAGCCTTGTTGATGCAGTTTCTATAATGCCTCCTGATTTAGTACCTACATAACTGGCTTAAGGACTGTACATTATAGTATTCCTGTCTGCTCTAGCCTTGACACTACTACAATAATTATAATCCACTTGTAATGACTCAAATACTATATCACTGTGAGAGTGTTAACTTTGTTTTTAGCCTGTATTGTTTGATTTGTGCACTGATTAAATATCATTAACTTACATAATATGGCTGCATTGTCTCATCGTCTGCAATCATGATGGATTCCTGTGTATATAAAAAAAAAAAAAGCAAAACACCGCTTCATTCATATTATATAGTCACTTTTATTAATATTTTAATTAGCCCTCATTTTATTTATTTTTTTTCTAGCTTTTTTTTAAATGCCAATTTAAGGCACATTGACAGCCACTGTCTCCTCCAGTGGGTAGTAAGGATTGTCTGTCTGCCACAGAAAGCTACATGATACAAAACACTTCCGCCGAGAACAGATTTTATTTTTCTTATTTCACAAAAATGACATTTGACCTCATTTTAAAAGTAAAAAAAAAAAAGGATGTCCAGAAGTGCCGACATGGCGGCATGTGAAAAGTTTATTATAACTTCTGGGTGTGGAAAGAAGCCGAAAATTGCAAACCTCTTCTAATTTTTTGGCACTTTAGGATGGCTCCTTTTTTAAATCTTATAACGCTTTGTATAAGGCCTCATGTCCACGAGCGGGTTGGATCCTGTGCAGGGAATCCCACCCTGCCTGTGGCCGAGGATTATTTTACCTGTTGCGGGTCTTCTGCGCCCCGGCCGGATCGTCTTTCTTCTGCACGGTGAATCTGTTCCAGCACACATGCGCAGTAGGAGTTGTTCTTTTTCAAACTCCTGCTTTTCCGCGGGATCCGCTGCATTTCTGCAATGTCAGCTGCGGTGTGCCGTGGGTCGGACGGCTTCCATTGACTTGAATGGGAGCTGTCGGTGCGGGATTCTCAGAAAAATACAGCATGCTGAGATTTTGTTTTCTGGACCAAAAGGTCTGCAAAACAAATCTGCTTCCTTAAACTATTTTGCGGCTTCCCATGATTCCCTATGGGCAGCTTGATTTGCGGATCTCCCACTCGGGTTCTGCAAATCAAACCTGACCGTGAACATGAGGCCTAAGGCTGGATTTACATGGCTGCGAAAGATGCAGCTCTATGCAATTGTGCGATGCACAGAACTTGTGTGTTGTAATAACATTAATTTACATGGGAAGCATATAGTGCAAGATGGGAAATCTGCAGAAGGCCCTATTTTCATGTAAGTCTCGCTTGAGAATTCCACGAGTGAATTTGAGTTTCAAAATTTTCACGGGTGATCTGCAGTTCAAGCCGCCCACTTCATTTCACACCTGCAAATTTGACTTTAAATGATCTCCCACGTGGATAAAAAAAAGAATCACAGCATGCTCCATTTTATCACGGATCACGTGCACATGTGGCTCCATTCATCGCCGTGGGAGCTTAGGATCCGCAAATACATTTTAAATTCATTTGCGGATTTGAAGGTTAAAATCAATTAGGGAGGTGGGGAAAAGGCTGGCAGCTAGTACTTATTCCTGAGCAGTAGTAACTTGGACATTCAGAATATATTATTCTTAAAGGAGTTGTCTCATTAAGACTTCGCTCACTTTTTGGCATTTCCATTTGTTTTCCTGCAGTTATGGGCAAGGGAATGGAAACCACTTGCCGAATGGCTCTGTCTTTGGCTGGAACCAAATAGGACCCGCTGCTATAATGGGGTGCGTTCCGTTTCCGGTCACTTGTCCTGCATTTTACTGAATAAAATGGCCCTAGTTTGTCCTGTATTATAATTAAAATTGGCGTTGGAGGCTTAAGACATCCAATTTCCATGTAGATGTCATGGAGGTGTAGGGTGGGAGGGAGTCTTCCAGTTGGTCTTGCCTTTTTATAAGTAATAATGGAGAACTTCTATGTAACAGTGGCGGCTGCTTTCATGCATCCAGCTTGTCCATGCTTTATACAGTCATTGGTTTCAATGGCTGCAATGTAGTACTACATGCAGGAAAAGGTATGACTAAGTTTCCGGAGTGACTAGTGGTAGACCTGTACAGGGGGAGAGGAGCCAGCTCACAAGTCAATGGGAATGAGAGAGAACATGACTTTTTAAAAGCTGCTTATGCAGTTGTGTAGTGGAGGTGGTTCTAGTGGGGTGTAAGCTTTTCCGAAGAGGTACGTTTTCAGGACACTTTTAAAAGTTTTGGATGGTGGGAGAAAGAAGAGGAAGGTCTTATAAGAAAAGTATTAGGTAGACCATGTAGGGAGGGGCACAGAGAGGGGCGATAGAGGAACAAGGAAAGTGGTGGAGAAACCGGGCAGCACAGTTAAGAGTGCAGAGGAGGAGGTTGCCGTTGTCTAGGTGGGATATGAACAAGCAAACTTGTACACAACTTATGTCAGGTTTGCTCGTTTATCTTCTGTATGGGGTTTTACTCTGTAAGGCTACATTCATACCAGCAAACAAGATAGCTGCGAAGAAACTCTGTCCCGATATCGTGCTTGCCAACGTGCGGTTTACCTGCGAATGCAAGGTATTTTTCAAGCAAAAATGTCTTGCTTCTGTGAAATTGCAATTCTCCCGTGTGCGATAGAGGATCCAAAGTGTTTCCCATCACACTCACATGCGCATCGCACGGCATGCAGGTGCCATGCGATGTCTTTAAAGCCCCACTGAAAACAATGGGCAATATGTTCCAAGGAACATGAAAAAATAGGGCTCGCAGCGTTGGAGTTCATATTCGCACGAGTTTTAGGCTGCTTTCACACGGGCGACAAAATTGCTTGATTTTTTTTTTTTTTTTTCCCCGCGATGCGACACTGCTACAAATCACGTATATGTGAGGCCCATGCTCTCCTTCACATTAGCGATGTTTTGTAGGCTGCTACCTTGTGAGAGAAAAAAATCACGATTAGCGATGTTTTGTAGCCCATGTTTTCCCTATGGAGCCTTCCTTTGTGTTGCATCACACAAAATCGTGGTTTTCATGCCGTGCGATGCAACTTCTACAGTGGGAAGTCCTACTGTTTGTCCCTAAAATAAGCCCTAGCTGCATAAAAAAAACCAACCAAAAAAAAAACATCACCTAACAGGCGCTGTCTGCTCCACCGCATTTCTCCTCCCGAAGCTCTGGCACACTTGTCTGCAAGCTTCAGACAGCGCTTTCTTGGCTCAGCCAATCACAGCCATTCAATGCGCTGGCTGAAGACTGCAGACAAGTGCGCCGGAGCTTCAGGATAAGTGCTTTTCTTTTTTTTTTTTTTTATGCAGCTATGGCTTATTTTCAGGGGAAGGGCTTATATCTCAAGTATATCTGCAGTTACACTTGTAGCTGCATATTCCACCTGGAGATCAAAAGTGACAGCAGCTGGGAGACCAAGCAGTCTGATTGTTTAGACAACCAAACAAGGCTAGAAGCGTCTCCTGCATTATACTTGCCTACTGAATGCAACCCGACCCCCAGGTTCCCTGACTGCAGTCCCCCTGTTATAATAAACACCTAGCACGAACCATTATACATTTATGGCTCTGGCGCTGTGCCTGCACTATCTGCAGTCGGTATCTGCTGTAGATCGCAGTAGACACACAGCAACTATTGCCAGAATTGGAGATAACTGATCCCAGCCATTTCACCTATCGGGCTCCATTGCCAATTGCAATAGCAGCATCTAAACAGTCAAAGGGAGGAGGGCTCCCTTTGTCACCCCTCCTAAGTGATTGTGCCATTAAGTTTCCTTGGCAGTCAGAAACCTAAAGCCCTCAGGTATACCATCTATGTGTGCCCATTTTTTCTTTTTTTTTTTATTCTGAAAGACACATTACACTTCAAAACAGACGTATTGCAGTGTAATATTGAAGTGATCGCTGGGTGAACAGCCAAACAAAGTCCAAAAAATAATGGCAGAATTAGTGTCATGTAGAATTATACCAAAAACAAGGCCTCATACAGCTATGTCAATGGAAAAAAATATGGCTCAATACAGTGATATAAAAAAAAACACAACAAAAATACCCGTGCCCTTAAGGCATTAAACGTCAAGGGATCACAAGCATAACTAGAGGTACATTCCTGCCCTTAAGGCAGTGTTTCCCAACTCCGGTCCTCAATGCACCCCAACAGCTCATGTTTTCAGGATTTCCTGAGTATTGCATAGGTAATGTAATTCTTGTGAATGCCTCAGACATTGCCAGAGGTGTACTTACTATAGGACATCCTGAAAACATGACCTGTTGGGGTGCCTTGAGGATCGGAGTTGGGAAACACTGCCTTAAGGGCTCACTCACACGGGTGTATATCCCGTGCACAACACACGGTGGATGGAGGCAATGAAACTTAATGGACTTTCATTCTTCCATGCACACCTGTGTGTGGGCATTGCTTATTGATATGCAGGAGAAATAGATGGCAGCATGCTCTACCTCTCTGCGTATCCTACATATGGGTTGCATAAGAAACCTTGTCTGTACGCATGCATTCCGTATGGACAGTGTTTCCATTCGCAACCCGGCTCTGAACAGAGTGGGGAATTTAAAAGAAAAAAAAAATCACATGGCGCCCTCTTGTGACCGTGTCATTCTTGGGCATGCACAGTGCCATATGCAACCCAACACGGTCTCTGGCAGCTGAGAATCGCAGTGCTGTACGCATGTGTCTATGTGAATGAGCCCTAAGAGTTGACTATCAAGTCTTACAGTACCGGTACAGCAGAATATAGTGATTACCATATTACAGAATCACTTCACATATTCAGTTAAAATGAAATCCTACAGTTCATATTTAGTAGTCAGAATGCATGTAAATGACGCATTTATAATACATTGGCATTATTGGTGCCCCTTTGTGCCCCTTCCTCTTGTCATGCTATGTAGGATATTTTTGCCTTTTTAACGCCAATCGGGAAAAATAAACATTCTATGAACTTTTTCTTTACAAAGATGTCCGCATTATAAAGGCTTTCAAGAACACGAGCTTCATGTCACTTTCACACAGCAGTAGTTTTGTTCAATATTTTACATTAGTATTTACACGCAAGATTTGCGCGCATCCACCATATTTGTAGGGCAAAAACCATAGTGCTACAAATCTTTCCATTATACTTTTCCTCTGTTTGTTATACTCTTAAGGGTGCATTCACATGAACGTATATCGGCTCGGTTTTCACACCGAGCCGATATACGTTGTCCTCGTGTGCAAGGGGGGGGGGGGGGGGGGGGGGAGGGTGGAATAGCCAGAAGCAGGAACTGAGGCTCCCGCCCCCTCTCTGCCTCCTCTCCGCCCCTCTGCACTATTTGCAATGAGAGGAGGTGGAACGGGGGCGGGGCTAAAGGCTGTGAATTAGCCCCGCCCCCGTCCCGCCTCTCCCCATTGCAAATAGTGCAGAGGGGCGGAGAGGGGGGCGGGAGCACAGTTCCTGGCCCTGGCTCTTCCATCCCCCCCCCCCCCCCTGCACACGAGGACAACGTATATCGGCTCGGCGTGAAACCCGAGCCGATATACGTTCGTGTGAATGCACCCTAAGGCCCATTTACACGGAACGATGATTGCTCAAACGACAGTTTGAGTGACAGCTTTGAGTGATCATTTTACATAAACTAATAAGTAGCTACTCAGCTAATTAGGAGCAATTAAGTGTGCAAACAAATCCTTAGCTGAAAGCAGTTATTAGCCCGACGGCTCATATCTGCTTTCAGCTCCTTTGTTCTCCAACGGGAAACAATGCTATTAGTACTACCCGCAGAGAACTGCTGATAAGGCTGAATAACAATTTTTAGGTTGGACTGAATTTAACGATCAGCTAGCAGTGTACGAAAAGGGCACGATAGCCGCACATTTAGACGCAACGATTATTGCTCAAATGATCGCTTTTTAGCGATTTTTGAACGATCATCGATCCGTGTAAATGGGCCTTTATATATCTCTCAGAAATACTGATGCAAAATAGTGCTGTCTTTAGGTATGTTAACATGGTTACATTTTGATACAGATTTGACACCGATTCTGCATTAAATTCACACCACATGGGAATCTGCACTGTAGTCTATACGCCGTAGATTGTTTTTCTGCAATTGAATTTCAGATCCGCACGTGTAAAAAGTGCCATGTCGCTTCTTGAGGCAGAGTCCACACCGGAAATTCTGTATGTGGATTTGCCCATTAAAAAAAGGGTTAAATCTGCATGTCAATATACGGCCACATCTATGCATAGCTGCGGCAGACGTCATCGGGTCAGCTGCAGAGTTCTGTAGCAGTTTTCAGGATGCATTCAAAAGGATAATAAGGCTTGACAAAGACCCGGTTACTTTGGGTCGAAACGTCGCTATTTTTATGGCTATGAGGTGTACATAAGACATGCTTATGCATAAAAATCTTTAAGCACCAAATCTGCTGCCCGATCCTTCTTTTATTCAGGATGCATTCACACATAGATGATTTGGTGCAGATCCGCAGCAGCTTTCACACTTTTGGTTGAATTCAAATGACAGGGTGTGAAATCTGCACATCTACAACCCAATCCTCAGTGAATCATGTGAATGCACCCTTGGAGGTGGAATCCACTGTGTGAATATACCCCTACGCTGCATGTCTTCCAACTAAAAATATGGAAATGCATCGCTTTAAAAAAAAAAAAAAAATACAGTAAAACTGTCTCTAAAAATATAAAATAACTTTGGGATTCAACAACCCCCCCAATCCCCTCTTGCCAGTGAAACTCTTACGTATAGCCAACAATCAGAGATTGGCTGTTTATTAACGTCATGCATCACTTGCAAATCATCAAGTGACGTATAACTGGCTTCTCTGGATAATACTATAATATACGAATTTCAATTTAAACCCCCTCCACTTCCCCATAATCCAATGTGTGTTGATCACACAAATAGCTACTATTCATAATTTACATGATACAGTCATAACATTTTCAGAACCTGCACACCTCATCTAACCGGTCTTCACAATGATTCTGCTTTTCCCACTGAGCTGATGGGTTGAAGTCATACCTGTAGCAATCTGGCAGAATGGGGTCATTATGACAAGACATTGGCAGATCTCACATACTGAC
This sequence comes from Eleutherodactylus coqui, assembly GCF_035609145.1. Classification (NCBI taxonomy): domain Eukaryota; kingdom Metazoa; phylum Chordata; class Amphibia; order Anura; family Eleutherodactylidae; genus Eleutherodactylus; species Eleutherodactylus coqui. The sequence goes on along the minus strand of NC_089837.1, from coordinate 469,316,628 downwards.
TCTGATCAAGTAAAAAAGTGCTAAGAGTATAATAAATATCAGCAGAGCTATTTCATTGATCATATTCGCTATTGAGTCCATCTTCAACTAGTATCGTGTCCCAAAAGGTTGGACATGGCACCTCCTTGTTGCCAAGTTCTCCTGGATGTGGCTCTAGAAAGAATGATCTTCAGAACAGGAACGAGTGTGCCATGTGACCCCCATCATCATCGGGATGGGGATACATCTTCCTTCTCCATATTGTTTAGGAGGAAGAGCTCCGGATAGGTGGTCAACCCCAGGTTATACTGTAAGAGAGGAAGAAAACGCGCATGAGAAGCAGCACAGGCAAACAAACTACTCCATGCATGTGACTGAAGGTAAGGGTGCTCATGAGAGGATGTACTAACGTGCATTCCAAAATATGTCAAAAGAAATATGACCTACAGTCCCTCGATATGGGAACTAATGCAGGATGTATACTGATTTGGCTTTTGCACTTTAGGCCTCGTTCACACGGGCTAAAAAATGCATGTATGTGAAGCCCATGGTCTCCAATGGGTTCTTTCAGGCTACATGTGAAAGAACTAGAGATGAGCGATATACTCGCTAAGGCACATTACTCGTGCGAGTATTGCTTTAGCCGAGTATCTCCCCGCTCGTCTCTAAAGATTTGGGGGCCGGCGTGGGTGACAGGTGAGTTGCGGGGGGGTGGGGTGGGGGGGGAGAGGGGGAGAAAGATCTCCCCTCCATTCCTCCCCGCTCTCCCCCGCCGCCCCCGAATCTTTAGAGACGAGCGGGGAGATACTTGGCTAAGGCACTACTCGCTCGAGTAACGTGCCTTAGCGAGTATACTCGCTCATCTCTAGAAAGAACCCATTGGAAATCATGGTGTGAAAGAGGCCTAAGGCCTCGTTCAGACTCGCCTGGTTTACACACTGCTCGTCTGAACGAGGCCTTAAGGCTATGTGCACTTTATGGGTTGACAAGAAGAGAGAGTAAAGAAGCTTACAATTGCAGGATTAGACTACACAGGTTTTGCTTGTGGTCTGTAACCACAAAGACACATGTCTGCATTCACACGGCCAAGAGTGAGTTGCGCCCGAGTTCTCAGGTGCAACTTGCATTGCACAGCCCACTGACCCCCAGTCTGAGTGCTGTGCGGGATGCGGGAAACTGCACATTACATGTCCTGTTCGCATGCGAGACTGGCACGAAAATATGGGCATGCGGTGATTTTTCAATCTCAGACTGTCGTTTAATGAAAAAATTGACACAAAAACGCCTGGCATCTGCGGGAAACTTTCGATTTCGCACTTGCCCGTGTGAAATAAGCCTGCGATTTTTCTGCAACTGCGATGCGTTTTTGCATTTATGTACGTATGGTTTTCATACACGTGACGTGCTTCCAATAGTTAAAATGGTAAAAATCGCACTCACATGCAAATTGTATCTACATGTGAGTGCAATGAGGTTTTTGTTTTTTCCCCCATAAAAATTAATGGGCAAATCGTAAGTGAAAATCACTCAAAAATAGGACATCCATTGGTCCAAGAGAAAAATTGCTCATGTGAAGAACCAGATAGCTTCTTTTCACGCATAGGTTTCGTCCATAACGCAATCGGAAAAAAATTATGCGTGAAACTCGCCCGTGTGAGTTGCTAGGCTGTTTTAAAGAATATGTGCAATGTTGCTTCATCTTCTATTGTAAATACATTGGAACAAACACAAAATGGTTGTAAAAGTGCGCATATCCTTGAAGGTTCCATTACACATACTGTACATATAGCAGTTTTAAGAACAGTATAGAAATATGAACATGCAGATATCCTACTTACACCATCCACTGTCACTATGTGTAATGAAAGCTTGTAAAACAGTAAAAACATCATATATTCATAGGAAGGCAACACACTATTATGGTAGAAACACCAGAATGCCCCACTAAGGTATTATAGAATATAATATACAGTATATACATTTTAGCCCGAGTTGGTGCCCTCATGTGTATGTATTATGTAACTACACACTATGCCTCAGACTCACTCATCATCACCATAGCATCTACAGCAAATTTCATGCCTCATATCATCATGCACACAAGTGGCACGAAGCAAAAACACAACCCTATAATGTAAAATGTACAGTCTTTCATCAATCATCTGCTGAGGTTCCATGACGACGGTTTCACAAAGTGGCAAGATCTTGATTAAACAATTCCAAACTTAAAGGAACTCTGTCCCCATGTTTTTGCAGCCTTCACTAAGAGCAGCATAAGGTGGCGCCTGCCACACTGATTGCAGTGATATTTCTGCTGTGTGTATCTAAGCAGTAGTTTTGGAGAAACTTGCATTTTATTACTAGCATCCAGATACAGAACTAGTCCTGCATATTCATGAGCTAAAGCCACCCTGCCATCCAGCCAATCATAAACTAGCACGTTTACATTGGTCATCGCAAGCTAATTTCGAAAAGGGAGAGAGGAGAACATAGCAGATTATCTCCCAATGCAATAAAGGATGGAGTATGTTGAACAGTTTCTGGCTGCTCCCATACATGCTATACTGTGGGCCAATCCTGCTGCCATCCGTGGGATTGGCTGACCATGAATATGGTCAGTTTTAGGGTGGATTCAGACGACCGTATATCGGCTCGGTTTTCACGCCGAGTCGATATACGGTGTCCTCATCTGCAGGGGGGGGAGGATGGAAGAGCCAGTAGCAGGAACTGAGCTCCCGCCCCCTCTCTGCCTCCTCTCCGCCCCTCTGCACTATTTGCAATGAAAGGAGGGGGGGAGCTAAGCTATGCAAATTAGCCCCAACCCCATCCCACCTCTCCCATTGCAAATAGTGCAGAGGGGGTGGAGAGGAGGCAGAGAGGGGGCGGGAGCTCAGTTCCTGCTCCTGGCTCTTCCATCCCCCCCCCCCCCCTGCAGATGAGGACACGGTATATCGGCTCGGCGTGAAAACCGAGCCGATATACAGTCGTCTGAATGCACCCTTAAGCAGTGACAGTGAAACAACTTCTCCTTGTGGGCCTCAGGACAATTTGTGTTGATTGGAACACTGGAAAAAGCTAAGTATGCTGAAGAAAGCCAATTCCTGAGCCGCAGAGTACCGTCTTATCCATAGAACGTAGAGGCTACAATATTATAGGTTTCTAGACTAAGAACCAGTTTGGTATTGGAGTGATGTTTATAGAATCCCCTACTAAGGATCACCCAAACGTCTAATTTGATGATTCTTCATCCTAAGTGAGATCCAAATTTTGCTAACAAAGTTCTTGGGTCTCGGAATTTTGATGCAGATTCCACATAATTTTAGCAATCTACTGAATGCTATAAAAATCCGCACTGTGGTTCATGGTACTTGGATTGTGTAGTTTGCTGATACAGGTGGATGTAACCAGTTGACAGGTGCTAAATCCAAATGTGGATCAGCATATAAACCCTGAGGCTCAGTCGCAGAGTTCTGCCACAGATTATGGATTTGCGGAAGGAAAATCCTTGCATATTAATGTAGCAGCATAGTGGATGAGAGTTTATTTTTAAAAAGTGTATGAATTGACATCCACTGCGGATTTTACATTTGCAACATTTCAATTATTGCTGCAGATTTCCCCCCATTATTATCCATAGAGTGAAATCGGCAGCAAATCCATACCAAAAGTCACATGGCTTGGTTTCGCAAACGAAGATTTAAGTAAGAGGCTGTCCATGTCTACTGCAGGATCACTGGCGGCTGTAGTGCTTTGTGCTTGGATGCAGACGTGGACATACCTTACAAGCCTTAGTGGTGGAATGTGTATGTGGAGTACAGTATGCACAGTACTGACACCACCCTTTACACCCGGGGTTCATCGGCCTAATGAGCCAGGATGGTGACAGACAGGTCCTCAGGTCGCAGGTTTTTATATGTGTTGTCCCTTTCTTAGGCTACTTTTAGGTCGATTTATCGTTTGAATGAGCGAGTGATGTCATCGCTAGCTTGTTTGCTTGTGCACTCTGTTTAGACAGGCAGATACATTGATGGATCGTTCAATAATCATTCAGTCTTTCACATTCGTTGCATAAGTGAATGAGAACGACTGAACGAGCGCTGGTTAAAGCGAATGATAAGTGAACAAGTCAACTATGATTTTTAAACCTGCGTAAAATAAACTAATGAAAAGTGAACGGTTATCATGTGTTGTTTAGATGATCGTTCACTTTTGCTCGTGTCACAGCACATAAATGGTTACGTTTCAGAATCTAATAAGTGCATGTATTTCTTATGTGACTGGACTATTGGCCTTTATATAGAAGACTAATGCCAATGCTTTGTAGTGCCAGTAACAAGGATTAAAAGATAAGAGGAGTCAATAGGAAGAAAAGCCAAACTAACTTATGTTAACATAAACATATAGTTAGTCATCAGAAATAGTGTATAATGCGATAACAAGACCCTGATTGTAGCCATTTCCTTGTCTAGACGAGCCTTAAGATGGTTTTGTAGAGGTCAATAAGCCTTATGATCAATAATGTTTGTAAACTTTGTATGATAACGCCCTCTTTCTTTCATCATTCCATCTAAATACACTTTTAGGCTGGTTTCCAACCAGGGCGAGTGAGCCCAGCCTGCCCGTCATCTAGGTGGATATGCTTAGTCTGGCTCCTTTCTGACATGGATGGCCCTACCAGCAGTATACACTGCCACTAGCAAATCTCTCCCCCACAACAATCGGCATCCCTTATATTATTGAAGATACAAAGGAGACTCCAAATGCTTCTTTTCTAGTCTTCCTCTTCAGCGCTTCAAGAATCACGGTGAAAGATGCCAGTGAGGTGCTAGGCATAGTGATTACAGTGTTTGTAATATTACAGATAGCTATGTCATGAGATTAACCCTTTGCAATCCAATTTTGAATTCAGGGTTTCCTAGGGGGCTTTCTCTTTCTGTCATTATACAATAGCGCCATCTGCTGGCTAGAGCCAGAACTGCTGTATGAAAAATGCTGGAGAGGCTCCTGACAACAGAGCGGCCAGTAATTAACAGTAAGAATACCCGGCTGGACGTCTTCCAACGTCGGAGCTGTATAGCCTTCAATCGAAATGTCTTCAGACGTCAGACAGTGGATTGGAAAGGGTTAACCTTCTACATAGAAAAAAAATTTGTCTGGCCAACAGCTGGTACAAATTCACAGTGAATATGTGCAAGCTGAAATTGTAACTTTGCATTTGATTGTAATTTCGTGTTAGTTGTACATCGGTCTTGCACTTCTTGCTTTTTCGTGTTGCAAAGGCTCATGGTGTTCACAAGTCGAGTTCTCCTTTCAAAAGCAAAGGCAGCCATAACTACTTCTGCTTTACTGCATACTTTTCTGCACTCCTTAACATTTTCTTCTTGGTGGCAGTAGATACTGCTATGACAGCTGGCACAGCCTTATACTGCACTGCATCATATTTTCTCTTTAGTGTTATTTCAGCTTGTATTCCTCCACAGGGTACAGAATAAACCACCGGATACTGTGTGTTGTACAAATGTCCCCAATTTTACTGCTGCTAGGCTGGAGAATTCTCCTCTGTGTCTTGATGACACAGTTTGGTCATGTACAGTGCGTATCTTCTGTATGAAATGTAACTAATGCTGTACGGTAAAACAAAGTAAGTTACTTTATGTAAGTTGTGTAAAACTTGGGATGATTTTGGGAATCCTGCACTGAGCTGGGGGTTGGACCCGATGACCCTGGAGGTCCCTTCCAACTCTACCATTCTAGGATTTGGTTTCTAAGGCTACTGTGTCATTCTTCACTTTCATCATGCTGAGGACTCCCATTGATCATCCACAGATTATTGTCTGAGTGCAGAATACAGACGTTCAAAAGGAAGCAGATTTTCAAAGGGTACCAGTCATGAGATTCAAGTTGGCGGAACCAAGGGCAGGATAAAAGCTGACAGGCACCCTCATTTAGATAAAACATAGCTAAGGTCGCGGCCTTTTATTTATCTTTTTTTTTTTTTTGCTTTCTTTTGCCTATTTTCAAAAACACATAACTTTTATTTTTCCCTCAACACAGCTATCTCAGGCTAGCTTTTTGCAGGGCAAGTTGCATTTTTCAATAGTACTATTCAATGTACCGAAAAACTTGAAAAAAAACAAACTTCTGAGTTGAGTGAGGGGGTAAAAACCACAGCCATTCTGCCATCTTGGGAGAGGACCTTGCTTTTACAGCATACACTCAAAAATGACAACTGTATTCTGTGGGTCAGTACGATTACGACAATACCGAATTTATATATGTATTTTTCTTTTTTGCTGTGCTACTTAAAAAGAAAAATTTTCTGTCACCATAACTTTTTTTTTCCATTGGTATAGCTGTGTGAAAGCTTGTTTTTTTTTGTTTTTTTTTTTACAGGACATCATTAATTTCTAGTAACACCATCTTGGAGGGCATATAAACGTTTGGACACTTTTTATTAGGCACCGTTTTATGGCCACAGTGATACCGAATATGTTTTTGCTGGTCTTTCTATTGTTTACTAAAAATATGGTAAAAGGAGGGATTAAACTTTCAATCCTTTATAATAATTATTTTTAGTAAGTCCCCTTAAGCTTGCAAACTTTTGATTACTTATACCATCTGCTGCAATACTTCAAGTATTGCAGTATAAAGTATTTCGGTTGGCATTCTATTAAGCCAGGCCTATCTTAATGGGTAGAAGTACATGGCAACTCTGTAGTCCTTTAGAAGGCACTGGGAAATCATGACAACCAAACACGACCTCACAATTTCACAGAGGCCAGTGTTCAGGAACCTTGAACTCCAATCGGGGCATTGGAACTGTCAAGCGCTGCAATCGGCATGAATACTTATCACGGCTGCTGTGGCCAGATATCAGCTGTCAAAGACAGCTTACATTGGCTCCCAATCCTGCTCCATTCAAACCCTGCACACCCAGAACATCCGAAAGTGCCAATGGGTTAAAACGGAGTCAGGAATGGAAAGAAGAATCATCTGGGCGGCTTCCTGCCACCTTCCCCCCAACTATATTGATAGATCAAATGTGTAGGACAAGACCTGTGGAGCTGGCTGTGGATAAGTTGACAGGACTCTGCCCTGATGACACTGTGCCCCAAGCTAGACTATTTAAAGTGTGTTTTCTCTGAAATGTCAGAACATCTCAGGAGTGAAACATAGGTCTCTGCAACGAAGATGCATGGCAGGAGTTCATATGCTGCCCATGCTTTGGCCAGAATGAATGTGATGACAGGTTCCCTTTAAAGCAGGGGTCCCCAACTCCAGTCCTCAGGGACCATCAACAGGTCATGTTTTCAGGATATCCTATAGTAAGAACACCTGTAGTAATGTCTGAGGACCAACAATAATTCCATCACCTGTGCAACCTTGAGGAAATCCTGAAACCATGACCTGTTGGCGGTCCCTGAGGACTGGAGTTGGAGAACACTGCTTTAAAGCAACTATCCAGGTATGAGCTTAAAATGATTTGTGACTCGGCCTCTTTATTTTTTTCCTCCTGCTTTCCTCACAGCTCCTTGTCTGCTTTTTATCCTCTATTAGGACAGAGCGGTGATCTACATCTACGGAGTCAAGGGTAGTCTGAAATCTTCCTATGATTTGTTCAGGTTGCTTCTCTCTCCGCTGATGTCCATCACCAACTCACTAGGACTTCACTATACAGAGAGCTGATTTGTATTACGGCAAGGGCAGAATACTTATAAAGTGCAGACCAATCCATCTCCAGTAAGAAGCTGAAGCTGATTGGGTAACTACTGATGTAAGAAGTGCAATGAACGACACAATAAAGGAAGCAAACCATTGCTCCATAGAGTGTAGATCTCTGTAAGGCCTTGTCGCCCTCACATCTGCTGGCTCCATATCATGTGTAAGTATGAAATATTATTCTACTAAGGTATTCATACCACCGATTTTGCACACGGATGATTTTTTTTTGTACACTGCATCTATTTCAATTATTCAGCATGAGCCATAGCTTCACTATTGCCTGATGAATTTCCAGATGACGCTCCTTCCAAAGCTGCTGATATATCCAATATTCCTAGTGGGACATGAGCTAGACAAGGTCCCTGATGCTTTTTAGTGGAGCATGATCCATATAAATGATGAAAATACATTGAGACTACAAAGAATATAGGGCTTCAATACACGCTATGGATTAGATATTAATATGAGCAGATGCTACTCTATTACAATAATCCCGCACATCCCCCATGCACTCAGCTGTGTATCTTATAGATGAAGTGTAATGTATTGGAAGAATGAGTTGCTCATGAACAACAGACTGAAGAAGTTCATGCCTCCACCCATTACAGCTTGATTAAGTCCGGATGGTATTTTGGACTACGGCCACCACAACACTAAAATATTGGATATGTCACATTTATTTACATAAAGCTTCTCAATTTGCTCCGTGTATACGTGGGAAATTACAGATTAAAATAGAAGATTGTTTATAAGATCTACTTTTAGATTAGGAGTTGATGCTTTCCCATGCGTCACAGTAGAAGACTACAGAGTAGAACAAGCAGTAGTTTTTAAGGTAACATGGTACATACTTCATAAAGTAAAAGATGCAACAGCACTTCAAGTTTGGCCCCAGGCGAGGAACTTCCGCATATATGGGGGAGGTGACTTCTGCAAAGCAGTAATGAGGGCGAACTTCCCTCCTCTCGTCAGACAGCAGAATAAGATATAGACGGCAGCAGAGTAGCTAAGATGCATAAAAAACTTGCCTTTATTCCATCCTTAAAATGATGTACACTGCGACGTTTTGGCCACTCTGTGGCCTTTATCAAGCATACACCTGTATACACACCACCCCCTTAATACTAAAATGTATATGCTTACCAGCAAATCAGTAAGTTTCCAAAGCTCCATCCCTTTACCTGTTAATACTTAATCAAATCTGTTTACGTACAGCTGCGTTGGATCTAATAACTATGTATAAATATATCAGGGGACAATACAGAGATCTCTCCCATCATCTGTTTATACCAGGACTGTGACTGTAACAAAAGGGCATCCTCTACCTCTAGAGGAAAGAGGGTTTCTACACCAACATAGAAGGGGGTTCTTTACTGTAAGAGCAGTGAGACTAAGGAACTCTCTGCCAGAGGACGTGGTGATGGTGAACTCACTAAAAGAGTTCAAGATCGGCCTGAATGTCTTTCTAGGGCGATACAATGTTATATGTTATAGTCACTAATTACCTCAGAAGGGTCGGCAATCCGGGGATTATTCTGATTGCCAAATTGGAGTCAGGAAGGATTTTTTTTTTACATTGTATAGGAAAAATAAAACTTCTACCTCATTGGGTTTTTTTTGCCTTCTTCTAGAAAAACATTGGAGGGAAGAAGCTGAACTGTTTCAGCCTAACATAGTATGTTATGTTAATATTCACATCCAAGTATGATCCTGTGAGTACACAGACCACCATATTTTATATATATTATTTTTTTTTAAGCTGCTCTGTGTACTGCAGGCTTGTCCCATTGAAGCGCATAACTCCCACTGAATCAAATCAAGAACTATATATCCCCCCCCAAAGCACACTTTTCTTAAACACAGTCCATGCCTGGAGATGGTAAAACTGCTCAATGGTGAGGATGTGTGTCATATTATAAGTTAAAGGGCCATCTCTTCCCCCCTCACTTCATTGCCTGTCACACGCTGGAGTTCTTCTACTGTCTTCTAAATAAGTATAGAGTCAGAAGGATAAGCTGCATCATAGCTGTGCGATTCATCATCAATAACTCTGACAGAAATGACTGTGCCCCCCTGCAGCCAAGGCCTGTGTCACAGACTGAGAAATTGACTAGGACACTAACACACAACCCCAAGCAGATCTGAGCTGGTCAGAACTGAGATCACATGACCATAAGAGGAAAAAGAGGTTGGGAGTTAGAAAGAAAGAACTAACCAAAGTACACTAGCCCACTTATATATACTGGGGGGGATAGCTATATAATGAATAACCCACCCCCACCGGAGTGGCCCTTTAAAACTACTTAAATAAAACACACCACGCCAGGTACTCCTGATCTGAAATCCTTTATTGAAAGATTCAAAATCATTCATGTCAAGTAGACTCCATATGGGGGTTGTCTTTGTACTGCATTACGGGCTAAATAACAGATGTTCTTATAATTAAACACAATTTCTAGAATATAAAAGTGACTAGATTCATTTAGCCTGATGCACATACATACAGAATTAAATCAATATGGCTACGGAAACTAGAAGGTAAGTTTACCATCCTCAGCATAACACATCATTACATGGTTAAAGCGAAAAATAAAAAAAATTAGGAGTGAAAAGTCAGACAAACAAGACTAGAACTTTTGGTGCGCCTGGCTGTGTTCTCAGCGTTATTGGAAGAGGTTCAAGACATGAGGAAATGAGAGAAAGTCTCTGTAAACCCACTTCTCCAGTGTACAGAAGTTTTGACCAGTGCTCTGCAGTAGGTTTTCATATTATACAGGCTATATGGGAAGGCTACACGGGACCATCCAAATCAGATGGTTGTCTTTTTTGGGGGTCAGTCCAGCGATATTGCAAAATATAACACAGTTGCAATGTTGCCATAGTAGCACTTCTTCCAGTTATATCACACACGTAGCTGTATCTTAGCATGTGCACGCACATATATACACAAGCCTTAGGTCGGCCTCACCGGGTGCAAACGTTTTTACTTGCGCTGCGTATTTGTGCAATGGGCGTTGCGTTTTTGCATGTGTGCGCATTTTTTTTTGCACGTGCAAGCCCTGCGCAATTGCTCACAGAAAAAAAAATAACACCAGCATGCTCCAATTAATTTCAATGGGCAAGTTTAATATGTACTATTTTCATGCGCAATACACACAAAAATAGAACATGTTGCTTTTTTTTTTGCGCAAAGTATGCTTATTTGAACAAACCCATTGAAATTAATAGGTTCTACTCACTGCAAAGTTTGCACGCGCAATATGCAGCGCAAATATGTTTCTGTGAATAAGCCCTTATATAGTATCCAACAGTTCTATTTAAGCTTGAATTAAAGGGTTCCATACGAATGGGTGTTCACGTCCACACCATGCGAGAGTTGGAGGCAGTCACCGGAGACTTGTCTTTAGAAGGCACATATCGCATGAGGTATACTGTATATGGAGTAGTGTAACGCACACCACCACTGGACACATGCTCTCTGCATGAAGAATCACACTTTACCATTTGGCTGGCTCAGAACATGAACATTTTTATTCCATCCATTATAAAGTAAGAGCAAAAAAGAATAGATGGATTGATATGTGGAAGAAGATGAGTGACCTGCGCCAAGACAGGACCTCGAGCTCCTGGAATACCGTTGGGGTGAACGGTTTTACTAACCTAGAGCCAGGCCTTATAGCCCAATTGACCAATGCGGACATGTAGTGTAAAGCTTTTGTAAAAGGAGGGAATGCTTTAATAGGACCAAGATGGAGGTAGAAGAACTCCATATTAAAGTATTATAATAAGATGTTCATTAGGTGTCTACAGATGTGAGGTTTCTGGCTCTCCATTTAGCTATATCCTATACTGTGTTTCTTCCAAAACAAGCCTTAGCCTGATTTTTCAGGACTTTCGGGGAAACTTAAAATATAAGCCCTAGCCTGAAAATAAGCCCTAGTTATATTACATAAAAAAATAAATAGAAATGATTAGATTACCCAGCAGGCTCGGTCTAGGTCCCCTTCGCTGCTCTCCAGAGCCCCCATGCGGTTCCCACAGTCCTCGGCCACCCACACAAGGTCACTTCCTGGTTAAGGGATTGATAAATCCCGCCTCCACTAAGCGATGGCTTCGATTGGTTCTTCAAGCGCCACAGCTTAGCCAATCAAAGCCATCACATTGGTACATCGAGCGCTGCATTGATTGTCTGAGCAGTGCTCCTCAGACAATCACAGCAATCACATCATGGAGGTCAGATTTATGAATTGGCTGAGCCTCTGCTCAGCCAATTTATGAATCCCGCCTCCATGACACGATGGCTGCGATTGGTCCTTTGAGCGCCGCGGCGCAGCCGATTAATGCAGCGCCCGAAAAACCACAGCTATTTGTTGAGGCGGGATTTATGAATCCCATAACTAGGAAGTGATACTGTGTGGGCGGCCAAGAACTGCAGGAACCGCGCCGGGCAGTGGAAGGGACCTGGACAGAGCCTGCTAGGTCAGTAAAATAAGACATTCCCCGAAAAGAAGACCTAGTGCCTCTTTTGGGGCAAATATTTTCGGGGCATTTTCGGGGAAACATGGTATATGACAGAGTGGAAAAGGACTGACTGTTAGTGAAAGTTAACAGAACTCCACCCCTTTAGAGGTATCTTATAGGTAATCTTAAAGAGGTATTCTAAAGAAATACTATTGATCAGGTGAGGTCCACCACTCAGGGTGCTGGCTGATCATTCACCTGCTGTCAGTAGGGGGAGAGAGCGGAAGCTGCTGCTCCAACCTCTCTGAAGTGGCCAGTGCTTGTAACTGCAGAAGCAGCTTCCACGGATTATAATGATAGCTGTGCCTACAATTACAAGCACCGACCACTACACAGGGGTCAGAGCAGCAGTTCCTGCTCCGTATCCATATGTACTGGTGCTGACAGAAGGGCGTCCGATCAGCTGTGATCCCCAGCAGCAGACCTTAAGAGATCAACTGTTGATGATCAATCCTGAGGATAGGTCATCAATAGAACTTCCTTGGAAAACTCCTTTAAGTAAAAAGAAAGTATAACGTTTAAATATTTCCTGACAGGCCACTGTGAGAAGTGAGGTTCTGTGCCACAAGAGCCCCACCATCTCTTCAGAATGAAGGGCCACTAGAATTGTTTGGGCCGCATATACCTTCAGATCACTGAGTCTCCATTCCATGCAGAGACGCTATAATACACGAGGTCCCATTGAAGTGAATGGGAGATCCAAAGACATTGGAGTCAGAAGACAAAAGGTGTATAATGCTCAGAGAAGCACCAGGCCCCTTCATTCTAGCAATGAGCAGTGGTTGCAGGATACATGTACAACCCACAGACACAGTAAGATCTTCTAGCTTATCTCATTGATATGACATGTCATGTAAAGGTAAACCTTCATGTAGAGTGTGTTCCACGTAGGTCACTGAAAATATCTGCAACGTTTGTAAGGATTTTGTAACAGATTTTCAGCAGATTTCACCCCGAATACAACTCTGCTGCAGATCTGCCCCAAAATCTGTGACAAAATTTTCACCAAATGATGTGAATTTTTTCAGCGGCAAAAACTCTGTAGCAAATCTGCTCCGTGTGAACGCACCCATAACCCTTTCCAATCCAATTTGTATCCTGGTTTTCCCAGGGGGCTTACTCTTTTTCTGCCATTATACAACGGCGCTATCTGCTGGCTAAAGCCAGTACTACATGAGGTGACACGTTGGATAGGCTCCGACAGCAGAGAGGCTGGCAACATACAGTAAGAGAACCCCGACGGACGTCTTCCAACATCGGAGCTGTACAGCCTTAAATCCTAATGTCTTTAGACGTCAGACAGCGGATTGGAAAGGGTTAATGCTCCGCTGTAAGCAGCCGCAATCATCAACGTGTCAATGTGCTGGTGCATGGATTAGAAAAGAAAGCCACTACTCTCCAGTACATCTCTACACTGTATTATGACAATGCACTACAGATAACATATTCACACTTTTTGGGTCAATACGGATACAAAAGAGGTAATGATATTAGAGGTATCTAAAGAAGGACAAGCTGGGTTCATATTAGTATTCAGTTTTTAGGTTTCAAAACATACAGAAAAAAAAACAGATCCAGAAAAATCCTCATGGATTTCAATGGGACTTATTTAGTTTGTTTGCTTCTAATTCCATCTTGTTCCTGTTTTTTTAATGGGAAAAAAAAAACTGACCTGCAGAACTTTTTTTCTGTACAAAAACAGGAAACTATATGGAAAGCACTTTGAGTCTTTACATTGTACTCTGTGGGTGAACGGACACAAATAGAAACTATTCAGTTTGTGTTGAGTTTAATGGAACTACGCATGTAAAGTTGTAAAATAGAGCTACGTTTAAAACCAGCAAAAAAAAAAAAAAAAAAAGCAAATCCGTGGAATATAGGCTGAAACAAATTAGCCATTTTTGGACAGATTTGTTTGCATCACTCTGTTATTAACGGCTGAAGGAACGCTGATATGAACCTCGCCTTACAGCTTTTCAAAGGCCACAAATTTCTAACAACACAATAGTCTAAGTAAGTACGGTAATATTTGAAACTTTGATTAAGGCCTCCTGTCCACGGGCGATTTTTCACTGCATTTCCTACGGTGATAATCCGGCGGCGGGAAACACAGTGAACTCTTTCCATGGACTTATATAGAAAGTGCAGCCCCGCTGTCCACGAGCGGAGAATCATAGCGATTCTCTGCTCGCAGGATTTTATTCGCAGCATGCTGCGATGAGCCTATCTGTCAGAAAGGCTCAGCACAGAGAGCTGTCAGCTCTCCCCTGCTCCCCGGTGGCGACTTCCGCAGCGGAGATCTGCCACGGGATATTGCTACGCCCGAGGACAGAAGGCCTAAAGTGGGGAAATTCACTCACAAGGAATCTTGTGACATCTGGAGATACAGAAGGAGATGAGATAAAAGTTCTTGGGATCCGGCTTCAGCCGATTTTGACAAGCTTAGGATATGTCCACACCAAGTGGAAATACTGCAGATTTGCTCGGGTAAAATCGGCAGTGGATTACCATACAAGCCACGTGGATGAGGAAATCTGAGGAAATGTCATCCACGTGGCTGCAGAATTTCTCCACCCCAAAACTGACCTGCAGTGCGGATTCTTAACTTGTAAAGTTGTATATGTTCCTTTCTAATACAAGTTCATTAGAGAATTGCATTGATCCTAAGTGAAGATTCATTAGTGTATTCTGGGATTTCAATAGCATAAAAAATGTAGTATAAAAAGTGTCAGTAGTGGAATGTAGAATGTGTAAGTTCGTTGTGAGTAAAGTGCATATGTGTTGAAGGACGTTTTATCATCAGACGTATCTGAGAGGGTCACATTAGATAGTCCAAAAACTATTATTCTGCTGCTTACATATCTGCATCCAGTGTAACGTCAACTAAAGTAAATGACATATCGGTTATGTAGAGTGTGTTAAATAAGAAATTAAAGAACTATACAAGCATGATTTATAACATACATAACATCCTCTGTGCAAATTGCACATACATTTTGGTATGTTCACACAGTAAACCATAGAAACACACTGGCTCTGATGGCTACTTGCCATGCCCAGATAGACTTCAATCCCTTAGTAAGTAATAGAGGAATCAGCATAATCTTCGGCAAGCCTTATTTGATGGATGCTTACCGTCTGGCCGCATTCGAGGAACTTCAGGCCCAAGGCAACCAAACATTGCCATGTCTGGAAGAAGAATGAAAAAGACTATTAGAACAATAGAAATATGTCAAACCGCAAAACTACTGGAGTTGCTTATGGATACGGGTGCAAGCGTCAGATAACGGAGAAATACCAAGCCATGCAGCTGAAAATACATTTTCTGCCTACTAAGGAGGGTAAGTTCACATGACAGATTTGTTGCAGGAATTTCAGGGTTTGTGGAAATGCAAGCACTTGCTGCAGAAAAGCCCATTTAGAGGTGTGGAGCGCAGGCAATTCTGCAGCAAATCTGTCGCATCTGAATATACCCTGAGAAGTTGGGCGGCTGCTGGACTGACCCTACTGGCTTATAAGGTCTACAGGATTTTGTACTCCTGAGCATCAACTCGGTCATCGACTCATGGAAAGCAGCACTTTCTGCTATGCCTACAACATGTATTTTGGCGCGCCTCTGAGGGACCGAGACAAGAAGTGGGTACCATTCTTGAGGTCTGCCAGAAGAGGAGAGAGTTGAAATATGAAGTTCTGGTAGGTCTTGAGAAGATGCTGAGCCACTTCCTTGTAATTACCCAAGAAACCATTAACTAAAGGTGCCTGCACACGAACGGAATTTCCAGCTCGTTATTTTAGGCACATTATCTGCCCCAGACCGCAGCCAATATACTCCTATGAGGATCCGCAGTTGTCCCCAGACGGACGGATTTGTATCGCGTTTTTTCACGCGCGTGAAAAAATCTGCAACCTGTCCTAATTTGGGTCGGATTCTGCGCGTGAAGCCTCCAATACAAGTGAATGGGTGCGTTTTTTCACGCAGTACATCCGCAGTGCAGCTGCGGATGGAGTCACTGGTTGCTATGACTACAGGAAGTAGGCATGGTAGGAGGCGTCCCAACACACAGCAGAGCTTCACAGGCAAATTTGTAGAGGGAGATAGGTAGTATTTCTTGCCAATGCAGGATGTAAGAATGCAAAATCTGTAGTAATGAATTCCTCTTGTGAATTTTTTTGCAGTGACTGAAATAAAGTCACGCTGGAGAAGCGCCTGAAAAAAGTTACATGGATCAACCATGCCCACAAAGACATCAATAATTTAACGGTGCTCGCACAAGCAAGAGGGACAAAACGGAGTCTGGGTGTTGGTTTTAAGGCCTCCTTCCCACGAACGGATTTACGCCGCGTAATTCGCGGCGAAAATCCGCTGCGTTGCCCGCTGCTATTAGGTTCTATTGAACCTAATAGCACAATGCTCACGATGCGGAATTCCACCGCGGAATTTCGCACTGTGAAATCTCCCGTCCTCACCCGCGGCATCCTCTATTTGCCGCGGGTGTACGCGATGACGGCTTCCATTGCAGTCAATGGAAGCCGTCCGTTCACGCTATCTCCCGCTGTAACACAGCGGAAGATAGCGAGAAAACGCTTTCCCGCCTACCGCCGCCGCGTCATATGACGCGGTCGGCGCGTCACGTGACACGGCTGGTCGCTTCATGTGACGCGGTGGCGGTGGGCGGGGAAGCGTCTTCACGCTATCTTCCGTTGGTAAGTATGGGGTCTCTGGGGGGCGCCGTGACGGGCTTCCTCGCGGAATATTCCGCGGCGGAGCCCGTCACGCTCGTGTGAAGCCGGCCTTAAGCTGTTTTCCAAGGAATGGGCAGTTCTCTAGGGGTTGGGTTTACAATAAGGGGGTGTCTGCTGGTTTTTCTGCGGGTTTTTTTCCGCAACACATCCGCGTATATCCGCACGTGATTTTTCACGCATCCGCACCTATCCGCAAGCACATTTAGGTACCATACGCGCGTGAAAATCCGCTAGCGGAATCCGGAACGCTCGTGTGCAGGCGGCCTAAGTCAAAGAAACTCTCCCATGCTTCTCAGTTGGTAGCAGTCTCCTCAGGGATTCATCATCTTGCATTAATTTCCTGACCCAGGGACTCTCAGGGAAATGCCACCCCTGATCTTCCTTGCCGATAGTTTTTTAAATACTTGAAGACTTCAGAATTAGCACTAATGCATTCATAAATTGCTTAATCAGCCCTGGGGAATGGTACCTTTACACAGAATTAGAAATGTCTGCTTTCTTCCAGAAACAGCACACCTGTTCTCGAGGCTCATCTGCAATTCCACACACAATCTATGGACTATGGTAGCGCTGTTTTTAGAAGAAAGTGGCCATAATTCTCCAATAATGACCCCATTAACCACTTCAAGCCTACAATCTGCCTATTTGCACTGAACATTCACTGTATTACGAACACCTACTCAATGACAGGTGGGTCCGCTTTTTTTGAACAATCACTGCATTCACACTTCAAGAAACAGATTCCATAAGGTGGTGAATATCCTCCATCCTCATCTCAATGCATGCCCGCTGCAGCAGCTGCGACAGTTGGTGCACATTTTGCAGATAAGTGGAAGCAGATCTCACAGCCCTTTCCAGCATATTCCAAACATGTTCAATGTGGTTACTGTCCGGTGAGTTTGGAGGCCAAGACAGTGTGAATTGATAGTTCTGTTCTTCCAACCAGTCCCTGGTGATCCGAGCTCAATGACACAGAGTATTGTCCTGTTGAAAGATGGCACTGTGGTCGGCGAAGACTTCCTGATGGTATGGGTGCAGATGGTCAGCTAATAGGTCCCAATAGCGCTCATCACTTAAGGATTATGTTAAGATGACAAATAGTCCTAGACCATGTCAGAAAAAGCCTCTCAGACCAGAACACCGCCAACACGGGCCTATTGAACCCAAATGGCGCACCTATGGGATACAAGTGTATGCTGTTTGCACCAGATGCGGAACTGGCCAACCATATGATTCAGCAGTAAAGGGACTTTTCACTCTAGACAACTTTCTGCCATGTGTCCCAAGTCCATTGGCATCTTCCCTGGGCCCACACATGGTCACTCTTGTCGGTCTTTCGTCCAGTTGACGGAAAATACGCTGCGTGGTCTTTGTAGAAATTTGTCCAACTTTCCCGCTGTTGTACTGTTGGGTCAGTAGGTCCACTGAAATGTTGCTGCTGAGATTCCAGACGTGTCACCCGATGCTAGACCGCAGGATCAATCACAAGTGGACTGCCGCTGTGTGAGCTTCTGTCGAACATCTGTCCATGGTTTAACCAGTCTTCGGGAACAGCCAACAAGTACAACAGTTTCAGAAATTCTGGCACCACACCTCCCAGACATCAATAATCTGCTTAATGTTACTCAAGTCACCACACTTACTGATGACTGCCAAACGTTGTCTCTTGCTGCACAGAGGAGAGGTCAGCACATTATCTAAGAGCATTTTGTGTGTTTTTTGTCAGCTTATGTCCTCTTTTATGCTTCTGTATCTCTAACTTAGGTTAGTGTAGGGACTCACAAGTGAACGAGGAGCCTTGACGGGGATTGTGTATTTTGGCCAAAATATTAACCAATACCTCGCATTTATCAAGAATTGTTTATAAGTAGTTTTTACATGAAGCGCAGCTCTGAACGTTGGAGGAGCCCGGGCTGCCAGTGCGGGCCACCTATATGCAGTGAAATATGGCGTCACTTGTGAACTCTGCATGGCACACTACACGTACTGTGTGACCTGACACCATAATATATATGGGCTACAATGTGTGTGATAGATTGTATGTGCAAGTATGGTACTGGGCAGCTTCCCCCTCCATATAGGGTTGACGTATGAGTGGCGGTCATCAGTAACCTGCGCCTATGCTCCTCCTGACAGCACTTTGGCTGCCTGCATGGTGGTGGATAGGGTGCATTATCTGCACCCCCTATGTTATATAATACTAAGTATTTGGCCATTTTTTGTGTGCATATTGTGATGTGGTCATCATGTGGTACCGCATTACTGATCACAAGTTGTCAAGCGATACCTGTTCCTAATGCAGTGATCGGTTCGTGGAAGTCGGCATTTTGACGGACATGGTGTCATGGTGATCAGCTGACCTTAGTAATGTGACAAAGTAGTAAAAAAATGGTGTTGGCTACTAAAATTGCAAAAGTGGTGCCAAATTAAAATGCTAGGGCCCGAATATTAAGTTACCAAATTTCTCTTTAACATAAAAAAATGACCAAAACTCATCACTTTCCAGTGCAGACACATTTATCATGCATTCTGGATAAAATAGAATACCACTGTTTCATGCCACAAGGTATTCAAATCATGCAAAATGGAAGATACACAAAAATCACTATTCTTCTCCATTTCCACATTTGCCATCCTCTTGCTACCTGCTCTTATTCTTAACCCCAAAAATTTGCATCGAGAATGCTTGACCACCCTGTACAATTGCCCCATAGATGTGAGGAAGGAGGACAGACTTACAACCTAATTGGAGATTTTTGTTCTGAGCAGTGAGGGCGGTATCAGTTAACAAGTGACACAAGTAACGGGAACATAGTGGGAAACTTGGGAAAATTATTTTTTTCTGTAAATTTAATTAGATGTATCAACTACATTAGAGAACAATGTGAAAGAACCGAGGGAAGCTCTGTATTTTCTTAAATACTAAAGGATGGCATATGACTGAAAGAGTCATATACACAACCAGCATAGTTACACTTACCAGATATCCTACAAAGCACAGATAGACAACTGACAAGATGGCTGCTCCCACATAAAATCCCACGTGACCGAGAGAAGACACATACACCACCACGAAGTAGATGTTTATGCAGCATACTATTAGTATAAGGATGCCACCAGCGATCTTAAAGAACCTTAAGAAAAAAAAAAAAAGTATAGTTATGTTTTAAGACCAAGAAAAAATATCCCTTTAAAAACACAAAGTATTTTAAATCTAATATTGATGACCTATCCCAAGGACAGGTTATCAGTATCTAAGCCCTTAACCCCTTCAGTGGCACGCCTGGAAATTTTCCGGGACGAGCTCCACTGCCCATAGTGATATAGCCTGGAAGATTTCCGGGCTATGTTTCACTATGGGAGCTGCAGAGCACAATGTCATAAGCTGTGGCAGTGTGCTCTGCCTGCACAGACCCACAAAGAACAGTGCACAACGATATTACCGATCTGCCGGCAACTTCCCGCTTCTTTTTTTTAAACTCCTGCCCGGTTTTGTTTACAGGTAGCCACGGAGACCATCGGCTTGTGAGAAGCCCGCCAATGGTCCCTGTGGCAGGTCCCTGGTGCTCAGCTGTCAGAGGATAGCCGGGCATCAGTTCTTACAGAAGACCTCCGATCTCAGCTGTATAACCCTTTACATGCTGAAGTCTATACAACCGCAGCATGTTAAGAGCTGAAAGAGAGAGGGGGCTCCCTCTGTCTGAGGATAGCCGGGCACCAGCTCTTATACAGCAGAGAACAGAGAAAACCTCTGATCTCTGTCGTCATTATCGGACCTCCACAATGTGATTAGGGGGCCCTGATGGGTCTCTTTGGAAGTTCCCTAAAAGGGACAAAAATTTTTAAAAAAGTTAAAAAATTATAAAAAATAAATTAAAACAAAAACGCCAAACCACCACCTTTTCTCCCTTTACTTTGTAAAAAATTAAAAACAAAATTACACATGTGGTATTCCAGCATTCGTAATGACCCAGAGAATGTAGTACATTATTTAACCCCCTAATGATGTGCCCCCCCCCCTTTTTTTCCCTACCCCCTTTAAAAAAATTGTAACTCCTTTATTTATTCATCAACGTCGCTCGTTTTTTGTGGAATGAGTTGTATTTTTCAAAAGAGATCATACTGATTCTACTCAATTTTAGCCAGGTGATCCAAAATCTGTTCATACCACTGAGGTAGAAATACAGAGCCGGCGAACTCCAATCTGATGGGTATCTTTATATTATCTGCAAATATTTCTCCAATGCATGACATCGGTTATAATCATGCACACTGAGCAGCGCCAAAGACAATTTTATACTTACAATCCATTTGCGAAGTCGCTCATCACAGACCGAAGACTCGTAAAGGTCAATATTGGTATCAAAGCAAACGGAAGCTTAAATAAAATGAGAAAAAGGAAATCAGTCCTATAGCAAAAGAAGGAAACCATGGAAACAAATATAGATAGAAAAAAAATTAAAATTGTGATATATTTATACACTTGCAGAAAGCTGAACTGTATGTATACTCTGAATGGCCACTAGATTAGAGGCACCAGCCCTTTCACACATGGAGCCTCCCTGCAAAGAAATTAGACCCGTGACTCCGGCATAAAGTCAAACTAGCAAGTTCTGCATGGTTCAGTTTCACTGTAACTCCACATTAAAATGAGATCATCGAGTGAGCTGAGTGATTTTGAACGAGACCTGGTCATCAGTGGTAGCCTAGCAGGGGCCAGGATTTCATACACTGCCAACCCTGTGGGGTTTTCTCATGCGAGGGTGTGGAGTGTACACAGAGAATGGTGTGATCAAGGAAAAACGAACATCCAGCAAAAGGGGATCTAGTGGATGTAAATAACCCGTTGACAAAAAGGGGTCAAAGAAGGATGTCAAGAATCGTTCTGACAAATAGGCAAGCAAGACTCCAGTGGGCAAAAGAGTGCAAACATTCGTTTTTCCACTGCTCAGGTGAGTCCAGATTTGTGTTACAGTGTACGAAATGTAGCACAAGCAGCATAAATCAATGAACCCCTCATGTCAAGTATCAACAGTTCATGGTGGTGGAGACAATGTTTCTTGGTACATATTGCGTCCTCTCATATGTGGGTGTATACCAAAATGAATTGCTGTGGTTCTGAAGGCCAAAAAGGAGGTCAAAAATGCTAACTCCATTGCCAAAAAAAACCAACTTTCAGAATCTGGCAATGAAAAAAAAAAAAAAAAAAAGAAAGAAAGAAAGAGAAAATTGCTGCTTCTTTAAGGCCAAAATACATCAAGTCCTAAAGGGGTTAAGTGGCCACTTGTTGCAGCATGTAGTGCCTAAGTAATTTGCTCAATAATACATTTTTGGAAATTAAGAACAATTTCACTAAATGATTATAGCCGTGTAGTACATTATGTGAACCAGTATATTTACCTAAGGGGGTTAATTTGAAACTATCTCTGTAACTATACTGAATATGTGGTACACCATAAATATATTCCCAAGCAAGACTGTACAGGACACTATAGGATGTACTTGGTCTACGACTACAGTATGCTAAACCGTACCTGCTGTATACACTTCTCTCACCTGAAGACTCTGAAGCACATTGAGAAAATCATTCATTCCCGTTAGGTGCTCGACATCTTGGAAAATTGCAACAAGCAAAGTTGGGGTAATTGCAATGGATCGGGTAAGGACCACCCGGGCAAATCGTGACCACTTCAAGTTCAGGAAACCCTATTCAATAAAAACAAAAAACACCAATGTCCATTAGCAATGAAGCAATTAGAAAGAATTATTAGAGGCCATGGATGCCTTTATAGATTAGTTTTTTTTCTTTTGCACCATTTTTTCTTATAAACAGATGTATTATGGGCTGACAATCATTTTTGCAATAGAGTTTAAACATTTTCCACCTTTTGTGATATTCTCCATATCCCTATTTATAGGCACTGCAGTCGGAGGGCCAACTACACACGGACGAGTGCGATAGCGGGCCGTGAATCACAACTCGATATCACGTTTGCCATCATGTGATTTTCCCGCAGATGCGAGGCATTTTTATAGCAAAACCACTTCAAATCACTTCAGGGAAGTAGCGATCGTCCGGCGTGGCTGGCAGCTGCGGCGGCGGATCACAGAGTTTCTCCCATTGTTTTCAATGGGGAAATCTTGCACCTAGTACATGGTGTGATGCTGCCGCCTGCCCCATTGAAGACAATGGGCGATGCAAGGGCACACCCAAAGAAAGGACGTGTTGAGATTTGTTTCCCGCATTGGGAGGAAAAAACAAAGTTAATGTGTATGACCCCATTCTAAAGAACACACAAATTGCACTACAGAAGGAAGGAAGCTGTAAATGCCACCTACCTGTAAGACAAGTCTATTCATGGCTGGCAGCCCTGCACTACATCAAGACACATGCCTGAATACTACCAGCTGCCATCTTGACAGCGATGTGCCACTATTTAAAGTTAGGTCAGTCTATAATAAGACACGAGTTCCACTTGCCTGGCAAACATGACCACTGTTGGAGTGTCAGCCCTGTCTCTTACTTACACAGGATAGGATATGTAGTCTTTCCTTAACTAGTGCATTAATACCGTATGTAGGGCTTAAACTTTTCGTATGCTCTTGTACAGTGTGACTTGTTATGAATAGCCGGACTTTACTTGCAGCTATACATGTTTTATGGTAGTCCGACATGTTAGAAGCGGCCAGATTTTACTTGTAGCTACTCCTCTGGTGTTGTCCTTCAATTAGACCATTGCTATTTAGGACTCAAACTTACAGAAGCACTCAAGAGCAAACACATTTTTCCATGTGTGTCCCCTCACCTGATTGCCTGTCACTCTCGAGGTCTCCTATGCAATGCAGCCTCCCACAATATTACATACAACTGACTGATACTTATCAGGAACCATTTTGATCTTTAGTTTTCTTCCTGCCTTCTTTTTCACTATTCTGTGCCATCAATCCCATGATGCATCAACACAGCATGACATGACCAGCTAGAGACTGTACTCTCTCTGCCTGCTGGGAGGACACTGAAATTATCATGAACCTCTACATTTACCTAAAATAAAAAAAAGAGCTAAACCCCATAAGTATAGAGTTATGGAGGATGAACCGTTGTCTGATTCATTAGAACTGTCACAGTGGCGTGTAATCCTTAGCAGTAACTATGATGGGATTTTTTTCCACCCTGTGGGGTACATTCCATGTAAGTTCATAAACATGAAGTTCTGCTGACTCTTTGAATAACAGAAAGGCAAGCAATTCATAGGGAAGGGGAGGGGGAGAGGCAAGGGAAGCGGGAGGGGGTAAAATGAGATCACATGACTAAACTGAAGAAAATTTTTCAGATGGCAAGGTATAATTAAACAAGTTAATATTAACAGACTGGAGGGCTAGTTAAAAAAATATCACGATAGCATATTTTATAATAGTCACAACTTATAAAAGGTACGGAATGCCAAAAAACAACTACATGTTAACATTATACAGCCGCCTGCCCTCTAGAATTACTTTTTCCCCTCTTCCTCTTGGCATGTATATTACATAGAGAATTTCCCAGGTCTTATCTATTAATCTGCTGCAATTATTTGCATATCAAGTGGAATGCTACATAGGAGTAGCTATCCTTTTCACCCTTCAGTGTCTGGCCTCTGACTTTACCATCATGGCTACTTCTCACCTAGTTGATAAACCTTTTTTGTAACTTCTTTATTTTTTAAATAAATGGGGAAAGTGAAATACAGAAGGGAAAAAAGTAGGGGGGGGGGGTGTTACTATGTTATACAGACAGACTAATGTTTCTGTGCACGAGTGCTAGTTCACGAGACCCGCGGGGGGGGTTGGGTTTAGGGTTAGGGTTAGGTTTAGGCATTAGGGTTAGTTGCCGACCCTCCTACGGCCCTGCTGCTACTTATTTAACGGGCCGCCCACTCGTGCACATCTCCAAAGGGGGGTGTGTACTCAACAACCAATCAGGTCGCTGGAATCGCTCACCGCTACTGAAATACAAAATATGCCATCTGTAGTCAACTGTTTCTGGATTCCTGCCAGTTGTCAGGGCAAGGTACTTGCTCTCACTGACTATCAGGGTAACTTGGGGAGACAGATTTTTACCTCAGAGAAGAACTAATTTGCATACGTTGTTCCGAGGCAGCATTGCTTGTAACGGCCCTTTTTACACGGGACGATCTTGTTCACATTCCCGTGCTCCTGTAGGAATTTGGTGGATAATCATTCCGTGTAAATGCATGCAGAAAACTGAACATCGTGTCATTTGGTGTAAACAGCAATTGTTCACTTTTGAAGGACTTTCTGCTTACAGTGAATAGAGGCGGATAGGGGAAAGAACGCTCCTCAGCCCGCTCCGCTTCCATTCCGGCAGCATGGTCAGAGATGCCAACGATACTAGCTTCTGTGTAACAGCTCAGGAGTAAGCATCACTGGGAAGAGCTGGCAGACAGTTTGCCGGTCAGCTCACGCCATGAATTTCCTCAATGAGAATCAGTAACTTACCCGGAGCTGCCAAAAGGCATCTCACCTAGCTTGTACTGACAAGGGGCAAGAACCCTTTAAGAGCCTGCGATTTCCCTTCCAATCCCTTTTTTCAGTCCCTCCTCTTACTTGTCTATTGCTTTTTTAATGCCACTTTACTGGGCATTGGTATAGTGCCAGGTTCTTACACTATACCAATGTACTGTATTTTATACCCATACAATGTATGCATGTGATAGTTATTGTACGGCTGTTCACCCTGCGCTGGTTTAAGGTTTGCGTCTAGTAATTGCCTTGAAATTTAGCTTCTTTCAGTAGAACTCTGAAACAGTTATCTACAGATGGATGTCTGGTTTGACTAATAACCCTAGTCCTGTATCAAGGGAAGGTAAGGTGGGAAGGGACTTGTTATTTGTATAGCGCCAACTTATTCTGCAGCGCTTTTAGATTTATTCATTTGTTTATTAGCCCCCAACAAGCTGGGTACTCATTTTAATGACCTTGGAAGGATGGAAGGCTGAGTCAACCTTCAGGTCGTGAGTGAGAGCTTAGGACTGCACTCTGCTGCCTTAACACTCAGCGCCACACGAGGCCCATTTAAGGTTCTTTTAAGAGTCAGACATAGACTTACCAGGTAAAAACCTATAGGTGGCACTAGAGAACCAGGTTTTCTTCCTTCTGAAGGAAAGAATTTGCTACTTTTCCTCCATGGCGTACTGTCTGTCAGGGTACTTTTACATGGACCAACTACCAGCCGAAAAATTGCTCAAATTAGCAATTTTAAGTGATTTGTACGGTGTAAACGCGAGACCCCAGAGGGTACGGAGAGAGAAACTGCTCATTAGTCGCTTCGTTTCAGCTCACTGAATCAAAATTACTGAGCGAGTCCTTGCTCAGTGTAAACAGGCAGTCATTCATTGTTTTTTCTCAGTGAACGGAGGCAGGCGCCCAGAAGAGATCTCTGGCACACTCCACGTCCATACATTAAACGACTATCACTTCTGTGTGAAAGCACATTAGCGATAGTCGTTGGGATGGCTGTCATGCGCTTCAGTGCCCAACAGTCATCCCATGTAAAAGTTCCTTAAAAGGGGTTTTCCAGGCACAAAATGGAAATTCTGAAAATGCTGAAATCTAGTAGTGGCAACCTGTACCTTTTATCCGCTGCTCTGTACCCCATGCAGGTGCCGATCTGCCGCTGTGTTAACATGCATCACTTACGCAGTAAACACAGCAGCAGACTGTTTGCTACAACTCCCAGCATGCATAGAGCTTGTTTACTGGCCAGCACTGTAGCTCCGCCCACAGCTCACAGGTCCTACAACTTATTAGCATCAGCGTCCCTCTAACTCAGAGAAAGCCTGCGGAAACCGGCAGACAGGAATTTCCAGCACTCCGAACTGCACATGAGCAATACAGCGCAGAGCTTCCTCCCCTGTCTTCCCATCATGCACTGCTCACAGGATGTTGGAGGCTATGGATGGGGGAGGAAGTAGCAAACGCAGAGAAGCTGTCAGAGGAAGTGGTGAATATTTTGGACGGAGAATCATGTGACATAGATAGAAAAAGAAGAAAGTAGCTAGACGAGGTACAGCGAAATGACTTATTGGGATAATGTACATTCCATTTTAAAATGTTAGTCTGTGCCCGGAATGCCCCTCTAACACTCAGCTGAATCTCCTCAAGGAGAACCAGCAGACCTGTAAATATTTTACAGCAACTACTTTACTGCTTTGGTAAGGTTAACTGTGGTGGTCCAACTGCCAAAAGCCCTTAAATCAGCTCTGCAGCCCCTTCATTTTCATGATTGCTGGGCTTCCCAGCAGCCAGACCACCACCACCACCACCACCGCTCAAAAAGTAATGGTGGATTTTCTTTTTTGACAATTCTGTCCTGTGCATGTAACTAAGGTAAAAGGAACCAATAAAAAAAAAATGACACCATGACCTCATGTGACGTAGATGTCACCAAATACAGTGCCATAAGTTCAAGAATTTGTTTTCCCAGATAAGTATAACATCACAGGAATCATATTTTCTTACCTCCATGACAAACTGTCCAGAGTAAGTGCCAGTCATAGTTGAGCTCTGACCTGCAGCCAGTATCCCCACTGCCCAAATATACAAAGCAGCAGGTCCAAAATAGCACCCTAGAACGACGCCCTAAAACCGAAGAAACCACAGGTAAATCAAAGATAAAAATACATTAGAAACTTGTCTTGCTCTGAAAGCCCAAGAAATTCATACAAAGATGAATATGCCTTAACCCTTCCCAATCCAGTGTTGGACCTCGGCCGACATTAGGATTTCCCTGTATAGCTCTGATGTCGGACGAGGTCAGACACATGGTTCTAACACTATGCAGGACAGTGCTCAAATGCCATAGGCTGTTCTGTCCATGTATGCTAGCCATTAAAAGGTATCATATCTACAAGATTACTTTGTGTCTCTTACTGAGAGCAAACATAGTATACAGGACAGCCCCTCGATGAAGCATACATATGCAGAACAGCCTCCGACATCAGAGCTAAGCAAGGACATCTTAATGTCGGACAAGGGCCGACGCTGGACTGGAAATTAATTAATTTTAAAAAAAAGCTATTAAAATCATTATGACAGCAAATTTTTAAGTGTTTCTGTTGAGCAATTCCAAGAAATCTGTAACGCACTTTCCCACCCAAAATAAATAAGAGTTGGCGAGCATGCGGGTGGCAGGGAAATTGGATTGAAAAGGGTTAAAGGGAACCTGTCACCAACTAGAAGCACCATAAACTTAGTTATAGTGCTTATAGTTTAGATGATGTGAAGTCTTGGGAGTCTCTTTACCGACTTACCCCATCCCTCGTTCATCCAGTGTTACCAGCAAGTCAGCAAGAATGACTTTTTTCTGGAGACTATGCAAATGCACTCCTGTAGAGATGAGGTGGCGTACACACACACAGCCTTCTGAGGAGAGTCACGCTAGATGTGTAAGTCCTGACTTCAGCGGGGAACACTGAAGGAACTAGGGACTGGGTAAGTAGAAGAGACTTTGTAGACTTCACATCACCTAAACTATAAGCACCATAACTTAGTTTATGGTGCTTATAGTTGGTGACCGGTTGCTTTTATGGCATTTATCTAGTCAAAATTAGCTAGTGTCAGCTATAGTTGGCCACCAAGTAAGGCCCAATGTCCGCGGCGACGGGTGCTTCCGCACACATCTGCAGTGAAGAAAACAGAAGACTTGGACGGGTAAGCAGGATCCTTGGCTGCGTGCAGGGTCAGATTCTGCTGCAGGCTTCTGCATGCGGAATCCGAGCCGCCCGTGGACATGAGACTTAAGTCAGTGTCCAGCACTTTAAATAGTCTTGAAACATGTCTAACAGTCATATAGGCAATATATGACTTTCTTATGAGGAAGAACTATCTGGTATATATTTTTTCAAAGGAATGTTACCTTTAAGACTTCCTACTAGCTGGATCTCTGCAAGGAGAATATGTACCGTTCATGCCAACCTTCATAATATTAAGATTGTCATGTTTCTCTAAAAAGAAGACACTGTCAAATAATTTTTGCCCCAAAAGAGGCACAGGGTCTTATTTTCAGGGGGTGTCCTAATACTCACCTAGTAGACGGCGTTTGGGTCCCTCGCACTGGGCTGCGGCACTGCTGTAGGCTTTCGTGTACCGCCAACGGAGCATTTCTTCTTGGTAGCGGGGCTTGAATACCCCGCCGCAAGCAAGAAATTGCTCTGATTGGCTCATTGAGCACCGCATCAGCCAATCAGAGCCAGCGCTCAATGAACCAATCCACAGCCATTCATTTTACTATATTCTTAAATGGCTGTGATTGGTTAATTGAGCGCCGACTCGGATTGCCTTATTTTTCGGCAGAGGTCTTATATTTCAACCCCACCCCACGAAATCAGGGCAGGGCTTGTTATCGGGGTAAACGCGGTATTAAAATACATATGGCACAATCATGTTGGAAGTGCAAATTTAGTTTTAAAAAAAAGCTTTACATATCAGTAAACTTTCCATTTCAAGATATACTCACCCCCTTGTAAATATCCACTTTTAAAGGGTCTGTGTTGTTGGGAAATAAAGCACCTTGGCCACTGCTGCTTTGATTAAAACACTGTGTAGACTGAGAAGGGTAACAAACAAAAAAACAAACAAACAGTGAATACTTAGTAGAAACAGGCGAGTGGGCGATTCAGAAACACAACAAATATTCTGAAATATAAATTTAGCACATGATATGACCTATCTGCAAAAATAACACTTAACCCATGCAGAACAAAAAAATGTAAAGAGTAGCTGCACTTTCAACTAAGTTTTGATATGTCGTAGAGATATATCAAGAGTATCGATCAGTGGGGATTGCGTTGATCACTGGAAAAGAGGGGCTGCAGTGTTCTTCTGAGCTCTGTTTCCCCTTGGCGGTCTTTGCCATTTTTGGGCTCCTCATCGCATAATGCTTGGGTGGACGAAAGGAAAAAAAAAAAAAAAAAATCTGACTCAATTCAAGTCATTTTAAGCCCTTGAGCATATGGCCTATTTTGGGTTTAAGTACACAACGATTTTTCGCGGATTTTCATTTCCTTTTTTTTTTTTTAAATTTTTTTAAAAGCCATAACTTTTTTATTTTTCCATCGACGAGGCCGTATAAGGGCTTGTTTTTTACGTTGTGAACTGTAGTTTTTAAAATCGGTGCCATTTTTGGGTACATAGACTATATTGTAAAACTTCTATTAATTTTTTTATAATAGCAGGGAGAGAAACAAATCAATTCTGCCATAGATTTTTTTTTTTACAGCGTTAATCATGCAGCATAAATGACAATACATTTTTTCTGCGGGACGGTACGATTACAACGATACCAAAATGCTTTTTTTTTTTTAGATTTTTCCACTTTTCCGCAATAAAAACCCCTTTTTTTTGTAAACTTTTTTTTTTTTCTAAAGTCGCTGCATTCAAAGTCCTGTAACTTTTTTATTTTCTCATGGGCGGAGCTCTGTGAGGGCTTATTTTTTGCAATACTAGCTGTAGTTTTAATTGGTACTATTTTGGGGTACATGCGGCTTTTTTGATCACTTTCATTGTGGTTTTTTATGAGGCAAAATGAAAAAAAAAAAAAAAAAAAAGCATTTTGCCTCAGTTTTTTTTTTCCCCAACGCTTTTTGCCGTGCAGAATAAAAAGTGTGTTCAATTTATTGTATGTGGCGTTACAGATACGGTGATTCCAAATAGGTGGGATTTTAATTAAAAAAAAAAATAAATAAATAAATAAATAAGTTATGCCAATATGGGAAAAAGCACAAAAATGGGGATTTATTTTCCTTTTTTTTTTTTTTTTAAACACACTTTTTATGTCCCTGTAGGGGACTTGAACAATAGCATCTATAATCACTATGATAAGGCATTGCAGTACTTCCATCCTACAATGCCTTATCGCTTGCATTAGCGATCACAGGCACTGGCAATGCAGGATGCCTGTAATTAAATCGCGAGAGTCCGATGACTTCACAGAACCCTTTACACGCCGCGATCTACATGGATCACGGCAGGGAAGGGGTTAACAGCAGGGGTCACTGTCCCAATGCACCCCCGCTGTTGCAGTGGGAGGCTGGCTATCGGTGACAGCTGGCTTCCGCTGCCGGATAGCACAAGATCTCTTTATGATCGCAGACTATCCTCAGGGCGTAACTGTACGTCCTGTTGCGTTCAGTACCCCTCTGCCAGGATGTACAGTTACGTCCTGTGGCAGGAAGGGGATAATGCAGCGCGGGAAATAGTCAAAAGCAGATTGTAAAAACATTATTGCTAAATTATCTTCAAAATTATTTCATTAGACAGTCAACATCTAATGCAGCATAAAAGGAGCACAGGAGCGCGGAGAGACAGGGACGAGTGTCGGGCATCGCTTGCCCAACACTCGTCCTGTGTAAATAGGCCTTAAGGCCGGCTCTTGGTGTGCTACTTTATGTCAGGGTGCAGGATGGTATTAAAAGAGGAGGAGTCTGCCCTAAACTATACAATCTGCATCTGAGCGGTTTCAATCAGTTTTTAATAAAACAACTATAAGATCCCTTTTGCTATTATATTTAATATACATTATACCGAATCACACTGATGATGAACAACAGAAGACAGCACACTTTGTTTCCAATGCTCTGACTCCACAAGGCACCAGGATACAAAGTACTGACTGAAGCCTGATAGCCGTTTTCGATGATCAAATAAAGGCCTTACCACTTCCATATTGGTTTTTCCAAAGAAAGCCTCAGCAAACACTGCCACCACGAAGACGTTGATTAGGAAAGACAGAAACAAGGCTATGCTTGACTCGATAAAGAAATATTTGTTGGCTTCTCGCACTTCTTTCTTGTTAGAACGGTTTACATCTCTGGACTGGAAGGCAGAAAATTTTTCATAATAAAAAAAAACTATAAAGTTAAGCTGATAAAACACATTTAGCAATGAAACCAATGTTGGCCGGGACACCAGAGCAACAGCCAACATGTGAAACCTTAATGGGACACTTTCCCTTATTGAAAGTGAATATGCTTCAGATCCTTAAAGGACCAGGAGGTTTTGGTCCAAAAGGGCGTATCACTTTTTAGGGATTTTACCCATGTGGTGGTTTTATTGGTAGGGTTTTTTTTCCAGTGACATATAAAGCTATTTTTTTATATCTTTATTCATTGACTTTTTCCCATTGTATTAGGGGTAAAAAGCTAAATAAAAGATTTTTTTTAATTTATAAATTTATTTTAGCATAAATATACTAATTTTAAAAATAAGTACAGGAATGGGTTCCTCATTTTGTTTCTGATGTCTTGATATATAATTTGTTTAGTTTTGGATTACAGGGTGCATTCGGGGACACTTTTGGTTGGCGTGTTTCTTTTTTTTTAAGTATATATTTTTATTTTATTCTGTAATTTTTCTTTACTTATTTTTGCAACTATTTTTTTTACCATTTATGTCCCCCATGACGTCACATAAGACCTCTGGGGGTCATTCACATGTTCTTTCTTTTGTTTTTCTCTTTAAGTTGACATCCAGTTAAGCCTGGTTTAGACACAATGATTATCGCTCAAAAGATTTTTTTGAGCGATTTTCGTGCGATAATCATCGTGTGCTTTTTTACAGCGCAAGGTGATCGCTCCAACGTTGAGCGATCACCTTGCGCTCCGAGAGGGGGATGCAGAAGACAAGCAGGGCCACTTGTCTTCTGCATCCAGCTGTTCCCCGCTTGGAGCGCTCAGCTGTTATACAGCTAAGCTTTCCGAGTGGGGGGATGAAGAACACAGCTGGACCGCGGTGTTGTTCATACCCTGCCTGTCTTCAGGGAGAGGGATACAGCTGAAACAATAGTATCAGCTGTATCCCGCTGTGAATTCCTGACAACTGATCGCTGATCTTTTAGCCTGCTGAAAGATCAGCGATCAGCAACGGCTTAAAGAAAACTGCACAATGTCAGTGCAGGTACACACAAGAATTATTGCTCAAAAGATGGCTTTGAGCGAAAATTGTTGTGTCAAAAAGGGCCTTTACAGGAAAAAAAAACATCCCCCCACTGTGACAGTACTCACTAACAGAACTGATCTGGGTCTGCTAGGACCCTGCAACTCTGTGACAGAGAGCACCCAGCGGTCACGTGATCACCAGGTCGCATAGTGGAACTAACACTTCTACTTTCATTTTTTAGTACATAGCGCTTGTGTAGCCTATAAAAAGGAAAAGGCAGAAACAGTTAAGACTGCTTCTCCCTTCCCCTCCGGATTTTCGGCTATGTCTGACAGCCAAGGGCCCAACCTGCTCCTGCTTGAATGCAGAACAGAGCTTTAAATCGTCCGGAATTAAAGCCCAGGACCAAGCACCGCATATTTACCGTCCTCGGTCCTTAAGTGATTAAAAGGGCTTGTACCACAAAAAGAACTTATTCCCTATCCACGGTATAGGAAATAAGCATCTGATTGGTGGGGGGCACACCGCTGGGAGTTACAAGTGTCCCAGCATGAGTAGATTGGTTGTCACTTGTGGGCTCTACTGTCCTTTAATTTCTATGGGACTGCCGGAGATATCCGAGTACAAGCGAAAGATATGAAAAAAACATATTTTGTGTTTAAACACATTAAAACAAATACCTTGACCAAGGCTGAATGCAAGTACATATTGTGAGGCATTATGACAGCTCCCACGATCCCTACTGCTTGTTCAAGCTGAGCAGGCCCACAGCCTTCACAGTAAGGAAAAAACATGCCCTTAAGAAGCTTTCCTTGGTCTGGTCTGACACGCACGTACTGGAAGAGAGAAGAAAACAATGACGAAAGAAGATTAACGGCTATTATATATCAGCGCACAGACAATGCCTAACAACTAAGTCTCAGACAAAAAGAAAATAAGTTATAAATCTGTCAAAAGAAAGCAAACATTTTCCTTCTTTGACCCACAAAACCGTTTGATTGATCAGGATTGCCACAGCGCACCGCAGGCAGCAATATAGGGGAAGCAGTCAGCAATGTACATTGTAGTGGAAGGTCTTTCCAGATTATGTAAGAAACCGTTCATTTCCTGCATCACTGCAATTGATAAGAGTAACTTTTCTACTATTCTACATTTATTTTAGACCTAGCAGCTGGCCGATTCATTTTTTATTCTAGAAGTTCCATAAGTGTGATAAAACAAGGCCAAGAACCCAATCCACACAATTCATTGGTCAGCCTACCTCATAGCCAAACGTTACTGCCATTATTGCAATCAGAAACCCAAAAAATGCTTCCAATTTCCTCAAACCTACAAAACAAAAACATTCAAAAATCAATATACAATCAGCTGTAGTTACACATGAATGTACCGTATGAAACCAAATATGAACATGGGAAAAATCCATACTTAGATGGGCACTAAAATTTTAAACATCTTGATAACTTGTGTGATCGTTTAGGCCCATTTAGACCCAACAATTCTTGCTAAAAAAAAACAAAAAAAAAACGCTCAAAGCAGTCTTTTGAGTTCAAATAGTTGGGTCTAACTGCAGAGACTTCGTGCAGTTTTCGTTAACGAGTCGTTCATCGTTGTCTTTCAGCAAGTTGAAAGAAAACGATGAGCCTTATCAGTGCTGCACGCCAAGTTCTCAGCGGGATACCGCTGATACTATTGTTTCAGCTGGCATCCCATTGGGAGAATTCAGCTGTGTTCTGCATACCCACGCTTGGAGAGCTCAGCTGATTACCAGCTGAGCGCTCCGAGAAGGCAACAGCTGTATGCAAAAGATACCCGGTCCTGCTTGTCTTCTGCAGACAGCGTGAGCCTTCATTTACACACTTATGCAAAGTGAACGCTCAAAACGGTCACTCAAACTGCCGTTTGAGCGAATTTTGAGCGATCATCTTGCCGTGTAAATGCACACAACGATTATCGCTCAAAAGAGGTCTAAACTGCTATGTACTTACTTTATCTAAAATGAGGTTTTTGTGTTGAAAAATCTTAATAAAGTGCGGTCTCCCTTGCCCGGTCTACAGTCTGCTAGCTCGTGATTGATAAGGGACTGCAAGGAGGGCAGAGCAGGGGGACGAGTCCATAGAAATACCACTTAAAATACCTCTAGCGTCTGTGTTGCAGAATGAAGACAAATTCTCTCCTCCACTTAGCTACTCTACAGGACACAGTGACAGCTTTTTATGCCTCATGTCCGCGGGAAAGGAGGGACCCACTGCAGGATTCTGCATGAAGAATCCGCGGCAGGCCTGATTTTCCCCGTGGACATGAGGCCTAAAGAGCAGTAGTACCATCTCAGAATTAAGTATATACATACCACTAGGGCAATCTGCCATTCTGGATCCAGGGTCAGCTGAATGTCAATGTAATGGTGGTCTTATTACTTGTCACCCAGCTTTACAGGAGCCCTGAATGCCATGTTTGACTAGTTAGGGCTCCCACACACTTGCGTTTTTGGATCGCTGCATTTTTTGTTAACACGATTGTCAATGGGACTTTCTAATGTTCAAAAAGCAACGCACCAAAAACACAAGTTGCGGTGCGTTTCTAACATTAGAAAGTCCCATTGACAATCGCGTTAACAAAAAACGTAGCGTTACAAAAACGCAAGTGTGTGGGAGCCCTTATAGCGATGTATCTGGTATAAATGCTTGCATAAGTCTGCAGTTAGCTCTTCCAGGATCCTGAATGACAATATAATGATGACTCCATTAGTTGCCACACAATTATGTATACATTTCAACACAACTTGGCACAAATCAGCTGTACCTATGGCTCTCCTTCCCCGAAGTATAAATACTTCAATTGCTCAATTTCTGATTGGTTCCTTGTTGTTCTGTATAGTGGGCAATACTTTCCAGCCATTTATGCCATAATTAAAGACTGAATAGTCCGAAATGTGTTGGCTCCTACGGAATCGGGGGTCTGCCAACCCTCTTTCGGTGTTTTTAATATGGCAGAGTAAACAGTAGATTTTATTTTTCCCTGGATTCTCCTTTTCCTGTTCCTAGGGGGATGAGGCATAAGTGATCATTGAACTGTATGCAAAGTGGAGGGGAGGACAGACATTGGCATACAGAATGCTGGAACTAATGCTGAGGTATGGTTATGTCTGTGGGTGGCTGGGAGTGTCTCTGTGCAGGGAAAAAACTATATAGGGGCTTCATTGTAGATAAACGGCGGGGTCGTAGCTGTCAGACCTCCACCAATCAGAAAGTAATGACATGCCCTTGCAATATACCATCACTTTCTAGGACAGATAATTCCCTGTATTTATCCTCCCCCAGTGCTGTGTACTGTAGTAAGGTTTGAAACTTCCTCCTGTTTGGGTATTACCTATTAGAGATGAGCGAGTATACTCGCTAAGGCACATTAGAGACGAGCGGGGAGATACTCGGTTAAGGCACTACTCGCTCGAGTAAAGATTTGGGGGGGGGGGGTAGATCTTCCTCTCTCCCGCCCGCTCCCCCCTGCTCTCCGCCGCAACTCACCTGTCACCCGCGCCGTCCCCCGAATCTTTAGAGACGAGCGGGGAGATACTTGGCTAAGGCACTACTCACTCGAGTAATGTGCCTTAGCGAGTATACTCGCTCATCTCTAGTACCTATACTGGTCTCATCCTAATGTGCCAGAACTGCAGCAAAGTTGGACATACCAGTCGAGGGAGTACATTTGAAACCTAAAAGTGTACAGATCTGCCATTCAGGCCACTCTCACACAGGCGTTTATAAACGTGGCATCTTAGAACGGCTTTTTTGACAGCATTTTAAGGCATCCCATCATTGCAATGGGTGATGCAGTGCATTAAAAAGGTGCTGAACGCACGAAAATAGAACATACAGCGTTCGTTTTGGCGCGTGTTTGGAATGCTTCGCTAAGACGCTCGTCTGAGAAGCCCCATTGAAAATGCTCAGTGCAGCGTTTTTAGGAGGCGCCAGCATTTATCATATCAACGATTAGCGGTTGTGATTTTTAAGGAGAGAGTGGCCACCTTTCATATAGTAAGCTCGGGAGAGTTGATAACATTAACAACTTACTAATATACTCTTCAGAAGTACTGTGGTGATTTATTTCTGAAGCCACGCCCCCTTGCCTTCTTTCCTGACAGCACAGTTACTCTATTCTGTAAATAGCTGCTGATGGACAGTTACATGACACTTCCCATTGAGACGTGCGCAGTGCGTCTCAGTGGGAAGTGTTAGTGCATGGGGTCGCATCATGTGCCTCTAGATCTCGTTCTTATGTATATCTTATAATCAATCTATATTATGCATAACTTCTTTTATCTATCTATCTATCTGACAAGATGACAGTTGTGACTGACATCTAGGATGCATGTTCACATGATGCGGTCAGGAAGGAGTTAAGGCCTGGGCTATATGAAGAGTTTTTGTATCCCAACTGATTGGATTGTATGCAGTGCTGCAAAAATGTTTATTAGACCCAATGCTTTAATGATAGCAAAGCAATGATGCATTCATGACTGAAATCTATGGGGGACCTCCTGAGTATCCCCTTAAAAAAAATAAACTACCCATTCACTCAGTTCAGTTGCATTTCTAAGTGGAAATGCTCCCAGACTATTTAGGCCATTTAGGATTATAAGTTTAGATCCTGAGAGAATCTGCTGACATTCCGCAGATACTGCAAGTGAATGGGGTAGTTTATACTATTCATGTGCGAAGGAAGAAAAAAAATAATAATAATGAAGACCGATGAACAGACTCTGGATTTTAACATTTACAACATGTTCACCATTGGTTCAGATTCCGCCAGAATAGACGCAGGTTCAGATTTCTGCTGTGGACTTCTCTGGCAAATCTGTGCTTTGTGAACAAGGCCGTAAAGACGGAGGAAGTGTTTGAAATCTCTGCAAGTGTAATTATTATACTCACCGTACTTGTCCAGGAAGAGGAAGAAAAAAGTGTCTGCGATTGTAATCAACACTCCTCCCCATAATGGAATTCTGGTGAGACAGAAGAAGACAAGAAGGCGTCAACTAATCCTTTAAGTGTCTGTTGTCTTATATCTAGAACATGCATGAATATCTCATAATCATTTCATTTACAGACTGTAATTAAATGATCAGGAGTGAGAATTGAGCCCATTGTCTGTACATAAGACTAGACATTGTAAATATAAGTTTGCTGTGTAGCAACACCTAACTAGAATCAAAAGTAAGGATCGTTTTAGAATGGATTTTGTTCCACCTGTATTTTACATCAGTTCTTCTGTAATATAAAACTGGCCCATGCACTAGTGATTTAGATGGGACAATACCTCTGCAGCGCCACCAATTGGAAGGCAGCATTCCTGCAAGTCAATGTCAGACTCTTTAGGCCTCGTGTCCAGGGCATGCGCGGATTTCAAGTGCAGAATCCTGCAGCAGATTCCACCCGTGCTCGCAGCCATGGACAATTTCTCATCTGTTCGGATGCGGTGTGGGTCTTTTTCGTCCCGGACGGATCTTCTTTTCTTCTGCACTGTGGTGTGCGCAAGTGCGCTGGCTGCGTGCATGTGCAGTGCATTTTTTTTTTTTTTTTTAATCTCCTGCTTTCCCGCGGATTGAACAACTTCCATGGAAGCCGTCCATGTGGCAAGCTGGAGAAAATGGAGCATGCTGCGATTTTTATCCCGCACGTGCGATCCGCACGCCAGAATAAAATGACATCCCAATGATTGTCTATGGGCATATTGAACTGCAGATCACCCACACAGTGACCGTCCTCATGTGGACATGAGGTACTAGAATGTTAATTCCCAGTCATTGTTATAAGGTTTGTCTAAAGAGTTTGACATTGACTTGCAAGAATGCTACCTTCCAATAGGTGGCGCTGCAAAGGTATTGCTCCATCTTCCCTTTTTGCATATTTCCCAGAGGATCATGGATGCCCTTATAAGTCTCCTCACTAACCTTCTAGGTGCTCTCCTTATCACACTGAAAAACTGCAGACAATTACCATATGTAATCATATTGTTTACAATGAACATACAACCATCATTAAATCAATTAGGAGGACGATGCAGACAGTGATAAAGTTTTGCGTTGTTTACGAAAGCATAGCAGGAACTTACATTCCTACAGACAGAAGGTTGATGGCAATAGCTGAGCCAATGACCTCTTGCATATCAGATCCAATGATAGCCAGCTCTACCATAAGCCACAAGATTATGCGGGGAACCTAAAGAAAAACACAATGGGGTGAATGTCACATACTGGAATAAAAAAAAAAAAAAACGCAAGCATGTAAACCTTACAAGCACAGGATCATTTCATAGAAGCATAACCAGTTTCTCGAAAATATCAAGAATCTGAAAAAGTTGGAGCAGTAAAGCAATAGAGAGACCAATTATGTACTTTGCATTGACAACAGTCCCATCAGATAGTCAGCATGCTATATGCAGACAATATTATCACCAGGAAGCCTCATTATGCAAGCACCAAACAAGTAAAAAGTTAGGCGCACGTGACAACCCACTTAAAGGAGATGTCCCGAGGCAGCAAGTGGGGTTATACACTTCTGTATGGCCATAATAATGCACTTTGTAATATACATTGTGCATTAATTATGAGCCATACAGAAGTTATAAAAAGTTTTTTACTTACCTGCTCCGTTGCTAGCGTCCTGGTCTCCATGGTGCCGACTAATTTTTGGCCTCCGATGGCCAAATTAGCCGCGCTTGCGCAGTCCGGGTCTTCTGCTGTTCTCTATGGGGCTCCGTGTAGCTCCGCCCCGTCACGTGCCGATTCCAGCCAATCAGGAGGCTGGAATCGGCAGTGGACCGCACAGAAGAGCTGCGGTCCACGAAGATAGAGGATCCCGGCGGCCATCTTCAGCGGTAAGTATTGAAGTCACCGGACCGCCGGGATTCAGGTAAGCGCTGTGCGGGTGGTTTTTTTAACCCCTGCATCGGGGTTGTCTCGCGCCGAACGGGGGGGGGGGTTTAAAAAAAAAAAAAACCCGTTTCGGCGCGGGACATCTCCTTTAAGTTCTTGGTATGGGCCGGTGGAGAGGTAGTTGTCGCTGCTGGCAAGTGGTGCAAGGATCACATACCTTGTGAAGAAATCCCCGTCACACGGGTTTGGGGGGTACTAAGTGATGAGGTGCCACAAGCTCTGTTCGGGACAACATTGTTTGCAAGACAATCAATCAGACAAGGGGCTGTGTCACAAAACTGCA
This sequence comes from Eleutherodactylus coqui, assembly GCF_035609145.1. Lineage (NCBI taxonomy): Eukaryota > Metazoa > Chordata > Amphibia > Anura > Eleutherodactylidae > Eleutherodactylus > Eleutherodactylus coqui. Next base: position 469,276,513 of record NC_089837.1, on the reverse strand, counting down.
GATCCCGTGGTACAGATCCCAACAGATAGCTCTATGATGACATCTGATATGCCCATTTCTCGGTGGGTGATATTCTCTTACGGACTTATTCCACCTTATGGTAACAATAGCAATTCAATTGGCTCTCTTCTTTGTTGCGTCACAGACAGGAGCCTCTTTTTTTGTGCTGTGCTCTCTCATCCTCACATACAGTGTCTGACCTAACTTGCTGCTCTGCATGGTAAGAGTTCTACGGCCGCAGAAACGGTCATACCACCCTGCAGTGCATGTCAACATAGACTGCACAGTGGATCACTATTTAGGGACTATGTATATAAAATGCTATAATAAAACTTGTAAACATAAAACAGAATGTACCTTGAAGAACTTGTCTGCCCGTAGGTCCTTACACAAGCAACCGCAAGATAATACAGTTAAAAGAACGTACCTTAGGATACTGCCTGTTGCAGACTTCTGCTAAATGAAGACCGGTCACTACTCCTAACCGAGCTGCCAGACGCTGCAGAAGGAGGCCAATAATGGTGGCAGTCAGAAGAACCCAAAGTAGCTAAGGAAAAATAATACGCAACAACAAAACGGTTACTAAATCTCTATATTCAGAAAGCATTGAACGAAGTGTGCTTGAGTAAGCTACAACAATATTGAAACTGAGTGATTAGATAAAAATAACTATTATGAATTAAAAAAAGATGGGCCTGCTTCCATTGACTTCAATGGAAGCCATCCATGCGGGATCCACAGAAAAATGGAGCATGGTGCGATTTGTTTTCCGAACCGAAAGGTCCGCAAAACAAATCCACGTGCTTAAATTATTTTGTGGGTGCCCAGGAATCCCTATGGGCAGCTTGATTTGCAGATCTCCCGTGCAGGTTCTGCAAATCAAACCGGCCCATGGGCATGAGGCCTTGAAGGGACACTACAACTGAAAATTAATGTTGAAGGGAACATTTCACCAGGCTTTACCCCTATAAACCAGTCCCAAAATACTATAGCAGGTGAAGACTCCTTTCTAAAGCTAGAAAATTACTAAGTTACTAAAATGTCTTCGCAGTTGTGGTGCAAATATAATTGGCTATTTGTAGCCCTCCGTTTTTTTATTGTAATGCAAGCCTATATAAATAAAGGCTTAGTTATCTAGAACAATGTTAATTGTATTAACTATAGTTAAAATGTTAATTGAATCAACTACAATAATAATGTTAATTGTATTAACTACAATTCTGTTTGTATAGGTTTGTTTAAACTCTGCCCATATACATTGTATCACCATGAATCTGATGAGTCTTGTTAATCCTGTGATATCATCGTCTAGGGAATTGAGTTTTGTTGATTCTGAACCTTTCATCAATGAAGCTGGCTACTTCAGATGGTGGGGGGGGGTCTCAGATTGATAACATGACTAAGTAGTTATAGTGTATAAAACAGGGGACAAATTGTAATAGATCAAAAGCATTTTGGACCTGTGATGGGGAATGTCCTCTCACAGTGTCGTTCCCAAGACGCCCCCCCCCCCCCCCCCCCCCCGTTTTCTGACTTTTCGCCGTTGCTTCTTAGGCTGATGCACAAAGTAGATACGTATACTTAAGGTTTTTGATGTTGTAACCAATGTTTAGCTATTGTTTACCAAAACATATGTGCAATATCATCTATTTTTATGTAACTTTGCTTTATTTTTATCATTTACTCATTTGTATTAATAAATTGTGTTGTATCAACCCGCTTGTCCTTCTTGAAAGCCGTGTCTGAACTTGTTGCTTTCATTTGGTAAAACAGCAGTGTAGTAGAATTAGGGCTGAAGTGTCTGCAAGGAGTTTGCAGGACTCCCAAGTGTCTGGTTAAGTTGGCGGTACCCGGTGCACGTTTGGTTGATTAAATTTGATGACAATTCCTAGGTCATCCATAAGCTTCTCCAAATGTTCATTTAGCACACATAGAATGAACCCAATCACATAGCAGGGAATTCACAATGATCCATCACAGGTTCACTGAATGACAGCACCAAGTTAGGCTGGGTTGCCGCTAATTAAGCTGAACACTTTAAAAGTTCTGTATGTACCCAGCAGACACTTCAGCCCAAATTACAACGCAGGAGTTTTCATGACTTTGTTATTCTTAGATATACAACGGCACCTGGACATATAGCTATACGTTTAGAATGGGGTTCACACCTCTTGCAGTGTGGTAGGAACAGTACAAAGGGGCAAAACCTAATAGGCTCCCTTTAAAAGGGGTCGTCGGGACTCACTACAATTTTACCAGGAGTTTACAATGCTATAAAATAGCAAAAAGGAATAATACTCACCTTATTAATACCCTGACGATACCTTGTTGATGGTTCCCCGTCAAGAGTCTGTTCTTCCTGTTCCACCAATGATGTGCGAGGGACCAGGAATCACAGGCAGGGGATTGGGATACATATACTATAGATTTATTTTAATGCGATTCTCAATAGCGATGTGAGGCATGATCAGATCAAAAGAGGGGAGAATATTAAAGTGGTTTTACCACGCAAACAAGTTATCCCCTATCTACAGAATAGGAGATAACCTGATGCTGCATGAATGGAGCAATGGTTGCACATGTACACAGCTGTGCAGTTCATAACAACTGGACCGCCAGAGTAAGGCCTCCTTCCCACGAACGGATTTCCGCCGCGTAATTCGCGGCGAAAATCCGCTGCGTTGCACGCAGCTATTAGGTTCTATTGAACCTAATAGCTCCATGCTCACGATGCGTAATTCCACCGCGGAATTACGCACCGCGATTTCTCCCGTCCTCACCCGCAGCATGCTCTATTTTCTGCGGGTGAGGACGGGCTGTACGCACTGACGGCTTCCATTGCAGTCAATGGAAGCCGTCCATTCACGCTATCTCCCGCTGTAACCAGCGGGAGATAGCGTGAAAAAACGCTTTCCCGCCCACCGCCGAGCGTCATATGACGCCAAATGACGCGGTCCGGCCGCGTCACGTGACACGGCTGGTGACGCGAGAGTGGTGGGCGGTGATGAGCGGTGACGAGCGGTGACGCGGCGGTGGTGGGCGGGGAAGCGATTTCACGCTATCTCCCGCAGGTAAGTATAGGGGCTCTGGGGGGCGCCGTGACGGGCTTCACAGCGGAATATTACGCTGCGGAGCCCGTCACGCTCGTGGGAAGGAGGCCTTAGTCAATCTCTTGAACTTGGCTATCTCCAGCAGTCCTACTGAAACAAATGAATGGCAGTGTGTAACCAGTACTCCATTCATGCGGGCGCAATCAAGAGCCTCGTTCTTGAGATCAGTTAGGGTCCCAGAAGTCAGACAACCACCGATCTGCAAGTTATCCCTTAGCTCGTGGGAAGACCCCTTTATGGAAGGAATTCTGTTTTGCCATTTTTTTTCCTTTGTTTAGTGTTGCTTTAAGTATTACCTTAGAGAATTTTATGCTTTTCCCATTGTCCCAAGTTATTCTTCCATTATATTTTATACTCTCTCGAAATGCCTTACATGAACACGCATCAAGTATAGACGATACAGTTATAACCTGAAGACATCTATTCACCTTGAAACCCGCTACAGAGCCAGACTGCAAGTCAGATTCAATGTTCCCAGGATCTAGATAGGCAATGCTCATGAGGAAGCCAGGTCCAGTGAAGGCCCACAGCTTCCGGAAACTGAACCAAGAGTGCTGCAAAGGAAAAAGAAAAAGCGTCCGATAATACATACACAGTGCACGTGTGTAAATATATTTTTAGTTATTAGTAAACTTATTAAAAAGGGATTTTCTGGAAGAATTTTCGCAGAAAGCATTCTAAAATGGTTTTATTTTATTTACCCATTTCTTCGGTTTAGATTTTGTCCCAACTTAGGTAATAACTTAGGTAAACCCTAACAATGCTACATCCTTGGGACGTCATACTCATGTGACAATCACATGATTATGTCACGTACCACATAACATCACAAGTCACAGTTTTCCACATCAGGAACTAGGAGCTGATATTTTACAGTATGTTGCTGTTAATTATAATTTCTACACAGACAAAAAAAAAGTTAGTACCAGAAAAAGTCATCAAAAGAGCTTTATAGGACTTAGGGTGGTTTCACATCTGCGGTAGGGATTCTGCTTTCCCGCTCTGATCGGGGGAGCAGGAAAGAGGAATCCCCACAGCCAATTGGTCCCACCTCTGGATTGAAGCAAACAGCGCTGGACGGACCCCATTGACTATAATGGGGTCCGCCCACTTTCCGCTCAACTGTCTGGCTTTTTCTTCTAGCATTTTCAGCTGGATCTGTGAAAGATTCTCCGACCGAATGTAAAGGACTGAACGCAATTGCAAATGATTTACCTGCCTGTATAAACAGGCTGCACGACTGAATGAGTGAACTCTGTCATAATTTGCTCATGTAAATGATTTATTGCTCTGAGCCTTATATATTGATGACCTATCATTAAGGCTCGTGGCAATTCCACCAATCAGTTGTTTGAAGGGGCTATGGTGCTCGGGCGCGACCTCTTCTTTGGTTTATGACAATACATTCGTTGGTCTCGTAGCTTTTATTCAGCTTAGACCCATTCAAGTGAATAGGACTGTGCTGAAAAACCAGGCACTGCCGCTACAAAGTGCATAGCACTGTGTCAGGGATACAATGAAGAGGCCATTACGCTCACCCCAGCACCATGACCCTTTAGAATATCTTATTGGTGAGGGGTGCTGGGAGTCAGCCCTCTACAGATCTTAGAATAACAGTCAATCCTAAAGATAGATCATCCATATTTAAGTCTCAGAGAACCTCTTTAAGACAATGGGGATATTTAGAGGGAGAACTTTACCAAGACCGGTATTACCAACACACTTAGGTGCATCATTAAGATACACAGGCCTCCTCATGTATTAGGCACATCTATACAGGAATGTACACCAGGTTAGACCCGACGTATATTTCTGGCATAAATTATACATAAATCTTGCAGTCCACAGCAGCCATGCCCCTTCTCGACAAGCCCTGCCCTCTTTTTACAAAGATGGCGAGGCAGGTGTGAAAGGTCTAAAAGTGGCAAATTTTGGGCAAATCCCTATTTGTGCAAAAACATGTGATTTTTTTTTTTTTTTTTTTACACTAAAAAGTGGTGCAAAAGGCTTCATGCTTGTCATGCGACTCTGAAATGCTGAAACAAAGACACAAACTGCGGTATGCGTTTTTGCAGATTTTCTTTTGATCATTTTTCCAGAGGCGTTCACTGTGACAGGCATACAATAATAGAGGATATATAAGACAAAATCCTCGCTCCGTAATATAACACAGGTATTCGCATCCATGTATTCTCCAAGTTACTTACCACCTCATCTTCTGGGATTTGTATTTTCTCATCAAAATAACTTGTAAATGGTTCACCCTGAATGACGGGGTCAATACCTCCATCACTGACGTCTGGCTTCGAGTCGCAGTCTCCGGCGCTGCATTCTAGAAAAACAAAGAAATATAATAATTAATGCTGACCATACACTGGGCTACTAAATAAAGTGCAATCTGTCAATATCAAACATTACATGTCTTTGAAAGGACTTTTTCCACTGAGATATGCACATCATACCCCATTGCTCATCAGCGGTGGATACTTCCCCATCTTAGATGGTTTCCTCAATGATCTTATTACAGAGTGTCCAACTGCTGAAACCCCCAGAGATCAGCTGTAGTCCGTGATGGCAGATGTTTAATTGCAGTCAATGGGCTGTCTGTATAAGACAAGGGCTTGTCAGGAACTCCTTGTAACGGACTACCACTATAGTGAATAAATGAGGGTCCTAAATGGGGACCAGCTATCTATTCTCTCAGGACCCCCTAACTGCTTTTCTAGAAGTGCGCTTTATAAACAAGACAACTTTTTCAACTTCTATGTAGAATGCTTATATAGTCAAAAAACATAAAATGTAGCATCTGTGTAATAAACTTCTATTATGGTTATTGCCATCTTCACCGATTCTTTACTGTGTGTACTGCTGCTATACGGCAAACATCACAAAAGCCGATTTGACTCTATTTGTTAATATCACTATCTGAAGCACTTGGTAAGATTGTCAATGACAACAACCCTTTTAATACAGACTACACTTCACAATCTCTTGTAATGGATGTTTAACCCCTTAAGGAAATGGCCTTTTTTCAGTTTTGTTTTTTTCCGTTCCACTTTATAAAAAAAATAAAATAAAAAAAATCAACTCTTATTTATCAATCAATATAGCTGTCTGCGGACTTGTCTTTTGCGGGACAGGTTGTATTTTTCAATGGAACAATTTAATGTACCATAACACGTACTGAAAAACTTTAAAAAAATTTTAAGTGAACTAAAATGGAAAGGAAAAAACAAAACAAAAAAAAACACGCAATTCTGCCATCTTTGGAGGGGGTGTTCTTGTTTCTACACCCCATACACATCACAGCAAAAAAAACAAACAAAAAATTTTTTTTTAAAAAGAATACCATACAGTATTACATTATACCCAGATCTGACAGGCATGGCTTCATAGGCAATTTGCAATGGCAGAGTCTTTAGAAGGCTTTTCAGGACTCCAGAACGCTGATCAGGGCATTTAAAGAGTTAACGGCCGCAACCAGCATGAGTGCTGATTGCGACTCTTGTGGGAGGGTATCAACTGTCCTTGACCCGCAATCTATGGAGAGGGATCGATCCCTGATCCAGCTCCATACAAACCCCGAACTTCCATGATGTAACTACATGTAATTAAGTATTAAGGGGTTAATACAACAAATGAACCTTGCAAGTAAAGAGCAGGAATGGCCATTTATATAAAAAAAAATGTGAGCAAGATCATAGGAGACGTGTGGAGGGTTTACATGGAACCAAGAAATATCATGAGCCTATCACAGATTACAGTGTATATAGTATACTATGAAACGCAGGCACAATCTGTTCTGCATGGTCACTGGGATCTACGGATGTTACTTATGACTCAACATCACCAGGACAAAGTACAATGTTACCACTCAATTCTCTTATTCATCGCAAGAACCCACTGGTTAATCTGTAATAAGGCATTGTTTAAGTGCATAGAAGAGCAAAAAAAAAGTATATATATTTCTGTAAATGCTGTAAAAGTAAGATCCAACCTACACATTTGTGAAACAACGTTACAGTTTAATTAAAACGTAAAATAAGATAATTCCTGGGATTCTGCTATCATGCGCTGCAGCATGGTAGTTGTGAACTAGGACTCGGAGATACTGGACGATGCAACGGGCTTACAATGTGCAGCCACTGTAACGGAAAACAGCTATCAAGAGCATGCAAACATTGTGAGGAGGCGATTAGGCGGTCTGAGGACAGATATGCTGAATCCACCCTTCTAGCGTTTCCACTCTCCGCTGATAACACTCACCAATGTGTGACAGCTCCATTGCTTTCTTGGCCCCTTCGGGTCTCTCAGCAGGGTTCCCTCCACACCACAACCTGCCTTACAGTAAAGTACCCTCTGCCAATGTACAACTATAGTGCACACCAGGAACTTGTCCCACTGATATAGTGATAATGGTCTTGAGGATTAAGGGATTAAAGCGTTGATGCAACAGAAACACGATCATGGCATGAGAGCCGCAGTAGTAGAAGGCGAGTAGAGCAAGACCCGGCTGAAGTAGTCCGCAACTAGCAAGAGATACTCACCATCCAAATTTCGATAGTTCTGGTCAGACATGGTGGCGCTTGTTACAGGCGACTCGCTTTCTTTTGAATGGGCCACATTCACTAAAATAGAAAACCAACAATAAGTGAGTACAGCCGACAACACTGCATACATAACGCTGTATTACATATTTATGGAACAACGATATTTAGTAGGAAACTGGTGATGTAAACTTAAGAGGGTATTCTGGGACTTTTACTATTGAGGTTTTATCGTCCTGATAGATCATCAGTAGTTGATGGGGGTCTGCCTCATGGGATCACTGCTGATCCTCCAATACGCTATCAGTGCTGAAAGCACATAGGACCAGTTAGCTAATGCAGCACAGTTCCCATTCAATTTAATGTGAGCCGTACTTGTAGTACCAACTTGGGCCACTGAAATGTTGACAGTGCTGCTTCCAGTGCTGTTTAGTCTAACAGTAGGCTCGCTTATTAAATCATTGGCAGCGATCCCGAGCAGCGGGCCCCCCGCCGATCAACTATTGCTGACCTCTGCCTATAAAAAAGGATGTCCAGTTAGTTGCCAGCCAATTTTTTAATTACAACCGCAAATGTGTTAAATTAACACTAGAGGACGCAAGACTGTTGCAAGAGGATCTGGATAAGTTTTAACACTGATAAATATAAGGTTCTGCACATGGGCAGAGGAAATACATGTCACCCTTACACACTAAATGGGAAACCACAGGGGAACACTGACACGGAAAAGGAATCGGGGATTTTAGGCAACTGTAAGCTTAACTGGAGTAACCAGTGTCAGGCAGCTGCTGCCAAGGCAAATAGGACCCTGGGGTGCATCAAAAGTGGTCTAGGAGAACAGGACAAGAACCTTGGTCTTCCTCTTTACAAGTCACTGGTCAGACCACACATGGGATATTGTGGACAGTTTTGGGCACCGGTACTTAGGAAGGACATATCAGAGCTTGAGTGGGTACAAAGGCGGGCAACTAATGTATATGGAGTCATGATGCGCACAATCGGTGAACATACAAGTACAACTTTGTGAATATGTTATTGAAGACTAATAGTACCCGACAAGCACAGCAAGGTTTGCTAACAAAACAATTATTAACCTAAGACAAGCATCATCAAATATCTTCTTGTATAGTGAAATATGCAAAAACCCTTCCTGGAGAATAGATGCGGCTGTCATGGTTGTGTAACAGGGCAGCAGGAAGTGGAGCGAGGAATATTCGGTTTCAGCTGCCTACAGACATTGGAATTTGGCAGCAGGACCCACCAGCAGTAGGTGTATGGCGGCCGATCCGCCGACTTAAAGGGGAAACTAGTGTAGGATTAGGCCTAATGTAGGCGCCTCAGACTTAGGCCGCCTGCACACGAGCGGGTCGGATCCGGACCCGACCCGAGAGCCTGCAGTGACGAGCGCTTACTCACCCGCGCCTGGCGGCCCCGGCTCTTTCATGTGCCGGCTGCCGCGCAGCCGGCGCATGCACAGACTGGAGCCGGCGGCCGGGTGAGTGTGTGCCCCGCACAAAAATAGGACATGCCGTGGTTTGTTTGCGGCGCGAGATTTCGCGCGGCCAAACCGCGGCCGTCTGCATAGGAGTGCGTATTGTAATGCACTCCTATGCAAACTTTCAGTGGCGGAAATCCCGCCGCGGGATTTCCGCCCGTGTGCAGGCGGCCTAAGGGTACTTTTTACACATAGCGGTAATTGTTTGCCTGGTTTGTTGGCAGTGTTTGCATGGACTATGGTTCAAAATTCGAATGACCGATCGCGGTTTGTTTTTTTTGTTTGTTTTTTAAGGATAATTAAAAGCCCCTTCAGGCGATTGGCGAGCAACTTGGGATTACTAGTTATCAGCATAAGAAACATCTTATCACATCACCTATAGTTTATCCATTGCGGTACATACAACCTGATATAAGGCACCGTGCTTAGGTGTACAATGAAGGGGAGCTTACAAGCTTATCTCATGTATAGTTTTAGCCTCCATCAGGTGAATGGGGCCCCATGGTTGTATTTGATGTACATGCGGAAGGTGAACGCTGTAAACAGCGCCGTGACATCACTGTAATGTGTATAAGGCGTGCGGCACGGGGTGACTTTTCAGGTAATATAAAAGCCAGTGCCTATAAGCTACATCATCTTGAGAATAGAATTAGTGCCCATTAAATGATAATGTAAGGTGTAGACGGTGTCCGCGGCGTGTCCTCACCTGACCTCCTCTACCTGGCAGGACATGCAGTTTTGCAGGTTGGGCAGAGATGATGCTGCATTGTCACAGGAAGATGAATTACCATATGACTTAACGTAAATGAGACGCTTCTAGCCACGTCTTACAGCGAGTCCTGATGAGGTATGCTTGCCATCACGAGCCGCGCTCCAGAGACCGCGCATTAGAAGAACATGGAATATTTTATAACCCAGTTTAGTGCTTAGCATTCTCTGGGGCGGGGAGCGCCCGCTAATCCTTACTCTGTACTTTCCCGTTTCTTAAATGTGCCAATGTTTTGCAAGTTTAACGATCAAAGTGTTTTAAAGCAGAAGTATTTCCCTGTACTAACCAGGCTGAAGAGGTAGCCGATGTCTGCATGCATTTCTTAAGGTGTTTTTAGACACAATGGTTACCTTTCAAATGAGTGAAAATGAACTTTCGGTCTAACCGCGAGCCGGCGACGAACTAGAATCGTTAGTTTTACACCTGCATAAAATGCATCGTTGGCTCATTCGCTTATTGTTCGGTTTAAATAGCAATCGTTCCAGTCCCTGTATTCACTTATACAAGGACTGAACGAGTCTCATCTTAAAGGAGCCAACGGTGATCTGCCCGTCTAAACAAGCTGAATGAGCGTGACGAGTTAACGGTGACGTCGCTCGCTTGTTCAAACGAGAATCAACTTGTCTAAAAGGGCCATTAATGGCTAAAAAGCGTCTGCTGGTGGGAGTGACGGGGAACTGCATAATCCAGCCATGAACTAACAATACTGAGGTTTTATCACAGTAGTTGCTCCAATTCCCCAAGTAGTCACAGCCCCTCCCACTGCCACTGGTACCCATGTACTGTCCTCCACTGTAGACATAGCCCCTCTCACTACCGCTGGTACCCATGTACTGTCCTCCACTGTAGACATAGCCCCTCTCACTGCCGCTGGTACCCATGTACTGTCCTCCACTGTAGACATAGCCCCTCTCAGTGCCGCTGGTACCCATGTACTGTCCTCCACTGTAGACATAGCCCCTCTCACTGCCACTGGTACCTGTATACGCTCTCTCTTCCACTGTAGTCACAGCCCCTGCCACTGCCGCTGGTACCCATGTACTATCCTCCACTGAAATCACAGCCCCTCCTACTGCCGCTGGTACCCTAGTATTGCCCTCCACTGTAGTCATAGCCCCCCTCCACTGACGCTGGTACCCATGTACTATCCTCCACTGAAATCACAGCCCCTCATACTGCCGCTGGTACCCTAGTATTGCCCTCCACTGTAGTCACAGCCCCTCCCACTGCTGCTGGTACCCATGTACTGTCCTCCACTGTGGTCACAGCCCCCCTCCACTGACGCTGGTACCCATGTACTATCCTCCACTGTAGTCACAGCCCCTCCCACTGCCGCTGGTACCCGTGTACTGTCCTCCACTGTAGACATAGCCCCTCTCACTGCCGCTGGTACCCATGTACTATCCTCCACTGTAATCACAGCCTCTCATACTGCCGCTGGTACCTGTGTACTGTCCTCCACTGTAGTCACAGCCCCTCCCACTGCCACTGGTACCCGAGTATTGCCCTCCACTGTAGTCACAGCCCCCCTCCACTGACGCTGGTACCCATGTACTATCCTCCACTGTAATCACAGCCCCTCATACTGCCGCTGGTACCTGTGTACTGTCCTCCACTGTGGCCACAGCCCCTCCCACTACCATGTACTGTCCTCAACTGTAGTTACAGGCCCTCCCTTTGCCGCTGGTACCCATGTATTATCCTCCACTGTAGTCACAAAAGCCCATCACTCCTACACCTTCTCTAATACAACTTGGCTCTGCAAATAGAAGCTAAACAAAACTGTATGTAAAAACCACATAAGTAGGTACTTAAAATAGTAAAAAAATACTAAAAGGTAAAACAGCAAGATGTTACCCCAGCTTACTCATAAAGCCATGTCTATGGACCCATTGGATACATTAATTTCTATGACAATTTCTACACCACCCAGAACAATCACAGAAATCGTTGTAGCAATGTGCTGGTCCCAAAATTTCACCTCAGGGGCCAATATCCAGTATGTACACACGTACACACGTACACACACACACACACACACACACACACACACACACACACACACACACACACACACACACACACACACACACACACACACACACACACACACTTATGTTTCGTTTAAAGGGATTCTGTCATCAGGTTCGGGCCTCCCCGCCCCTCCCCCACGGTAAAAAGCACATGTGTGAGAGCGGTCTAAGGGGTTAAAATGACCTGAAGGCAATTACATCCAGTATATTTACATGGTGCATAAATTCAAAATCTGCAATAAAATAAGGTGACATTTTTGGGACGGTTGAGGGGGGGGGGGGGGGTGTTAGCAAGTTTTAGAGAAAACTGTTCCAAAAAAGGTCACAGACATGTCTTGCAAGAAAATGTCCTATAATTTGCAACTTTTCTCTGTGGTCACTGAATTAGAAAAGTGAGAAGAAAAGTCGATGAAGTCTCCAAGGAGTTGTAATCAAATATATTATAAAAAAAAAAAAATGAAATAAAAAAAACCTTCAAATGCGCCAAATTTATTAACAAATGTATTTTTATAAACTGAGCACAAGTCACTCCAACGGCTCCTTTACTTCCTTATTAGACTGCGTAAGATACAGCAGCCTTAGTAAATGTCGCTCGCTTGTACTGCACAGAAACACCACAGCGCAAATCTATACATCAACACACTGCAAGAATGTGATGGTGAAGGAGCTGCGCTATGGACGCCTGTATATATGTGCTTACAGGCAGGAGGCATCACAAGAATAGGGAAGGAGACCTGAAGCTGCAACAAAGAGTCGTCTGTTGGGAGTCCAGGTGACGTCAGGAGGCTGCCGAGAAAGCTGGAAAAAAAAACAAAAACAAAAAAAAATGCCTTTCTCTTCCACCACCGTCGTATAATCCAGCTTGTAAGAAATCCCAAGGTTACGGGGCATCGCTGCTGCTTACAGCGTTACCGGTTGTAAGTGATCTGACGCACAGATGTGGCACAACTACCAGGGCGGCGGGCTACTATGGGGCCCATTTCACAGATCAGTAGGGTGCAGTGACCACACTTTGTTCCGCATCCACGTGCGGTAACATCACTATGCGCATTATCCCTATACTATAACTTTACTGTGCAGACATCCCTGTATTAGGACAGGTTCACATCTGGAATGGAGACTCTACTCTGCCATAAAACCATGCATAAAAAAGCACGGCATGCCACGACATTTCATTTGGGAAATGCTGTAAACCAAACGGGGGGGGGGGGGGGGGGGTTTGGCCCGTGCCGTATCTGGAGGCTCCGGTATGTTTCCGGTGTCGACAAGATACACCAGTACCAGGTAAAAGTACCCTAAGGGCTTAAACAGATGACTGTGATTGCGCAACATAATGTGGGTATGAAAATCATTGGTGTGGATTTTGGTACAGATCCACAGCAGAATTCATCCCATCAAGTGAAAGGGTGGAATCTGCTACGGATCCGCACCAAGAACCACATGAAAATTCACAAAAAGGAGTGCAGATTTTTTAATGAGGTTTTTGGTGCAAATCTGCAGTGCAGATTATGCTGAGGATCTGCACCAAAATCTGCAATGTGTAACGTACCCCACGGGGGCGTATGCTTCCTGTGTGGCCAACCTTTATGACACAGCATTCATTGCGTCCCTTTAACTGCTGATGGGCACAATTTTAATGGACGGCACGTCATAGGAATGTTTTTTTTAGCATTTTGCAAGAAAGAACAAACAATTTGAAAGCCGCTCTGTAGCCATCCACATCTTCATACAACACTCACCCATCCTGATACACTCCGATATAGCTGCTGATTATCCAACAAGTGGGCTCCAGCCTGGTGCAACATAGAGAAGTGCAACAATCAAAAGTCCCCAAATTCTGATGTGGTATTTTCAAGTGCCACCCAACGAGACCAGACGTTCTCAAAGTTCTATTGGCATTTCATGTTTAAAGGGGTATTCTGTGCTTTCAGAATTGATGACCTATTTTCAGGACTGGACCCTCGGCAATCGGCTGATCTGAGCCCCCACACTCACTGCGGCCGAGCTGGACATCCGCATTGGGGGGGGGGGGGGGGGGTCGGAGACGAAAGTGCAATAGGAGGCATAGCTTCCATTGATTTTAAAAGTAGTGAAGCCTTCTATTATACGTCTGTCTCCGACCCCAATGCAGACGTCCGGTCCTGCTGCAGTGATTGCGGGGCTGAAATCAGTTAATCGGCAAGCAGCCTGTGTGGCAGAACTATTGATAACCCATCGTTGGATCAACCGAGTGTACCCATATGCCAAAATCCCAGATGCCCGATCATTGCTTCATCTAAAAGCAAATGTTGGGGGGGGGGGGGGGGACTCGCAGAAATATCTAATGTGTACAACCAGCTATAGCAACACAGAAGCAGAATATACTGCATTTCAGCCAATCCATAAGGCAGGGAACGCGGGATGAACACAGCCCCCTCCTATGCTATAGGGAAGTACTACAAGCACATGGGACCCGGAAATAAGTAGTAAGATGTATCACCCGGAATTACACATGACTTGTATGGAAATCATCCGTCATCACATTACCATTCAGCGTTGCTCAAGCATTTCACCCCAGGGTTTGCCACATCTCATTATCGTCCCCTGTCATACAGAAATAATGCTGAAAAGATTATGAAACATTCGCTTTATCTCCATATAGCAAGAAATAACTGTACAATAGTGTGCGATACCGCAATCAGGTAATACCTACTGCTCCCACTGCCCAGACTGAAATAGTGAAGCCAGCACAGCAGGCAGTTTAGGCTCTGCGGGCATCAGCCTCCGGCGCAGGTCAATGCAAACATCCAGGGCAAGAGAGCGCAGCAAGCTACACTATTAGCTCCGAGGTACCAGAGGACATGAGTGAAATCGTTCGGACCGCATTAGAGCCAGTAGGGCTCAGCGCTGTACAGTTGCGTCATAGAAAACCCATCTAGTTTTCTGTTCTTACGACGAAACAGAAAAACGGAAAGTAAAACGCTGATGTGAACATATTGCAGCCTTAGGTTGGCTTAAGACCCATTCAGACAACAATTATCGTTTAAAAGAGGTCTTTTGAGCGATAATCGTTGTGTCATTTACAGCGCAAGGTGATCGCTCAAATGATGCAGACCATCATTCGAATAATCGCTTAAGAGAATTAATGCAAACAACAGTCATCCCGTGTAAGCATGGCCACCGGCAGGGCGACGAGCAATAATTCACTCACTAGTAGTTTTGCTTCACATTGCTTCTGTGAAATTGCGATCCTCACGTGTGTGATAGGATCGCAAGTGTTTCCCATCGACATCAATAGGAAACATCACATCGTACTCGCATGCACATATAGCACGGCATGCGATGTCTTTTAAGGTTCCATTGAAAATGGATGAGGCGTTCCGAGGTAACACTCAAACATAGAACTTGCTGCAATTCCCCCCCTGCAGAAAGACTAGCTTTCCGTGGATGGATCTATTTAAAAAAAAAAAAAAAGATTTCATATTCGTGAGAGTTTTGCGCACATCGCATCGCACAAAACTCACACAAGAATACTGTTTGTGTAAATAAGCCCTTACGTAGGAGCAGCAGAGGTTCAAATGAAAGCAGGCAGAGCAGCCGTGGGTCGTTCCGGCTCTTCCGCCTCTATTCACAGTAAACAGGAGTCATTCCGTTTCAGTGAGTCGAAACGGAACAACTAGCAACAACGGAGCGACTTCTGCCTCGTCGGGGGCCGTGTGGACACAGGCTGATAGTTGCCTGAAATCGCTGATTTGTAAAGGTACATTAAAAACATAGTTGCTTTTTTAGCAAATGTCATCTGGTGTGAAGTCACAGTCATTCGCTTTTGAAGAACTTGTGAAGAATTTGCATGCAGATCCCCTGTATGAACAGTATCTCGGCAAACCGCTAACGAACAATCATCGCTCTGTGCAAAAGCGAGTGAACAAGCGTTGCTCAGAAAGGGCGCTGAAGCATACGATCTGAGCGATGGGTGCTCAGTGTAAAGGCACCCTTACATTGTCAAGAGATTTACCTGTATGTACACGGACAGATTATGGGCCCCAGGTATCAGACCTCGTATGGCCACTTATTATACAAGGTTGTACTATGGCTACACAATCATCGCTCAGTACTATAAAGCACTACATTGTGGCTGGAGGGACTTAAGAAGATACTTTGTTTCTTTATGGCTGCTTTTCGTGTGTTTATGTTGTAATCTATGAAAGCTAAAGTAAATTTGGGAACAATATCTAAAGTGATAAAATCCATAGTGCAAATACACAGAGGCAGATAACTTGGCACCACATTATTGCTAGTATAGGGACGGACGATCGTTACTATGGTCATCTGCCCCGTAGAGCGAGCGTTCATCAGCGGTACATCGTCATGTGTATATAGGGGGATGTACTGCCAATAAGAGAGGATTGTTATGCCGGCATGGAAGATACTGTCAGCTGACAGATGAACATTGGCTCATATGTTGGCTGATCGTATGTATATTTACATGGGCCGATGAATCAATATTTACAAGGGAATGATCATTTATGTCTGGTAATCACCCCATACACAACGGCCATCACTCTAGTAACAGTCATGAAGAGTAAAAATTAAAAGTTATTCCAATTTCAGAAAATAAACGATCTTTTCTATAGATGAGCGAGTATACTCGCTAAAGGCAATTGCTCGAGCGAGCATTGCCTTTAGCGAGTATCTCCCCCACTCGAGACTGCAGGTTCGGGTGCCGGCAGCGGGCACGCAGCTGCGCGGGAGAGCGGGGCGGAACGGAGGGGAGATCTCTCTCCCCCCCGCTCCCTCCTGCTGACAGCCGCTACTCACCGCTCCCCCGCGCCGGCACCCGAACCTGCAGTCTCGAGCGGGGAGATACTCGCTAAAGGCAATTCTCGCTCGAACAATTGCCTTTAGTGAGTATACTCGCTCATCTCTAATATTCTTTTCCTTGTAGAGAAAATAACAAGAGGTTTTCCCATTTAAGACATTTATCCCCCATCTACAGGATAAGCAATACATGTTTGATCTCTGGCAATCAAACTGCTTGGAACCCCTGCAGTCCCAAGAACAGTGCAGCCCAAAAGCCCCATATGAATGGAGCATCGGTGCGCATGCGTGACCACTACTCCACTCACCTCTCTAGTATAGAGGGAAATCAAAGGGCTTGGCTTTTTCCTTCCGTCACATAAAAGTTAATTTACTGACAGTCAAGCATGCGCACTATTCAGATTGGGCATTTGGGACGTGCCTTTTTCTGAATCGCTGGGGTCCCAGCAGTCAGACCCTCAGTAATTAAGCATTCATACCCAACCCTGTGGATAGACGATAAGAGCCTCTAGCAGAAAACCTCTTTAAAAGGCACTGGCTGCCTTATGTGTTGGAAAACAAGTATAAGCATTGTACCAATATACACTTAATAGAAGTTCGGCGCTGATTTTTTACTTTGTGAAGCCATACCGCCTTGTTAGTGAACGGACACACTCTGCACCGTATTCCCGTCCTGAAATCAACCACTGATGGAGCAGCATACGCTGCACAGTATTTTTCAACGCAGGTTGCTGATAAACAGTACCGCTAGACGTCCTCCATCACCGGCATTTTCAGGTCGGGAGAG
The DNA here is from genome assembly GCF_035609145.1 of Eleutherodactylus coqui. NCBI lineage: Eukaryota > Metazoa > Chordata > Amphibia > Anura > Eleutherodactylidae > Eleutherodactylus > Eleutherodactylus coqui. The sequence continues at coordinate 469,258,975 of NC_089837.1, read as the reverse complement.
TCATGAAGACACTTTTATAATAACTCGATAGGACTTCACAAAGCAATAAATCGGTGCTGAACATCTAAAATATATGTAAAAATATAGCAAACGTTAAAGTTACACTTAGAGGGTGTCCGAGTTGTATTTTTATAGTGAAGTCCCCCACATGCTATAACATAACCAACCGGCGTATACTTACTTATCCCCGCTGTGGCGTCCAGTATGCAGCCAATGACAAAGCCCCTTACTTGAATAGCAGACAGCCGAGAGGGGCTATGACAGCTGCATTCAGGAGAGCAAAGGACTGGTTGTAGCCTGCAATATCTGTCTGTACCTCAATCTATAAATTTCATCTCTCCTGAACAAAGCCAGCAGAAAGTGCAGGAATCTCTACAGAGCGCCACCGCCTCTAGGTCCTGCCTAGTGGAGCGGGCCGCCACCGATGAGAACTTCTGATAGCTCGCAAGTTTTTCCATAATTGCAAATATTAAACACACACTTCTAAGTAGAACTTTTCTTGCCAGCAACTAATACCTGTTCCACTGACCGGAAGAGAACGCAATGTTCCCACGCCATTACTGGGTTACATAACAGTCGGCACCAACAAGCGCTTCCTGCAAACATCCTTCGCCGTACTATAATCTGCTCTCTGATCTGTTTATCTCTATTATCAAGTCAAACAAAAATAAAGGAGACTTTGCCCAAATCACAGATAAACCGTACAAATGGATGGGTCACTATGTGCCGGTCACAGAACAAACTATTGGGTTATGGAAGACGTCAGCACTGACCATCAGATATAAGCGGAGATTTGCCATGAACACCGCTGGGGGTCCGGACATTGTAGCCAACAGCGCAGCCGCGCTAAAGCTGGACGGGACTGGCCCAGGGTACAGCTGTATTATGGATGCATGTTGTAGATCTCATACGGCACCGTACACCGCTACGGTACGGGTCTATCCTGTACCATGAGATAGGAGGGGTTTGCATCTGCAGTAGGGATACTGCTTTCCTGCTCCGTTCGGGGAGCTAGAAAGGGGAATCCCCGTGCCGAATGATTGTGTCTCTGGCCGGAACCGAACAGTGTCGGACGGGCCCCATTGACTATAATGGGGTCCATCCGCTTTCCGACCAGCTGCCCGGCATATGGACGAAAGAAAAAGTGCTGCACACAGCGCTTTTTCTTCTAGTATTTTCTGCCAGATCTGCGACTGAACCTGCGGCCGGAGGAGGATCCAACACAGATGTGAAACCATCTCTGGAGGTTTTTCACACAGATTCATAAAGAATGAGAAAAGAACAATTTGTGACATCTTCCATCATGTTATTATGGGGTATTCTCAGCTAGGAGCATTGCTCTATGGCGGCACCATAAGAGGTCACACAGACCGCCCATGGATGGACAAACCCAAAGTCTATTCATATCATGTTTTAATGCACGTTTTGCATATACATTAAACATATATGTTAAAAAGATACATTGTTTCTATGTGACATTGAAAAACAATAAACAAACATGTCTTTCACTGCAGCCTTGTTTTCCTAATAAAGTCTTCTAGTTAAACACTTCCTTCAAGGCATGTTACAGTTTGGAAATGTGCAGCCATACGTTTCCATACATTCTCCGTTGACTATAATGTTAAAAAAAAAAAAAAGTTAACATTTCCAACTTTTTTTTTTTTCGGGGGACAGAAAAGTGTGGTTTGCTACGCTGTTCCCTGCCTCAAAAAAGTCAGAGAAGTAAGTAAGTGATGTCAAACATAGTCAAAACTATGCACTTACAGTCAGGGGGTACGTCATGCAATATATTTTAATACTTCTTTGTATTAAAACGTATACGCTTGATAGATGGCGGAAACGCAATGTAAACGGCCCCTAAAGTCAAATAAACAAGGGACAATTACATTACAGCAGTGAATTGCAAGTTGTTGCAAGACTACAACTCCCAGCATGCCAAAATGGCCAGAGACTATACATCAGATATAAAATTGGCTTAATGGGAACCGGTCACCAGCTATGAGCACCATATAAACTGAGGGCCCTTTTACATGGAATGGCCTGTCGGGCGCAGGCGCCGAGGAGAGCTGACAGAGGGAAGCCTTCGGAGGAGATGAGGGGGAGCGCCACATAGTATGAAATCAGCTGCAGATACGGGGCTGATTTCCAGTCAAAATCTTCACCAACGGTACAGATTGTGATTTTTTTTTTTCAGATGGAGAATTTGCTACGGGAATCTTCGTTGCGGACATTCCGCAGCATTTCTGCCACTTGTAAATACATCATAATTAGGGCGCCTTCACACTGGCAAGAAAATCGAGCAATTCTCTCATGGTGTGAGAGGGAGTGAAAAAGGTACGATTATGAAACCAATGAATTTCAATGGTTTCATTCTCATTTACGATGTTTTCACTCCTGCGAAACTGCATGAAAATAAATAAATCGCAGCATGTCCTCTCTTTTTGCAATATCATCCATTGTTTCTAATGAGGCTGGCGGCAGCAGCACCGCCTCTATTGAACGCAGTGGGGGAACATCACAATCCCCTGCTGCATCATGCCCCCCCACAGTAGCCCCCAGCAATAATAGTGACCCCACAATAGCCCAATAGTATTAGCACTCCTCATACCAGCCCCAGCAATCATAGTAACCCCCACAGTAGCCCCAGCCAGCAATAATAGTGACCCTCCTACAGTAGTCCCAATAGTATTAGCGCCCTGTATACCAGTGTCAGCAATAATAATAATGACCCCCCCCCCCCCCAGTAGCCGGAGCCAGCAACGGTGACCCCCCCCCCCCCCCCACAGAAGCCACAGCCAGCAATAATAGTGACTCACCCCACAAAAGCCCCAGCAATACGACACCAACCCCCCCCCCCCCCCCTGCACAGTAGCCCCAAAAATATTAGTGCCCCTCTATTCCAGCCCAAGGAATAATAGTGACCCCCCCCAATAGTAGCCTCAGCAATAATAGCCCCTCCCCCACAGTAGCCCCATAGTATTAGCGCTCCCCTAAGACCCATATACTTACCCTCTGCCTGGTCTTCAGAGCGCCGCTGCTCCTCTCAACACTGCTGCCGGCGAGCAGAAGTTTGTGCGCCCGCAGCAGCACCTCCTCCCCCTCCTCTCCTCCTGCGGAACCAAAGAGGAGAGGTGAGGGAATGAAGATCCCAGATGCACACACTGCAGTCAGTGTGTGCATCCGGCCGTGGCACTGCAGTGATTACCGGCCAAGAAGCTGTGGCACCCCAGCCAGTAATCATTATAATGGTGACCAGACGTCCCGAAAGTGGGACAAACGTCTGTCCCGCTAGGGTCCTGGCGGAAAAGCGGGAGACGGTCTCAAAGCGGGACGCCTGCTCACCTTATCATATCTGAATAACTGCCTGTTTATAGGGCCAATCCCTCATTCAGTTTTCTGCATGTAGAAACGGAACTACGAACGACAAGGCAACGAGTTCTCGTCTGTCTGCCAGTCGGGCATGCATTAACACTGAATGTAAACTGCTCAGATTCTCGCTGGATGCAGGAATCTGAACGATTTATTGGCCCCGTGTAAAAGGGCCCCACGTCATGGTGCTCACAGGGCGAGTTCACAGGAGCCCTGGGGGGTAATTTTTATACTTTCTCCTGAAAAGTCAGTGCCTCAGACATTGCTGTGGAATCCTCGGCGGGTGTCTGACCGCAAATCCCGCAGCTATAATCCGTCCGTGGGCATTCCGTAGGCTCCCCGGAGCTCTGTGGGGAGGATATGGTTAAAGAGGTTGCACCATGATTACAACTTTACCCACCTTAGGATAACTTCCTGATCGGTGGGGGTCTCACCGCTGAGACACCCATCACTCTGGAGAGCAGGGGGTCCGTTGTCCCCCTCTGCCTGTCGCTGTGCGGGGGGGGGGGGGGGGGTTACTTTTCCCTCCGCAGTGACATCAGAATGCATGGAGTCCTGGCCGAGAATACGCTGTCAGCGCTCCATGCATTCTGATGTCACTGCGAGGCGAGGAGAGACCCCCGCCAATCAGGAAGCAATCCCCTATCCTGTGGCGGGTGATCTTGGTACAACCGCTTTAACCATATCCTGCCCACAAAGCTCAGGGGAGCCGAAACACAATTATTAACCCCTTATTACCTGTAATATTGGTCAAAACGCCAATGTCAATACAGATAAACATACGAACCGCAGCAACATAACGACTCCGTCACGAACATATGGCGGTTTTCCGTACGTAATACCAATCCGCCGCAAGCTCCTACGTTGCCGTAATAGAGATGGCAGCGCGTGCTATCCTGGCACATATTACACGCACACACGCCAAAATAGTGCGAGGCGATTGGCGACACGCAGCAAGCACCCAATGTCATTGCCTACTTGCGGCGCGACTGTCTCATCCAGGCAGCTGCCCTAATGGTGCAAAATACTTATCAGAACACATGTGGCTCTCCAGGTGGGACCTGCTGGGAGTTGTAGTACAGCAGCTGGTAAAGGGATGCACTAAAAATGTATACTGGAAACTGTAATACTAGTGAGACTCCCCAGTCTCACTAGTACTACAGAGGGTAACCATGGCAATAGCGTATTAGTGGGCACCTTCACACAAGGGCGCCGCAGCGCTGACCACGTGACCAGCGCCGGGCCGCACCACTGCAGCACCCGGAAGAGACTTCCCGCCACCTCCGCTTCTTACCTGCCGCGGGATTCCCCGGTCACACACGACGGGTCACCTCGCACTGACCATAACAGATTCCGCTAGTGTCACGGTAAAGGCCTGCCCACCGTGTGACGTGCCCCGGAAGGATGAATGGTACAATCCACGTTACCTGAAGGAGAGGCCCTCTGCCGACAGCTCCGGGTAATGCAGGCAGTGAAGAAGCCAGCGATATGTAGAGAAAGGGAAGAGCGCCGCCCTGGCGTTAAGTCACGAACTGTATTTTGTGAGGTAAAAGCAGAAGTGGAATAGCAAGATTTGCATTTCTTTTATATTTTGGACCCGCTTCTGGTTTTGGCTCACGAAATACTGTGGAAAAATACAATATAAAGGAGCCCCAAGGGCTTCCGCAGACGGCCGTATGCGCGAATATGCTTGCCGCAACGGTTGTTGCACCTTTTCCCCTTGATGTTTTTTAAGCCCGCCATAGACTTCAATGACAGCTTTTTGGCGGTTGTATTGCGACATTTTTGTGCGGTGAGGGCTCCTTCAGACGACCGTGTTTTAGCGCGTTTATGCTAAAATTACACAATCAAGATTCTCATGCGAATTGTGTGCGATGTGCACAAAACCCGCGCGAATATAAAATACATGAGCGGATTTAAATGGCGGATTCCGTGATCGCCATCCACGCGGACAATGCAAGCTAATACGTGGCATTGAAATGCGTGGACTTTTGCCGGTTCGCTAACACTTGCGGGAAGGAATTGCGGATTCCGTGAGCGAAAGAAAAATCACAGCATGCTATATTTTACCGCAGATTCCACACATATGGGCGCCATTTGTTGCTATGAATGCGTTCGATCCACAGGGCATGCGCAATTAATATTGCATATGGACGCGGATTCGCTCGCAAGTTGCTAGGAGACCAGATAGTAAAACTGCGTATATAAGCAAAGCATTCGCAATCTGATTCCACGATCATTTGCAGGTCTTCTGCTGCGGATATCCACACACGGAATCTGACCCACTCGTGTGAGCCCGGCCTATGCCCTCCTGCCCACAGCCGGGCAGCGGAATCAGACCCGGCACCCCCCCCCAGAGACCCCATATTCACCTCTCTGGATCCGCTGCGAGCGTCTCGGCCGGCGACGTGGCACAGATGGGAAGTGCAGCGCATGACGCATTGCCGCTGGACAGTGACACGATTTCCCACGATACTTCCACAGTGTTTGCTGCAGAAGTATCGCGGGATGGACGGCCTCCATTGACTGCAATGGAACATGCAGCGATTCTCCCCAGAGAGCAGAAAATTGCAGCTGATTTCCGCTCGTGGGCATGGGAGAATCTTTGATCATAGCACATCTATGGATGGACATTGCTGCGGAATTCGCGGCGGGTGTCTGGTCGCGAATTCCGCAGCGATAAATCGTTCGTGGGCATTCGGCCTAAGTGAATGAGAATGACTTAACGAGCGCTGCTTAGACTGACCACTGAGTGAACGAGCCAACGACACAGTATTCCAGATGAGGTCGGACTAAAGAGGAGTAGAGCGGGATAATTACCTCATGTGATCTGGACTGTATGCTTCTCTTAATACATCCCAGAATTGTGTTTGCCTTTTTGGCTGCTGCATCACATCGTTGACTCATGTTCAGTCTATGATCTATTACAGTGTTTCCCCAAAAATAAGACACTGTCTTATAAAAAATGTTGCCTCTAAAGAGGCACAGTGTTTTATTTTCAGGGGGGCTTATACTCACCTGCTTCGCGGCGTCTGGGTCCCCCACACTGCTGGTCTCTTGCCGTGCTGCGGCAGGCTGCCGTGTCCTCTGCTCTGACACAGAACTCTCTTTCTGGCGATGGGGCAAGCGAGTGCTGTGAGATTGCTCAGAGTGCTCTATGAGCCAAATCAGAGCGAAGCTCGATGAACCAATCACAGCCAACACTAATAAATCTTTGTCCTGGGTGTCTGATCAGATGTAGCATTGTACATCACTAGAGTGATGTCACATTAAATTAAATTACATTTAATTACAATATTGCTTATTGCTATTCTAATAAGGTATGGTAAGGTCCCCTTTGGTGCAACCATGACTGACTCCTAGAGTGATGTCACATCGTGACATTTTCTTGGCGAGGGTGGTTTGCCATTGCCTTCCCCAGCCATATTTTACCTCGCAGCAAGCTGGGTACTCATTTTACCGACCTCGGACCCTTGAGCCGGCTACCTGACCCAAGCAGGGATTGAACCCGCAACCTTCAGGTCGTAAGCGAGAGCCTAGGACTCCATTTCTGCTGCTCTGACACTCTAAAAAAAAACAAGCCCCTCATAGAGCAATGAAAAAATTAAAACATTTTGGCTCTAGGAATGCGATGATGAAAAAAAACTGAAAAAATTAGTTGGTTATTAAGGTGCAAACAGGCACTAAGCGTTTAAAAATAAAACTTTTTTCTTCGAAATACAAGCTTTTGGGCGGTAAAATTTTAAAAAATGATGGTTTTTGGAATGTGACAATGAAAATCAACAATTTTCATGATAACTATGGCCTAAAAAAGCCTTCGATTAAAATTCTTCTGAATGGTGGTCAGTGCCAATTCTTTCACTGGGATAATCAACTGGGTTATGGGAACCAGCCTTGCAGTGATCAGCTGATTTGGCTCCAAACAGGAAGCGGTTGTCTCTATTGATGAGACAACCAATTAAAAAGGTGTTTAATGGAAGTATTTACCCAAGGACATAATAAATAGAGATGAGCGAGCGCACTCGGTTCGGGTGTTTTTGAACTCGAGCACTGCTTTTTCCGAGTAACTGACTACTTGGACGAAAAGATTCGGAGGGCGCCGGGGGTGAGCAGGGGGTTGCAGAGGGGAGTGGGGGGGGGGGGGGAGAGAGCAACATGTGACTCATCGGGAACCATCAGGAATTGTGTATACAGAACTGATTAGAACAAACTAATGACGACATTCAGAAAGAATGAACGCCAAATTATTCCTAGAGTGAGAAAGAGAGGCGCTGAAGAACTGGTATAGGCTGTTTGATAAAATACAGCCAATATTATACGTAGAACGTACATAACGTGAGAGAACAGAATACGAGAACATATGTCACATAACGCAGTACTGGTTCTAGGCAGCAGATGGCGCCATTTTATAATGGCAGAAAGAGAAAGCCCCCTAGGAAACCCTGAATCCAAAATTGGATTGCAAGGGGTTAAGAGGTCCTACCAAGCTACTACGTTAATATTTCTTGGGACCTCCTCCACTCCAGTGATTTTCTAATGCATCTTTGCATCAATAATTTAAGAGGGTATATGGTACTAAAAGTGAGGATACTATGGAGGAGATATTGCAAAACCAGTTAAGAAAAGTGCAGGAGTTTTCCATGACAGCTAGTATATGCATAAGCTTGTAAAATAAGCCTATAATCTCACTGGGTTTGCAGTGCCTACAAAAGCACATGCTGCTGAGGTATACTGTATGTATGCATGATGTAGGATACATCCTAACTATGAAGCAAACATAGGCCAAAGAGCGGCCTTACTCAACTGTACTAAAAAGTGGAGCGAAGCAGTTTAACAAGTAGCAACTGCATCTTTTTCTAAACTCTTACCAAGTTCACATGGAGGTGATCCAGACTCGTTACCTCCTCCCATGGTTGTTCCCTCAGGTAGTCTCTCTATGCACTGGCTTTGATACTGGGCCACTATTTCACTAATGAAGTAGACCCTCCCTTTAGATAAGCACTTTTTATTGTGAAAATCATTGGCTGGCATTTCGACAAGAATTGAAAAAAAAAAGAAGAAAGTCACAGGGAAGTCAATATAAACCCGTGCAAACAAAATCAAGTGGTTTTTTCCAGCAATTAAAAGTCTACACAGTAAAAACGACACTCGTTAAGACTAATGAAAAAATCAATACCTGAGTCTGAACACGAGCCAGGCATAAGGGAAAGTAAAAACTCTTACGTTTAGTTAATGAGAAAAGTATGTTACCATTTCTTAATTTCTTCAACCTGCATTGAACTACGAACTATTCAATTCTTAAAGTCCTCTTACACAGAAATCATTATTGCCCACACCAGCATAAAAATAATCAGAAGTCATTTTTCAGTAACTGAGTTTCAGCCATTATGATTTTGCTCTTTTTTTTGCGCTAGTGCCTCCAAAAAGATGTTCTTTCCTCAGTCTTAATATACAGTCATGAGCCCATCTATCCAGAAGCTAAGGCTCGGCCAAAATTGGGTCATGAAACAGGACAATGATCCCAAAAACACCAGCAAATCAACACCAAAGTGCTAAAAATAAGAATCAAAATCCAGACCTCAACCCAAATGAAAGGCATAAACGAATGCCCACAAACCGAAAGCAAAGTCATAAAGAAGAGTGGACCAAAATTCATACAGAAAATGATTACTTAAAATGATTGCTGCCAAAGGTGATTCTACAAGCTACTGTATCATGGGGTGAACTTACATTTTCACAGACTGCTTCTGCATTTTCTTAAATGTATAATGACACGGTGTAATTTGTCATGTGTTGTTCATTTGAGGTTGTATTTACCTAATTTTAAGACCTAAGGACCAGATGTTTTTTCATTAAACCATAGAATTCGAAGAGTGTACGTTTGTATGTACAGTCATAAAGAAAGGGAAAAGGGACTTGTTATTTGTATAGCGCCAGCTTATTCCACAGTGCTTTCAGGTAATTTAGCTGGGTACTCGTTTTACGAACTTAGAAGGATGGATGGCTGAGTCAACCTTGAGTCGGCTACCTGAACCAAGCGGGGATTGAACCTGCAAGCTTCGGGTTGTGAGCGAGAGCTTAGGACTGCATATTGCTGCCTTAACACTCTGCGTCACACAAGGCCCCTGTTTTTCATAAGAAAAACTATCTATATACCTTGCTAACCCTTTAGGAGGTTAATAAAGTCCATTACATGTACATTTTAGCCTTTGATTGTAAGTCTCAGGGGGCACTGTTTCTCCTTGTGGAAACCCCATAGCTGGTACAGGGAGTCTTTTATAATATGCAAATTAGCTATATTTTACGAAGCAGAAAGCTGTTTCTTTAGGGCCATCTATTGGACCTTCCAATAGGTGGCAGTAGAGAAACAGTTTTATTCTGCATAGAAGAAGACTAATTTATATATACTTTAATTGAATAATCAATATCAAATCAAGTGAGTGCTGCATCTTCATCATTGTTGACACAGAAATAGTGGCTTGCCCATACTGGCTGCTGTGCCTGGCGCTCTAGCTAATTACCATTCAAGTGAATAAGACAAAAGCCCCATTTACACGCAAAGATGATCGCTTAAAATTAATTCAAAAGACAGGATGATTGACAGTTTGAGCGATCATTTTGCATAAGCTGCTAATGGGCACTAATGCCCATTAGTAGCTTATTGGCTTCATTTGCATGTAAATGATCCTCCATGCACTGTATACGGAGAACAGCAGGTGGTCCGATCTTCGCATACAGCTCTTTTGTTCTGCCACAGGACTGCAGCTGAATACAATGTTATCAACACTCCCGTGGAGAAACACAGCGTGCGGTCCCTGTTATCAGCTCTCCGTCCGAACGATGGATTTTAAGCTCAACTAAAAATCATCATTCGGCTAAAAAGTAAACGATGGTAGCATTTACACACAACGATTATCACTCAAAAGACATCGTTTGAGCGATAATAGTTGCGTGAAAATGGGGCTTTATCTGCAGTAACAGACACAGACCTCCAGGCATGTAAGATGCTGTACTCGCATAAAGAATGAAGAGGATGCAGTGTTCTGTTGATTACCACAATTCCTTCATTCTGCTGATTGGCAGTCCTTTTCATTCTTAATGGCTGCGTGGTTTGCCAAGCCTATATGTCTATGTATATCTTCGCAGACGATGCAGGGCCAGACATTCGAAACACGTCAAAGTATTGTCCTTTATGTCTGGACTGGTACACAACAAATCTAAGAATGCTTTTCTATAATTGTGGCTGGTGATGTGGTGGATTTGTGGATATCATCTCTCTAAGGGCTCATGTCCCTAATCCTCAGAAGCTGATAGGCTATCCAGCAAGGGAGTTGAGGCTAGAATCCTACTATCCCCTAGTCAAAGTAATTTCTAAGTGTTATTTAATAAATACCATAGCACTAATTTTGTGCAGATAGAAAATTAAACACACATTATGTCTGTGTCGTGGTTTCCTTTAGCAGTGGCCTGGACCTGTAGGGCTGGTCCATATGTTTTGATGTATGGCGTGGGCTATAGTTTTTATAGCTCATACTATAAACGACACCCATTACTCTGTATCCCACGCTTTTTCTTTCTTATTGGACATGGGTAGTGAAGATCACACTATTGTTTTTCACATAACACTATGTTCTATATTTTTCTGGTCCCGCATGACCTCATGTTCTTGTCTGTTCTTAACACCGCCCCAACAGTCACGTTAAAATTGGAAAAATCCTCTTAAAAATTTGACTTTTTTTTTAAATTATAGTTTTTGAATTTAGCTCCATCCTGTAAGGTTCAGATACAGATAGACTCCTCCCACTACGCAACTGCATACAAGCCCCTGTTGCTTCCAGGTTCTTCTGTACTTCTTTCCATACCTCCTGCAGCGCATCTGTGGTGACATCAACTGCAGCAACCGGTAATGGTCTCAGAGGCCCCTCCGGACGCCGACTTTTACTGCGTGCACAGACAGAGCACCCCTTAACAAAGTTGCGGATCTCCCAAGACATGCCTGGCCACCAGTAGTGTCTAGTACAAAGATCCAGAGTCCCCTGAGCCCCCGGATGGCCTGCAAGAACAGATGAGTGAGACTATTCAATGACTCTGAGACGCAAGGTCACTGGCACAAGCCATCTGCCCTCCGGCACCCCCGAGGGAGCGTCCTGCTGACAATTTTGTAGATGGGGAATGAGATCAGATTCTACAGCTGCCACCACTACCCCAAGTGCCAAGATATTCTCGGGAGCCCCTGTCTCACTTTCCGGCGAACCGAAACTCCGTGAGAGGGCATCTGCCTTCACGTTCTTCTCCCCTGGAATATATGTAACGACGAGGTTAAACCTGGCGAAAAACAATGCCCACCTGGCCTGACGAGCTGTGTGTCTCTTAGCGTTGGCGAGATATACCAAGTTTTTATTATCAGTATACACTATAATGGGATGCCTTGCCCCCTCAAGATGGTGAAGCTACTCTTCAAGAGACCACTTAATCGCCAATAACTCACGATTACCCACATCGTAGTTACGTTCCGCCGAACTAAACTTCCGTGAGAAGAACGCACATGGACTATACCCAGATCTCCCGCTGACTTCCTGAGACAAAACAGCCCCCGCACCCACTTCAGACGCATCGACCTCAATAAAAAACAGTCACCTCGCGTCAGGCTTTACTAGCACCGAGGTAACAGTAAACACCCTTTTGAGACGACTAAAAGCCCCTAGGGCCTCTGGCGACCATCTTACCAAGTCGGCCCCCTTCTTACAGCCTACCGTAATAATTCTTAATGAATTTACAGTAAAAACTGTAACTTTATTCAAAGCCTGATAATCCACACAAGGCCTCAATGTCCCATCCTTCTTCCCTACAAAGAAGAGACCTGCCCCGGCAGGGGATTTGGACGGCCTGATATGTTGTTTGGCCAGAGACTCTGAGATAAAGGACTTAAGGGCTTCGTGTTCACGCCCAGACAAATTGAAAATGGCTCCCTTAGAGATGGGACTATCGGGGATCAAATCAATACCACAGTCCCACTCCCTATGGGGAGGCAAAGTCTCAGACAGTTTCTTGGAAAATACGTAATGAAAATCAGACAAATACTCAGGAACAAGTATGGTATCTGCAGAACACATGTATGTAGTAGCTAAGTGACTATGACAGGACAACCCGCTATGTGTCAATTCCTGAGTGGACGAATCAAATCGGGGATTGTTCAGTGCCAACCAGGGCATACCGAGCACTATATCAACGGACATTCTTTCCATTACCAAGAACGACAGATTCTCAGAGTGAACTGTAAAATTGGGAGTCCACCATTGGACAACACCTGCAGACAGAGGGGTAGAATCAATACTGGTGAAACGTATGGGAATATTTAACGCCAAGAATTCAGTCATCAGAGGTCTGACAAAACTTAAACTAATCAAATTGGCGGCAGCACCCGAATCAATAAAAGCTTGACCAGACCGAGTGAAATTCCGGAAGCCAATCCGACAAGGCACCAACAACTTATGGGGTACCTGTGATCCTAGGCGATCCTCCCAAAGACCGCCTAGGATCTGAAGTTTTTCCGCCGGTTCGGACTGATGTTGTAGACACTTCTGAGGACAGGCGCTACACGATGTCCGGCTCTTCCACATTAGAGGCAGAGACGAAGAATCACCGAAACCATCGCCATTCCTTGGGACTTAGCTGGTCCACTTCCATAGGCTCAGCACCAGAGGTTGGCATGGGAGAAGTGGGAGCAGGTCTGCTGGATTCCCTATCCTTACGGGCCTGACGTTCCTCTTTTCTCAGCCTCCTGTCAGCTTTAACCACCAATTCCATTGCATCATTGAGTGTCACGGGAGTGGGATGAGAAATGAGTAGATCCTTGACAGCGTCAGAAAGACCCAACAAAAACACATCTTTAAAGGCGCTATCGTTCCAAGAGGTTTCACCTGCATACAGTCTAAATTTTGATACCGCCAACCCCGCATGGTCCAGCTCATCAAAATTACCTCCAAGTTCCCGAAAAACAAATCAACTGACTGCAGGAAAGCCGAACTCTCGGGTAAGGAGTAGGCCCATGTCTGGGGGAAACCCCAAAGTAAGGATATAATAAATCCAACTTTCTGGGATTCTGAGCTGGAAGAGCAGGGCCGCATCTGAAAATACAATCTACATGCCAACTGAAAAACAAAAAACTTGCTCTTCTCCCCTGAAAATACCTCAGGAAGAGTACACTTGGGCTCAGGAATAGAAGGGTCGATAGAGACATGCACTAATTCCCGCTGCTCCTGGGCCAGCATACAACCGGACAGGTCTTGGATCACGACCACTGAACCCTGCAACTGACTTGCGAGGGTACTCATAGGGGAACAATTTTAATGGCCAGTTATTATGTTACGGTATTCAACCTAGATACGCCAGCCCGGGTGTCCTAGATCTCACCCACGACCCCTGTCTCTGCCTACTTGCCTCCACTCCCGGCTAACCCCAGGCGGGCAACTGGGTGGCGGTCCCTACTCTAACTAGGGACCGAAAAAAGGGACGCTGGCGTACCTGGATGGAGAGGGAAGAATACTGATAGAAAAGGCAGAGGTAAATAACTAACAACACAATACTAAGCAGAACTGAGGCAGATGGAAAAACCTGGCGGATAATAGAAAAGTATAGCAGACAAGGTGAAAAAAGCAGGAGACCAACAGAGGCAGACTAGCTAGCACACTGAGGGAAACCAATAACTGGCAGTGATTGCAAGTCTCTGCCTGACCTTTAAACAAAAGCCTCCGCCCAGGGGCGGAGAGAGGGAGACAGCCCCCTCCCAACAGAACACAACCAAAAGGGAGCTCGTGCATGGCAGCTGCACTCACAAGTGCGTGTGCACACGGCGTCGCGGGCCACACCGCCCACGCACCTGCACCCCCGGCAGCCGGACAACAAGCCGGGGGGACGCGCCCTGACCGCTGGATCCCGCACACTGCCGCCCCAGGAGGACCAGCAACCGCCGCATGGTAACATTTATTTTTTTCTTGGTAGGCCTTATATTTCAAGCCCCCCCCCTGAAAATCCTCGCATATGGTGCTACAAAGTCAAGCGACTTTGTAGCAGCACATGTGACTTTGTAGTGCTACATAATCACAGTATTTCCGCGAGAAGACGCAGCAATATCGCAAAGACCAGCGATGCAATATCGCTGCGATTTTCTCACGGCGATGTCATGTGTGAACAAGGCCTTATGGTGCTTTGTGTGAATTAGTAGCAGCCGGGTAAATATTTAGTGTTTTCTATGATTGGTTAAATATGTGTTTAATTATTTGTTCAAAAGATTATTTTTGCCAAGTTTCAAGTTCATAGGTGCATTAGATATTGTTTTCCCATACAAACTTTGATTCCCCTTTTCAACCCCTTAGGGGTTGAATTTCAAAAAATCCTTTCTTAGTGGATCTCTACGTTATACAAAGAAGGTAAGGTAAATTCCCCTGGTGCAAGCATAAGTCGTGACCGACTCCTAGGGTGACGTTTTCTTGGCAGACTATTTTTGCGGGGTGGTTTGCCATTGCCTTCCAGTCACCCACCAAGCTGGGTACTCGTTTTACCAACCTCAGAAGGATGGAAGGCTGAGTCAACCTTGAGTTGGCTACCTGAACCAACTGGGGATAGAATAAGGTTGTGAGCGAGAGCTTAGGACTACATTCTGCTGCCTTAACACTGCGTTGATGAAAATTTTATTTATATGTATTGATAAATTACTTGGAAAACCCCTTTAATGGTTTTAAAATTCTAATAACAGAGATTAAAGGTAAAATCAAGCACACTCCAGAGCATTGATGTCCTCTCCTTTTTCTGCCCTACTTAAGTCAATGAGTTATTTTCTGCCTGAGGTTTCTTATGTCCATGTGGTTGCTGTAAAGTACATTTGGAATTGCTCTAAGCAGAAGGTTAGGAAAGATGGCTGCTCTCATACTCATGCAATGCAAACCAAATTAAAAACATGAGGCATTACAAGAGAACAAGATAGAAGAGTGGAGTTTGGATTTGTAAAGACCAACCGCTAAAGAGTTTTTTATGGTCTTGGAATTTGATTATGGTTGTGAAAAATGATATTTAATTTCCAATTATTCATGTGGCCTCACCTTTTCGGCTTCACGACAGGTGAGCAGTGGGTAATCTACATGTGAAGTCTATGTGTGGCGTGTCATGCTCATGTCAGCATGCGTTTTTAATTTATTGGCAGCGGAAAGAAGTTGGCAGGGCTCAGGGTGGCTCTGCCAGGAAACTCAGCAAAAATACTTAAAGTCTGGAGTAACGTTTGCACGTAGACAGAATTTACACAATACAAAACATTCTCCCTATTGAGTGAAAGGAAAAAAACATTTATTTAAAAAATAATAATGCGTAGTATCAATAAATGTATGAATTAAACCAGTCCTGCTTCTGTGGGAAGGGGTAGCATGGTGGCTCAGTGGTTAGCACTGTTGCCTTGCTGGAGTCATGGGTTCAAATCTGACCAAGGACAACATCTGCGAGGAGTTTTGTATGCTCTCCCTGAACACAGAGAGGTGAACATAGATTGTGAGCTCCTATGGAGACAGAACACAATATCAAGTGCTGCATAATATGCATCTGCGGTATAAATAAAGGTGATCTTAATAAATAAGGATTCTGCGTACTACCTCTAATAGAGATGAGCGAGCATACTCGCTAAGGACAATTACTCGATCGAGCATTGCCCATAGCGAGTACCTGCCCGCTCGGAAGAAAAGGTTCGGCTGCGGCAGTGAGCAGGGAGGAGCGGGGGGGGGGGGGGGAAGAGGAAGAGAGAGATCTCCCCTCCGTTCCTCCCCACTATCCCCCGCCGCTCCCCGCCCACTGCCGGCAGCTGAACCTTTTCTTCCGAGCGGGCAGGTACTCGCTAAGGGCAACGCTCGATCGAGTAATTGCCCTTAGCGAGTATGCTCGCTCATCTCTAACCTCTATCAGTACTTCACCTACTATTTTCTTATCCTCTGCGCATCCTTTGATTACATACATGGTTTGCAGGCAGAACAGTGATATTAAAAACTTTCAATAGTTTTATATTTGTTTTGCACATTTTTCCTTCAGTGTTTAATAAGGAGCGCCATGCTCTTTTCTTTTAGATTCCAAGAGCCACAACATTTTACTTTTCCCTCAACATTGCGGCATGATTGCTTTTTTTCACAGGAGAGGCTGTATTTTTCAATGGCACCAATTAAAATTTGTGGGGTGGAAGGAAGAATAAAATGTAATTCTGCCCTGTTTTTTGGATTTTATTTTATCGTTTTTGTTATGTTTTATTACTTAAAAATTAATTTAAAAAAAAACTTGGAAAAAAGAGTAAACTTTGCTTTGTGTAGCCCTATTCTTAACCCATAATTCTTTAATTTTTCCATCAAGCTTTGTAAGAGCTCGTTTCATGGGGAGTGAGCTGTATTTTTAATTGTAGACATTTTAGAGTACATACAACTTTTTGTTCCATTTTTACTGGGAGGAAAGTTGAACAAAAAACAGCAGTATTAGGGCTCCTCCTCCACACTTGCGATAAAATCGTGCAATTTTCATGCAATGTGAGAGCGCGTGAAAATGCGATATTATGGAATCCATGCTTTTTTATGGTTTCCTTCACATTTGTGATTTTGCTAGAAAAAAAATCCTCACGGTAATTGCAGTACAATGCTCCCATTGATTTCAGTAGTGCCTTGCAGACCTTCACTCGAATACTGTGATGCTCGAGTGCTGCCTGCCCTATTTTGGCGCTTTTTAAAGCACCTCATCAGCTATCACAATGATGGGGTGCATTAAAAAAGTACCGAACGCAGTAAAAAGCGCCATAGAAAATGCCAATACAAATCGCAAAAAAAAGCTGTAATCAAAATTGTGGCGTCTTCCAGCGCCGTGTGTGAGAGTGGTTTTAGGCTCACACACACACTACTTCTTGCAGCATTTAACACTGTAAAACGCCTTCACTAATTTCAATAGGGCTTCTGTTGTAGTGATTCTAGAATTGCATTTCTTGGACACATTATTACTCTGAGAGGTTTCAAGATGGATCTGGAGAGAGTCTGGGCGGTGCGGGACTGTGTGTTACCAGAGAATGTGAAGGCGCTTCAGTGGCTTCTGGGGTTCGCAAATTATTAACGAAAGTTTATCAGATGATTTGCGGTGGTGGTCAAACTATTGGCGGATATGACCGGGAAGGGTTGTTTCCCTTCTAAATGGTCACCAAGGGCATTACAAAATTTTCATGCCTTGAAGAGATGTTTTGCGACGGCCCAGGTTCTGGTGTAACCAGACTCATCCAGACCGCTCATGGTGGAGGTTGGTGCCTCAAAAGTTGGGGTTGGGGCAGTGCTATCCCAGGGCACAAGTACTTTGCAAGTTCTTCGTCCTTGTGCTTTTTTTAAGGTAAATTTTCTAATGCTGAGCAAGACTATGACTTTGGTGACAAAGAGCTGTTGACGATTAAGTGGGCATTTGAGGAGTGGTTGCACCTCCTAGAAGGGACTCAGCATAAGGTGCCATTTTTAGGGACCACTAAAGCCTGATTTACCTAGAGTTAGCCAAAAGACTTATCCCGAGACAGGTGCGGTGGTTAAATACCGTCCTGACAGTAGAAATCTTAAGGCCGATGCTCTTTCCAGGAGTTTTGTTCCTGTCGTTTCAGACAAACCTTCTGCGTCCATTCTTTTGGAGGGGGTGGTGATGTCCGCAGTTTCACTAGATTTGGAGGAGCAGGTCCGTAAAGCGCAGGATTTAGCTCCCGCAAGTCTTCCTGTGGGAAAGCGGTTTATCCCTGTTCACTTGAGGTTGCTAGTGCTCTCTGAAGTACATAGTTCCATGTTGGCTGATCATCCGGGGATTAGTAATACCCATAAGTCACTCACAATAAATTTTTTGGTGACCATCTTTGCAACGAGATGTATTCAGCTTTGTCTGTGAGATTTGTGCCAGGACTAAATCATCTCATAATTTCCCTGCCGGGAGGTTAATGCCTTTATCAATACCTGTGAAACCTTGGACTCTTGTCTATGGACTTCATCACAGATTTGCCGCTTTCAGAGGGTAATACTGGTATCTGGTTTGTGGTTGATTGTTTTAGCAAGATGTGTCATTTTGTGGCTCTTCCCAGTGTTCTCATATTGTGAGATTACATGGGTTACCAGTGAATATCGTCTCTGATCGTGGTGTCTATTTTGTTTCCAGGTTCTGGCATTTTGTTTGCTCTCGGTTGGGTATTAAGCTCTTGTTTTCCTTGGCCTATCATCCAGAGACTATTGGACAAACTGTGAAATGTAACCAGAGTCTGGAACAATACTTGCTGTGTTATGTCTCAGAGAATTAGGAGGATTGGTCGGAGTTTTTGCCTTTAGCTGAATTTGCACTTAACAATAGAATGTCGGAATTTACAGCGACATCCCCTTTCTTTTGTAATTATGGGTTCCATTCATGTTTTGGCCCCTTTTATAAGGAGGTGTCGGAGGTACATGAGAATGAGTTCTCCTCTAAGGCCGCCTGCACACGGGCGGAAATCCCACGGCGGTATTTCCAGCGGGATTTCCGCAACTTAAAGTCTGCATAGGAGTGCATTACAATACGCACTCCTATGCAGACGGTCGCGGTTTGGCCACGCGAAATCTCGCGCGGCAAACAAACCGCGGCATGTCCTATTTTTGTGCGGGGCACGCACTCACCCGGCCGCCAGCTGCCTTCTGCGCATGCGCCGGCTGCCGCACATCCGGCACATGAAATAGCCAGGGCCGCCAGGCGCGGGTGAGTACGTGCTCTGCACTGCAGGCTCTCGGGTCGGGTCCTGCGGCGAGAATTCTCGCCGCCGGATCCGACCCGCTCATCTGCAGGCGGCCTAACATTGAGGCGCCGTGGGAAGATATTGAGAAGAATCTCCAGAGGATGGTTCAAATTTCAAGCAGATGGCGGACAATAGACGTTCAGAGGGGACTAATTTCTTGGAGCGAGACTTAGTGATGTTGTCAATGAAGAACATAAATATCAAACAACAGTCTTTTAAGTTAGGTCCACATTTTATCGGCCCTTTCAAAATTATAGAAAAAATTTATGCTGCGTCTTTTCATTTGGAGATTCCGAGTTCGATGAGAATAACTAATGTGTTTCATAAGTCTCTGTTAAAGAAGTTTGTTGATTCAGGAAATGGTTCAACTCCGCCAGCCCCGGTGGTGGTTGATGAGGATATTCATTTTGAGCTAAATTGGATTATGGACTCTCATCTAGTTAGGAGATCACTAGTTTCTAGTGCATTTGGTGTGGTTATGGTCCCGAGGAAAGAATATGGGTACCGGCAGCAGATGTCTATGCGGATCGGCTTGTGAAAAATTTTCATAGACTGAATCCGAATCAACTTGGTCCTAAGCGTCCTGAGGCCCCTTCTGAAAGGGGAGGTACTGTTGTGGCAGTTCTGGGATTGCTGCCTTGTTGATAGTCTGGTGCTGGATGTGTTTTTACATCTTCTGGCTAAGTGGGTGTGGTATTAGGTGTGACATGCTTAGTTGCACTGTGGGTAATTATTAGGGCTATTTTACCCGGTCTGATACTGAGCTGAACCGTGATTGATTTTCAGTCTCTGACTGGTTGAGCTCGCATTTAGTGCTCTGGTCCTGGATAATTCTGTTGCCTACTGCATCTCAAGTTATGTTCCGTGCTTGTTTTTGTTTCTTGTTTTGGTTTTCTGGTGTTATTTCCCTTTCCCTCACAGGGTCAATTAGGGGCCAAAGTACGCAGTCAGGGACGTCCTTATTGGGGCGATCACCGTGCACCGTGTTAAGTTATATAGGGACAGTGTTTCCCATATATTGGTTCTATCCCTGTTTTTTTACTTGTTCATTTGCACTTGTGGGAGATCTGTGGGTGACCGATCCAACGCTTCTTGGTTGGACGTAACAGGTTCTCAGATGAACGTTTAAACTCAGCGTTTTTATCTCTGCATTTTTAAAGCGCTGTCTGTTCTATTTTTGGGCGTTTCAGTGTTTTTAAACACGATGTGTCGCCTATTGAAGTGAATAGGGAGCGTTTTTAGCACTGTCAAAAACGCCTGTCAATGCATGCTTAAGGATACTGTCATATTTGCCACTTCTTACCGCAATTAGTGTGGCGTCCTGAGCACGGCGCTAATCACAGTATAATGCTGCCATTGATTTCAATAGGGGCTCGCAGACATGTGCTGGAACGCAGTGTTTCTAACACTGCAATTTTTCAAGCTCTGACTGTTCTCTTTTTGCGCATTTTAGCACCTCATCACAGTGAGGGGATGCGTTAAAATACACTGTCAAACGATGTGACATGCGTTCAAAAACACTGCTTAAGATCGCGGTTAAAAAGACAAGATTTCGAGCGGCGTTTTCTGAACGCATGTGTGAAAGTGGCCTAAGAGAGTACAAACGGATTTTCGTGTAGTCCAGTAAATGAGTCATGTTAGGAAGGCTTATACCAAGGGGCTAGAACATGTATGTAAATTTGTTTTGCAGCTATATGCAGCGCAGTTTAGGTATGGGTACGGGTACAGGTGTGGGGGGGGGGGGGGGGGCTCAAGCTGAACTTTTGCTCCCAAGCCTTTAGTTTTACAGTGCTTCCTGGTGGAAAGACCTAATGCATATGGGCCGTAGGAGTTTTAAAATGCAGCTTGATGACCAGAAAGTGCAATCTGTTCTGTAAAAGTTTGGCACATTGTGGTTAAACAGATAAAACATGGAGAATGTGTGTAGCTCAGCAGTTTCAATAGTACACGGTTAAATGTTAAATGTACCAGCTGTATGGTCAAAAGGACACACACCTGTAGATGTGAATGCTGACACGTCTAATAGCAATATTGTTAATGTGTGCTAAGGTGCAAGTGCCAAACATCACATAGTCACTACATGAGAATATCAAACTAACATTGATTCAGAAGTTTCATTATCAGCAGTGCATAGCATAAAAGTGATTGGGGCAATAGAGGGGTAACTCTGCTCTCAACTTCCCCCTCATGAACAAGAATGGAGACCATCAATATAAATACACCCTCTGTTCTGGTGGACCAGACGTATCAATATATGGTACTGTTGTATTATGTCTCCACCGGAAGTTAGGGGTGGCAACCTAATTCAGCTAGGTTGACATGCAGGTGCCGCCCCCAGCTTGTGATTGTCTTTCCCCGCTTGCCTGCTATTTCTGTGTCTGTGCTGCCATGTGCTGTCCGGACCCAGCATTTGACAGTGTCCCGTTGATTTGGTGTCCCCGCTGTTCTGCCTCTCGGCTCTGATGTGCCGTGCAGACCCCGCTGCTCTCACTGTCCCGTATATTGGCACCCCGCCACCGGCAAGACTGCCCTGTAGCTATAGCGCCGCTCACCGCTGTGGATCAGGCCGTTCCGCCGCTCTCCGCAGCTTCAAGGGATGCAGCCGCTGAGGGCTACTCCGCTCCCCTGTGTGTGTCTCACGGCCTCTTTGCATCGGCACACCTGAGAGCTGGGGAAGGGAGCGCTGGGGGATGTGGCTGCTGAGGGCTACTCTGCTGCCCGTGTGTGTGTCTGTCGGTCTCTCGGCATTGGCGCATGTGACAGCTGGGGATTGGAGCGGAGGCTGTGAGCGCTGCTGTGCACGCAGGAGTGGCGACGGAAGGAGGATAAGCACCGGGGGGTGAGTGACAGCTGTCGGACGAATTATGGCACAGGGGGCCTCAGGAGCGGCACCTGCACATCTCCCAGTCGGGCAGCGCCTAGCAGCGGGAGACAGTTGGTCACAGCGGGAGCGGAGGGCCGGAGGGGTCTGTGTCTCTGGCAGCCATCTGGAGCTGCGGGCGTTCCCTCTAGCTCCCGCAGCACAGCCCATGTCTCCACCCATAACTGTAGTGGAGACAAGATACAACAATACCTCAATATATTACATGAACAACCACACATTTGAACGGCACTATGTCATGCTACAGAGGTAATGTATAGCCAGGCACAGCTACAGATAGAGTGAGAGATAGATAGAGGTATGAGAGATAAATAAGATAGATAGAGTTAATGTAACATATCTAGTGTTATGTGCCTAACATTTTAGGATATAATTACTTCTAGTATTGTTTTAGGTTTGACATGACTGTTTTTGCCTCATTATATGATTACAGCACTAAAAGTATTGCTTATATTAAAGGAAATCTGTTGGAAGAAAGAATGCATAAGTGGCACACTACACTATACAAGCGTATGGGAACAAGTTTCATTATAATATATTATCTTCCCAGTTTTTACATGCACTCCTAAAATAGGACAAATATTCTTTGTTGCCACCTGGTGGTGAGAAATGCAATCTACAGGCTTTTTATAATGAAAATGCCACACACTACCATTGGAGCTTATTTACCAATGCTGTCTAAGGCTACCTGCACACGGCAGAGCCGGATTCCGCATGCGGAATACCATAGTGGAAATTGGCTCTGGCAGCAGCGGCATCTGCGCATACCTGTTTTCTTGAATCTTCATCTGTACTGCGGATGGTTTGCACGGCTCGCCGTCAGACTTGCACGGTCCAGATTTTTTTTTTTTTTAAAGTCCCGCTTTTCCTGCGTCAACTGCAGAAAGGCCGCAGATCGGACAGCTTCCATTGACTTAAATGGAAGCCATCCACGCAAAAATGGAGCATGCTGCGACTTTTCATCCGCGAGTGTAAACTGCAACTAATTTCCGCTCGTGTGCATGAAAAATCATTTTTGCATAGCATGCTGTGAAATTCGGAGGCAGACACCCGTTCCAGATTCTGCAGTTCAAATCCGCCTGTGTGCATTCACTCCAAAGCACACAAGCGTAAAAACATTTGCATCGCGTATTTGCGCGTACATGTTAACGAACCCATTGAACTCAGTGGGTTCTACTCACTGCTTATTGCCCGCGGTAAAATACTGCGCAAATACGCATGTGTGACACCGGCCTAAAAGTTAGTGCAAAATTGCAACGTGTGCCAGATTATCACTGAATGATAAATCCATCACATTTTAGGACTAAGTTTAGACCACCTACTAATTGGCTTTGTTTATGCCAAAAATTGTGCCAACATTTGGCGCCACGCTCCTTTTTTGGACAAGTTGGAAAAACTGTCCAAATTACAAAAAGACATGATAAATGTAGCACAAACATGGAAGACAATTCTCTGCCGCAGTTTAGATATTGTGTTTCTATATTGGTGATTGTCTGCGCTCTGCAGTTACTACAGAGCTGTACTTGTAAGCTCCTGCTGTCGTCCACAACAACTCTTCATGCTACTTTACAGCACCTCCTGCTGCGCTGATGCACAACTGATGGACTAGCGAGCCAGGCTTCCTTCATGTGTTTGATGTGCGGCCCCCAGAGGGAGTTCAAAGTCAAAGCCGACCTCCTTGGTTATTGCAGCACTTTTTACACCTTTAGAGTGGATTCAGATGACCATTAGAGATGAGTGAGCCTACTCGGCCACGCCCCTTTTTCGCCCGAGCACCGCGATTTTCGAGTACTTCCGTACTCGGGCAAAAAGATTCGGGGGGCGCCGTGGGTGAGTGGGGGGTTGCAGCGGGGAGTGGGGGGGAGAGGGAGAGAGAGAGGGCTCCCCCCTGTTCCCCGCTGCTACCCCCCGCTCCGCCACGCCTCCCCCCTGTGCCCCCCGAATCTTTTCACCCGAGTACGGAAGTACTCGAAAATCGCGGTGCTCGATCGAGTAATTACTCGAAACAAGTAGGTTCGCTCATCTCTAATGACCATATATCCGCTCGGTTTTCACGCCTAGCCGATATACGGTGTCCTTATCTGTAGGGGGGGGATGTAAGAGCCAGGAGCAGGAACTGAGCTTCCGCCCCCTCTCTGCCTCCTCTCCGCCCCTCTGCACTATTTGCAATGAAAGGAGGCAGGACGGGGGCGGGGCTAAGTTCTAAGAATTAGCCCTGCCCCGCCTCTCCCCATTGCAAATAGTGCAGAGGGGCGGAGAGGGGGCGGGAGCTCAGAACACTGCTCTTGGCTCTTCCAGACTCCCCCCCCCCCTGCAGAGAGAGACGACGTATATCGGCTCAGCGTGAAAACCCAGCCAATATACGTTCGTCTGAATCCAGCCTTAAAAGTTTTTTTTCATCTTATTTTCATTCAAAACTTTTATTTTCTTTAAAATCCAAATAAATGAATCCACTGCATTTGTTGAGATGGGCGATGCGAGAGCGCGCACAAGATAGAACATGCCGCGATTTGATTCCCGCATCGCACTTATGTGTATGAACCCATTCAAAAGAATCAGGTTCATATTTATACGAGATTTGTGCGCAGCGCAAATTTCTCACCCATGTGAAGGCGCAACCCGCTTTGCATGGCGCACGATCACCCCTGTGACTTGCCTAAAAATAGAACGTCCCTGGATTTTTCTATCTCGTAGCATTGCTGTTAGGAAAAATAAATGTAATTAGACTCATTTCAAATAATAGGCTTAATTTTCGGATGTTTTCTGCATCTCGTAAAGCACAAAACTTGCATGATTGGCTTGGCTGTGTGAATGCACCCTTAGGCTAACTTCACAATGGCCCTGGGAAAGTCCTCTAGCCCCGCCCCTATCTCTCCACATATGGGGAGATATGTAGGAGATCCTCCTGTAGCTCCGCCCCCTCTCTCCTCACTATGGAGGCTGTTTCCTGATCTTCTCCCATTGATTTCAATGGGGCCCTGGTCCCATTGGAAACAATGGGTGATATTGCAGGGGTTTATCGCAGCGAGGCTCGAGTGAACACATTGCAGATGAGAATGAAACCATTGAAAATCATTAGTTTCATAATCCTGCGTTTTCACTCGCTCTCGCATCGCAGAAAAGTCTATCGCCTGTGTATACGAGGCCTTACACTGGGGCTATGGCGCAAAAAGTTGTAAGCAAAACAGTTAGAAAAAAGTCAGTCTGCGCTTCAAGATACTGCAACTGTAACAAAAATAAGTGTATCCAAGGAGGTAAAGCAGATACAGGAACGGCATTTACTGAGGAGGTGGGGGTGGGGGGGGGGTATGATCAGCAAATGCCCCCTCCAAGAAGTGTCGACTCCTGAGTGAAGGAAGAATCACTGATTCCAAAGTGGATGTAAATCCAGTTCTTTTATTCCAAGGGCAACGCGTTTCAGGGCTCCAACTGTGCTTGACGAAGGTGCCCGTGTTTGAGCCCTGAAACGCGTTGCCTTTGGAATAAAGAACTGGCTTTACATCCACGTGACCAAAGTTCAATCAGGTCTTTCATGTTGTAGTCGCCTTCGGTCACAGGTTGACAATTACTAGACATCGCATGCGACACTTGTCACAGAGTAGCCCTGGCCTCGTCGTCCCCCCGTGGCTACTTCCAACACACAGTCCCATGTCACAGCCTCTCACTGCCTCCATTCCCCAGCACACACGTGGAGATAAACTCTGGGCTGCACCGTCCTGTAATCCCTGCAAGCCCCGCCCCTCCGGTGACATCACTGCTGCCAGGGGCAACCGCATTGAAGACCCAGCCGCCACACTTGTCTTTCCCGCTTACTGGAGGAGTTCTTTGTCGTTCTGCCCTCAATAAACATGGCTTCTCCGAGCAGTTATCACGTGATGTCGCCTCTTGACACGTGACCTCTGCTCTGTCGACCTTGCAACCGGTGACAAATGCGGCTTCCCCTCCTAGAAGATGGCGCTGTACAGGACGGGGACGTGCCGGCTGACAACGGATGGAGGGGGCCGGGGGCTGAGGCAATGTCTAGTGCTGCTGTGAGTATGAGGAGGCGGCTGCGGGGACACATTGGCACAGCCCGGGTGATGCCAGTCAGCAGAATATGGCTGCCCTCCTCACTGCTGACATAATGAATGGTGCTGACAGTTATACCGGTAGTGGCAGGCTTTATAAATGGAAAGTACATTGTGGGGTCTGCTCTATGATGCCATGCTCAGTTTCTATGTGTGAGCCTGCGTGCGTTCCGACAGAGGCGCCAGCAGTGGACCGGCAGCGGCGGGGAGCCTGCGCCGGCAGCGGACCGGCGGCGAGCCTGCGCCGGCAGCGGACCGGCGGTGGCGGCACTGCCGAGCCTGCGCCAGCAGCGGACCGGCGCTGCCGAGCCTGCGCCAGCAGCGGACTGGCGCCGCCGAGCCTGCGCCAGCAGCGGGCCGCCGGCATCAGCAGTGGACCGCCAGCTGCGCTAGGCCTGCGCCAGCAGTGGACCGCCAGCTGCGCTAGGCCTGCGCCAGCA
This sequence comes from Eleutherodactylus coqui, assembly GCF_035609145.1. Lineage (NCBI taxonomy): Eukaryota > Metazoa > Chordata > Amphibia > Anura > Eleutherodactylidae > Eleutherodactylus > Eleutherodactylus coqui. The sequence continues at coordinate 469,232,428 of NC_089837.1, read as the reverse complement.
GTGGACCGCCAGCTGCGCTAGGCCTGCGCCAGCAGTGGACCGCCAGCTGCGCTAGGCCTGCGCCAGCAGTGGACCGCCAGCTGCGCTAGGCCTGCGCCAGCAGTGGACCGCCAGCTGCGCTAGGCCTGCGCCAGCAGTGGACCGCCAGCTGCGCTAGGCTTGCGCCAGCGGCGCTGAGCCTGCTCCACCAGTGGACTGAGAGCAGCTCCAGCGGCAGACCGAGAGCAGCACCAGTAGTGAACCACCAGCACTGGGCCGACAGTAGTGCTAAGTCTGCGCCAGCAGTGGACCGCCAGCTGCGCTAGGCCTGCGCCAGCAGTGGACCGCCAGCTGCGCTAGGCCTGCGCCAGCAGTGGACCGCCAGCTGCGCTAGGCCTGCGCCAGCAGTGGACCGCCAGCCGCGCTAGGCCTGCGCCAGCAGTGGACCGCCAGCCGCGCTAGGCCTGCGCCAGCAGTGGACCGCCAGCCGCGCTAGGCCTGCGCCAGCAGTGGACCGCCAGCCGCGCTAGGCCTGCGCCAGCAGTGGACCGCCAGCCGCGCTAGGCCTGCGCCAGCAGTGGACCGCCAGCCGCGCTAGGCCTGCGCCAGCAGTGGACCGCCAGCCGCGCTAGGCCTGCGCCAGCAGTGGACCGCCAGCCGCGCTAGGCTTGCGCCAGCAGTGGACCGAGAGCAGCTCCAGCGGCAGACCGAGAGCAGCACCAGTAGTGAACCGCCAGCACTGGGCCGACAGTAGTGCTAAGTCTGCGCCAGCAGTGGACCGACGGCAGTGAATAGATACTATATTCTAGTTGTGTAGAGCCAAAAAGAATGGCTAACGAGACGAGGCTGGCGCCACATCTAGAGCTGGGTTTTCGCACACTGATGGGCACGTTGATGGAGCGTCCTGCTGACGTCCGCAGCTGTTGTCTCTTGTGCGCCACATGTAGAAAAGGAATTTTTAGGCTATTGTTACACAGCGACTTTGGATGCAACACAAGTCGTACAGACAAAAGATGGCAGCATGACCCGCTACACCGCGTGACGATCACAAGGAATCAATCCGGTTTGAATGTCTTGCGATTGTTCTGTCACAATAGCTTTCAGTGGGATCCCACGGTCGGCACTCAGGCTGTAGCGGGAGGTTAGGCCGCGGGAGGCGTTTACACCTCAGATGTCGTGTAGCCGAGGCAAGAAATTGTGACATGATAAACACTTGCTGACACTAGAATTGCGCCATCTGACTCTGGGCTGCTTGGTCGTTAGGATATGACTGCCATCAGATTAACTACCATATAATACTGCCTCCCACGGCGAGCCGCTGCTACAGGCCACCAAGATATGTTTTACTATCGTGGTGAGAACTTTAAGGGCTAATGCCCACGGCGGGATTTCCGCCGCGTCACACCGCTGCTCTTAGGTTCTAATAGCTCAATGTTCACGCTGTGGAATTTCACCTCGTGAAATAAACCGCGGCATGTTCTATTTGCCGCGGGAATACACACAGCCGACTTCCATTGTAGTCAATGGAAGCCGGCAGTCATGCTATACTTCCGCTGTCAGTACAGCAGAAGAATCGCGTGAATATGTGACCCCCGCCCACCGCCGGCTGCATCATATGCTGTACTGCACAGGCGCCTCAGGCAGGATTCGCACAGCGGATCTGGAAGGTGAGTATGGGGTCTTTGGGGGGGGCGCCGTGACAGACTCCGCTGTAATATTGCGCTGGCGGAGTCCGTCAAGGCCTTGGGCATGAGCCCTAACACTTGGGGTGTGTTCACGTTGGAATTTTGCCTCTAAAAAACACGTCAAAATCTGCAGCACTTTGGCGCGGGTCAGTGCAGATTTAGTCCAGTGACTGACCAAAATGCGTGTGTGAAATTCTGATACGGAAAATCTAATTTCTGTGTCAAGAAGTGACATGTATCTTCATGATGCGGCACTGAGCGGAAATGTCTCTGCACGCAGATTTTTCCCATTGACGGGGCACTTCTTGGCGCAGAAATTGGATTTTCTGCATCACACGGAGGCGGTATTCAGATGGAAAGGCTCTAGAACACGGCTGTCGTCGGTGCCCAAACTAAACCCGGATTCATCAATAAAGACAACCCGGGTCCACTCCATAACAATGCAGTTTTGTCATCCTTAGCACCACTATAAACAGTGGGTGGGTGTCAAAGGCAGTACATGTAATGGGCGCCACAAAACCAAATGTCCTTCAGCCAATTGCTTGGTTCCAACAGACAGGGGTGCAATGATGGCGCCACTTGTCTCTGGATGGCGGACAATGAAACAGTTGGAGCTGCTCATTCTTGTTGGCCGATCCTCTCTACCGGAGGGCTGTCGAGACCATCCGGAGTCTGGTCGCCTTGTGTGTAGCCTCACGCATCCATTCATCCCAACACCTAACAGTTTGGTCAGAGCAGCCCAGGTGGCGGGGAATTCATCGATACGACCATCCAGCTTCTCACATCCTATAATGCGCCCCTCTCAGACTCCGCTAACGGGGTGAAATCTCTTTGATGGCATCGTAGAGGTGTCTAGTGGTCAACAAGCTCTACACAAGCGGAAGAAGAGGTCACTACACACAAGGAGCCGCTTTATGCGTATCCCCCATTGATTTTCATGGGTCTGAGTTCTGTCCGTTTCAAACTCCAGAGCTCGTACTTCCACCCCTAAACCACCCATCCATACTTCTTTTTATGACAGTGGTTAAAGGGCCTTCTTCTGATGCATATGCTTTTTTTTATAGCACTGCAGCTCGTCTGACAGCCCACTACCTACTCTAACAGGGCGGAGCAGAGAAACCTCCGATCCCCACCTTGTAACCCTTTACATTGCCACAGTCAATGCGACTACAGCATGTAGTAGGCTGACAGAGGGAGGGGTCTCCCTCTGTCAGCCATTGGAACCCTGTGATGTGATCATGGGGTCCTCATGGGTTGCTATACCGCCTATAGGGTTGAAGATGGCCTCCGGGGCTGCTACCCAAGGTGACTTATCAAGCAATAATCGTTGCGTCTAAATGGGCTTAAACTGGACAGGTAACCTTTGAAGCAATAGATTTTGGGAGCGATGCCCTGCAGGCCACCACCTTTAGAGATCTAGAAGAATCCTTGAAAGAGCAGAGGCACCCAAGCGGCAGCTACCTCCTCCAATCTGTCTAATGGACAGGAAACGGGAATGAAGAAGATGAAGGGCGTGTGTGCACCCCCCAAAAAACCCTCACACAGCACTATTAAGGGGGGAGGGGTGTTAGGGGTCTTTGAATGTAGCGATTAAAAAAAAAATGATAGCAAATTTCTATAGCTTTTTTTTTTGTAGCTTTTTCACACTTTTAGAAAATAAATATAAATGTGTGTGTGTATAAATTTAAATTTTTTTTTTCTAAAAGTGTGAAAAAGCTATAGAAATTTGCTATCATTGTGATTTTACTGACGCGCAGAATTAATTTTAACATATTATTTCTGCTGCACGGTGAACGCCGTTAAAAAGAAAATGGTAAAATGCGCCAGAATTGCAGATTTTTTAAATCTTGCCTCTAGAAAAAAATGGAATAAAAAGTAATTGTTGTATATTCCCACAAATTGGATAGATGAAGACCTCATAATACAGGCCCTTGTAGAGATTCATTGATAGAAAAATAAAAACGTTCTGGCTCTTGCAATTCGGTGACATAAAAGCAGATCTTTAAAAAAAAAAAAAAAAAACTTAAGCAGCAAAACTTAAAAAAAAAAGGGTATAAACTTGGTATCGCCGGAATCGCGCTGACCCAGAGGATAATGTTATCACAGGATTTATTCTGCATGATCTTTCTTTTTACTAAAAATGGATCTAGATGTATCAACATGTAAAGACCACATCCTTTATATGAAGCAACACATTATCTATAAAACAAATTGGCTAATTAAAAAAATGTAAAGCAAGAAAAAAAGAGGAAAGGGACCTAAAATCCAAAAAACAATGGTGCATTTCTTTTTTTTTTTTTTTTTCTTTTTTTCCCCAATCCCCTTAAGAAAAATTAATACAGCTATACAATACATTGTATGTACCCAAAATGATGCCATTAAAGAATACAAGTCATCCCTCCAAAAAAATGAGCCTTACATGGGTATGTGGACAGAAAAATTAAAGTTATGGCTCTGGAAATGTGACAATGAAAAAACTGAAAATGTGTTGGTTATTAAGGTGCAAACTGGCCTTCATACTGAAGAATTAGAATCATTTGTGCGAATGAGGTCTTAAAAGGAACCTGTCATCAACTATAAGCACCATAATTCGGGTGATTTGGAGTCCATGTAGCCTCTTTTTATACTCGCCCTCGTTCCTGTGGTGTCCCCTATGAAAGTTAGCTCACGCACAGCAAGCTTGGCTCTTTCTCAGATGCTGGGGGCATGCACCCGCATAGAGATGAATGGGAAAGAGCACACACTGCCTTCTGAAGAGTCACGCTTGCTGTAAGTTTGCTCCGTTGACTTCACGTCGCCTAAACTATAAGAACCAGAACTTAGTTTATGGTGCTTCCAGTTGATGTTGGGTACCCTTTAAAGGGGTTGTCCAGGACATTTCCTATTGATGACCTATCCTCGGGACAATCAACTGCTTGTTGGGCCAGCTGTCAGTACAGATAGCACTGTCCGTATTACAGTGGCCTGAAGAGGCACAGTTTCCACTGAATTCAAGCAAACAGCTGGTTGGTGGGGATCCCAAGTGGTGGACTCCAAGCTGGCCAACTATTGCTGACCTATCCTGAGGATAAGTCAATAGGAAAAGTCTCTGACAACCCTTTATATTATTCCTTCTGTAGAAACCCCCCCTGGCTCCAGAAGCTGAAGACTTTAGTTTAGGCACTTATTAATCCCAGCTCCATGCTCTTGTCTTCCCAGGTACCAGCCGTGCCACTTATCCACCAGCCAGAAGCCACAAGGCGTGCTCCCACTCATCACTTCCAAAGTCAAACATCTTAATGCAAAATATGAACGCTTCTTGGAAAGAAAGTTTCCAAAGTTTTATATCTTGTATTCCACCTTTATGAAAGGTAAGTGCGGCCTGTACTGCAGATGTTTGGTCTTGTTCACCAGGTAAATCCAGACATAGAGGGGAATCTGCAGCCAGAAGTGCCACAGAATTCACAGGCAACTCATACGGATTTTGCTGCAGATGTCCCAAGGATTTGTGGCAGTAGTCTACGTGTTATGTATGGATTGTTTGCTATTGCAGCAACTTACAGTATAAGGGTTCATGCCCACGACCAGATTTATACCGCGGTTCTGGAAATCCGCAGCTATTAGGTTCTATAGCTTTTCTGCCAGCCAATGACAGTACGCGTAATCTCCCTGCAGGTTTCCGCTAGCGGTAAAAAAACGCAGCATGTTCTATTTGCCGCGGATTTACACCGCGGGAGGTCTCCATTTATATAATATTAATGGAGACCGCGGAAAGACGTGCGTTTTTCTGCAATCACCAGCGAGCGCATTTCGTTTACCACCACGGTACTCCCGGAGTGTAAATTCGCGAGCGTATGCCGCAACGGTCGTGGGCATGAGCCCATAAGCTACAAATGAAAAGGGATCTGATAATGCAGTATTTTGTATCCTTTTGTTAGTTGTGGTCATGTAGCTGCATAAAAGACACTGATGTCAGCTGTCCATATAGTTTCTGCCTAATACCTGCACTTTGTCTTCTGCAGCTTCAATTGGGCTCAACTGGATGGACATATGTCTGTCTTCGGTCTTGCATACTATGTTCATTCACACTTTAGAAATTGATAAGTTTTGGGTTGTTTTAAAACAATCTCATCTTTGCTTAACACAATGGAAGGAAAATTCTGAATTAGGGCGCCTGCACACTAGCTGGATTTCCGCCGCTGGAAGCCTGCATAGGATTGTGTTAAACTCAATCCTATGCAGACGGCCGCGCGAAATCACGTGCCGCAAACAAACCGCGGCATGTCCTATTTCTGTGCGGGGCAGGTCACTCACCTGCTGCCGGCGCCGGCTGCCCGGCAAGCCGGCACATCAAAGAGCCGGAGCCGCGGGTGAGTACCCACTGGTCCCTGCAGGTGCTCGGGTCGGGTCCCGCAGCGGGAATCCTCGCCGCCGGATCCGACCCGCCCGTCTGCAGACGGCCTTAGGCCGGAGGCAGAAACTGGAGTGTTCATGTGTTTGCTTCTGGCATCTGCTTACGAACAAAAGGATCAGGCATATCAAATTCAGCATGCCCAATTTTTTTATACACTGTGTAAAAAAGTCCCTAGAAGACGATGTTGTTTTGCTGCAAAACTCGGCATGCAGTTACATCTCGGGCAAATATGTTAAGGATTAGAGTTGTGTCGCGATTAGATGAATGGTCTTGCCACCTGAGGTCCTTCCACCCTTGGCCTATAAGGCTCTCACAGGCTACTTGTGTGTAGTGGGGCTCTTTTTCCACTTGTGTGGAGCTTGTTGACAACTAGATTTCACCCCGTTACCAGAGTTTGAGAGGGCGCATTATTGGAATACTAGAAGCTTGGATGGTCATATTGACGAATTGCCTGCCACCTGGGCCATTCTGAGCAGACTGTTAGGAGGTGTTGGGACCAGTGGATGCGTGAGGGCACGCACACAAGGCGACCGGGCTCAGGACTGCCTCAACAGACCACCAGTAGATAGGATCATCCTATAGTCTGACAAACACGAGCAGCTCCAACTGTTTTATTGTCCACCATTCAAAGACACCATAGTTACAGGCCCCTGTGAATGTCAGACCATTTTCAGGGTTGGGCTGAAGGATATTTGGTCTCATCATGACCATTACGTGTGCTGCCTTTTAAAATCTACCCTCTGTTTGCAGTGGTGTCATGGCTGATGGAACTGAACTGCTATGGAGTGGAACCGGTTGTCATCACTGACGAATCCAAGTTTAGTTTGGGCACCGACAATTGCCATGTTAGTTTCTGTAAACCTCGGGGTGAGCGCCTCTATCCTGCTTTTGCTGTGGAGTGGCACACTGCCCCCACTGCGCGTTTGATGGCCCCGGGGGGCCATCGCATACGACAGTCGGTCACTCCTAATAGTGGTACGAGGGACTATGACAGCGGTCGCATACAGCAAGGGTGGATGTCACAGGAATGCCTCCAACATTGCCGCACTTCTGCGGCCTGCTCAGTCAGCAGATTTATCATCAATAGAAAATTTATGAGACCATCTGAGACGCCATCTTCAACAACCTATAAATGTGCACAATCTATTCTAGAGGCTCAGTTACAGCTAATGTAGACTGATGTGCTGCAGGATACTATATGGAACCTAGATGCCTCCATGCCTGCCCAAATCACATCTTGCATTCAAGCTAGAGATGGTACAACAGGGTACTAGAGCCTCCATGCCCATTCGTATCACATCTTGTATCAAAGCTAGAGGTGGTACAACAGGGTACTAGAGCCTCCATGCCCACCTGTATCACATCTTGTATCCAAGCTAGAGGCGGTACAACAGGGTACTAGAGCCTTCATGCCCGCTTGTATCACATCTTGTATCCAAGCTAGGCGCGGTTCAACCGGGTACCAGAGACCCCTTTAAGTGTTCAGTTCTCTGAAATAAATTCTCCTTTTGCTCTGATATTGTAATCACTTATATCAACATTACAATCACACAGAGAAAGTTCAATTTGATTATGACAATTCCTTGTAGGTATTTGGGTTTGGGGATTTTGACAATGAGTGTGTTATAGGGATTTATCAGGTAAATACTATTAATGACGTATCCTCACAATAGGTCATCAATAATTGATCGGCTGGGGTCCACCTCTTGGAACCCCAGCTGATTAGGCGCCCACTTTCAGCGACACAACACACAGGATATGGAGAAAAAGCAGAGGCTCCGACCCTTGTGTAGTGGCCAACGCTGGTAATTGCAGGCACAGTTGTCACTGATTCATGAGAGCTTCACCTGCAATTACCAGCGCCAGTCACTACAGAGGTACTCAAAGAGCTGAATGACCCTAACTGATCATCTATTGATGACATATCCTGAGGATAAGTCCTCAATAATATTTGCCTGTAATATCCCTTAACTTTTTCTTTCTCTCCCTTTCTGCATGAATGTTGTTTGGTCATCCAATACTCTGCCTTTTAGATATATTTAACCAGGTGTTTCCATCAATCTGTCGAAGCCGGCTCTTACCCAGTGATTCCTGCTGGGCGTCGTAGATTTCATTATTCCTTTTATCCCACTATATGATGTATGAGAGAACGGACCATTCAGAATAACATTCTCCTACCTATATGTTGCAGGAGCGAAAATGTTGTGGATTGATGGAAAAGAAGTGACCCGAATAAGGAGGAGGATGAAAAGCCAAGGGATCCAATATCACCAACTGCCTTATAGAGATATGGAAAAATTAAGACAGGTGCGTTCATATACGGAATAGATGCACATTTATATAAGGAGCTTTTCCTGTTAGGAGACCCAGGCAGTAATTTATGTAGCGCATTATAGCATCTAAAATATTGCTCCTCCGGTCAATTGGTTTTGTTTTGAGAACCTCTAACCGTTTCAGCTGATAAGATCGTGAATCACATTTGGTTGCCATGGCCGCCTAGGGCCTTCTGAAGGTCCCCGGGGCTACCATGGCTGATGGCCTGATAGATTGTCAGAATGTGGTATAATAAAATACTATGGCATTGCATTATACTACAGGAGCGATCAAATGGTTGCAAGTTCAAATCCCATATGAGGACTAAAAGAAAACTAATGTTTAAAAATTAAAAATAATGTAAAAAAAACTTGATTATTGGAAAAAATAAAAGGTAGTTTAAAAAAAAAAATAAAAAAAATCCCCATTTACTTTGTTTTTTTTTTTTTTTTATTTCATTTTATTTTTTTTAATCGCTGTGTCCATAAGCGTACAATGTATCAAAGTAATATATTATTTATCCCACATGGAGAACCTTGTCAGAAAAAAAATACACTGTCAGAATTGTGTTTTGGTTTTTTTTTGGTCTCCTTATCTCCATAAAAAACTTAATAAAAAGCAATCCAAAAGTCTTTTGTGCTTCAAAATGGTACCAATAGAAACTTCAGGACGTCCCGCAACACACAATTATATCAACAGCAACAGTTACGGCTGTCGGAAGATGCGGCATAAAATAATTACATTTTTTTTCCAAGGATATTTTATTTTTTAAAAGTAGTACACCAAAAAAAAAAAAAGATATAAATGTGGTATCATCGTAATCGTACTCACCCATACAATAAAGTTATGTCATTTTGGCTGCAGTGTGTATGCTTTGAAAACAAGGACTCCGTAAAGATGGATAAATTGCTTTTTTTTTGCCCATTTCAAGTTTTTAAGTAAATTATATGGTACATTAAATCGGAGCATTGAAAAATACAACTCGTCCCGCAACAAACAAGTCCTAAGACATCCTAAGAGGATGTTTGGAAAGTGGCACAACATTAAGGGTGGGTTCCTGCTGGAAATCTCACGGTTTGGCCGCAGCAAAAACCGCGAGATTTCCGCCAGGAGAAGCGCCACGGAAAAACCCATGGCGGCTTTGAAGCAGCCCGGCCGCTCGATTTTCCGCTGCGGCCGGCGCTCCCATAGAGGAGAGCGCGGCTGCAACGGAAAGAAAAAAGAATGGACATGCTGCGGTCGGCAAAGCCGCGACGCAGCTGCGGTTTGGGCCGGATTAACCGCAGCGGATTGGCCGTCTCGTGTGGACGAGATTTCTGAGAAATCTTGTCCACATGGCTGGCTAATCCCGAGATTAGCGGCCGCGGGCGGATTTGCCGCGCGGAAATTCCGTCCGGAATTTCCGCAGCAAATCCGCCCTGTGTGAACCCCCCCCCTATGGGATTAATGAAAAGTAAGTAAGTTTTATGTATGTTACTGAACTTCCATTTTATGCTTTGATTCTTATTATTCTATTAATGAATTGATTCAAAGACTGAACAAAACCATCACATTTAACTATAAACTTGAGGAGCAAATAAGTACAAGTTCTCTGCCCCTTGGATAAAACTGCTGTCATGCAGATATACAGGGGCTTTTGACAGTATCGCCTGATGGTCACTCATTACCTCCATTTAAGGTGCACGTGTTGCTTCATGAGGTCCATTTAGACCTGTCGATTAGTCGTGTGAATGAGGGCCTTTATAGTGAAAGTACTTTGGGCACACTAGAACAGCGGAGCCTTCTGTAACTACTGGTGCAGGTTACTGGGAGCCCATAAGGTTTAGACTTTGCAGTCATGTGATGGCATTACTCTGGCTGTCACCTGTAATACCCCGGTAACAAGTGGATTGTTTCCCACAGCCCACCTCTCTTTCCTGAACATGTTACTATATGGCCAATGAACAGTCTTCACTGCGAGGAAGCATGCTGCCCTTGTGTAAATGAGTACTTATATAATGTCCTATCTGTTCACTTATTATATGCAGCTGAAGAGACATTAAACGGAACTTTGGTCTACTTTTAGGTTACTACACCTTCGTATGCCATTGCAGAAAAACAATGTCCGTAGCGTACACTGACCGCTTTTATTGGGGCATACTCCTTACATATATATCTGACATACTTTAAAAAAGGGGATGTGAACATAGCTGCAGGTTTTTATTTTTTTTTTCTAGTTTCATCAGTTTTTTTGCTTCTTGCAAACAGTTTTTGTATGTTTTTCCCCAAATAGCCTTTGTCTGTCTCCCTTAGTTCAGAAGAGATCTCATCAAAGCCACCCCTGTGATCATCATTTCTGCTCCACCATTTGCCAACTATCTGGTCTTTGTTTTAATGTAAGTATAACTTGCAAATGTTTCAGGGCAGCTGTATAGAACGGTTTATGACACTCTTCTGTTAACCCCTTAGTGACCAAGCCTGTTTGCGCCTTAGTGGCAGAGCCTAATTTTGAAAAAATCTGACATGTCGCCTTAACATAGAATAACTCCATAAAGGTTTTGCATATCCAAGTGATTCTGATATAGTTTTTTCGCCACATGTTGTACTTCATTTAGGTGGTAAAAATAGACCGATAGAATTTGTGTATATTTATTAAAAGTGCCATAATTGGGAAAATTTGAAAACCTTGTTATTTTTTTCACCTGCACTATGTCAAATATGTGCAAACATACTGTACATGTATGAGATATATATTTCCACCTGTTTACTTTATTCTGGAAGCACATTCGAAAAACTTTTTTTTTTAACCATTTAACAATGATTATTAAAATTTTGAGGAACATTTTGTTTTCCTACACCAAGCCAAGATTGCAAAGAGGTGTTAGAATTATAGATGCCCCCATTAAAAATAAAAATAAAATTATATATATATATATACACACCCCTTTAATGTATTCACTGAGGGGGTTCATGAGTATTTTGACCTCACAGTTTATTTTCAGGAGTTAAAGGGGTTGTCTCGCGGCAGCAAGTGGGGTTATACACTTCTGTATGGCCATATTAATGCACTTTGTAATATACATCGTGCATTAAATATGAGCCATACAGAAGTTATTCACTTACCTGCTCCGTTGCTGGCGTCCCCGTCGCCATGGTGCCATCTAATTTCAGCGTCTAATCGCCCGATTAGACGCGCTTGCGCAGATGGGTCTTTTCCCTTCGGCTCGGTCCGGCGGCAGCGGCGTTCTGGCCCCGCCCCTTTCTACGCGTCATCACGTAGCTCCGCCCCGTCACGTGTGCCGATTCCAGCCAATCAGGAGGCTGGAATCGGCACACGTGACGGGGCGGAGCAGAACGCCGCTGCTGCCGGACCGAGCCGAAGGGAAAAGACCCATCTGCGCAAGCGTGTCTAATCGGGCGATTAGACGCTGAAGTTAGACGGAGCCATGGAGACGGGGACGCCAGCGCAGGGAAGGTAAGTGAATAACTTCTGTATGGCTCATATTTAATGCACGATGTATATTACAAAGTGCATTAATATGGCCATACAGAAGTGTATAGACCCACTTGCTGCCGCGAGACAACCCCTTTAATGTAATTTAGAGGAGAAAAAATAAAATATTATACTCTTGCAAATATGTCATTTTAAAGACCGTTTTTTTTTTTTCTTATGGTGCACATGAAAATGAGTATTTGCACCCCAAAATGGATACCCTTTGTTTGTCCCGTGTTTAGAAACATACCCATTGTGGCCCCAATATTATATCTGTATGCACAACGGAGACCAAACCGAAAGGAGCAGCCGGTGGCTTTCAGACCAGACATTTTGCTTGAAGGTGTTTCAGGCCCCATTGCCCACTTGTAGAACTCTTGAGTGCACAAAACTAGAACCCCCACAAATGACCCCATTTTAAAAACTAGACCCCTTAACAAATTCATCTAGGAGTGTTCTGCGTATTTAGACCACACAGTTTTTGAATGAATCTAAGCAAAGTGGAAGGAAAAAATTACGTCTTTCATTTTTTTGGCATTGTGACATTTTAAAAACAGGGGTTTTTTTGTACAGCGCACATATAAATGAAGACTTTCACCCCAAAATGGATAGCCCTGTTTGTCCCGTGTACAGAAGCATACCCATTGTAGCCCCAATCTGGACACATGGCTGGGCCTATAATGGAGGGAACACCCATTGGATTTCAGGACACAACTGAATAAATTCCAGGCCCCATTGCCCACTTGTGCAGAAAAAAAATTGATTCCCTAAATGTTAGATAAAAGTTATAATGTAAAACTATGGGGTAGGTCTCAAGAGGGATAATTACAGAGGCACGGTTGGGAAGGGCACATGGGGCAATAAAATCATGTATTCGTCCTCCTCCCACGGTTGCTGCAAACCCAACACCTTTATGGGGGGAATTTCTTGACCTCAGCGGCAGGGATGGGGTGTGAAAAGTGGCGCTCTGTGAACCTTTACACCACCTAAAACTCTTTAGTTTGCCGAGGTGCGGCGGTTTCGCACAGAAGGCGCTCAACAAGCTGCTCCTGGAACTGCAGGAAGGAGATCGTTCCCGGGGCTTCTTGTAAATTACGTATTACAGGTAGCGATTTGAATAATGCCTGGATTACACGGCCATATGTGGAATCTGCTTGTGAGCCGCCCGTGGCCCTGCGTACAGCCGCGTAATGTACTGTGCATAACTGCGTACTCACACAGGCGGTCATGCGCAGTACACCTTATTTTGTTTATATTTCCTGTGCCGTCGCTTAGCGAATACGTGGGTCCCTGCAGTCTGTACACAATGTAGTTGCGTATAAGCTGCGGGTATATCTGCAACCATAGATCACAATCGGCTCCGCAGTAAAATAGAATTCCAATCCGCTAATGTGAGTGGAACTGTGTAATCCAATGTATTTCATTGATCCTCAGATTACCACAGATCAAATGCCCATGGAATCCGCAATTCCTATGCGGTCGTGTGAGACCAGCCCAAGGTAAATTGCTACCTTGCTATTCCATTGGATAATGGCGACCACGTTGACAGGGGACTGCTCAACGAGGCCTCTGCCCAACCCCCAGCCTCTCCACTACTTTTAGTAGCCAGAAGCAAGGAGATTTTAAATTTCCCATGATCTCCTGGCTTCTGTGCATTCGTCCGACATTTTGCCGATGGTGCTCATGTGCAGAAGCCAGAGACAGATGCTTGCGGGACTTTGCGGAGGTGAGTAGTTTATATCCCCTAACAGATCGGATCCATGAGGGGGGGGGGGGGGGGGGGTAAAACTTTAACTTTAAAGGAAAAGTGTGAACTTTTATGCAATCACCATTGTTTATTGGATAATGGCAATCACGTGACTTGGGGCCGCACACTGTGGTCCCCGATGACAGCTCCAGGCTCTCGGCTACCTCCGGTACCCGATAGCAAGGAGCTGTCACACGCACAGACCCCGAGTCTTTAGTCTACAGGGCCAGCGTGTTTTTAGTCCAGACACCCGGGACGTGAAAACACGTATGGGTGGTCACGTGGTCACCAAGGGGCTGAGAGAACATTAAGTCAAAAACTACTAGAATTACTATGATTCCATATTTTTTTAATTACCTACACAAAGAAAAAAAATCGTCTTAATGGATCCCCTACTAGCATCCATCCAAACAGTGTAAGTATGTGTGAAACACTAAGGTCACTCTCACACATGCCGTTGGCAAAACGCAGCAATTTTAATTTTTTTTTATTGCCGTTTTTGGACGCAGGTTCCTGACTCCAACAGCGGGTTTGTACGCACCCCATCATACTGATGGGTGATGAAATGCGTTAATCGCGGCAAAATAGAGCAGACAGTGCTCAAAAATCAAAGTGCTAAAAAGGGCCACATTTGAGCACGTCTGCAAGGTCCCATTGAAATCAATGGAAGCGTTATACCGATGCGTTCAAAATGCCGCAGTAAGGCTAGCTTCCCACAGGGCGGAATCCCGCTGGAAATCTCACGGTTTGGCCACACTTAGCCACGGGTCTTGGAGCTGCTTGGCTGCATGCTTTTCCGCTGCGGCCGATGCTTCCACAGAGGAGAGCACGGCTGCAATGGGAAAAAAAAATTTGACATGCTGCATCTGGGGAATCTGCGCCGCAGCATCGGCTTCTGCTGGCTTTACCACGACAAATTGGACGCCCCATGTGGGCAAGATTTTTGACAAATCTCATCCACATGGCTGGCTAACCCCAGGATTAGCGGGCACAGGCGGATTTGCGGCAGCGAAATTCCGGACGGTAATTTTGTGGCGAAGCCAGCCTAAAAAGTGCATCTATGAGAGTGGTCTAATTGTAGGGGAAAGGAGTAGGCACCGGGTTAGTTTGTCCTTAGGTGTAAGGCCATTAGCTGCCGAAAAAAACCTTCCCCGACTTGTCTTTAAAGTTGTGACCAAGTAAAGAAAACCACCTTGCACTTTCTTTCCATAACCAAAGATGGAAGAGACAAGGATGTGAAAGAGACCGGTTTTTCTGTTCTTTAGGAATCCTTGCTTCTTGTGCTTGCAGATAGAAGGACATACATTTGCTTTGCTCTTCCTTTTGCATTGTTTTGTAGTGTTTGTTCTCTGTGATGATGGCCTTCTGTATTCAGAGAATTGAAGGAGTGGGAAGAGAACAGAAGAGGAAAGCTGAACAGAATGTGCAGAAATATTGCTTATTACGATGAGCCTGGACTTGGTTTAGATGCCATGTTTCCTTACTTTATGTTTTTGTGCTTTCTCTAGGTATTTGTTCCCCAGACAATTGCTGATCCGACACTTTTGGACTCCAAAACAGCAGGAGGAGTTCCTAGAGATTTACCACAACAAGCGGAAAGATGTTTACGAGGACGTGTTGGACAGTTTATTACAATCTCTTCCCTCCGTGACCGAGCAGACTCTGCAGGATCAGATTCGCTATTTGGTCACACAGGTAAGAGTTAAGGAATAATCTTCACGCATGAACAAGGCTAAAGTATTTGTGGCCTTGCGAACAATTCATCACTCAGTAGCTCACATCGTGGAACGCCTAAGATTTTAATCAGATTGTATAGCGTCCCTGTAGTGCTAGTTAAAAACCCAGATGCAGAAGGAAAATTCCAGCTCCCATATGCCTGGTGGGGCCCGTGTATCGATGTGACAGGCAACACTTGCAATGTGTAAAGTAGTCTTCAGCACCTCATGCTCAGCAAAACTTCCACTACTTTGAAGTTCCTTTAAAAGTTTGGTAAAAAAACATCTAGCTGGATCCGATACTCCTTCACTACTGGAGCCTTAGTCTTTCGCACTTGGCATGGTTCACTTTGTGTCCTGTTTCTGTTGTTTTTGAAGGTTGCATGCATTGATGTCTTGCCCTCATGTTAATTTAGGCCACTACCAGCCGGAAGTATTTTAGATCAGGGTCCGTGGGTCCAAAAACACATAAGGGGTGCAAATCTTTCCGTTCTCATACTCTACTCTTGGGTTTGGCTTCGAAACACTGACCAGGATATGGCCTTATGGAAGTGATCTTTATGGTTTTTTGTCTTGTACGTGTCATTGTGCAATAAATAGGCCTATTTCTCATACTAGGTGCAACAAGGAATTCACCCAAAGGTGGCTAATATTGAGCAGGTCAGGACAGCTTTCTCAGGTCCACCTTTCTGTATGTCCAATCTTGATGTCTATCAAATGGTAAGAACAATGGTGAACAACCTTTCATTTTCCCCTTTTGAAGGCCACATTATTACATTGCACACATGTTGTATGTAGGGGAGACCTACCAGAACAGAGACCACCATAAGGATCTGCCAGTCCATGGAGGACTTACATTGTCTGTGCTGTACACAGCTTGGCTGGTGATTGCAGTGTACACGAAGTAATGATTAATTTCTCTTGCGGTATGCTTGCATCATTCACCAGCTACTTTCTGTAGCTGATCTGATCGCAGAAGATCCTAGCAGTGATCACATCATCTAGAGACCATTCATTCCAATAGGGAGTGCCCAAACCAGACAACATATTTACTGCTAAGTGATATATAAAACTTTACATCTTTTCAGTCTGTGCTGCATTAGGCAAAGCATTATGTTCTATGCATATGTAACAACGTGAATACAATGAAGCCCCCCCTCCCCTCCCCAGTTCTATGTATTACATTGATGACCACTAATTTGAATAGCCTCCATTTCCCTTGCATTGTATTTCATTGTTGCAAGAGAAATGTATGCCTAGCTTGGGGGTTAGGGCCCATTTACACCAGCCGATGATCGCTACAAAATCGCTAATCGGCGATTTGTTTTAGCGATAATCGGTGCATGTAAATGTGCGCCCATCATCCGCTTTTCGGGCACTGTTAGCTGATTTGTTAAATTCAAGCTAACCTGAAAATCGGCCTTCACTTTTATCAGCAGTTTTCCATGGGGAGTGCTGATAGCATTGCTTTCCAGTGGAGAACAAAGGATCTGAGCTCAGATAATAGCCCTCAGGCTATTAACTGCATTCAGCGAAGGCTTCATTTGCACACTTAATTGGTACTTAAGTAGTAACTACTTAATACTTTATGCAAAATGATCGCTCAAAGCTGTCACTCATACTGTCCTTTGAGCAATCATCGGTCTGTGTAAAACAGCCTTTAGAGAGGCCAGACCTTTCACGATCAGTTGATCACCGTATTAGCTTCCTTTAAAAAAAAAAAAATGCAATTGTCTCATGAAGACGAACCCTTTAAATTCCATTCAATAAAATGGGCGAATTACAAAAGACTGTTTAAAAGGTTATTTATTTCTCTAAATGACTTTAGGATTGGTGGTGGTCCGACCACTGGGACTCCCGTGGTTCCTGAGAATAAAGGGGCTGCAATACTGATTCAGCGCTGTGGCTCTTCCATGCTTTGCTGTTCTGGAAACTGCAGTGCAGCTTCCAGCAAAGTGAGTGCAGCTGGCTGCAGATCTGCTGGAAGCGCCACAGTGCAGGGAATAGACTTTGATTGGGCTACAGTGCTGAATTGGTGCTGAGGTCCCTTCATTCTTGGAATTTGTGAGTCCTTGAGGTCTGACCCCCCCCCCCCAAAAGTCATAAGATGATAGCACATCCCAGCTATATGCCATCACTTTTTCTAAAATGGAAAAACCCTAAGTGATTGGTCCCATAGGTGCGTACAGCCAGAGGCATACGGAGGTGTAGTATGGGCCCATAGGTGTGTACAGCCAGAGGCATACAGAGATAAGGTATGGGCCCATAGGTGTGTACAGCCAGAGGCATACAGAGGTACAGTATGGGCCCATAGGTGTGTACAGTCAGAGGCATACGGAGGTACAGTATGGGCCCATAGGTGTGTACAGCCAGAGGCATACGGAGGTACAGTATGGACCCATAGGTGCGTACAGTCAGTACAGCTGTACAAGAGGCTTTATTCTCCACTACATGACATGTTTGCTTGTCCTTTCCTTCATGTACTTCTGGCTCTCCAATTCATCCCGTCTCACACATCCACCTGAGATCCACAAAACCTGCATTGTTGTTGGGCTTTAGTAGAGTAACACGCAGTAGTGTCCTATGACATTCAGGCGGCTAATAGAGGCTTTTGTTTGTACAGAGATCTTTAAGTCGTATTATGTTCCTGACGCCGCACCTTCCAGCTTTTTTCCTTCAACGTCGGCTCAGATCACACATTTTTGAAATTCATCACCTGGACCATGCCCTGCTCCAATGCGGAGTGCAAGAACTCGCTGACGAAGAAGTGAAGAGGGTGAGACGGGGATTAATGGGTCGTAGATTATCATTTTACTTTTTCGTTTGTTGGGGTGCTAGTGGTTTATGGGAGATTTGGTTTGGTTTTTTTTTTTGTCTGTTTTGGAGAGGGCGGGTGATTGGTTAGCAGCAAACTGATGAGTATCTTTGGGGGCAGATTACCTCCTTGGCATAAGGTCTGGCTCACACGGATGGATTTCAATTGTGGAATCCATGATACGGGTCCACACGGGGAATCTGCAGCAAAACACGGCCATTGAAAAGCATGTACATATGTTTTTTCACTCACACTCGTGGATACGAATTGCATATTCTGTGAGCAGAGGAAGTCACAGCATGCTCTATTTTGCTGCCGAGTCTGCGCAGACG
This sequence comes from Eleutherodactylus coqui, assembly GCF_035609145.1. Taxonomy (NCBI): domain Eukaryota; kingdom Metazoa; phylum Chordata; class Amphibia; order Anura; family Eleutherodactylidae; genus Eleutherodactylus; species Eleutherodactylus coqui. The sequence continues at coordinate 469,213,977 of NC_089837.1, read as the reverse complement.
GCCTTCACTGGAGGCCATCCGACCCACAGCCCATACATACCTAACATCGTGTATGGGCTGCGGATACCCGTGTCATCACTTAGTGTCGGCACAGCAAATACAAACATTAAAAAAGAAAACCTGTACTGCGCATGACCGACAGCGAGCCGCCTCTGTCATCCCCAATATAGAACAATTTAGGTACGCAGGATGACTGGCTGGGGGTACAGACTGAATCCACTTCAGGCCTCCCGCATGCAGAATCAGGTCCGCCCGTGTGAGCCCGGCCTCACTGTCCATGTACAATGAGGGAGGAGCAGCAGGTATGTGCAGAATAATTATGATTACATCTGTGTGAGAAATGCCTGATTTTCCCACTTTTCAATTAGGTGTTTGGTAACTATTGGATCGGGCCCTCAACCTGAGATGGCTGTTGGCCAAACACTATTTCTGCTGATTCCACAGTAAAAATCCCTGATCGGCTTGGCCGAGGGTTTATTTTAATGGGGGGATAAGAATAGGCCGCTGGAATCCACTTGTAGAAGTGATGTATCTCTTGCCAGACAAAGGTTCAGGTGTGTTAAAGGGGCAGTCCAGGTGTAAACTATTGATGGGTTATTGTTGGATAGGCCTTTAATAGTTTACTACTATTTAAACCCCTTTTAAAACTCTCCATGTTCGATACCCCTTCCTTCCAAAGTTTACCATGAGGTGACATTGATCAAGCCCCAACATGATGGTTGTCCAATGATATTGATATCTGGGTTCCGCTCTCTTCCTACATGTAACCTGTGGGAGAGACGTCGGTTGTGTAAAACGGGCCTCATACATAGAAATATCTTTAATATCCTTCTAATACTTTATTTAACTCCTACCACAGACTATGGGAGCTGCATCGGGTGAGACGTTGTGATTTGAGTGACGCTACTCCTCCGGCTAGTAACTGTGACGTCTCTGACTTTCAGGCCTGTTATATCCGAGGGCTGAACTCGGCTCACCTCAGTATAGAAGACTGTAGAAAGTGGTTACGTTGCTGGCTGCAGCTGTCGGAGACATTAAAAGGTAAAGGCTCTCGACCGTTTTAGCATTTTGGAAATTTTAAGTGATTCCATAACTTTGGTGTAACTTGCTTATATATTAGGAGATTGCAGCTAGAACAATTCCCCGACTCTACAAGCCGGAGACATTCGGGTCACATGGGATAGGCACGAGGGAATCCGGTTTTCTGCGTTGGCTTTTCCTCAATGCCCAGCACACTGCTGTCATTTTCTACTGCGTTGAATGTCAAGTGTTCAAGACAGGAAAGTTTAGATTTCACAGGGTGAACATTTTATTATTGAGGCCAGACATAGACTGGTGCCTCCTTGGAGTCGGTATCCAAGACAAGGACATATGGGGTAATGCAAAGGTCCAGTATTTCCCAGGGAAAATCTCTCACATGATGGAAAATGTTTCCTTGTATATTCTGTTCTTCTCACCTGCGCCCTTATAGCAGCCGGGGAATGACTATTGTAATACTCCCCAGGGAGTGCATGATGAACAGATAGTTTCCACCATATGAGAGAATTTATTTATTCTTCCCCAATGGGAAAACTTGTATGACTTTTGGAAAATATTCATGCCCATCTTCTTTTTTTTTTTTTTTTCAAACAAAACCGTAGGAAACCCTGCGTGTGGTGCTTACAAGCAGTGACTATAAAACATTTTTAACCCTTTCCAATCCACTGTCTGACGACATTATGATTTAAGGCTGTACAACTCCGATGTTGGAAGACGTCCGTCAGGGTTCTCTTACTGTACATTGCCAGCCTCCCCTATCAAACGTGTCACCTCATGCAGTACTGGCTTTAGCCAGCAGATAGCACTGTTGTGTAACGGCAGAAAAAGAGTAAGCCCCCTAGGAAAACCAGGATACAAATTGGATTGGAAAGGGTTAAAGGGGTTGTACTACAAAAGAGTCGTCCTTGCTCATGGAGCGCTGGCTGAGCATACACTTCAATTGAATGAGGCTTCCAGAAATGGCCAAGCAGCACCCACTCGGGTATATCTGCAGTCCCATCGAAAGTGAATGGAGTGCTTGTGCGACCAGCGCTCCATGCCAACTACTCCTCACGGGGGATGTCGATACAACCCCTTTTGGGCACATTCAGCCAATGGGACAAAACCAATCATTTTAGTGAAATCACAGATGTAACCATTATTATAAACCTTTTCAAATCAACAACATTCATTACTCCTACGGCCGACTTCAAGGGGTCGTCTCTTTGTCCACTGGTTTCCATACTTCCTGCTCAGCAATGGGCTGTAGCAATCACATAGCCGTGTCAACAGAGGCCCTGGAAGTACACCACCAGTGGGAGACCCGTGGAAACGATGGGGCAGGGGTACAGTGAGTATTACTGCCACTAGCAGATATTCTCACAAAAATGTATGTATTTTTAGGGGGGCTGAATTTACAGGAGTGTATAAAAACTTGGTGTGTTGAGTATGAAAAACCGATTTTTTTTTTTTTTCCCCATCCTAGTAAGTTCCATATGCAATTTGTGTGTCTGTCTTTTACTTCTGTAGGTCATTTTTCTTTTAGGTCTGTGAAAATCTGACCCCAATTCTTATTTTTCTGCAGCTGCTAGGGCCAATTTATATATGGTCATGTCTTTGGGCTGTGTGCTGCCGGTGTATCCCGCGGGCACCACACGGCCCCAATATAGCCTATTAGAAGATATACTCGTGCGTTGCACGGTGATTTTATGACTAGCAGTCCCGGAATATGAGCCACAACAATGAGCACCGCACGGTTATGGAAGTCGTCCAAAATAAAAAGCTGTTGCCCTAGCAACCAATCACAGCGCAGCTTTTATTTTCCATCAGAAGTGTAAGAAACGAATGCTGAACTGTGATTGGCTGCTGTTGGCAATAAAAATTACAGGGGAAGTCGGTGAGTGTTTTATTTATTTATTTATTTATATTTTTATATATATATATATATATATATATATATATATATATATATATATATATATAAATTTTTTTTATTTTTTTTTTCTTCTTTTTTTAAAGTTACGCCAGTATTCGTTGCCCGGTACTGAAGAACGCTCACGCAAAATGTCACTCAAGTCAGGCCAGCAGTGTTTTGTATACAACACAAACAGAGTGTGCTATCTATATTATATATAGCCCGGGTACCTGACGCAGAACACGTGTGATACAAAACGGGACATTTTAAGTAAGAGAAGATGATTTCGGAACGTACACATAAATACGTGGAAGCACCAATGCTGATTAATGCTATGTGAATGTTAGCCCTATATTATACTGTGGAGGTAAAATAAAAGCTGTGCTGTGATTGGTTGCTATATATTATACCGCTGAGGTAAAATAAAAGCTGCGCTTTGACTGGTTGCTATGGGCAACAGCTTTTAATCCTCAGTACTGAGATAAAATGAAAGCTACTTATATCTAAAACACAATCTGTTTGTGTCGTATACAAATCTGCAGTTCTGGTCCGATTTGAGTAAAATTTGGCAATTTTTGTTGCCAATAGCAACCAATCCTAGCTCAGCTTTCAGTCATTATTCTCTTGAGGTAAAATGAAAGCTGCGCTGTGATTGGTTGCTATATATTATACCGCTAAGGTAAAATAAAAGCTGCGCTGTGATTGGTTGCTATGGGCAACAGTTTTCAAACCTTGGTTATTCCATGTCTGGGGACAAATCATTTGCTGAAACACAAATTGTCAGCGCTCAGTCTGACTTTCCTAGTGAGAATTACTTGTTGGAAACACTAAATCGAGTCTGTAGAATCCACTGGTGAAAGCAATGTTGCCGAGACAACAACATTTCAGATTTTTAATTTTTTTTAAGCCTATAACCTTCTCCGGGTCGACATTATACTGCGTGCAAAATGTCATATCGGTGGTACAGTTTGTGTGTGATGCTCCAACGAACAGACATTGACAAATGTATAGAAGATGAGGCGATTTACATGAATGATATTTCACATGGAATGATGGCCGATGTGGAAAAAAAATCAGTGTGTCCCCTACTGTCGTGTGTTTTCACGGATGAGAACGGGATATGCAAAGTGCAGCGTCTGTAGAGCGCAGACAGGCTGATGCAAATTCCTCCAGCGCAATTCTCACATAGGCAGGGGAATCCATCGTAGCAAAGGATTGGTGAAAATACGCCATCCATTGTGTACATTGGCGCGCTGATTATTATGTCTGCTGTCCACCAGTTCTTGTAAGGAGAAGTCAATGAGCGTCGTTCAGTCTAAATGCAGCCAACGACAAACGGTAAATCTTCCACTTCCCGTTCGGTGTTGATTTTTATGCAGGCACAAATTCATCGTTGGCTCATTCACTTAAGGCCCATTTAGACACAACGATTATCGCTCAAAAGCCATCCTTTGAGCAATAATCGTTGTGTGTAACTGCACTGACATCGTACAGTTTTCGTTAACGAGTCGCTGATCGTTGTCTTTCAGCGTGCTGGAAGGCAAGGATGAGCCTTATCAGGAATTCACAGTGGGATACAGCTGATACTATCTGTACCCCTCTCTCTGATGACAGGCGCGGTATGAAGAACACAGCAGTCTAGATGTATTCTGCATACTCCACACGGAGCGCTCCGTGAACAGCTGCGGTATGAAGAACAGTCGTCCAGCTGTGTTCTGCATACCCCGCTCAGCTGTATAACAGCTGAGCGCTCTGAGCAGAGAACAGCTGGATGCAGAAGACAAGCGGCCCCTCTTGTCTTCTGCATCCCCCGCTCAGAGCGCAAGGTGATCACTCAACGTTTGCGCGATGACCTCGTGCTTAAAGGCACACAACGATTATCGCTCAAGACATCTTTTGAGCGATAATCGTTGTCTAAATAGCGCTCATTCAGTCGTTCTTATACAGCAAACTGAATGACTACTTGTTTGAACGAACCAACGATGTAGCTTCCTATAAAAAACAGGCTGCCCATGTGAACTCTGGCATTGTTCGCACGCTATATAGTTGGGTGTAAACGGACCCCACGTTCAGGACAGTATGAGCCGCAGGGTTTTTGTTACCATGTCTTGACTATTGATGTTTGTTTGCAGAGTCGGAGGCGTCGTTGCTGTTGCACAGCATGGTCCTACTATCTGCCAACTACCTCCAGTCCCTCGAGAGGTGAATGGGAAGGAATCCGCAGACAGGAGACATTGACTTCTCTTCTGCTGGGTCTTCGAGCGGCGGCCCCCCAGAGATGTGATGTTCTGAAGACTTGTAAAGCGTTCACCGTTGAAAGGTTTCTTTCAGGTTTTTGTAGGTTATGTAATCCATCCTTTTCTCAGAAGACTTATTTTGCACGGGGCACATTGTTATATCGTGTGTGTGAGAGAATAATCCTGGAGCAAGGCGGAGAAGAACACTTAAGTCAGATGGGACCAAACATATAAGGAAAAACCTTGGTCTCGAAACGGCTTGGAGATTTTTTTTTTTTTTTTACCCCCTCTAGGTCTGCATTAATGCCCCAGTACGGCTTCATATTGTAAGTAAAGGTATACTTACCCATTGCAGACATGCAGTATTTCATTGTACTGCCGCTATCAATGAAGTTGCAAGAAACTCCATTCGCACGCGGAGGAAAAATCTGCAGCATAAATTGACCTGTGCGGAAGATTTTAATTGTGCAGCACGTCCCCTGGGGTGGAGAAGGAGAGGAGCGAGCCGCAGCATGTTTACACCATATTCCACACGGCGGTGTGGGTTTTGCCGCTTCGTGAAATATCTGCAGCGGATCCACAACATTTGAACATGCCATTAGATTTGAAGCCATAGTCCAAAGGTTAAGAACAAACATCTTGTTATGTGGGTTTAAAGGGGTTAACCACTTCTATAGAAGGACTGACACTCCTCACCTTTAAGTGAATGTCTGTAAGCCCAGGACCAATTTGCCTTGGAGGTGCTAATAATGTGCTTATCGTATGATTGTATATTGCTGAGAAACATTGTCCAATGGGTTTGTATGTTGTTCAGTTCCTAAAGTGGAACTATACAATCTGTTTAATCTCTACCCCACTATATAATATACCACGGGTGGGGGTGGGGGGTCCTGCTGCTTCTAAACCAGTGGCACTTTGGACAAATCACTTATGTACAAAATTCTGCATCCAGTCACTTTGTGGGAGCATTTTTTTTATATACAGTATAAAGTAACTTGTGTAGATCTGTGTTAATGCAGCAGCATTGTTAGTAATATATGAGGGGGGGGGATGTATAAATTTATTCGATAAGTTTAAAAAAACAAAAACAAACCTTTGTTTTACCATTAGTTGCGTTCTTGTGTGTTCTCTGGTAACATGTTAACTTTGATCTTAAGTTTTTGTTACCATGTCTTGACTATTAAGGGAGACGAAAAAATACCTCTGCAGCACCTCCTATTAGAAGGCAACATTCAAAGTCTAACACTGACTTGCAGGAATGCTGCCTTCCAAGAGGTGGCGCTGCAGAGGTATTGTTCCACCTCCCTTACTTGCATATTACCCAGAGGAGCACGAATGGCCTTAGAAAAGTCTCCTCACTCGCTCACCTTCTAGGTGCTCTCCCTAAGGAGAAAAGACAGCGTTCCTGACCAGCTTTGCTTTTAGGAACACAAGTTCGTACATTACAGTTCTAGGAGGCGAGAATTGCTACATGTTAAGCCACTCTTACATACGCGTTCAGAAAGCACAGCAATTTTGACCGCATGGTACAGCGTTTGACAGCGCTTTTTAATGCGCCCCATTTTTGTGATGTGATTTTTTTAAACACATCTTAACGAACAAACAGCGCTTGAAAATCACGATGTTAGAAACTCTGCGTTCCAGAGCAAGTCTGCAAAGCCCCATTAAAATCAATGGGAGCATTGTACCGCAGTGCTCAGGACACAGCGCTAATAAATGGGGTTGTGTGAGTGTGGCCGTAAACAGCTAAGGGTACATTTACTCAGGACATTGTCCACAGCAGAAAAACCACATTATGTGCAGGCTTGCCACTACTTTCATACCCCACTTGAAGGGATGAACCTTAGCTGTGAATATCCTCACAATAGAGACCTACTGCATATTTAAAGGGAACCTGGAGAAAAGATAGTGTTTCTGACTCCCCACCCCACCCAGGCCTCTCATTAGTGAAGCCAGACTCCTACAGTACACTGATGAAGAGCAAATACCCTAAAACAGCTATCTGTGCATAGAGTCTGGCTTTGCTATTAATTCCCAGTCATTGTTACAAGGCTTGTATAAAGAGTCTGACTTTGGCTTGAAGGAATGCTGCCTTCCACTAGGTGGCGCTGTGGAGGTATTATTCCATCTACCTTATTTAAAGGGAACCTGTCACCTGACTAAAGCACTGTAAACTTATGGTTCTGTTAGGCCAGGTAACTGGGTGATATTTTTTTTTGTATGCGCACCTACTTCTTGGTGACCCTAGTGGCCACTACTGAAGTCCGCAAGCCAGACGAAGTGTCAGATTTTAATATGCAGCAAGGATTTCAGCGGAGGACACCATGGGATCCAGGGAGCGGGTGACTAAAAAAAAAAGTATGAAAATACAGCATCTTCGTTACCTGTCAGCTCGCCTATTAGTTTATGCTGCCTCAGTCCGGTGACTGGTTCCCTTTAAAATCCTCACTACAGGGCAATTTACACTATGCACTTTTCTTGCAATGTAAACCACCCACCATAGAGCCTGTATGTGAACACATCCATGATACAGGCAGATGCCGAATAGGAAGGCTTAATTGTCTGAAAACTTTTTCTATCATCTGCAGTGTGTCTTGAGGACTGGTCCGCTCTCCAGAAGCTGCTTTTTTTTTTAGTATCTGCTTTTATTCCACATGAACTAATGCTAGAGCTGTGCTATTCCTCTAGAATTCCTCCTAGAAATTAATGAATTGTCACCTAGGCATTGCAATCATGTGTTCTTCACAGTCAGCACCCATTGCAGTGTGTAGGGATGTGCGCTTTGATAAGGGGTAATAATGGCTGATCTATTTATACATTTCCAGGAGACATAACAGAGGAACCGAACAGATCTAAGAAGTGATCCTTCAGAATTGTTTTTGGATACAAACACTTACTACAGCAGACAAGTCAGGAGTGGCGAAAGGCCCTTTAACTTTTATACCTTGTGCTCAGGCTATACAACGACTTGTAGTAATGGTGAACAAAATAAAACATATCAGATGGATTAATTTTTTTCTTGCTACAATCGCCACTTTTTCTCTATAGGAAATGGTGTTTGCAGTAATCCTTTGCTTTAGAGACTTGTGCCGCCATGAGTCACAATACATTCTGGGCTTTAGTAAAGCTTTTGATTCTGGCATTAATTAGCAGTACAATAGTCTTCTAATAAAGCTTAAAAAAAAAAAGAAATTGGGGGATTTGTCTTACAGGAGCATCGGTGGTAGTAAATGTAATGCTGCTGTTGCTTAGATACTTGGAAACCATACCAAGTTACCTAGTTACAGCTGGTTTTATCAAAGGGCTTGCCCCATGAAAAATATTCTCTTGTATCCAAAACATTTTCTTTTTTATTTACACTTCGTTGGTTCTATCCCTAGATATTCCAGGACTGCTTGAATAGCGCCACCTGCTGCTTCTATTCTGTGTCCACATGCTCAGTCTTGCTCCACTTGGTATGTGGAGAGATCTCTGTGTTGTGAGCCGCAGCTTCTCTGATGACAAAAGAGGTGCTGAGCAAGTGATGAAAGGAGACAGCAATACTGTGGAGAAGTAAGACTGAGTATGTGTGACCACCCTGGAACATTTGCTGAGGTGGACACAAAGACTTCCATAGAAACAGTAGATGGCGCTATTATAAAACGTTAGTACCAGAATAGAGGATATAATTTTTTATAGTATGTGTAAATACAAAAAAAATGTTCAATTATGGGCTGGATTTAACAGTAAACAATTTTTCATAGAATAACCACTTTGAACGAAATCCACTTCACAGTGAAAATGGCGCTGGCCAATCACCTGGTCAGGAACACTAAAATTCACATGAATAGCTGTAACTTGGCACTTATGAAGTAGAGGCCCCTGTATTGGGCCAGCCTCACACAACCGGATAGAAACTGCGGATTCTGCATGCGGGCAGTGAAAGGCCGGTTCAGCCATGCGTGTAGGAATTGAAGATTCCACGAGCAGAAGAAAAATCGTAGCATGCTCCATTTTAGTACGTGCTCCGCTGATCTTCATGGATGCGAGCGATCTGCAGTGCATACACAATTAAAATGCATATGGACATGGATTCATTCACTTGCTACCATGTTTCCCTGAAAATAAGACCTACCCCAATTTTTGGGGGGGTGACTTGAAAGATAAGCCCTAGCTGCATAACGCATGAGAAAAAAAAAAGCATTTTACCAAGCAGGCTCGGTCCATGTCCCTCCCACTGGCTTTCTGCAATCCTTGTCTGCCCACAGAAGATCGCTTCCTGTTTTCAGGATTCATAAATCCCACCGCCAATAAGCGATGGCTCCGATTGGTTCTCGAGCGCTGATCAGCCAATCAATGCAGTGCTCGATGAACCAATGTAATGGCTGTGATTGGTACAGGGTCTTATTATTGGGAAACACAGTAGGCGCAGGAGAGAAAAACATTGCCAACTGTACAATGTTAAACTACCTTCTGATGTTTTTCCCTGCTTGCGAGTATTCTTCCGCACATACGATATGCTGTCCATATGCATACATACATCCACACAGAAAATCGCACGCATGTGTGACCATTCGCAATTTGTTTCCGTGATCACTCGCAAGTCTTCCGCTGTGGATATCCGCAAGTGGAAGGCTCCCAGTTCGTGTGAGCCCGGCCTCAATCAGAGCAGAAAGATCGGCAAAGAACATGTCAGCAGTGGGCTTTGTGTAAGGCTCCCAACTAGTTGAGCGATTCCAGACGAGACGTCAACAGAACAGCTTTACGTACATTCTTATCCCATCCTATACACACCTGTAACCAGTCACATGACACGAGATAGGTGCGCTCTCCATATGAACATGCATCCTTAGACAAGAGCATCATTAAACGGAACAACCAGGTGGAGTCACTAAGAGGTTTGATCATAATTTTATTTTTACATTTAAATATTCTCTTAAATACAGAATTGTCACAATTCAGAAATCCTAGAAACGCAAATGAGAATGCGGGGAAAACATGGCAAGCTTTGGATTTTACACTGAAATGATAAATTTGTGTACATTTTCAAAAAAAGGAAAGCGAATTAGAAGGAATGAATTACACGAGTAAACAGGAGAGCCGGGGAATTAGATTAAGCTAACACTACAAAATTAGTTGTGACATCATGTAAACTGAGTGAAGTTTTACGTTAAACGCATTTAATTAGGTCTCCCACACCGGCGGCACGTGACATGCCCCATCACATCAGAATACTCAAGACTAAATTGTAAGATCAGCAGGAGATCCACACGACGTAGACGCCTGATGGGGTAATGAACAAGGTATTAGCGGAACCAACAAAAATCATAAAAAACACCCTAACTACATAAATCGGATTTAATGGACTCTTGAAATTCTATGAACATAGTTTGTACACTTCCGATCACCCTGCCCTTCCGTTTCGAGCTCACAGCACCAATAGAGAATCATGGTCATGTGGTCATATAAAACTATGTATCAATTTATTTCCAAGTATACATCCTGCTCTTCCGGCAACACATGGCAAAGTCTATACAGTATAAGATTCTTGCACGCTGCCCTAGCAACATATTCTTAGTGTGAAAGTCATGTATCCATGTTTTATAGCACATTTATGAGGACTTTGTATTTTAGTCATTTTTCTCTTAATACAACAAAGTTAACTTTATTAACAGCTATTTCAAGTATTAGTCAGGCACGCTGCGTCACGTACTGCTGTGATCCCGGACAGCTAGATAGAAGCCAGCAATGGAGGCTTGATTTGACATAAGTATTTTGCCAAGGTGGAGTTAGTGTAGACGGTTTCCAGTCCCTTGAAATTACAGAATACAGATAGGATGCCCAGTTGAGGGTTGAACAAAAGGGGAACCCCTCTAGCATAAACCATTCTGCCTTGGACAAGAGGCAAGACAAGACAGTCCATAGTGACATTTCTACCTACGGAAATTGCTACATACTAAATGATATATGGTGCGGTAATTGTAACTCAAAGGGTTAACTCAGTCCTAACCAAATATAATGGAGGGGAATGCAGAAGGAAAGTAGCAGGTTATTACATCCAAGTACAAATCTGCCAGGCTATGGCTCCAACTAGCTGCACTGCAACTGTTAAAGATGTAACCAAGAACAAAAAAAAAAAACCCACGATGATCAATATGGTGCATTTTAAGACTGTCTAGTCTAGGCGTACTTTATACATGGGATGACAGCCTCTTGGCAATCATCGCTCTTGTGCTTTCACCCAGGAGCTACGATCACACACTGAATAGAAGTGGAGCACGCCAGAGATCTCTTCTAGTCACCCGCCTCAATTCATAGTAAGCAGGCAGTAATTCATAGATAGGCCAACAGTCGCCCAATTTTTAGCTGAGCCGAAAATCAAGCGACTCCGACGACTGAGTGATTATCGCTCACTTGCCCTATCGGATCAAGTTTTTAAAACAGACCGACAGTTGCCTATAATCACTAAGGAATTACTCAGGTGACTCTAAAAGTACCCTAAATTTGCACTGGATTATAAAGGGTTAGTGAATAAGCCCCAAAGAGCATGTTGCCAATATCAACCAGTCCAATTGCAACACATAAAGGTTTGACTTTAGTCACTATGGGCAACAGAGTGGGAAGAATGTAACAGCCCACGATTAACATTGTATTTTTTAAGAAAAGCTTAAAAAAGTGAACCCCTTTAGAGGTGCCAACCAGACTCTTCACATTCTGTTTTAGAAGCCTAGTATCTATGCAACAGACTTTCCCAGCATCCAATACCTATGCTGAATAGCAGTACAAGACGCTGAGGGCTGGGGCTATAATGCGATTTCTAGTATCAAAGGAAAAAAAGAAAAAATCACTACTGATGAAACACTTCATAATTCAGTCATCGTCTTGGTGATTCTAGGTTTAGCCCATCCAACTGGTGGAACATCTCCCAATTAAAATGAATACTTATTTTCCTTCTATTAGTAGATGTAGCCAGACTTTGGGACATAAAGGATCACCGTTCCTCACCTTACATATATAGCACTTTCTTATGCTGTAGCACCGGACATAGAAAACTAATTGTTAAAATGGTCGACTAGTAAGAGTTTCCCAAGTAGAAGCAGCTTTCTTACTAATCTGTAAAGTTTATTGTTTAATTCTGCACATCAGATCTCTTACCAAAACAGCAAGGTCATGCCTGTAAGACAAGTCCATCTTAGATGGTGGCGCCTGCTCATAGCAAACAGCCAATTTACAAAATGCAGACCGCACAGTGTTCTGTTCTGTTCCGTGCAAATTTGGCAACTCTAGTTGGGTTACAGATGAATTTGGTGCATAACTTTGGTATTAAAAGTTTTTTTCGGGCACTTACTATTGATGGTACGCGCTTCAGATCAGCTGATCCTCCAGCCGCTGTCAGTGCTACCAGGCCTGATGTTCGCATTGGTGGTCAGAGCCAGATGTGATGTCTTCCATTACTCTTCCAGTTTCTACTTGGCAGAAGTATAATAGCAGTCATCGCTCCCATTGATTTTAATGAGAATGAAGCCTTTCTATTACAGTTCCGTCTCTAACCACTTGCAGAAGTCTGCACCAACAGTGCCGGAGGATCAGCTGATCAGTGGGGATCCCGAGCGGAAGAACCCTACTGATCAATATTGATGATCTAGCCTTAGGATAAGTCATCAATAGTAAAAGCTTGAAAAACCCCTTTAATGCTGTATTGCAATACTTCAGACCAAAGTATAACAATGGGCGGTAGGTGGCTTACTGGGAAATCTGAAAGCACAGGAAGGTTGAAACATATATACAAAAACATCAGATCTGACTTCTCTTATTGAGGCCCAAGAGATCATATTCTTTACCCCTCAATTGTACAGCTAAAAATCTACAAAACTGAGAAAAAATACCAATTAATAGTATGTGAAGCTGCAGCTCCATCACAAATGGTCATTGAGATGCACTTTTTTTGTCATCCATACAACTTGTTTCTTTTTTAAAGGAATGACTGATACAATGAAGGGAAATGGGTCCAAGGTTTGTAAACACCAGGGAAAAAAATGCAAGCGGTAACTACAATGCATCAAAACTGGTGCGTGCGACCAAAGGTCTCATTTTCATCACCTACCATGAAGCAGGAACATGTTAATTCTAATAAGTCATCACTTCTGACCAGTGCAGTAGGTGCCAGTATATGGTTACTCTTTACAGTGCTACAAGGCTGTCTCTGAAGGGATATAAAGGTTTTGGCTACACAGTTGAGTATATAATTAGAGATGAGTGAGCACGCTCGGATAAGTCAGTTACTTGAGCGAGCCTCGCTCTTCTGGAGCAACTGCATTCTTGTCCGAGCGTGCTCGGGGGGGAGAGTTAGAGAGAGATCTCTCACTCTCTCCCCCGCTCCCCTCCCCCCGAGCACGCTCGGACAAGAATGCAGTTACTTGAGAAGAGCGAGGCTCGCTCAAGTAACTGACTTATCCGAGCATGCTTGCTCATCTCTATATATAATATTACTTCTACCGTCTCTCTTAACACAAATTGCGCTTTCCCGCGGCAGACGTCGTCTAAGATTAGTAGCCATTTATAAGATTGTCTGTTAGTAAGTACTAAGAACTAGTGATCTCACTCAGGCACTTGTTAGGTTTCTAGCTCCTAGGAACTAAATACGTTCAGCCTCCATTTCTATGGCTGCTCCAGAACTCATATAGCGGTATTTCCTATACAGATGAAGCAGAGCCGAGTTAACTTGTCAGGTATGTACTAAGTGCAGGAGTACAATTTGGGAGAATGTAATTGGATTACCTGCAGTAATATATAAAACCATCCCAAATACATTCTCATGAATTTAGTAACATGGCAATCCGCTCTGTCACACCTGTGAAACAATGTAGTTCTTACAATCGGAACTTATAGTCTATTAAATCTGGAAAGCAGTGAAATTGGTTCTACACATAAACCAGCTGCCTATGAGCTGATACAATAATATAGTGTCAGTACAGTAGGACACTTCACCATCCAGCTGGGCCACAGAACTTACTAAGTTTTAGCATTCTTACAGGTCATACCTAGTCTTTGTTGACGCTCCAGGCACTTTGAAGAACAAGTTGCTTTTATTTCAAGGCAAGAATGTCATAAATGTAGCAGAGCTGCTTGTGTAAGCCTGATGTAGTACTAACGCATTCCATCTTATACAGTCCACCGTATGCTGCAAATATAACGGTTAATGCAGCAATTCTATATTTTACCACCGCCAACCTAGTATGAATCATCTAACCTTAGTAATGACATTCCCTTAAACAACAGTTCCAGTATCTGAAATGCCGAGCTGTCATTGCACAATAGTAGGGATCATCATTACTAAAGGTTAAGCCTGGGTGTTTGTAAAATGATGGGATGCAAGTGGACAACATATTTCTACTTTGTTACTAAACACTTGCACTACTTGGTAACATCCCTCATGTTCATCAAAATAGTGAACATAGACACATTGTTTGTCCTGGATTCTCGCCTTACACAGCACATTATGAGCTTGTGTCATAACAATAGGTGGCACTGCAGAGGTATTGTTCCATCTTCCTTATTCGCATATATCTCCCAGAGGAGCATGCATGGCCTTATAAGTCTCCTCACTCACCTTAAGGAGTGATGATACCCCACCCAGAAAGGCTGTAGATTAGTTAACCAATTTAGGATTCACGTGGGTGCTACAATACCAGACAGAGCCCACGGAGAAGCGTGCTGCTGTTTCTGGAAACTAAAAGAAAATAAAGAGCCTTCCTTCTGGCCTAGAACTTCTGTAAAGAGTCTGTTCAGATAAGAGTCACGGCTTCTGTTCATAATCGAGTAATCGCCCACACTATGTCGCATCAAGAAATCCTGACAAGCTACTGAATTTGGGCCGTCAGGTTTCAAGTATATTTTTTAATCACTGCAGACTTCGCCAACCCTTCCTCAAAATATAGCAGAACCACTGATAAGCTGTAAGACGCAGGTGTCATCAGTGCCTTTCTTCCTTAATTTCTTGGGATAAAATAGCTTCTGTAAAACCAGAAGCCATGATACCAGCGTGGACTGCAATAGCAAAATAATTGTATCCTACATACATACAATGTAGCCAGTGCCAAACCAAGCTACTATGGGCCAACCAGCTAAATAGAACTTCACTGTGCACACAGTATACATCACAGTAGGGGGTCATGAGACATTTAGGAAACAACATCCAAAGATTAAAAGTGGTTGTCTCATGACAGGCTTAACCTGTCAATCCAGTCGTGGCTCGTCTGAAATGTGGGGCAGCGGAGGATATGATGTGCACCTCTGCTCCATTCACTGCAACGGAACTGCCGGAGATTGCTGAGTTGGCTATCAAGATGAGCCATTGCTGGACTCATTGGATGACAAGTAAAGCCTGCCATGAGACAACCCCTTTAACCGGAGCACCCAGGGACCTACACTGAATGAAGCTTGCTGTTGCTAACTGTCATAGGCTCTATTGTGGCATTATTGCACAATGTAAACCCACTGGAGGATCCTCTAGAGCAGCAGTCTCCAACTTGTACAACAGCTGAAGACCCACAACTTCTAGCATGTCCGGGGGCTTGTAGTTTCTCAAGAGGTGGAGAGCCACAGGATAGAGACTACTGCCGTAGAGGACCGTTCTCACCTTCCGGGACAGTGGAACTGCAACAAATTTGCCTGCCTTGCTTATCTTATGCAACAGTATCTTTCCACATGGTAATTATGACAATATGTATCGAATAGTTTTCTGGGATTAAACTATTGATACTCCGCATAGATAATCCATACTTGATCGTCTGGGGTCTGCCGCTCAGGATCCCTGCCAGTCAGTTTATTGAAGTGGCAGCGGCACATGGGTGAGTCCATACCAGGCACAGCACCGTACATTATAGAGCGGCTGTACCTGACATAGCAGCTTAATTGTATTCACTTGAATGAAAAACGAAGCTGTTGTGACCAATGAACACAACATTCCAGGCTCAAGAAGAGGCAGCGACACTGACATGAGCACTGCAGCCTGTTTAAGCAGCGGATTGGTGGGGGTCCCTTACTGATGGCTTATCCTGGGGACAGCGAATCAATAGTTCAGTACCAGAAAACTCCTCTAACTACTTCGGGGAAGCAGCTGGTTATATTAGGCAGAACTCGCTGTAGGCAGCTATACAGAAAAAACAACCCTCCAAATCAGCAGCTACCAATGGCAGGCTTGTTAATAGGATTGTTTTTTTAAAATCTGGACAACTTATCCAAATATCACAGACGGTTGACATTTTTTACAGACACATTGGAAAACCATGAAAGATCATAAGCGATATGGGTCTATAGCTGAGAATACAGATAAGAATACATCAATTACAGTCTCTGTGAACTATTAAATATGAGAATTACAATCATAACTTGCAACAGCACCTAGAGTTTCAAAAACAATCCATGGACAGAATTTCTGTTCCACCGAGGCCGTATTCACATGGCCGATATTCTGTGCGAGTTCTGTCTATGCCCGAGACGGACAGAACTCACATGGCAAAGGAACCATTTCACTTGAATGGGTTCATTCACATGGACCGATGGTTCTATTTTTGAGACTCACATGAGTATAAGGACATGTAATTGCGGTGTCCCGCACATCACAGAGTACACAGAGAGTCCGTGTGATGCGAGATGTGCCCGAGAACCTTGGGCAAAACTCAATTTCGACCGTGTGAATACAGCCTGCCAGTTGGTATAAAAAAATCTAGTTATGCAACTGTCCAGGATGGTTGGCAACCCTGACCAGCTGCGGATACAGGCACTTACAGCTACGTCTCTTCTGCTGCACTAACAGAAGAGCTCCAGTCCAAAGTCCTGGAAACATTCCAATTTTATGTCCTTTAATAGCTGTTTGCACAAGTATAGTCATCATTAGGGCCCGTTTGCCTATAAGCCCATTTGCTATTTTTCTCCTAATGGGGCAGTCAACAGGTCTTTCGATTTTCAATGAGATGTCTGTCATGGTTAGGATACATCGGCACAGGATGAAAAATTCGACCATAAAAATTGGTTGCAGATTCACCGTGGAATTTTGCGACAAAATCTACATGTTTTGCATGCAGATTTTATTGCAGACTTTCTGCAGATTTCACCTGATACATTGTAGAGAGTAAAATTGGTTGTGAAAATTTGCATCATAAGTTGTCATGCAACTCCATGAAAATCTGCACTGCAGCCGAATTTCACTGAGATTTTTTTTTTCCTTTTTTCACAGCATGTGGATGACATTTGGTCAAATCTAATCCACTTTGCTGGTACTGTGATTGGCTGCAGACTTTACACTGATAAAATCCAAAGCGTATCAGCCATGTGTGAACATATCCTTAAAATGTATGTGAGCCGTTTAGATCAGGATCCAAATCTTCAAAGGGAATGAAAGGGCGGTTTCACACCTGCGCTCAGGGTTCCTCTTTCCTGCTCCATTCGGGAAGCAGGAAAGAGCAATCTCCACGGAAGAACACCTCCGTCTCTGGATGGAACTCAACAGCGTTGGATGGACCCCATTGACTACAATAGAGTCCATCTGCTTTACGCCCAGCTGCCCGGCTTTTGGATGGAGGAAAAAGTGCTGAATGCAGCGATTTTTCTTCCGGTATTTTGAGGCAGATCTGTGATGGAACATCCGATCGGAGGTTCCAACGCAAATGTGAAACAGGCCAAAGACTGTCTTATTACTGTCCTGTTGAACAACAGGATCCCAGCAGATCAGATTTGTGTGCAATGCATGTTTAGTGCAACAGACTACTACAGGATAGGCATCCAGCTGCACCATCCTGATGAAGAAACAGCAAAAAAACATTAAAACACATCTGTGAACCTAGAGCCTTATGAATATATATATAAAATAGCAGCATCTGAAATTCTGAAATGCACTGTGGACTGCAGCTATAGTAACATATGTTCAATATGTGTGAAGCCAAGGTACAAGTGCATGGAAAGAAGTACATGAGGCAGAACATTACCTTGTACTAGAAGTAGAATGTGTGAGAGGACACTTATTTGCTTATAGGTCCTGATTTGCCTCGCTTCCCACACAATGAACACCACAAAAATAATCAAAAACTCTTTCCAGAATACATTAGAAAGCCAATTCGAGTTCTAAATAATTTTCTTGCCTAATCCTCTGAATGTTACACAAACACATCTTGGGCTGAGTAATTGTGACACTTGATTTATGGTCGGTGCCCATTTCCACTCTGCCACCTTTGCCTAGGCATCCCTTGCATTTGGCAGCAGAAATCTCCAAGGGACACAAAGCTACAGTAGAGACCATAATCATAGCCGATGACGCAATACACAGTAGAGACCATAATCATTGCCAATGGTGTAATACACAATCACTGACAACACATCAGCCATGGCACAAGTCATGTGGAGGATCCATAAAGTAGCTGAGCAGAAATATATGAAGAGACAACACGGATACACTGCGTTATGCGAAATGGAGGTCTAGAGTGGGTGGTGCAGGACACAGATATTGAAAGAACACAGAGAAGTTATGCACTTCCCCTTGCCCCCACTAATTTGGCAATGCACAAAGCATAAGGGTATTTTTATGTGCTTAAGCGCCCAACAGCCCGTGCCACCGATTATCACTGCTGTGCTTTTACACAGGAGTGGTGATCGCTCACTGAATAGAGGCAGAGCATGCCAGAGATCTCCTCCGGCCACCCGCCTCCATTCAGAGTAAACAGGCAGTTCAAAGATGAAGGACTGCCTGTTTATATGGGATAACAGTTGCTTGGTTTTTAATTGAGCTAAAGAGCAAGCGACTGACAAGTGAATGATTCTCACTCACTTGCCCTGTGGGGTCCCATGTTAACACAGGATATCAGTCACCCTTAAGTGCTCTTTTGAGCGACGATTGGCTCGTGCAAAAATACTCCGGCAGCGTTATTCCCCATTTCTTTACCTAACTGAACCATTGACATGAATGGACACGAATAAAGGGGAATACGTCACACTCTTTATCAACACACTTTCTATATGCCAGAGGTCCCCAACTCCAGTCCTCAGGGCCCCCAACAGGTCATGTTTTCAGGATATCCTATGGTAAGAACACCTGTGGTAATATCTGAGGCACCGACAATAATTACATCACCTGTGCAACACTGAGGAAATCCTGAAAACATGACCTGTTGGTGGTCCCTGAGGACTGGAGTTGGGGAACACTGCTATATGCAACTTCTAAAACAATTCTCCTGTTACGATTCACATGTTTTTGGGAAGATGGACAAATTCTAGTTTGGTCTACACAACCTGCAATTTTAATTCTCGGGCCAAAGGATAAAAGCAGAATATGCTCAACAGTAGCGAAGGATGGGTCTTGTGGGTTCCTTATCTATTTCATAGGGGACAGCTGGAGATGCCTACAAACAAATGAACAGTTTCAGAGACTAGGTTATTTTGCAGTGTGTGCCTATATCATGATATGATGAAATGTGCATACCTCTACCTAAGAAAAATGCTGGAAATAAAAGTTGCAACCACAGAAAGATGCGACGGCGTGAAAGTGTTGAGAACACTGTAGACTATTAGTGATTACAGTGCTTGACGTTACAATGAAAACAGGTAAATCCTTCATTTTAATTTGCAACACACCATTCCTACCCGGGGTGGTGTTTAGTAGGAGCGCAGCAATGTGTACCCGGTAACTGATGACCTGTGTAGATAATGGGAAACATAAGATGGGTGGAGTCCTATGTGCTAATGTAGAAAAAGGAGTATGTTGGAGTTAACAGATACCGGAAGATACAATGTGTAACTTATAATAAGCTGTAAGATATAAAAGGATGGATTGTTTAAAATGTATACATCACATGATGGACATTTTGCCATTTGTGATTGAAGTTTTCTTTAGGGCAGCACATGAATAATTAAGAGAACATGAACATGTGACCTCACTCAACAACAACACTTCAGGATCAGTTACATGTAGCGTTTTCAAATAGGCATTTTTTTCTCCATGTATTGCAATTCCCGTGCGTTTATCTAGCAGTTCAGCAATATATTTTAGAGCACACTAAAATCTCCCTATTGATCGAAGGAAAACACGTGACTTTAAAGGCTATGTCCACCCTTGAACTCTTTTTTTTTTTTTTTTTTATCAGTGTTTATGGAAATAAAGACTTTTTGTAGTTTTCATTAAAAATTTCTGATAGTTTGGTATTGTTTGGTATTCTATGCTTGTATTGTTTTCCAAGACACTGCAGACTGGAGGACTGAAATCTTAGCAAATTCCGTCAGAGTAAACTGATAGCTTCTCCCCTAGTCTGCTCCCCTGTTGTGAAGGTGTACTCACTGCCTTTTCACTGAGCTATTACACAGGGCTGTTTGACAGTGCCAGAGGATGGTGAAGGCGATCAGGAGGACAGAGTAGAGAAAGCTACTATCAAAGAGGACTGTATGACCATGCTAGTGGATGGTGAAGAACATTAGGAGGACAGAGAGCAGAGAAAACTACTATTACAGAGGGCTGTATGATAGTATTAGTAAGGGTGCTCAATGAGTGAAACAGGTTACCACGGGAGGTGGTGAGTTCTCCTACAATGGAAGTCTTCAAACAAAGGCTGGACAAATATCTGTCTGGGATGATTTTGTGAATCCTGTACTGAGCAGAGGGTTGGACCAGATGACCTTGGAGGTTCCTTCCAACTCTACCACTCTATATGATACCAGTAGATAGTGAAGCAGATCAAGAGGACAGAAAGCAGAGAAAGCTACTATTACAGAGGACTGTATGATGGTACTAGTGGATGATGGAGACGACCAAGAGGACATAGAGCAGAGAAAGCTACTATTACGGATGGCTGTAATTCCCTCAAGGTGAATTTTCTCCTCTTAGCAGTGAGGGGGAATGGGACCAGAAGCTGCTCAGAAAGAGGAAGAGACAGAGAATAGATAGCTAGTGTAGTGTGGAGTGGGCATGGTTATGCTAAACAGCCTCTAAAGAGGGGAGCTGAGCTTGTGCCATCTCCATGAGAAAGACCACCTGATCAGCGTCGGGAACACCCCCAAGCCAGAAACTTGAATCTAAGAGTCTGAAAACCCAGTATGAGCCTTTCTAAATCCATAAGAAGGAAACCCCAATGCAAAAAGAAAAACAGATAAGTGCTTCATTTTTTTCGGCAGGGACTAAGTAATA
Organism: Eleutherodactylus coqui; assembly: GCF_035609145.1. Classification (NCBI taxonomy): domain Eukaryota; kingdom Metazoa; phylum Chordata; class Amphibia; order Anura; family Eleutherodactylidae; genus Eleutherodactylus; species Eleutherodactylus coqui. The sequence goes on along the minus strand of NC_089837.1, from coordinate 469,192,661 downwards.
TATTCGTGTATTGATTTTAAATACACAAAAGGTTTCGATAGCCTTTAACGTATTCTAAAAATGTAACTTTTTTTAAGGCTAAAATAAACACTAAGACAAAAATCTGTTCCATCCTAGCTTTCTTTAGGTGGCAACAATTTATTAGTCAGTTTTAAACCAACCTGTAAGGTCAGATGGATTTTAGAATATCAGTTCTTTGATTTCGCTAGTGAAGCTAGGACCATATATGTTGGACTACTGCAAGAACAACCAACTCTGACACGTTAAAACAATCACGGTTGCTACCTGTTTTTAAAAGTTTGCCAAAATAAAATCAAACAGGTTGACCATTAATACCTGGAAATAAATATTCTGCATCCATCTCTCTGATTTCATAATTTAAAACACAATAATTCAATGTAAAAACCTAATTTAAAAAAAAAGGACTCTATACATACTGCTTGTTTACACATATGCACCAACCCCTTAGTGACTGGGGTCACTGCTTGAAATAGATACCGCAAATCCATATGGATAAAAGACTAGCACGTTAGAGAGCACAATAAGTACAACTGTCCCCTTACATTGTCCAGGTGGAAAGATTAGCAGCTTTATAAAGTAGAGGAGAGTCCTGTAGGTTAGTTCTGGTTTAAAGACTTGCCTTGAAGTTAAAGTGCATCTGCACTGGGACTTGAAATCTTAAGACAAACAAAAAAAAAATAAAAGGCAGCTCAGCTCTCCAAGCTTCGAGATTTCACTCTAAGCCTACTCTCAATAGCACCGTACTACCTGGGCATGTTTGCTTCATTTACACATTAGGCTCCAATTATTATATATATAGGCTTGATTATGAGACAAAGAGCTCCAGGATAGATCAATCCTAAAAGTCAGAAACGGGTAGCTGACCATATTTTTGCGCCATAGTTCACTATCTGCTCACGTTTTGTAAACCAGACGCCCGATTACGTAAAATGACTGGGGGAAATATTGCAACGAAATCCAGCAAAATGGTAAAGGTCACCCATATTTAACCCCAAGGTCGTGTATGCTGAAGTCTTCTATTGGCTTGGACAAAAGGTTGCTTGAGAATTAACTATAAAAGCCGTATTTGCTCTTGCAGAAAAAACAAAAAGCATGGGAGTTTTTGTCTCACAAATGGAGTGATCTCTTTTCTTTCATAACAAAAATGGATCTTAGTAAAGGCAGACAAAGCCTGTATAAATAGATTTCTTTCACAGGTGCGCATAGGGTAGTAAGACAAAGGAGTAACGGGATTATAAGTGGAGGGGAAAAGTTGGGAGTGGCTTGTGCAAAAAGTTTGCCGAAAGTGTCAGGCGGTCAGGTTATCGTCTGCAGAAAAAGGCTGGCCTGACCAGGTTTGGCTTTCCGAAATGTCTCGCAACTTTTCCCCTTCATTTATGCAGGTGTCTAGTGGCCCGTTAGTCTGAGATGCCAAGTCATCAGAATCGCACCCAGACTCAGAGGCTAGGTCCACCTCTTTAGAACAGGGGTTCATTATAGTGCAAACCTCAGTGTTAACCTTTACAGATTCACTTGGTTCGGTGGCCTCAGAGTGAAGAGATTCTGTCACTTCTGACCCCGTGTCTAATCCCGTTGAATTGTGATCATAAATGGACACCACACTTCCGTCAGTGAAATCCGGTGGTGTAGCTGGTCTCCCAGAGTCCTCATCAGTATAACAGAGGACAGAAGAGCTAGAAGACAACAAAACAGGATTTATGGAAGCATGGCAGGTGGACGGTGGCAGTGAGATCGGAGTCTCCAGAAGACATACATCTAAAGACTCCACACTGGAGTCTAGACTGAGACTAGAACCGCTAGAAGCCTCATCGCCCTCATCCAAGAGCCTCTGGCGTTCCTCTGCACTTTGCAGATGTCTGACGGCAGCCTCGTTCTCCAAGTGATAGTTCTCGGCAATGAATTCATGGAAGTCCTGTGTCTCCTGGTGAGGATGGATAGCAAGAGAGGCATGAGGGAGTTCCTCTTCGAGGGACTGTGGTCGGGGCTGCTGGCGCTTATTTTCCAGCTCCAGTTTCATGATAGTATGTAGATAATGGGTCCGTACACGAATAGGGTTAAATTCTATCCTGCCAGCTATGTTACTGCAGCCATCCCGAGAACACCCACATGGAAAGGACATACGATCCACCTGTATTAGTGCGAGAACAACAGGAAAGAGACAAAGGAAGCAATTGTGTAAGAAAGCCTTCATGTGCAGGTAAGTAAGAGGACAAATAATGCAATCAGCTAAATCTTTATAAAACGTATTATAGACAATTTAAAAGGCAAAAATACACTAAAAACATCTTTCTGAGTTTTCATTTCTGATCACTATTTTGTTGCTAAAGATACAGGGACACTTTCTGTGTAGCTATTGTTGAACTACAATAAGAATGTGTTACACAAGCCAAATGGCATACTGGGCTCAAGGCCGACTTCACACGACCGCATTTTTAGTGCGGAGTCCATGGCTGGCGCCCACATGGAGTATCCGCAGCAAATGGCATGCTTTGAAAGGTATGCAAAATCACTTTTGCCTTCTGCGAGCGTAGGAAAAAAAAAAAAAAATATCGCAGCATGCACTATTTTCTGCGGACTCCATGCAGGCAGCTTACATTGAAGTCAATAGAAGCAGTCGGTCTGACATTGCAGATAGGCTGCTGGTACCCACGTTATCACCTAGTGACGGCACAGGGAAAAAAAATGGTTTTTTTTTAAAAATCAGGGTCACAGCTGGATTCCGCTGCGGGAACCCGCATGCCCATTCAGGCTCTGCCATGTGCAGTGGATTAAGTAGAACCTAGTTCAAGGGTAGGTGAGAGGGCATAATGAACTTAGTAAGAAACTCTAAATGTCAGTAGGTCGGAGTCCTATATCTGTACCAAATACACTTGGCAAGAAAAAAAAAAATCTAAAAAATAGGCTACTAAGTTTTAACCTCCTACATGCATAAGATATACTTGAGGGATGCCATCTTGGAACATCTCAATAGAAGTAAGGGCTTTTTTTTTTTCACAGGCCAATAAATCGTTCAGATTCCTGTATCCAGCAGGGATCTGAATGATAATTATCATTCAGTGTAAATGCATGCCCGACTGAACAACGAATGAATGAAATCTCGTTTGTTGTACAGTTTCTGCATGCATAAAACTGAACGACAGATCAGCCCAAGTAAACAGGCAGTCGTTCACTTATGAATGACTGCCTGTTTACTGTGAGTGGAGATGGGCCGGAATGATCCGTGGCCCACTTTGCCTCCATTCACAGGAACAATTATCGCTGGGACTACCTGTCAGGTATCTGCGCCCGACAGGTCATCTCGTGTAATGGCCCATTTACAAAGGAATTTGAACGAATGGCCTCCATGCCGGCAGTGCTCCGAGCGATGCTGCCGCTACTCGCTCCTGTGTAATGGTACAGAAGCGGGCATCACTGGAACGAGCTGTTGAGCATCATTTGACAGGCAGCTCGTCCCATGTAAATGAAGCATAAGAGGGTCCCAAGCCCAGACTGGACCTGGGTAAGGCTGTGGATGTTGGGTATCCATACTTTCATTGGTGTTTTAAGACTCTGGCGCTTAAAATATTCAGACATAAAAAGAGGATATTGGGACTAGAAGAAAACATGTGAAACTGGGAAAAGGATCAGTGATTAAAAACAGAAGACGTTATTAATGATAAATCCTTAGATTGGGTCACAGTCACAAGTCGGATGTCACAAGTGTCAGTACAAGGACTTCTAATTAATATATTAATGACCTGTAGGGGGCCTACAGAACAAAATATACATATTTGCAGATTCTAAGCTCTGTTAAGTAATCAACACAAAGACGGCTAATGTAACATTACAGAGGGATTTAGGGAAGCTGGGGTGGAGAAACGGTAAATCAAGTTTAATGTGGATAAATAGAAGGTGATGTACTTGGGTAGAGGAGTAAGTTGTAGAATTATATATTAACTAGTAAATCTGCCACTGAAATAGACTTGGGGGTACTGATGGGTACAAAACTTTAGAAATCAGCACCAGGCAGCTGCTGCCAAGGCAAATAAAATCATGAGATGTATTAAAAGAATCATAGATTCCCATGAAAGGAACATAGTTTTGCCTCTATGCAAATCACCAGTCAGACCACAAAGGGAATATTGTGTACAATCTTGAACTACAGCAACAACCAAGGAAATTAGGGGGATAGGCAGATTGGAACATCAAGACAAAAGTTATGAAACTTGTTTTTAGGGTCAATCTAATTAAAATCTACAGTAAAAATATCTGCTGACCTCATAACTTTTTTATTTTTTTGTTGATGGTGTTGTGTGAGGGCTTGATTTTTGCGGGACAACCTACAGTTTCTATTGGCATCATGTTGGAAAATATATATATAAAAAGTTTTGATCGTCTTTTTACAAATACTTTCTTGGAGACAGGGTGATCAACAAAATGCAATTTTGGCATTGTTTTTTTTTCCCTGATGTATCTACCATACAGCATAAATATATTTTAGTAGAGTGTTAAAAAGGGGAAAAGAGGAGGTTCCAACTTCTAATTTGTATTTTTTGTAATAATTTAAAAAAAAACTTTATTTAACTTTATTCAAAAATTATTTTTTTTAAGCCCATATGGACTTTATTGGGGGTTATCTGATCCTTACACAATATACTGCAATACTTTAGTATTGCATTTATTATATTCCTGCACACATTGTATTAAGAAATAGCTTTGAAAGCAAAACTAGTGCACGTATTGCGGGTACTGGTGTATCTTATCTCCACTGGAACTGTGGGTGGAGACAAGAGTTTGTCCTGCAGGAGTAAATAGGAACACCCACAGGTGCTGATTGGCCAAGTAGCAGACCCCTCGTTGCTCCTGTCAGTGTCTCTAGCACTGATACTTGTTGCCTCCCAGCTTCTAAGTTTTCCGTGGCCTATTGTGACTGTCCCAGGCGTCCTCCCAGTGTGTGCCGCTGTCAGGCTCCTCCCCTAACCTGTTTCTGTCGGCGGTGTTCTGCTTCTCTCCTCCCTGCTGCGCCACACTGCTTGTCTCCCACTGTAAGTGTCCACAGCGGCTGGGCATCAGCAGTTGCACATATGGTTGCACTGCTGCAGCTGCGCTCCTGCTGCCGCTGCATATGCTGTATCCTCAGCATAGTGGCCGACCAGCATAGCAGGTGGCTTTAGCTGCTGTAACTGTAGACTCACCCTAATACTACCTCTAACCCTAACCTTATGCCTAAGCCTAACCATAAAACACTAAGGATAACCGTAACCCTAACCCTAACCACCGGTACTAGGGGACGTTGCGTAGGTGTTCTCTGTCACTGTGCTGCCTAACCCATGTCTCCACCCACACTTCCAGTGGAGACAAGATACACCAGTATCCGTATTGCGTATTCGATTCATTGAGATGGGATGTTGATCCAGGGTATTTTTCTGACTGTGATACTGGAATCAGGAAGAAATTGGCAACTGGTATGCACCTCATGAAGTTTTGTTTTTGCTTTCTTCTGGATCAACACGGTAGTATTATAAGTTGAACTTGACGGACCTGCATCTATTTTCAACCTCATCAACTATGTAACTGTAAGTAATCACAAGATACAGTTTAACTTAATTTAATATGTTATTCAGCATTTCATAAGCAAAGACAATGTTATCCCTCACCTGACATTTGATACCAGCCTGACTGCATGGACATGCTTCTGGATCACAGAAGAGTCGACAGTCGCACCCACACTCTTCTCTAGAGAGACGGATGGCTCTAAGTTCCTGCTTTTCTTCAGCATCTATGCGATGGACACCAGCGGCTCGGAGCAGGGCTCTACGCCTCTTTGTTGGTAATGGTTGAAGGAAGAAGTAGTCATCCACTTCAACATTGTCTACATCTATATCTTCATCGGAAACGTCCTCCAAGGTCAGGCCTTCAGCTTCTTCTGATTCTACTGTACCATTTTTTGTCAACTGAAAATGAAGAAAATACCAATCAATAAGGGAAATAGTGACCAAAAAGAGAGCATTAAAAATAAACATAGCTGTACTTCAGAGTTTGTTAATCCCTAATATATACTCACATATCTGATGCCAAACCTGCGGCCATAGGCCTTGGGGATGTAGTACTAAACGTTCAAAGTATAAGAAAGGTGGAGAAACAACAGTATTAAGGGTCACATAATGTTTACACATAGGGTTGCAAAATAGCAAGTGTTGGCTGTTTCCGGAAAGTCCCATTAACTTGTATGCAGAGAGGAGCACGTATGCATGGCCTTACTCCCATAAATCATCTTCTGAATACCCCTTTAAACTGCAATACATGGTGCATGACAGCTACACCTAGAACTTACCTTAATGGCTGATCCAACAATCTTTTGTAAATAGGTAGGGAGTCTCATAGGCTGCATTCACATGTTTACACTGCCATCTATTGGAAGGCAGCATTCTTTCAAGCCAAAGTTAGACTCTTTATACAAGCCTTGTAACACTCCATGCACAGACAGCTGTCTCAGGGTATTTGCCCTTCATCAGTGTACAGTAGGAGTCTGGCTTTGCTAGTTAGAGGCATGGGACAGGGGGTGAGAAACACTTTTATTTTCTCCTTGGGGAGAGCACCTAGAAGGTGAGTGAGGAGACCCCTTCATGCTTCTCTGGGTAATATGCAAATAAGCGAGATGGAATAATATCTCCCCAGTGCCACCTATTGGAAGACTCCTATTGTACACTGATGAAGGGCAAATACCCTGAAACAGCTATCTGTGCATGGAGTCTGGCTTTGCTTTTAATTCCCAGTCATTGTTACAAGGCTTGTATAAAGAGTCTAACTTTGGCTTGAAGGAATACTGCCTTCCAATAAGTGACACTGTGGAGGTTTCATTCCATCTCCCTTATTTAGTAGTTAAAAACGCATAAAAAAAGCTTTTGCTTTGTTTTCGATGCGGCTACCGTTTTCAATTTTGTGTATGCTGTAAAAAGTGGTGCATTTCTGGAGTACCCTTATGTATGTGGGTCTTTTTGCATTAAGTAACTTTGGCATAAAAAGTAGTCACCGTAGAAGTATGTAAACATAAAATAACTACCGTATTACACCAATATATATATATTATTTTTTGACACTTTATATCCACTGTGAAATATAAAAAGATACGAATTTACAACCTTCCTACAAAACCAAGCATGGCCTCAATGGGTCCAAGATATTTAAAAGGTGTAGCTTACAGGAAGGGCGCTCATAACAGGAGGCAGGTCTGCAATACACAGACTATAATTCTCTGCAGGAGGTTTCATCATGCTGGCCCTAGGGAATGAAGTGAACATAAGAGGTGCATGATGCAAGTGTAATGCTCAACAAGTATAGGGAACCTGTGGCCATGACAAGGCAGAAGTAGCGGCACAAGGATCAACCATGTCTACAGGTACAAGTCTTAATGAAAATGTTTTCACCTAGACTATTCGCAAGACTGCACTTTCAGTGTGGAGATGGACTCTGACCACACATTCATCCATAGAACATTGCCATCCAGCGAATAAATTGTGTGAAGGGTATATTTGTCCACTTACATAAAGGATCACACTCAACCTATGACCTCCATCAGGGACAATTACTATGGCTTTATACCAAAATACTAGCGTAGAAAGTTGCAGAATTTGGTGTAAAGCCCACTTGCGCAAAAAGTTTGTGACTTTTTTGCCCTCTGAGCGAGCCTCGTCATTTTGGTGAATAGTGGTTGGAGTTTGTCGGGAGGGGCTATGGCCACCTTGGGCCAACATATTTTTGCATAACTTTTAACAGAAGCTGGTGTAAATTATGCCAGTGATGTATGACTGGTCAGACCGGTGTACATTTCTGCGTTGGCACTCTTCATATATTAGGTGCACTGTGCGCTAGGGGAAATTATACTAAGACCGGTGTTGGAAATGCCAGTCGTAGTAAATTTTTCCCCATGTGTTATGAAGAGAAACTCCCACTAAACCCTGTATTACATTGGGCTGCTTCCCATATATTATCACTTGTATTGCCAATGCTCACCAATAGCAAGGGAACCAGAAAACCATGAATGGTGCCACCCCAAAATTATAATTTTTTTTTTAAGTTTTAGAAAACAAGCAGACTTAACAACACCTGGTGAAAATTGTTGCGTGGTATCTGCTATTCACTCAATGGTCTTTTCCAGTATTGCTCAACAGTCACCTTGATGGAAGTCTTAGACTATGTTCACATGGAACAGATTTGCACCAGATTTTCAGTCTTTGCTCTCTGCATGAAAAATCCACAGCATTTACAGTCTGAGGACAATCTAACGCTCCTCTATGTGTGAACATATGTTATTCCTCAGTTCCTCTGAAGTAACCACGACTTCATAAAATTCTCTGTGCGAACAATATGTAAACACCTGTACCAAATTTACTCAACCAAAGCCAGGTATATCAGCTAGTCTAATATAAAAAAGGCTACAGGCGGTTTATTGTACCACACTTTGACCCCATTGCGTGACCTTTGGTGGATGATTCTGGTGTCATTAGATTTGTGACATCCTCACCACCACCGTAAAATCATAAAATTTGAGTTTGATACATTGAGTGACTGTCAGGCTAGTTCGAAGTTCCTATGTTAAGTCTAGCGGTGCTTTTGTGCGTTAGCCAACAGCACCGCTAGGGAGAGTCAAGAGCTGCTAAGTGATGTTCATATCAAGTGCTTACCAGATTGACTGTTGCCATGTCCCCAAAACGTGGCAGAGCAAACGTGGATGGCGAACGGGTCAAGGGGTACGCTCAGATGGAAGTTGGTAAACTGAAAATGTACTGTAGCTTATCCTGAAGTCATTGCCAATTAATATAATCAGTTCTTCAAACATTTACAACCATCTCAAACATTTTTGAACATCGGGTCAATCTAGTTACTTTTAACTGGACTAAAAAAAAAAAAACCCCAAAAAATAACAATAAACTAAAATGGATTTTTCGGAACCTATTTATTGATGACCCAAGCCCTAGGATAGCTCCAAGAATATCAGATCTGTGAAGGACTGACTTCTGACATCCTTGCCGATCAACGGTTTGAATAGGCAGCAATGCTTGAGAAAATGCTTCAACCTCTTTCTCAATCTGTGACAACACGCTCACAGGTCACAAGGCATTTGTGCAGCATAGTCCCATTCAAGTGAATGTGGCCGAGTTGCAATACCAAGCCCAGCAGCTATGCAATGTATAGTACTGTGCGCCGGTTTACAATCTGAAGTATGCTCACATACTATCAAAAATCACTAAACTTCCACTGAAATCACGTACACAATCCATGAGTGCCCAGAACTGGACACAGTAATCCAAATGAGTTCTGACCAAAGAAGAAAAAAGGGGGATAATTACTTCATGTGATCTTGTATGCTTTTCTAAATACTTCCCAGAATTGTGTTTGCATTTTTTTTGCTGGTTGGTCCACCACCAGTGACATAGCTGTTGAAGTGCAGACCAAGTTACAGGAGCTTACATATACGTGAAGTTATGTAATTTGACAGCGGAGGCACGTGAGCATACTATGGATCACAAAAAGTTACACACACAAAGAAGATCATGGTAACGTAATGAATCTCAGACAACCACTTTACATGCTAAGATGATCTATCTAGACCTATCTTATGATCAGTTGAGGCTCTCTTGTTAACTACAACTTGGACATGTGGATGCCATCTAGGAGTGTATCATGTCCATGGTACAGCCTATCAATGCACTAGGAAATATGTCATCACCTGGGTACAATCATACCAAGCAGCATTGTTTTCTCCCTTTTCAGAGCAGGTAGAATTGATGAATAGCTAGTGACATACCTTCATCTTTCTTGTGTGAAGTTTCTCCTCCTTTAGGTGCTCACGCAGTATTTCTCGATGCGTCACCTCTTGTTCCTGGGCAAACTCACAGAGTGTGTACTTTCGTACAGAGTTGTGGTGTTGCGCCATTCCCAAGGAGCTACCACCCTGACTTGGCACACTGGTGAATCCTTGGCGACGTGAGAAGTAATAGACAGTGACCTGGTCAAAACGGACGTTCTTTTGTCTCAGAAGTTTCTGCCGCTTCAGGATGGATGTTGCTGAAATAAATTTTAAAAAACCTATTTAAAAGACCAATTTTTATGTACTAAAATAAAGTATAAGAATGCCGAACGTCAACAACTCCTGTCAAACGGATGACAATATGAGCTATAACTTTAAGAATCAGACATTAGAGCTACAGTATATTCGAATCAGCGGTATTAGTGTATCTTGACGCCACCAGAATTTCCTGGTAGAGTCAAGATTGACAGGGGGTGACGCCCCCTCAACGTGATTGGCTGCAGTGCTTTTTATTGGTGAGGCCTGCAAGGGCACTAAAGTTATGTAGAGAAAGCATAGAGGGGTTGCTGCCGCTGCTTTCGCACAGCTTCAGGTGGAAGTGTGCGAGAGTGTCAGCTTTTCTTGACAACTCAGCGGGGGAGCGGGCGTCACCTGTCACAGAGGTGGCCAGCATCTTCTGAGGTTTATTCGGTAGAGGGGCCTTCAGGGGTCACAGAGGCGGCCACTCTCACCCACCAGAGAGGCAGCCAATGTATTTGGAGCTGTCACTGGGGGAGCGGCCATCACCCAGCAGAGAGGGCAGTATGGAGGACTCAGGGGACGGACAAGCAGGGAGCCGTGAGGTTCCGGCCAAGGGGGAGCCCACCGGCAGGGAGCACGCAGCCGCTGGGCCGTAAAGAGGACTCGGGGGACGGACGGCAGGGAGCCATGAGGCGCCGGCCAAGGGGGCCACTGAGAGGGAGCACGCAGCTGGCAGGCCATACGGAGGACTTAGGGGATGAATGGCAGGGAATGTGTAAGCATGCCGGAAATTACGTCCGGCTCGCAGCACACACAGGCAGCAGCACACTGTGGATTTATTTGTGCGTGCCTTGCATGCAGAAATCAATCCACAGTGTGCTGCTAGGACCGTACAACATTGACCCTATCGGAAGCTAGGGATGTGAGACCTAGCTTCCGGTGGTGTCAAGGTACAATAATATCCGCATCAGCATCTTAGAAAGTGATGTGCACTGTTTTCTATGGGAATACCATGTAGAAGAATGAAGTACATGGAGACAGAAGGAGGGAAGGATCAGGAAAAGAAGCTTAGGTAATATTAATGGGGTTGTCTCAGAACAGGCTTTTATAACACATATTTACAATACGGTTGACCAACAACTACAATAGCTTGCCCAAGTCAAACGGAGCAGTCAGGAAACCAAAGACGGCAGATTTTAGCGAGATCAGCTCCGTCCAATGTGTATGATGGTGTGCTGACTCTTCTCTAACAATAGATCTCACGGGAAAGAATTGTCAAGCAGGCTCAATTTCAACATCCCCATTCCTTTTGCTCTCAGGAGAGATAGGCCACTGCCGAAAGTATCTGGTGGCAGTATTTTCCCCTCTCCCCATTCAGAGCACATGCATGCTTGGCCAAGTTGAGCATGTATCTGTATGGAGGGATCAGGAAAAATAGCTGTTGAGCGAAGGAGCATTTGGCCTACACCTATCTAAAGTGTATGGCCTGCCTTTACGGCACAGACGTTTCGTTGCCACTTTGTTTTAGCAATCTTCAGAGGTGACAGCTGATGGCCTTACAGCAATTGGACGTTAATTGCCTATTCTAGTAATATTTCATCAATATCTATCCCGAGACCGCACCTTTAAGATATTTTGCTATAGCCCTCAAATTAGTGTAAGAACTTCCTATTCCAAATACAGGAAGAAGGGAAAAAGTTTTATTCTTTAATGTGGGTTAACATTGTCTACCAGGACAAGACACTGATGACCTAAGAGGACAGCAGTGCATCCTGGAAAACATCTCTACATCAACAAAAAGCCAATTGTACCAAATGGCACCCCTGAGAATAACTTACGGATAAGTTCAGTGGTGGTAGGAGCATTAATGCTGTCACAGCTTTCGGCACTGTCGCTGTTTGAGATCTCATCATCGGAATCTTTTGATGTAGAAATTGGCGAGCCAGGATCTACTTCTTCAAACTTTCTTTTCAGGCTTCTGCTCGTCACAGCATCCATTTGTTTCAGGGTTGCCTAACGGAAAGCAAAAACACATATAATAAACACTAAACATAACCGTTCAGAATGTAATGCCAGTACACCGTATGGCTAAATACACACTTTACAGGTCTATTTTCTGACTTTTTGTTTTTTTTAAGCCACCTAATCTGTAGTTAACTAGGCAACGTTGCCAAGGTACCTTTACAAATTAGCGCTATGTCAACATCATGCTAGGCATCGCAGCAGACGCTTAAAATAAAGCAATCTTATCAAGCTTGTCGGCAAATTGCACTTAACAACCAGTGCGCATAATATTTGGAAACGGTAGGCACATTATGGATTACCTGTTATATGTACGAACTTGCTAGCAGTTCAGTAAAGTCTTAGTAATGCATACGAGAGACAAGAGGTGGGCGAGATGAAGCCACCTTATGGGTCCACCTCAGTCCTCCTTTATCAATTAGACATAATAACAAAGTATCTGCAACTTGCCTAGAGTTTTTTGTATATGGTCTAGACCACTGTTTCCCAACTCCATTCCTCAGGGCACCCCAACAGGTCCTGTTTTCAGGATATCCTATAGTAAGAACACCTGTGGCAATGTCTGAGGCATTGACAAAAATCCCATCACCAGGGCAATGCTGGGGAAATCCTGAAAACATGACCTGTTGGGGGTCCCTGAGGACTGGAGTTGAGAGACACTGGTCTATAGTTTTGCAGGACATACAATCTAACAGCGCCTTCACACGGGCGTATTTGCGCATGCAAAATCTGAACGCGCAACACACAGACCTCTTAATTAGACAATTCGCACCCTGGCCAACATTACCTGTGCCTGCCCCTTATGGGATTACCATTTTCAAACAAAACGTGACCACATTATTTCCTAACGGCATATTTCTAGGTACTACAAAAATGGGCACTATATTGGTCTTGGGTACCAAATCAGTGACACGTGAAAAATGGGCACCCATATACCAATCCTGGGTAGCAATTCTCTAGAGTAAACTAATGGGTATCATTAATGGTGAAAGAAAAGATGTGAACATTCCAAATTCTCACAGTAAGGGCTTATTCAGACGTGCGTATATCGCCGATATAGGCTGTCCCTCCCACTCACCGACTCTCTGCTTCTCTCCTCCCCTCCGAGCGGTTTGCAATGGAAATGGGCGGGCAGAGCAAAGCCTCCGCCACTCTTCTTGTCCATAGCAAGCAATGTGACTGGGCGGGACAGAGCTAAGCTTAGCTCCGCCCCTGCCCGCCCACTCCCATTGCAAACGCAGGAGTGAAGGAGAGAGGCAAAGAGCCAGTGAGGAGGAGGGAAGGGGGAGTGCTTAGATGGAAGCGTATATAGGCCGGCCATAAAAGCGCTGACCGATATACGCTCGTGGGAATAAGCCCTAAGGCTGGGGTCACACGGGACGCATTCCCAGCGGAAATCTTGCAGTTTTGCCACAGCAAAAAAACATGAGATTACCACAGGATAAGAGCAGCTTCAATACCCGCCGCATGTTTTTCCGTTGCGGCCGGCTCCTCCATAAAGAGCAAGGCCGCAACGGAGAAAAAAAAAAGGAATGGACATGCCGCGGTCGGGAATCCACGCCGCAGCGTCAGCTAATGCCGACTATTGCCGCAACAGATTGTCCACCCCGTGTGAATGAGATTTTTAACAAATCTTGTCCACATGGTTGGCCGATCCCGGGATTAGCTGCCGTAGGCGGATTTGCCGCAACGATACTCCGTGGCAAATCCGCCCTGTGTAAACCCAGCCTTAAGGCGCCATTTTTCTTTCCAATGCCACAGCTCGAGTATAGAAAATTTCCTCCAAATAAAATATCTTTGCAACAAACAGGTCAGCCATGGGAAAGTATTCCAGCACTGCGCTCTTATGAAAGAAAATGAAAATCTGTCTTTGTTGACCGTAGCAACCAATCACAGCACAGCTTTCATTTCATTTGCTGCCGAGGTAAAATGAAAGCTGCTCTGTGATTGGATGCAATGGGCAACACTAGTTTTCATGAGTGTGGGGTGCTTGGCTAATTTCCCATGGCCGACCCTATACTTCAGATCCAAGGTAGGTAACAAATCATCCCCACTATGGTCTGACACACTGTAGGACAAACTGACCAGTTAAACCCAGTACTGGTACCAAAGATGGTGCATGAAATGTACTATAACATACGGTATACAGACAATACACTGAACCTCAAATAATGTTTAGATTTGATTTATCATTAAACTTTCCATCTGAAAACATTAGTTTGGCGCCATCTCCATAACGTGCACTTTTTTCACATTACCGTTCAGATCCAAGATGGCATCATCAATGCAGCATGCTGCGTTATTCTGGCCAGCAAAAATGAGAAAAAACCCTGATGAACCCCATCAGGCCTCCTCCACACAAGCGTATGCGCATTTGCGCGCCTCAGCGCGACGTATTTGCACACTGGAAGATGCTGTTGCATGCTTATTGGCTTAATTTAATGTACTTTTCTCGCACCCATGGCACGTTCATTTGCATGCGGCAAACAAAGACACTCCCCATTAAAATGGCTAAGTTAGTCTGAGTTCCGGATGCGTTCCTCTTCAAGTGGAATACCGCAGTGTATCATGCATCCCCTTGTGTATCGCTTACACACTTATGCCCCCCCATCCCCACTAATTAACCACTATGGGGACCTTTGGAGCGCAAATGGAAAATAGAGCATGCTGCAGGGTTGTTTGTTTTTTTCTTCGTTTTTTTTTTTGCGCAACTGGAATGCGCAGGAAAATGCATGCATTTGAAACCTCCATTTAAATTAATGGGTTCTATTTTTTGTGTATTGTGCGCACAAATACGCCTGTGTGAAGGGGGCCTTAAAGTCGACGTGATCCATCAGACAACGGATTTCTAATGGAAGCCATGGCGCTAGTATGACCAGAATATACCATCAGTAACGGTGTACCTAATTAGAAACATTCCTGTATGTATATACAGATATTCGTCATATTAGATTATAGAGTAATTTATAGCGCATATAGCTTCTTCCATTTCCCCAATACAAGGAGAGTCGCAGTCATCTCTGCTCGGTTCATTGCCTCTATCTGCCCGTGTTATTCCATTTCCTGCGCCGCAGATGCTCGCCTGTAACGCACCTCCCCATCCAGTCATTGCGCTTGGTTGCCAGGGCAACAGTCTTCCGTTTGTAAAGGCAGAATTCAGAGAGGGAGCCGGGCCGGCCGTGACAGCAGCAGCTCTGCGAGCATTCTGTGAATTAGGAATATCTAGAATACATTAGGCTGAGAATCGCAAACATGAAGAACGGCTCATCTAATGTACAGACCGCTTCTACAACCCCAACAGATTACTAGACCGCAATCCCAAACACATTCTTGCTGGTTTGTGTGGGCAAACACAGAATATTCT
The DNA here is from genome assembly GCF_035609145.1 of Eleutherodactylus coqui. Classification (NCBI taxonomy): domain Eukaryota; kingdom Metazoa; phylum Chordata; class Amphibia; order Anura; family Eleutherodactylidae; genus Eleutherodactylus; species Eleutherodactylus coqui. Next base: position 469,177,224 of record NC_089837.1, on the reverse strand, counting down.
ATATAGATATTAGAGAGAGAGATAAAAAGTATCTATATCCAACTTGGTCAAATTTTTCCTTTTCTCAGAAGATAAAGCGCATTATTTTCTATACTACTAATTTAAAGCGGCTGCATTCACACCAGCGTTGCGTATCCCGCACAATCTCCATGTCTGCGTTTCATCTTTTTCTCCCTATTTGGTCCCTATATGTAAAAAAATGGAAGCCTAGAAGAAAAGGAATCAAATGAAAGAGAACTGTAAAAAATGAAACCATACGGAAATAAATGGCGGAAAAAAAACAGAAGCTTTGCCTGTCTGTAGGTAGCCTAAAAATGTTTTAACCCTTTCCAATTTGTATTCTGGTTTTCCTAGGGGGCTTACTCATTTTCTGCCGTTATACAACGGCGCTATCTGCTGGCTAAAGCCAGTACTGCATGAGGTGACACGTTGGATAGGCTCCGACAGCAGAGAGGCTGGCAATATACACTAAGAGAACCCCGACGGACGTCTTCCAACATCGGAGCGGTACAGCCTTAAATCATAATGTCTTCAGAGGTCAGACAGTGGATTGGAAAGGGTTAATGATGCATTAACAGCCTGACTGCCACACTAGAAAAATAAAACAATATTTTCCTCGGGCCCACGGTGTCTGACTGGGAAAATAGAATAGAAAAAGCTTCTAACACAAAAATATTCTAATTCAATAATAAAAAATAAAAAAAATTAGTTTTCTGTGCATTATTGAGTTGTTTGCACTCACGCAGCTCTAAAGATAAAGAAAAGTGTGTGTTATATATGCTTCATAAGGTAAAAAACCTTGTATATGGCTCCAGCTATGAATCTTTATTAGAATATAGCCATACTTTCACATAAAAATTATTCTGATCTGTTTTAATTTAAACAATGTAATGTGAGACTTTAGTAATTCATACGCATTAGAGTTGAGCGAACGTACTCTGTCGAGCTTGATGCTCGTTCGAGTATTAGCGTACTCCATGGTGCTCGTTACTTGAGAGAACCTAGGGAAAAAAAAAAAAAGCTCGGCACCCGGCGTCCCACATACAAAAATGCTCGAGTCTCCCATTGTAGTCAATGGGGTTCGTTACTCGAGTAGAGCTCTCGAATTTTACGAAAAGCTCGACTCGAATAACGCAGACCCGAGCATTTGGGTGCTCGCTCATCTCTAATATGCATACATTGGAATATTGCTTTGTTTTCTGTATTGAAAATATTGTCAAAAATTCTATAAAAATTGTTTAAAAAAATATATATATTTTTTTTTATTTTTTCTTTACTTTTTAAAGCACTTTCTTCTGCACACGAGCGAAAAAGTGATTTTCCGCTCACGGAGAAAAAATTGCAGCATGCTCTATTTTTGTAGTCAATGGAAGCCGTCCAACAAGCGGCCTTCTGTGATTGACATGGTGGAAAGGTTGCGGATTCCGCGTCGTTGCTAGGCGATGCCGCGGGAAAAGGAGGTGCTTTAAAAAAATCTGTATTGCACATGTCCAACGATGAGCCATGCAGACCATCTGCAGACCTAATGACAGGACACCGGCCGGGCACAGGGTCGGATTCCGCATGCGGGAGCGGAATCTGACCCAGTCGTGTAATCTGACCTAGTCATGTGCAGTCCAGCCTCTCTTGGAAGCAATTTTTTTTTTAACCAATCTCCATCTCTTGCTGGGAGGAACATCCTTTCACTGTCAGTGACTTGAAATGAGCATATATCTCCTTGGTAGATTTCCCCCAAAAAATTTTCAATGCTGCAGACAGGGACGTCTCAATATACCTGAGGCGGGCTTAGAGCCAGATATGTGCTCAGCAACACGTAGTTGTAATTTACATGATGTCCATCTGACATATTGCTCCCAACAGATCGTACATTCAATAACATAAATGACATGAGTAGTGTTACCATTTACAATTGAATTCATCTAAGAGAGTCTGGCATTTTGTACCAAAAAAAAACAACTTGTTTTAATAAAGAGCAAAGACCACATCTTGATTGGGCACCTCTGAAACAACCTTTAGCCATGAGCCAGTTATGAGATGCCAAAGTAGTATTGTTGTAATTAGTCTAGGAGCCATCATGTTGCCTATTGTACGGGTTTTCGTGGCGACAAATGTGATATCTGACTGGATAATTTGGGTGAGGGAATCATCCAGCATAAGAATATGTAGATATTTAAAAAAAATCCATACTAAAACCAGTAGAAAAAAAATAAAGAAAAATGAGCTGCAATATCAGGGTGTCCGGAGTCACCTGTGTCAAACGATTGGATTGTGCCAAATGGGCATATCTGGTTTTTGGTGCTGCTATATTTTTGGCCCCATTAATGATCCCACTTCGGTAACCACAATGGCGCAACCCATCAGAAATAACATAACACTCTTGATTCTAGTCTTTTTCCAATAAACATGTCCTTTTGGCTCCTACCGGGAGATTTTTAACCACATGATGGGGGGGTGGTAACTCTGTAAGTACTGAGTTATTGCCGGAGGAGGCTTCCTATACAGTTTACTATTAATTTTATTTAAAAATGGGTCTCCAATAAAAAAAGACCTCAAGAAAAGAGACAGAATATGTTACTGAATAGTAAGAGACACCAAAAGGATTTTTGAAATAGAAAAAAAATCAGAAACCAAACTGGTGGAATCCTACAGGATAAGGAAAAGGTCGTCTATATATCTCCCATACCAATGGATCTTCTGCAGAAACTGGTTATGGGAGGCATATAGACCAGACTCCTCCTATAGCGACATACAGATTAGTGACAGACGGGGAGAACGATAAGTTCATGGGGTAACCACAAGCCTAATTTTTTTTAGCAAACATAGAAAATTGCGAGAAACAAAAATAATGTAACTCTTTTAGATCATCTGAATAGTTGTCATAAGGATCCAGATATCATCGGAGGGCATTATTGGCTCCATTGTGTGGAATAAGTGTATAAAAAGAGAGGAAACATCTATGGTAATTAAGAATAGTGAGCAGACCATTCTAAATTATCGAAAACCTGCAAAAGGGCCTTGGCCGGGAATTCTGGTTGCCAATGGTAGCCAGAAGATCAAGCATATACTGAGCTATTACTAGCCATAATTGGGGAGGAGGAAAGAGGTTTTTATGAATTTCGGGCAATGCATAAAAAATATAGGGCAGACTAGAGAGTCTACTAACAAATATCATAGTTTCTGGTCTATTATCTCTGAGGACAAAGCTTCCTGTTGCAACTTGGATAGAGCAATTTGGAATGTTTCGGTTGGATGAATATTAAGAGACCGGTATTTGGAGGTGTAAGATGGCAATATAAGTACTTCACGTTCATATAAAGCTTTGTCGAGTATCACAATAGAGCCGCTCTTATCTGCAGGCTGGACTATAATACGAGGATTGAGAGCAATATCTTCCAGTGCTTTCCTTGGGTTTAGTCATCTATTATGTACCATATTCTTACATCTGGAGTATAAATTGGGAAGTTCTTTTGCCATTTGAATATGAAGAGCCGATAACTGAAGTTCTTGACTGGAGAGGACAAAAATCCAGATTGGATATTTTTTATTAATGGTTGTAGAAAACTCATCAATTTACAAAATGAGCCCATTTCTCTTGTGGATGTAAGCTGGATTAGTTAATTGTTCTTCAAACGTCATTTCCAAAAGGAATAGCTTGTTGTCCAGCGCTACTCAAACAACTAACTTGATCCGCAGTAATGGGAATAACTGGAGTATTTCCTATAGCAGGAATGTCGGGAAAATGTTTCTTCACAGTCAATAGTTGTATAACTGTATTGACACCTTCGATCATCTGACACAGGTTCATATTACAGGTGGGTGCAAGATTGGGATCCTTTGAAAGAACAGATAACTGTGCAGAATTCAAAATGGGTCGGTGATAAATAGACAACCGGCGCCAAATATACATAGCATTAGTCTGATAGTCAGCTGTGTCTCGTTCACATTTGGATTTTTTGATAAAAGTAACATGAACCTCTATTTTTGAGATTATCTTGGTATAATTGTAGTGAAGATCAAGTTTCCTGGATGACTGAATGAAGAGGTTTAAGTTTCTCATGTTCAGACGAGATGATCAGCGGCATCAAATCAAGTGAACACGTACAAAGTAATATTCCACTGAACCAAAAAAAATATTCAGAATATTCCAATGTGGGAGTCTTTTTGATTCGGAAGCCACATGGTTCTAAAGTAGTAACATCCCATCAAATACACAACTGCTGTGTCGTCTGTTTTGCTGGGTATATATCTGGCTCTAATCCCTCCTGCGGGGTATTGGGACGTTCCCTTTCTGCAGTATCCAGACATTTTTGGCAAATCCACCATGGAGATATATCATCATTTCAAGTCACTGGCATTGAATGGGTGTTCCACCCAGAAAGAGATGGAGATTGGTTTAAAAAAAATTGCTTTCAAGAGAAGCTTATTGAATCATGCGGTTAAAAATCAGATTTCCACATTGTTTTAAATTTAGATCTGACCTTATGTTTATATAATGTTTTTGTTTTTCATGTGTTTCATTTCCTCATTAATTCATTAGTAGGAGTGGTCATGCTATCATGTCATGTGACCTTAAAATTGCTTCTTGTACAGTCTATATGCTAGGATTAAGGCTTAGTTTTTGGCCGAATCGCGGGGGTCCCTGCTCGCACATGTGCACATTTTTAACTTTTAATGGATATACTCTAATAAAGATTCATTTTTTTATGAGAAGAGCAGGAGCTATATACGTTGTTTTATGCATATTACATTCATGAGGAACCGGCTTGGTGTTATATTCCATGCACCCCCTTACTGGAGGTTAAAACCAGATTTTTGGTGAGCTGTATTTTACTTTTTCACCGTTTACATGTGCTTCATAAAGCCTCGTATTCACGAGTTAAATACAACTCACGCGGTAGTTACTGTGTTGGAACACATACTCTTTGGCGTCACAGAGTGTTTCGTAGAAATATTAGCAAATGGTGCAATATGCAGAATTAGTGCAACGCTTCCCATTGAGCATACAACAGTAAACTGCCCCTGGACTATTCTTCCACAAATACATAGTAACAGCCTTAGTACAGAGAACAACAATACTTCAGGTTGTAATGCTGGCCTTCAATATGCATGGCCTTCTCTACACATTGTAACTAACTAAAATATATTAAGGATGCAGAATGGCACCCACAAGACATTACCCCTTCACATCTTAACATAGAACCCTCATTACCCCCTTCTATTCATAACACATAAAAGGGAGGTGGAACGCAAAATACCTAAAAAATATATATATGTTAAAGGGGTTGTCCGGCTATTGGGCAACATCCTTTTAAAAGGGCTACCTGTATTAAAATAAACTGAGCTGTACTTACCCCTCCGGTGAGATCCAGCACCGCAGTCCCGAGGTGGGCCTGGTGTCTGTTGTGACAACTGACGTCACCGACAGTCACGTAACCACCGCTGCAGCCAATCAGAGGCTATCGCATCACCGCCTGTTCACCTGTCATCCTGAACGCCATGATGCCAGAAGTTTTTGAATGCGATGCTTCACTTGACTTTCGGTAACGGCAACTGTCATAACAGACACTTGGACCCCATTGAAGCTTCGCTGCTGGATCCTGGAAGCGGCAGATGGGTAAGTACAGCTTAGTTTATTTTACTACAGGCAGCCCTATTAAAGGGCTTGCTCACATCAGTAGAAGATCCAATCCTGGGACAAGTGGTAGCATACTCATGTTGCCTTAAGGTCAGTGTGAGCTTTGAGCTGTCACTTACCACCTTCACTACCTGGTGTTGCAGTACTAGTGAGAAAGGGGAAATTGGCTAAGCTCTCATTAGGAAGGGGCATAAGGGTAACATGGACAAGTCTTCTCCTCTGTAGGGCCCCCCGATTGCAGAGGATTCTAAGATGTGTTTGCTCATGACACTTGCAAAATATTCTCTGCACGTTTTATTGCAACATCCCATCATGTTCAGATACAATTATCTATACGAACGGACCCAACTTCAAATGAACACTCAAGTAATGCAAGTTACACAATGCAGAGACGAAAACTAACAGTAACAGCCAACAGTGTTCGGCGAGGGCGCAGCCTGGAGACGTTGGTGTCAGATTTGTTTATTCTGCACAGAAACGTTTTGTCCAATTTACCCAAACATTTGCATTTGTACTTTATGTCCTCTTCTCCAGTGACTCCATAATGCGCTACAGGTCAAAAACACAGGAGAAAAAACACTTCAACTCTTTCCGGGTTGGAGGTCATGTTTTATTGCATAAACTGGTTTTGTAAAGCCATTCCATGGAAAGCTGGTATTTGTAGTATATTAAAGTAAAGCAGATTTATACTAGGCATTCATGCATCAGTTACAGAACTTCTCGGAATTCAATAACTGACTAATACAATGTTTCTAAAGCGGGATTGTCCAGTAATCAGTATGTTCGCTACAACAATGTTGCAGAGTTTCAAGGAAAGTGTCAATTCTACCACTGTATTTCTTCATTTATATTGACAAAACGTATGTAGAGACCCAAATATTGTATCCATATGTGCGTGCCAGACATCAACCTGGTACTAGAACCTGCAGGTTGTATGCAGACAAGGCCTTCCCTATACATCTGTTTGCACTGTGCCAGAGGGAAGCACATGCTTATTATTAGAATAGCAGTTCATAACCCAGCTTATTACACCTACATGTAGGAAAACCAGCTGGTTACACTTAGTAGCACCCTTCCCAAATTTCTGTAGCTATGTTGTCTGCTAGTGAGTCATATCTTCTATATACAAAACATGTGCAAAAAGGTGTGGATATATGCACAGCACGCCTAAAACATTTCTTGGATATAAAAGTCTGAAGGTCTTGATGGCTAAAGTCTTTTTTACATCCCATTCATTTACTCTTGATATTGTGGTCACCAATGTGGGTAACAGATGTTGGGTTACCAAAGACGACAACCACTAATGTATGTCGATACATGGCTTAAAGGGATTCGCACAGCCTTGGAGGGTACTATTGTACCTGGTCTCCACCAGGATTATGGGTGGGGATGGCTTGAGGTAAAGGGAACGCCCAAAGGTTCTCATTGGTAGCCAAATACACACCATCACCAGCTTCACAGAGGGAGGGAGCTCCCTCTGTTGTGTAGTCACTGGGTTGTCATGGCAATAGGACGCCAGCTACAGGCATCCTGCTTGCCATTCAGGCGGCTATCTCAGCAGGGGTGAACAGCAGGTGAATTTCAAACAGAAAGACAGCAGAAAATAGGAAAATCTATATGGAGAACTGAATGGATAGAGCTCAAACTGGGTGCAACAACAGCCAATGAAGATCCGGGCTGTTTTGTGAAAATTTGAAAACTCAGGTACGATTTCACACGGACTATAAGGCCTCCCTCACACAGGCGTTTGCAGAAACGCAACCAAGCACGCTGAAAAAAAAAAATTAAAAAAAATCAATACTCACCTAGCAGGTGCCGTCCGGAGTTCCCGGCACTTGTCATCGCCGACAGAGGATCTTTTGCTAGTGACGGGATTTGAAGACCCTGCCTCCAGCAAGAAATTGCTCTGATTGTCTGTGCCCGCTGAGTGTCAGCAGCCTCAGCCAATCACAGCTAGCGCTCCTGAATCAATCAGAGCAATCGCTCGCTGGGAGGTGGGGATTTCAATCCTTGTCACTAGCAATAGATGCTTTGTCGGCTTGACAAGTGCCCGGCAGCCTGCCCAGAGCTCCGAAGAACAGCGGAAGGCACCCCAACAGCGGCAGCTAGGTGAGTATTCCTTTTTTTCCATCTGTTTTTAAGAGAGTGCAGCTAACGCTTGTGTTAGCGCCGCCAAAAACATGGTACCAAGTTGTGCCACGTTTTCAGCAGCGCTGAAACCGCTGCCCATTCATTTCAATGGGCGACGCAGGGCTGAAACGGCCAAACATAGAACATGCATTGCTGTCAAAGCGCAGCGTGGAAGACGCTGCGTTTTGACGCTTGTGTGAACAGCCCCATTGAAATGAATGGTAGCATTGTACAGCGTTTAGCGCAGCGCTGAAAAGGCAGCGCTAAGAGTAAGTAATTTATACACATATCCATTGGTTTATCAGTATAATACTACGCATGTGAAAAGTTGACAAAATAATGAAAAAGCCCAGAACACTAGAGTTTAACCCCACGGACATGACAATTTATCATGTATTTACTCCAGTGATCCCAGCAGGAATAGCAAAAGGGGGAGAGGTAAATTATGTAAGAGCGAGTGACTGCATCCAGGACGACAGCCTGGCATCACTGGCAACAGATTCTCCTGTGGGTGGACTCATGATCTAGGGCAGATCACAACACAGCTTTCTGATTACACAAAAATGCATCAACGGCAGTCACTTCATTATATATAAATCTGGAAGTCTGTGCATAATCCCATTACAACGTATCACTGACAATAAGAGATAAATTAAACTACTGATGCTTCATAAATGTGGATAGTAAGAAATGAGAACCATTGGATAGAACTAAATATACAATCTGTCTTAATGTATTATGTAAACCATATTCTAACACTCACGAATTTAGTTAAGGGAGAAAAAAAAAAAAGTTGCTAGGCAACACTGAAACCGGTGACTGAATCTATCTTCAGCCCATTTTTACGAGAACCTGGCACGGAAAGCTGTCAGTGGATTCGTGACTGTGCATTTAACATACCAATGGTAAAAACATGTTTTTGGCACTTTCATAGGAGAATGAGTAATAAGTTAGGCTTGTATTTATGGTGTCATGCGCCTGTATATGTTTTCATATATCGTTACACATCTACGCTTTTAATGGATTAAGCTTAAAGGCTTGTAAGATAACCAATTTTGGCAGTACACCGTGGCCTCGTCATACAACTGGGGGCACGCACAAAAATACAAGGAGACAGTGGGATGTGGACAGGTTGCTTTGGACCACCGAGATCCAGCCCAACTACTACTATGAATATTCAAACTGGACTTGGACAATGCCCACAGCCTCAATGCTTCTTTGGAAACCTTGGACATGATTTGTATATACGTTAGATGTCACCTTAAAAAAAAAAAAAGTTACACAAAGTTTCATGCGGAAAACTTTATTCGTTTTCAACCCCCCCTGTTATGGTTTGCAACCACATCCTAGTTTGTCTTTTTTTCATATGAGAGCACCCCTCCCTCGAATACATGATGGATGGGAGATCTGTGTGCCCAGGTTGCTGCAGTCTTCACTTGCTCCTATTTACTGAGGGATCCATGGGAAATTTATTTTCCCTTGTGTTGACAGACACTGATTAGGGCTTGTTCATGTTAGCGGTCGCCAATTTCTGCTACAAACCACGATGAAATAGCGTTGCGTAATTTTGTCTTGTCAATTGTGGCAAAATGCTAGATTGCTGGTCGGAAATCGAACAGACCTCATTATACTCAATGGGGGCTGTTCGGCATCATTCAGTTCCATCATAAGACAGATCCGTTTGGCCAGGCGGTGCCATTTTCCTGGTCAGACTGCCCTCTGTGTGCTATCGCTTCTATCTGCTCTCTGATACTTTACGATCTGTGTGATCTGCCCTCCCTGAAGAGATGGATGCTTTCCCTTCTATCCGCCAGGGTTTCTAACATGATGTTTCTCTTTTGTGGATGACATCCAAAAATCACTGACAGCTAACATTTTTCATGGGCACATTTGAAAACCTTAATAAAAAAATGAAGATACATGTCTACAGCACAATATAATGATATGAACACATTAGTAGCATTACCTGTAAAAATGATGATAATCACAATACTATGTGGAAGCTTTTACAGCTTCCAAAAAAAAAAAAAAAAAAGTTTTATTTTTACGGATGGTTAAAAAGTACCTTATTTTTTCAGACTGTCCAGGAATTTACAGACTGTTGGCTACCATGCTCTCCACACATGGATGTGCTGTGTGCAACCTCTTTCTCCTCCCTGCTGGTATATCTAAGGGCTTATTCACACGAGCGTATATATGCTTCTGTGAATAAGCCCTTAGGCTATATTTACATGGGTGAGTGTAATATAGGTCTACAATGTGTATGGAGCAAAATCATGAACAATTTCTGCGGTGTAAGAAAAAAGGACTTCAATTATAACCTTTTCAAAACAAAACCAGTAAAAAAAACCAAAAAAAAGACCAACCTAAGAATGACATTAAGATGAATGACAAAGCCTTGGTATTTTAAGCCAGACTTGCCTGCTGGTTCTCAGAAACTGGTTCTCCGAGAATGGAACATGCAGAGGAAGTCTCTGGCAAGAAAAGCACAATGCAGAATCCTCGTTCCCCTGTCAATCATGAGGCTGACTGTGCAGAGAAGACATGAACTTAGATCACCTCTATGGAGGAATGGCGCGATCACACCAGGAATCACAGCTGTACCAACTGTCACCGCTTGACACTTGGAGAAAAAAAAGCCTCATAGCCTAACAAAGGAGCCCTGCAAAGTGTTGGCTGACGGAAAGGCTTGTCTTCATTCTCTCCACAGATCCCTCCCTCTCGCATATATAATATCTGTCAACACTAAAGGGCCCTTTTACACCGAACTGGATGATAATCGTTCAGTGTAAACATTGGACGAATAATTATTTATCCACTTATCATCCGGTTTAGACAAGCATACAAATCAGACGGCAAGCGGGCTGTGTAATCAGGCAGTCGCTCATTAATGAACAACTGCCTGTTTATTGTGATCTCCGATGCACTCAGCCTCCAATCACTGAAGATTAGCACTCCTGTCTGCTTAAGTGCCTAACAACCGTCCCGTGAAGAAGGACCTTTATACTTTGCAGTACCAGAAACCACCAACTTATAAGAGTGGCGCTGTTTCAGGGAAAACAAAACTTGCTATTCCCAAGCAGCTCATTTATGGCTTTCAGCAGCACCTTATGTACTTTCCTCCTGATAACCAACATGATGGTTTTGCATGGTCTGGAGAATATCCTATACTAACATGCCAACTTTTTTATTTAAAGGGCCCACTAGCTAGGGGAAAATGTGATCAACCATCGATATTTCATGGGGAATGCAACTATGTACGAACACAGACACGTCAGCGTGGTGACCGCTCCTCTTTATATAGGTATAGTGTGTAAAGTTATGCGGAAGCTCAAAAATACCACCGACAACAAAACCACTACAGACCATCAAAAGTTCACAGAGATGAGCTGCTGAGATGGAAACTGAGTAACCGTTCAATGACTGCAGCAGGCTGGAGAAGTATAAATACAGCCGAGCGTGTAATAAACATATGATTGAATGTTCCATATATCAGCAATAGGAAAGTTCTACCTCAACCTTTCCATCCATGACCGAGAAGCTTTGTCATCTTCAGCCACAGTCATGTATTCCACAGAAGCTCAGTGTGTCAATGACTACAACAGCCAATACGAGGAAGCACATTCTTCTGTCAGATTTCCGAGAAAGTCCTTGTGACGTCCAAGTCAGTTTGTATACATAAGCACATTGTCTTTTGATCAGCAATACCCAACCTTTCACACACAAAAGTACAGATACCCAAAAGGTCATCTGGTATAGTGTATGGGGAATGACAGAATGTGAAGGGTATTGTTCACAGAGATAAGTAATGAGATCACGGGAAGACATTTACTGCAATCTGATTAGATGTTTAAAAAATTCAATTGTGCAGAATGTAAGGCCAATGGGACACTTAGGAGGCCACATGGGAGATGGGTGGTAAATGGTTAATATGGTTGATTTTTGCCTGTATTAACTGCATAAAGGCCCTTTTAGACAGAAGGATTATCGTTCAAAAAAAAAAATCGTTCAAACGAGCGAAAGTAGAGGCGGCCCAAAAAAGGTACTAGAGCCTCCATGCCCTACTGTATCACATCTTGCATCCAAGCTAGAGGCAGTACAACAGGGTACTAGAGCCTCCATGCATGCCCGTATCACATCTTGTATTCAAGCTAGAAGCGACCCAACTGGGTGCTACAGCCTTATGCCCACCTGCATTGGATTCCCACACATAGCATCCAAGCTAGAGGCAGTACAACAGGGTACTAGAGCCTCCATGCCTGCCCATATCACATCTTGTATACAAGCTAGAGGCGGTACAACAAGGTACTAGAGCCTTCATGCCCGTCCGTATCAGATCTTGTATCCAAGCTAGAGGTGGTACAATAGGGTACTAGAGCCTCCATGCCCACCTGTATCACATCTTGTATCCAAGCTAGAGGCAGTACAACAGGGTACTAGAGCCTCCATGCCCACCTGTATTACATCTTGTATCCAAGCTAGAGGTGACACAATATGGTACTAGAGCCTCCATACCCACCCATATCACATCTTGTATCCAAGCTACAGGTGACACAATAGGGTACTAGAGCCTCCATGCCCACCCACATCTTGCATCCAAGCTAGAGGCGGTACAACAGGGTACTAGAGCCTCCATGCCCGCCTGTATCACATCTTGCATCCAAGCTAGAGGCGGTACAACAGGGTACTAGAGCCTCCATGCCCGCCCGTATCACATCTTGCATCCAAGCTAGAGGCGATACAACAGGATACTAGAGCCTCCATGCCCACCCATATCACATCTTGTATCCAAGCTAGAGGCAGTATAACAGGGTACTAGAGCCTCCAAGCCTGCCCGTATCACATCTTGTACAAAAGTAAAATTAGAAACATTCTAAATATTCCCTAAATATAAGCTTTGCTTTCTTCACAGACTGTTTTCAGTTTTTTGTTCTCCTACTTGTAACAAAAATTCCATGAATGTCAAACATTTTTGAACATGGCTCCTTTTTAGTCATCATATTTATAACATTCAGTTTTTTGGGATTTTTCAAGTTCTGTAGAAAAGCATATGGGAATACCACCATAGCAAATTACACCAAAACCGTGCTGCAAAAAAAAAAAAGTCTCCGATCTGAAAATAAAATATACTAAAAGCTCAAAAAAACTGAAAAAAGCACTGTGTGTGATGCATTTTATATTTTACTGTGCTGTTTTGGGGCAAAAAAAAAACACGGGAAGAGCGCCACAAAAATGTGCAATTTCTCTTAAAAACACTATGTGGTGTACAATCTTAATAGGCCCTATTGGCATGAACAGTCTGCACATGGTAAGCTAAATGTCAATGCCCCAGTGCTCCCATACATTAGCACCAGTATGTTAAACGCATTACAGAACGTGTACCAGCGCCCTAAAGCACTTGTTAGGAATAGTCCTGATTTTTCACAAGTTTCATTTCATACATTTCTTCTCCATTACTCGTTGGAACATTCCAGAACATCCGCTCATAACTAATTTGCATAGCGTTGGCTTGTAAATGCATCAACAGCTTCCTCTGTGCCAAATCTCATTTAATTACCCATCTCCTCATCTATTCTAAGTAAGCGCATCCAACTCTTTGATCCGGATACTCATTGTGACCAGGAAATTATCTGCCAAGGGGATGACTCTGCAGGGCTGCTCATCAGCGAGCGGTGCCAAGTATGACATCAGCAGCAGTGACCAAGGAGAAGCAATCATTGTTTCTGCCTTGTCCGTTTAGGTCAATAAGGAATATCTTGCTGATTTGTTTGCTTTTGTTTTTCACATTGTCATGTGGCAATAGGTTAATAGGTTGAACAAGTGATGTTCAACTTAACAGCCCTACAAATATCTGAAGGGCTGTCACAGTGCAGAGGGATCAGCCCTATTCTCATTTGTATAAGGAAGACTAGAAGCAATGGGATGAAACTGAAAGGGAGGAGACACAAATTAGAAATTAGACAGTGAGGGTGATCAATGAGTGGAACAGGTTACCACAGGAGGTGGGGAGTAGTTCTTCAATGGAAGTGTTCAAACAAAGGCTGGACAAATATCTGTCTGGGATGATTTAGTGATCCTGCACGAAGCCGGGGGTTGGACCCGATGACCCTGGAGGTCCCCTTCAACTCTACAATTCCAGGATTCTATGATTTATATTAACTGTAAACATAAAGGAACTGGTATTAAAACTATTGGTAGAAAACCCATCAGTGTGCTATGGAAAATGCTTGTATAACCTGAAAAAATCCTGAAACAACTTTGCTTAGCAGCGTTTACCTTGTAGCATTCCTCTTCTAGGTTCAATCTAAAGAGATCGGGGGGGGGGGGGGGTTAATTCTCTTTTACGCAGGCTGAGAGTTCACTTAGGCTGTCTTCACATCTGTGTTGAAACCTCTGGTAAAAGGTTGCGTTGTAGATCTGGCACAAAATACCGGAATAGTGCTGCGTGCAGCATTTTTTCTTCCGGTAAAATGCCGGGCAGCAGAGCGAAAACCGAATGGACCCCATTATAGTCAGTGGGGTCCGCTCATTTCTGTTCGGTTCCATCATAAGGCGGACCCATTTAGCCAGGGATTTTCCTTACATGGTCCCGAACAGAGCAGGAAAACAAAATTCCCGACTCGAATGTGAAGGCAGTCTTATGGGGACAAACAATTGCTCGTATGACTGCTCATCCCCATAGGCAGGTCATGTATTTTCCTCTTCACATGTACAGCCACTGATAAGCCAGCATTTTTATGCTTACCGATACTGAAGGATCAGCTGACAGGCTTATTTGTCAGATGATAGATGTCTTTTTACATGGCCCAATTGCCAAGTGAATGATTAGGAAGAACGTTCAGGCCCACTAAATAAGACCTTCAGCCTCCTAAAAATGTTATTTGAAGAGATGAGCGAGCGTACTCTTTTCAGGTGTTTTTGCACTCGAGCACCGCTTTTTCCGAGTAACTGACTACTCGGACGAAAAGATTCGGGGGGCGCCGGGGGTGAGCGGGGGGGGGGGGGGGGGGGTTGCAGAGGGGAGTGGGGAGAGAGAGCACTCCCCCGTTCCCCACTGCTACCCCCCGCCTCCACCACACCGCCACCCGTCCCCCAAATCTTTTCGTCCGAGTAGTCAGTTACTCTGAAAAAGCGGTGCTCGAGTGCAAAAACACCCGAAACGAGAATGTTTGCTCATCTCTAGTTATTTGTATAGCGCCAGCTTATCCCGCAGCACTTTTAGGCAATTTATCGATTTATCGGCGACTGTACATGACTGGGTCGGATTTCGAATATGGGGGCCCGCGGCGCAATCCGGCTCTGACTAGGGCAAGCGACCTTAGTCTCTTCTGTATTGTTAGTCACCATAGTGGCTCGCCATTGGTCATGGGCAGTGCAGTTTTTTTTTTTTTAAATCTCTGTTTTTCCAGCGCTGTCATTAAGCGATGACGTGGGTACCCACGACCTATCCGTAATGGCAATTGCAGATGGGCCACGGGTAGGACGGCTTCCACTGACTTCAATAGAATCCGCACAAGCATACAACATTCTGCGATTTTATTTCATCTTGCGGAAATCTCAATCGCGGTCCGCTCCTTTGAGCAGACATGTGAATGTTCTATTCTTTGAATGGATGTGGAATACTGCGGATCATCCACGCAGGTGATCGCGGATTCCACAATACAAATCAGGTCGGGTGAGAACAGCCCAAGCCAGAATCCATACACAGACAGGCATTTTGGGGTTCACGACCCTCATCAGTGTGCAGTAAAATACTGGTTTGACTAGTGAGAGGCCAATGACGTGAGTCAGGTGGAGACATCCCATTGGATGGAAGATAACATCCAGTTGTCACTTTATTCATACATTTTCAGAAATGATAGCAGAAAAATGACATTATGGGTCTAAGAAAACATGCTCCAGGATTGTTGTTTCATGGGGAATACAAGGATTTAGAAAAACATATCAGGCGAGATGACAGATTTGGTTTTAAAATGTACCTACCGGTCTAGGTGACTTTTCAGAATAAGCCTTCATGTGCATATAAGAAATAACACAATTTCCGAGTCACCATTATATGACTTCTATTCTGCTTTTTTTTTTTAGCAGTTTTCCCCTTTGCAGTCTTCCTATCAAATTGTCAGTATTCCCTGAGCTGGTGGGTGGAGACTAGCTGTTATTATGTCTCTAATACCCAGCACAGAGAGGAAAGGTCAGTGAGTAGCAGGTCACTTTCACATAATAGTATTTTTTCTGTATTTTATACTGGGACCTACAGAGAAAAAGTATAATGGAAAACTTGTACCTCTTCTATTTTTTTGGGCTCGCTTTTGATTTTGGCTTAGAAATACTGATGTGAAATACTGCTGTGTGAAATTAGCCTCTCACACACTGCGAAGCAGCATGAAGGATATTACACTCTTCAGTACGGTCCAGTATTTGGGTGAGATGTTAGAGGCAGCGGTGTCTGAATCTCTCCCGCCCCAATAGCTCCTGATTCTCTGCAAAGACTTCTATGGGCAGCAACTGCAAGAGAGAGAGAGATCTCCCCTCCGTTCCTCCCCGCTCTCCCTGAATCTTTAGAGACGAGCGGGGAGACACTCGGCTAAGGCACTACTCACTCGAGTAAGGTGCCTTAGTGAGTATACTCGCTCATCTCTAATAGTTACTCTTAGGGTATGTTCACATGGGGCATAGAATTTTTTTGTGCTGAATTTCTGCACAAAAAATTTAGAAGCATTTACGGTACAGGTCATGCGGAGGAGATTTTTTAAAATCTTGTGCACAGTGTGCGGAAAAATTCAGCACAGAATTGACAGGTCCTATGGAATTTAAACCTACTTCAAGTCAATCGCTTGCCTATATTTAAGCACAGATTTCACACTTTGCAATGCAAAGCGCCTGTGACCATATCCTTAACCCTTTCCAAACCAATTTTGGATTCAGGGTTTCCTAAAAGGCTTTCTCTTTTTGCTGTTCTACAACGGTGCCATCTGCTGGCTAAAGCCAGTGTGTGTGTGCTAGAGAGGCTCCGATAGCGGAGTGGCTGGCAATAGACGGTAAGAATACCCTGTTGGACATCTTCTGACATTGGAGCTGTACAAGTTTCAATCAGAATGTATGAAGACAGACAGTGGACTGGAAAGGGTTAAAAGGCAACATAGCCACAGATATGATGAACTATTGTACAAAATAGCACAAAAAAATGTTTGGATAATAGCTCAGAAGACAAACTGACTTATGGTTAGGAGCGGCTGTCAATCAATGGTTAGTGGGGCGAATAGTAATTTCATTACAACCTGTAAGAATCAAATAAAAACATTATGAAATCTCATACCGTTTCAGCTGAGCATAAGCACATAGATCATGCAAAATTGGGCTGGCAGATGAAGGCCAAGGTTTCTAGTCCATCCCCTAAAAAAAGCCAATAGTTTGGTAATGGACAATTCCACTTGCTGATATTTTTTATCCTGAATACTTTTGATATATGCCGTGTTCTTGCAGAATTTACATACACTTGATTTGCAAACATAGGAGGGTGCATGATATTCCAAAATTGCATGAGGGTTCACTAGAAAGAATGCTAGATTTGGTCTGTCTAGTTTTGCAACATTTTCCACTGAGGCTTGTAAGGGGTTACATGCATTGCACCAGAAGAGCACGGGGAGCTTTTGGGAGTAAGGGTTAAGCAAGGACATGTGCGCAATAACGTACTATAGAAATACGCTCCAGTATTCCACAGCCAGGGATTCAGTTTCACTCCTGACTCAATAACATCCTGTCTTTTTATCCCTTTCATGGCCTCTATGACACACAACTTCTTCTTTCTCGGGCTTTCCAAGTCCCTTGCCTGAAATGTTGACAACTGCTTGTAGGTCAGAAGCAAAAACATGACCGCAATGAGTGACCTTACAGAAAGCAAAGCCGCAAAGAAAAAAACTAAACACAGAAGTTAAATAAGTGGAGCGGATGAACGCAATTCATGGAGTTTTTCATAGCAACTGCATTGGAAAGAATGGTATTCGCTGTCAAACCCCGATGTCTGAATGGTATGAAACGCACTATTACTATTGCGGACTAACGCTTCAAAGTTTTCTGTTGCTTTTGTAAAAAAAAATTGCTACCGCGTCTGTGCACTCAACCTAACGTCAGGAAAAGCCGCGACCTATACATTAAAGGGGTTTTCTAGGCTAATACTACTGATGACCTATCCCTTCAAGATAGCTCATTAATGGTTGCTCTCCGGGGATCCGCCTCTCCTCTGGCAGAAGCAAGAAGTCTCAGAGGCGGTATCACTCTCATTGAAATCAATGGAAGCAAAGCCGCCTATTACACTCCCCGCTCCGCATTATGGTTGGGCAGGAGGTCTCAGAGGTGGCTTTGCTCTCATTGATTTCAACAGGAGTAAAGCTGCCTTTGAAACTTTCTGCTGTCATTCCAAGGATGTTCGACCGCGCTGCACTGCCAGTGCGCCGAACGATCAGCAGATCGCCGGGGGTGGGGGGTCCTGCGTAGCGAATCCCTGGCGTTCAACTATTGATGGCCTATTCTGAGGATAGGTCATGAATATTTGCCTAGAACACCTCTTTATTGTTTCCATAGCCCCCCGGTTAGCATATGGATAATAAAATTGTGTCCTTTCAGCCTCCATCTGGCTGGTATAGGTCAGCCGGCAGCATTTGCTATACAGA
Organism: Eleutherodactylus coqui; assembly: GCF_035609145.1. Classification (NCBI taxonomy): domain Eukaryota; kingdom Metazoa; phylum Chordata; class Amphibia; order Anura; family Eleutherodactylidae; genus Eleutherodactylus; species Eleutherodactylus coqui. The sequence goes on along the minus strand of NC_089837.1, from coordinate 469,158,789 downwards.
GGGAGGGCCTACATTTTTAAACAATGGATCCCTATGGGTGACGGATGCCACTGTACGGCACCCGTCACAAGTTTCCGTTAGATGTATACATCTTGAGTAGAATAGGGCGTGCTGCAATGTTTTTCACATGGACCATTGGTCCGTGTGAAAAACCACCTGTCTGAATAGCCTAATAGGTCTGTGTGAATGGGCCCTTAGGGAATGTCCACTCCTCCACTGTACTAGATTCCTATGTGCACTATGTTACCATGGGGGAGGCCGAGTGATATTTCTGGTCACATGCCTATAGATGAGAAGGCAGAATGAGTGAGGACATGTCTTAACAGGTTGAGAAGAATGGCACAGAAGCTGTAATAAAAGGTGTACTAATAAGTGACATTTTATTGTATTTAAAAAATTTAAAAAAAGTTTAAAATGCTTAAAATCAATAAAAATGAATACTCCCCTATCCTGGCCTTCTTCCCATCCAACACTGCTGCCTCGGTACCCCGCTACATAGAACCTGGAAGAATCAATAGGCGGACACCCACTGTTTATTGTGCATATGACCACTCAGCCACTCACAGGCTTCAACGGCCATTACAGCATCACTGCTCATGACTGCCGGATTCCATGCAGTGGATATCGAGGCGGCAGCGCTGGACTGGGAGTGGCCGGGATTGGCTAGTATTCAATTCTTATTGATCTAAGGCCTTTTTAACTTTTTTTTTTTTAAGTCTAGGGGAAACCCCTATTAAAAATACTTTCATTACGTTAAACCCTAAAACGGTCAACGTCTTTAACCATGTATCAAGATGCTGTGGCTGACCTGAAGAGGGCTGTGCACACAAGCCAATCCGGAAATACTGAACTGAAACAGATTTGCAAGGTTACATGGGACGACAGTCGGGGAAAACTACTGCACGAGCGCCAACATCACCGCTAAGGTCGTTTGCATTCGAGGGGAGCGTTTGCACTGACTGTAACTGACTGTCAATAATAAAAACCTGTGAGCAATTTTTTTGCATTTACACTGGACAATTCGCTCAAATTCGTTCGTTTGAACAAAATTTGAGCGATTAACAACCCGTGTAAATGGCCCGTTACTTTTCCTCCCTGCCCTGTGGACATTTAGGCGTATTTGCACTGCAGGATCCAGAGAGGGCGTCCGCCTCCTGATCCCGCATCAAATACTGCCCATAGACATGCTATTGAAAAATCGCTTTTTCCTGTCCACAAGCGGAAATTTTAGTGCAGGCCTCGCACTGGATGGCTTCCATTGAAGTAAATAGAAGCCGTCCGTTCGGCGGCCCTTCCGCAACGAGCATTGCATAAGGGTCGCGGGATCTGCATTATCACCTAGCGACAGTGCTGCACAACCTGTACTGTGCAAGTGCGTCGGCATGTCCGCAGTATAGAAGCCGCCTGCACACGAACACATTGGACAGCTACGCGGGGGTCACCTCCGGGGCACAGGGTTGGATTCCGCTGTGAGATCCCGCAGCCATAATCTGACCTGTTCGTGAGATCTCTCAGCGGAATCATACCCTGTACCCTGCAGTTACCCCAGTGTACCTGTGCGATGTCTTCTTCTCCATCCCGCGGATGTGCCAGCTGGCGCGCCACCACACACACAGTGCAGATGCTGACGTGCCAGCAATGACGCAGATCTGCTGCAATTTCGAAATTGACATTTTGGAATCGCTGCGCGACGGATGGCTTCCATTGACTGCAATGAAAGCCGTCCATGCGAGGCCCACACTAAATTAGGATATGCCAAGTTCCCCCACCACCACCGTGAGCAGAAAATCGCAGTTGATTTCTGCTCGTGGGCATGAAAAAGCATTTTGCATAGCATGTCTATGGGCATTTGCTGCAGGATCCAGAACTGAACACCGACTCCGGATCCCACAGTGCAAATACAGCCGAGTGCATGGGGCCTTAATCAGCAGATTTCTATATACATTAGCTATCTGGGATCTATCCAGTCCTAATTTACGTGTTTTTTTTTATGTGTATACAGTAAAAAACATTAAACAAAGTTTAGCTTTTTTTTTTCAATTTTAAGAGGCAATGGTCCCTTTCACTAGCGACTAGGTGAAATGGTTTATGTTGCTAGAGACAACCCGTCCGCTTTTTCTGCACTAGTTTACATAAACGAGGCCACGTCTGTGGAAAAAAAAGCGCATCTTTATCTTCAATTATTCTGAATTTGGGAAATGGCCAAATTCCTGAATAATAAGCTGCTCTGCGATATAACAGGAAATATATGCAGCGAATCTGATATAAACAATGAAATGCACAGAATGAATCCGATTGACTAGTAATTTAAAACGACGCTCATAAGAAGTGGTAAACAGTTTGGCAACTTTGTAATTAAAGCTAGAACCAACTAGCAGTTGAGCATTCCACCATTAGAAGGCTATTTTGTCTGCCACATGGCCCAGGCATCTAGGTTAATGAGTAAAGCTAACTGCACATGGGCAAACGCGATATTGGGCCTAGAAACTGGGCCAGATATTGCGTTTGGCAACATGCGTTTTACCCGCGGATGCAAGGCGATTTTTAGGCAAAAATGCCTCGCATCACTTCAGCGAAATTCCGATCCTCTCCAGTGAGTTTCAGGCGCGATAAAGGATTGGAAGAGCTTCCTATTGTTTTCAATTGGAAATCTTGCATCACACCTGCCTGCACATCACACCGCATGCAAGAGCCATGCAGTGTATTTAAGGTCCCATTGAAATCAATGGGTGATGCGTTCCAAGGAATGCAAAAAAAAAAAGGACATGCCCCGATTTTTTTTTCTCACAACATCGCTGTGAGGGAAAACATCTCTCATATGTATGTCACCATTCAAAAAAATGGAGATCATATTCGTGTGCGTTTTGTGTGTCCCGCAATGCGTGAATTTCCCGTCCCCTCTGAAACTGGCCTAACTGCTCTTAAAAAAAATGTCAGAGTGAAATATTAATTAACCCTTTTCAAATCCAATTTTGGATTCAGGGTTTCCTAAAAGGCTTTCTCTTTTTGCCGTTTTACAACAGTGCCATCTGCTGGCTAGAGCCAGTGTGTGCACCAGAGAGGCTCCGACAGCGGAGTGGCTGAAAATAGATGGTAAGAATACCCTGTTGGATGTCTTTTGACATTGGAGCTGTACAAGCTTCAATTAGAATGTCGGAAGACGTCAGACAGTAGATTGGAAAGGGTTTGATCAAGGGAGGTTTTAAGTGCCGAGACCCCCACTGAAAGCTGAAATGCTCATCTCAGCACTGTACCCCTTTGGCTGTCGTTGCTTGCTGGCTCTTCTCGACAGCTGAAAATGGACACACAGAGGTCTATAGGGGCCTATGCGTCAATCTTCAGCTGCAAAGATAGCCGACAAGGAACAATGACAGCCAAAGGGGCAGAGTGGGAATTACAATCTTGTCAAGATATGGCAGATCACTAACATATACCATACTAGTATGATTGCTGGGGATTCACCCTTTGGGACCCCTGCTCACCATGAGAGCCGAGGGACTGAGAGCTACTGTCCTATAGGCTCAAAAACTAAAGTCATGGGCTCAAGGGAGCGGGGGTACGGAGCAAGGCGGTCATTCTTATACTCAACTTCCTCCCCGTTCCCCCAATAAGCTGCTGCATGTTGTATAATGAACTACTTATGCCCGACGATGAGCATGCACATCAATCCTGTAGAAATCTAAATAAAATCTATGGAAATTGATTCTTGATCTAATGTATTGGTATGTAGCGGAAGAGATTTGCATAACTATTAACATAGACTTTGCGTCATATGGACTAGATTTGTACAACCCACTGGACACTACGTCAAAAAGGCCAAGTTCACACCAGTGTTTTTCGGTGAACCCTGTTTTGCTTTTGTACGTTTCCGTTTTTGTGAAACGGTAATTGAAAGAAAACAAAACAAAAAGTTAAAAAGTATGCTTTCCGTTTATTTCCGTTTCACTTCCATTTTTCAGCATTTTAAACGGATCTGTTTTGGTCTTTGACTTGCCTCCTGCCCTCTACCCATGCCCAGAAAAAAAACCCTGATGCAAAATCGGAAAGGAAAAAACAGAATGAAAAGAAATTACTTTCCATTATTTTCAGTCTCCCATTGACCACAATGGAAAAAAAAAGCGACCCATTATTTAGATTTGTGAACTGGAAACAAAAACACAGTCTGCGCTTTTGTACCAGTGTGAAAACGGAATGGAGATGGAAAACCGAGAAACAAATAAAAACGGATGGTCTTCCATTTGAATTTCTATGGGCAGGAAAACTGGAGCGTTGTCTTTCCATTTTGCTGCTCCCATGACAGAACGGCTAGACGAAAAGCAAAAACGCCAGTGTGAACTGGCCTTTAGCTTGTCCTTTACTTGATGTACTATCCCCCTGTTCTCACCCTTTTTATGAACCATACAGATGCAAAAAAAAAAAAGCTTTGAAAAAAAAAAGTCTGAAAAACAAAGTAAGCATAGAGTACTTGCAGACCTACATAAATCCAGAGATGCCGAGTGCATCCGGATAACATCATGAGTCGTGCCAAGTGTTAAACTCCGCTCTGCTGCATCCCTAAAATACCAAAACCATTTTTGACGCCCATTTAATAAATAATTTATATATAAAGGACCTATCATTTATAAAAGGGTGTCACGGGGAGAGCCGAGCCACAACCCTGAAACTCCCTGCAACATTTTACTACAAGATGTATGCACCAACATACACATCATTTACTGGCAATGTATTTGCTAGAAGGCAGATGTGTCACTGTCTAGGATCAGCTCATGTCTTATGACTCCTCGGCCCTGTTCTGTCAACAAGGTTAACATTTCTCAATTCCTAATGATTAGCCAATTACAGAAAAAAGTCTGTAGAAAAATGGAAAGCCATTTAAACTAGATGCTACAACATCTAGATATGAAGGACGGATTCATTTTAAGATGAGTACATGGAGCTAGCATGACAATGCTGGACTTATATGTTCTACATCACTGAGGGGGATGAAAGCCCCTGTATTACTGCACAGTATGACTTGCTAATTTCATAAAGGCTATAACAATGCCTTACAGGTGATGAAATACAAAACCATTATATGAGCTGTATGTAGAAATGCAATCCGTACAAGCCGTTCTCAATCAGCATTTAAGGATGTATCTATCAAAAACTGGACAGGAATGTGTGGACAATCTATCTACTACCTGCATAGAGAACTACACTTATTGTCAAAAAATAAATAAAGCCCCCAGAAGAAGTTGTCGTTTTGCAGCAAAACTTGGCACGCAGTTACATCTCAGGCAGATGCGCAAATGTTTGGATGAACGGTCTTGTCACCTGAAGCCTTAAAAGTGGTTCCTCTCAGCCTATAAGAAAGCTCTCAAAGGCTACTTGTGTTGAGTGGGGCTCTTTTTCCACTCGTGTGGATCTTGTTGACCACTAGACCTCTCTTCAAAGCAGAGAAGAGACTTCACCCAGTTAACAGAGTCTGAGAGGGGTGCATTATTGGAATGTGAGAAGCTGGATGGTCGTATTGACGAATAATCCACCACCTGGACTGTTCTGACCAGACTAGGAGGTGTTGGGGCCAGTGGATACATGAGGGCATGCACACAAGGCGACCGGGTTTAGAATGATCTCAACAAACCATCAGTAGAGATGATCGTTTGATTGTCTAACAAGCATGCACATAGGACCAATATGGGACACCAACTTCGACAGCCTACAAGTTTGCATGATCTAGAGGCTCAGTTACAGAAAATGTGGAGCAATAGGACGCAGGACACCATATGAAACCTGTATGACTCCATGCCCACCCGTATCACATCTTGAATCCAAACTAGAGGTGGTACAACAGGGTACTGGTGTATTGTATATCCACCGGATGTATGGGTGGAGACATGGATTGGCCAAGCTTAGTGACAGCTCACGCCGCCAGATGTACAGATTGGCTGTACACCCTTTCACCGTCTGGCCCCCGGACAGGTGACACATCTGCCATCCAGACTGGCTTGTCCGCTCCCATAGCCTGATCATCCTGCCCCGCCGTGAGCCTGCTTGCTATGCTTCATTGCTATCCAACGGTGTGACTGTCGGCTCCCGTCACAGCCAGCTAGTGGAGCTCATCCGTGACGCATCTACCCCCTGGCCGGGGGACAGTTCATCACAACGCATGAGATGCAGCAGAGTCGGAGGTCCAAACAATAGCTGTCAGTCCCCATCACTGCCGGCCACCACACCACAAGATGGGGTGAAAAACGCATGTAAGCTACTACGGGGGCGTTACATGGGTTTCGCCTCTCACTCTGGCCGGCCAACCCATGTCTCCACTCCTAGCTGCGGTGGAGACATAATGCACCAGTACTGTACAACAGGGTACTAGAGCCTCCATGCCCATCTGCATCACATCTTGTATCCAAGCTAGAGGTGGTACAACATGGTACTAGAGCCTTAATGCCCACCCGTATCACAACTTGTATCCAAGCTAGAGGCGGTTCAACAGGGTACTAGAACCTCCCTTCAAGTGTTCAGATCTCCGCAATATCCTTTTGCTCTGATATTGTATCAACATTACAATCACACAGAGAAGGTTTAATTTGATTCCAACAACTCCTTCTACACGTTTCATTTCTTTTTGACAATGATTGTAGATGCACAGTGGAATATAACAATAGTGAATTAAGGTCCTTGCAAAATTCTGCTCACGTATTTGGCTTGGTCAACCCTCTCATTGGACAGGGTTGGGCTGAATTTACAGTTTTCGGTTACGTTCAGATGTGCAGACAGTGGTGCAAAGTGACACTATATTTTAAAAAGTGGGAAATGTTACGGCAATACAATCATGCCTTTGTTCTGTCTTTTTCTGTATCTAGAGCAGCTTTTACGAGAAATTGTGATTGCTAAATTTACATGTGCTTTTCCCTGCCATATTTTTACCAAAATGGTACAAAATGTCCAAGAGTGCATGCAGTAGTAACTCCATAGTCACGCTGTGTGCACGGGATGCCTTGTCCCTCACATCATCAGTCCTTTCACAATATGTTAGGCCTAGGCTCCATGGTGATATTGCATGTAGTGATTATGGCACTGAGTGATCATTATAGCCCATGAATGATTTTTTTTACAAGGTGCAATCATCAGTGTGAAAAACAAAAAAAATTGCTACCCGTGCAATGTCCATGGAGTTTGGACACTACATGAACGGATGCCTGTGTGCTGTCCATTCAAGTTGCATCAGAGTTCCTCAGGTGCAACCTGCATACGACTATGTGAATTCGGTCTAAATATGAAACCAATTTCACAATTGCAAAAAATTATAAGTATCACATGTATATGGTAGGTGACCCACCAACACTGCATAGCGTAATAACGTCTGCATGTAAAATTCCTATGAGCAGGAGTCATTTTACAAACAAGCCATTTTGACATTGTTTAGTCACCATCTTCATCCCCACACATTCCCAGAATATCCAGTGGGTGTCAGATTCTGACAAACGAAATTATGCGCTATAAGAGCCACATAGTAAGGCTGGGTTCACACGGGGCGGATTTGCCGCGGAAATCCCGTGCGGAATTTCGCCGCGGCAAATCCGCATGCGGCCGCTAATCCCGGGATTAGCCAGCCATGTGGACGAGATTTCTCAGAAATCTCGTCCACACGGGATGGCAAATCCGCTGCGGCTAAGCCGGCAGAAGCCGCTGCTGCGGCGCGGATTTGCCAAACGCAGCATGTTTATTTTTTTTTTTTCCGCTGCGGCTGCGTTCTCCTATGGGAGCGCCGGCCGCAGCGGAAGAGCAAGCGGCCAGGCCGCTTCAAAGCCGCCACGGCTTTTTCCGCGGCGGTTCTCCCGATGGAAATGTCACGGTTTTTGCTGCAGCCAAACCGCGACATTTCTGCCAGGAATCCGCCCTGTGTGACCATGGCCTAAGTGGAGAAATGCAATTGAAAGATAGTGACTGATTGATGAAGTCCATAGAGTGTAATACCAGACAGCGAAAAGGGTTTAGCCATCAAGAACTGGGGTTGCCCTTATCAGGTCAGCGACTCCGCTTTTAAGCATGGAGCATGCAGTGTTTGAATAGGGAGAACTGTATCCATCTGGGTCTTTCCTACTTTTCAAGTCCCTCATTCACGGTTTTGGTCTATGGAGTATGAACTGCTTACAGGGAAACGTATTATGATTAGGGTCCATGGAATTGCTCCATTGTGATCTTGCTTTTGGTCTGGTGATCTCTTTGTACACTTTATGATTATTGTGGCGTCTATGTGACTTATTTTTTTTTTTACCCATTTATTAAAAGTTGAATGGTAATAGGGTTTTCTTCTTTGCTCCTCCGTTACTGATTTTTGATAGGATATCCGGTTATTCAGTATTTTTTTTTCCTCTGTAATTGTCTTTTCTCGTTATTAAAGCCCCAAGACTATTGTATTATAATATGTCTATATATTTTTCTTTTTCCCATATTTTACATATCCTCCTTAGCTATTGGAGGCAGTTGAAATATGTGTTACCTTAAGCTTCTGCTCTGCCGCATTGTACATTGCATTCTTCAGTTACTACTACCAAAGTTGAACTGGCAACAGAAAAGTGGTGACCTAATCAGTTCCCATGGCACTCGGGTTGGCACTGACAGATGTAAGTTGGCAATGCTGAATAATCTATCTGAAATCAATAACGTGATAACTTATGAGACGGCCTCTTCATAAGCAATGTATCAGAACTCCTATGAATTTAGCGCACATGGCGGAGAAGGCGTCATGCTAAGCATACAACGGGGCGCTACGAGTCTGCTGTAATGTAAGAGCAGTGCTGTCCTTTATCATCCCCACAGACTAAGGACACATAAGTACTGGCAGAAGTCCTTAGGATACCTATACACATATAACAGCATACTGTGGTCAGAGAGTGGGAACTATCAGCACAATCCATATATTCTAGAAGGAAAGACGCACATCACATGGTGGCAGTAAAAATGTCTTCTTACATCCTATACATTTAAGCCTTGGCAAGATTCCCAGACATATCTTAAATTCCAGAAGAGTATGATTTGAGGCCACATCTTACAAGGACTACTGGTCAAGCATAAACCAAGAACAATTGCTGCTTCCAAGTGCCAGAGGGGGAGGGGGAACCGTTGTTCAAAATAGACCTGAAATGCTACAAATATGGTAACATTCATGTGGGATTTCAACAAGTCTATTTTCTTAAGAAAATGAAGGCAGAGAATGACAAGTTTTGTTACTCAATAGCCTACGCAGAGTTAATAAAGAGGATTGTGCTGCAAGGACACCAGGCCTCAGCAACCTCACAAAGCAAGAAAAGCTGAGATCTAGAGATTTGGGATAAGAAAACAGCTTATTAAGACTGATAATTAATGACAACTTGGGCCTCTATCTGAAACGTAAACATTTCTCATTCCACTTAGAACATATTTACCATAATTCAGTTCTGTTTATCAATATATTCAATACATTTACCTTGAAGAGAGCAATGATATAAAATGTAACTTACATGTTACCTCCATCAAGAAGGTGATCAAAAGGGGCAAACAAAATAATAGCGACCCCAACATAAAAAGTAGATTTAGACATTTCTAAGCAGCTCCTGAGTCAATCGCCATCACATTTTGTATGTTACTATAAGGCCTCATGTCCACGGGCGGATCTGATTCCACATGTGGGTTTCCACAGCGGGAGACCTGCGGAAACCATTTGCGGGAGATTGCGGATGTAATGGTTTTTCCGTGTGGATGTATGCGGATGCACAGTGCATCATCCGCACAGAAAAAAAAACTACAACCCCCACCCCCCAGCCTTTCCCCCACCTCCCTAATTGATTATAACCTTCAAATCCGCAATTGTATTTGCGGATACACTGCGATTGTCCATACCCATTGATTTCTATTGAACCCGTCCGCACGGAATCCGCACTGAAATGGAGCATGCTGCGATTTGTTTTCCGCACCAAACGGTTCGCAAATGAAATCCGCATGCTTAAATTCAGTTGCGGGTGCCAATGCTTCCCTATGGGCACTTTGAATTGCAGACCTTCATGCGGGTGACCTGTGCGGATTCTGCAAATCCTATCCGCCCGTGGACATTGAGCCTAAGGGTTTATTCACATGGGCGTTAAAATTGCGATAAGTTTTCTGCTCTGCCAGACGCACAAAAACAAAATCCATTCTTTTCAATGGGTCTATTTAAATTTGTGATTTTTCTCTTGCCAGATGGAAAAATCACAGCCTGTTCTATTTTCGTGTGACTCACGCACAAGAATAGAACATGCAGATGTGCAGCCTCCGGTATAGCACACGGACAGAGTGTCCGATGTCATGTAAGTTACGCAGACTCACTTTCACCAATGTGAATGCACTGCATTCTTGGTCCAACAATAAAAAAAAAAAGGTTCCCTTGTGATCCAGGTTACACCTAAGGGGAAGAACATAAATGTGTCGTAACGCATGGAAGACTGCTCATTAAGGCGGGGCTCACGCGACCATACGGTCATACACTGCATAAAAAATTGCAGCGTTTCACCGGCATACGGAACTGCGTATTGTCGCCTTTTTGCATATGTATTCCATATGCATGCACTGGCTTCTTGATTTATTATATTTTTTAAACTTTGTCATGTTTCCTAGCAACATGTGTAAAAAAAAACGCCGTACATGTGCAATAACATTGCATACGTACTGCGCTCTGAACGCACCTATAGAAAACAATAGGACTGTAAGCGCATAATAGGCAGTAAAATAGAACATGCTGCATTCTTTTTTACACGCGTAACATACGCAATTAATATACACAAGTGTGAATGGAAGAATGAAAATCAATGTACTTTCATTGACGCCATTCACTGCGTATTATGTGCACGTAATACGCAATTCAAATACGTTCATGTGAGCCCGGCCTTAAACTGGACGTCCTAAACTCCAGGAAGGGCCTAGATAAACATTGCGATTTTATCATGCGAGTTTTGTGCATGGCAAGACGCACGGGTTTGCAATGGGTGAATTTACGTATGCAGTGATGCTGCGAGATAGAAAAAAAACCCGCAGCATGTGCTATTTTTGGGCGATATAGCCCATTATTTTCTATGGGAGGAAAAAAAACACATTGCACTTGCATGCGAGTGTGATTTTTAGCATTGCAAGTACTGGAACAACATGCGCTTTTAACGTATGTGTAACTCGAATGTACAGAGGTGCGTTTTTTTCTCACACAGCACACATTTCTAGAAAAATCTCATGTTTACAAGTGGGATATCAGTCCGATTTTCACGGACCGGTATTGTACTTACCCATGTAAATACGGTCTAATGGCCATAAAAGACCACATGCTTCATCTAGTCTGCCCTTAGGCTGCATTTACATAGTCGATTTCCTTGCGCAAGTTTGTGCAATTGAGATACGGTGAGAACTTCCACAAGAAAATGACCCATTATTTTCTGTGTGTTTTTACAGATGGGCGATTTTTCTCTCGGACCGAGATAGAAAAATCGCAGTATGCCATTTTTGGGGCGATCATATAACCCATTACTTTCTATGAGAGAAAAAAAAACAAATCCATAACTCTCGCATTTAGATATGATTTTCAAGGCGATGCAATTTTTTAAAAACTTTTCCTATTTAAAAACGTGATTTTCTTGCGCATGTAGAGTAATGAGTTTTTCGCGCAAAACGCACTGCAATTGCAGAAAAAAATCTCATGTTTATGAGTGCGATATTGGTTTACGTTTCTCTAGACTGATTGCCCTTACCAGTGTAAGTACGGTTTTTTACCGTTTCCTCTCTCTCTTAGGGCAGGCTTACACAAGCGTGTGCTAAAACACTGATCATATAACGCAGCATTTTACCGCGGTGTGGATCAGTGTATAACCATGTATGGAAGCGCTTTTTGCCTGCGCATGACCGCATATCTCACGCATACGGTCATGCGCAGTCTTCCTGGTTTCATTTTTTTTATTTTAAATTTTCCGCTCTGTTGCTTAGCAACATTGTGTATAAACGCTTCACATACACAATGCAATTATATATGTACAGAGTTTTGTATGCACCTATATAGAATAGGGCTCTAGTGCACGTAATACGCGGTAAAATAGAACGTGCTACATTCTTTTTTTTACTCACGTATTATACGCAATAAAACGTTAGTGTGACTAACAGCAAAAATCATGCATTTTAATTGCGGCTACGTACCGCGTACTATACGCGCATAATATGCAATTCAAATACGCTCATGTGAGCCTGGCCTTAGGACAGATCTATTCTTATCCCAGGCAGCTTAAATTCATTTATTGTTGATTTTCCAATGTCTGCTGGAAGTTTGTTCCAAGCATCTACTACTACTTCACAAATATTTTCTGACGTTGCTTCTCATTTTTCCCTTGACTTAATCTCAGATTGAACCTCATTTATACCTTTATTGTATTTCAAGGCTGCCACGCTATGCCATTTTTTTCTGTACACATTAAAGTCACATTTTCACACTCCACATAAGTGATATACTCATTAAACAGATGTAGAAATATAGAAACCTTTGCAAAATATAATAAAATAACATCAATCTGCCTTTTCTCAAGACGTTCTGCAGCAGCCCAGAACATAATAGATCCCATTCCACCAACAAGATGACACACAAGACTAATAATCGTCACCCTTGCATTCTGCAAGCTCAAATGACAGCCATCATTTAAATGCCCCAGCACAACATGTGAGGAAGCAAACAAGCCATGTATTATTATTACTACTACATGTGTGGGAACAGAAATAGCAGCAGGAAGGAGAAATAATGACAGCTCATCTTCAGATCACAACAGAGAAAACATACAGAAAGCTGCCGCCGCGATCAGGAGGACAAGCCTGCATTCCTGACATGGGATTTAAAGCCCAGTTCTTCCACATCACACACAACACATTGGCATTACCTACTTTTGTGGGGGAGTTTTTTTTGTGTTTTTTTTAAAAGGCGAGCTTCCTCCCGGTCTGCTGATCGCCCGATCTGATCGATGGTCGGATTGGATGTAGTTTTATTTTCTCTCTGAAGGGCGGACGGATGGGTCACTTTGGAGGATCACGACCCGATCGGATGGATGAAGGGCGGATGAGGACAAATCGGGTGAAAAGAGCATTGGGAGTTTAATCGAAGCCGCCGTTGGAAGGGATCGGTGTGCTGGGTAATAAGGCTATAGGAAGTGAGACGAGCGAGCTGCGGGGGCCGGAGATGCTGCGGATCGCTGTAATGTCATCTCCTTGTCGGTGGTTACAGTCCTGCAGAGCAGCAGAAAAAGGGCGTTTATTGATTTATTTCTGCAAGGGATCGCTGGTGCAGAGGACGGGATGGATGGAGGGTTAGTTTTTTGTTTTTTTCCACGACCCGGGTTCACCTCAACGGAAAAAGAACTCGGCCGCGTTCTGCCCTGTCCACCCCGGCTCGATACATCGGTAACAATGGGCTGAGAACGTTACAATGTATCCACTTATAGGCATTGTGACGTCACGCCACGCCCAGCGGCTCTCTGGGAAATGTAGTCCGGCCTGCGCATGGCTTGATGGGAGATGCTGCAGTATGTGGGAGGGGCCAAGGCTTAGGAGGCGGAATGTGGGCTCTTATACCGCTTCTGAGGATGGATGCGGCGAGAGTTGAGGACGCGGTGGAGACACAGAGGCTTTCGGGAAACGCAGCGTTATCCCTGTGGATTAGCGCTGTGTTTTCTTTTTCTACACAGGGGCGTTGCCATGGCGCTGACGGGAAATCTCGCGTGGTTTGGCCGCGGGCGGATTGTGCGGTTGCTGTGGAGAAGTCGTCATCTTTTGTGTGGCGCTGAGGTAGCGGCGGTGGCGGTCACGTGAGGTGCGGAGCTGTGGATGTGGCGGGGCTCGTACTGCACACGCTCCAGCAGCCCTGGAGGAAGGGCGGCGGGAAAAGGAACCGGCGCCACACGCCGAGGAAGAGAATCTGGGTGTGTTGCCCATAGCAACCAATCACAGCGCTGCTTTCATTTTACCTCAGCAGGGTAAGAAATGAAAGATGCGCTGTGATTGGTTGCTATGGGCAACAGCGAGATTTGCTATTAGCTTTCAAGAGAGTGTGCTGCTGGGCTACTTTTCCATGGCCGTCGCTGTAATGCTGGGTGCTGCGGACGTCGTCACCCCAGGAAAACCGCATATAAGTGATAGCACAAGCGGTCAGATGTTACTCTTACACCAGGGGGCAATGCAGTCATATTGTGGTAGGCCTGTTGTACTGTTTAAGGGCAGCTTCACGTGAGCGTATCGACAATTGTGCCACTGTCAGACATGCGCAATACTGACTTAAAAAAAAAAAAGTTTTTCCTGTGCCAGCGCTAGGCGATGACATGGGTACCCACGACCTATCCACAATGTCAAGCAGACAGGGCACAGGTTGGACAGCTGTCATTGACTTCAATGGAAGCCGTCCGTGCGGAATGTTCCTGCACACTCGCAGTAATCGCAATTCGTTTCCTTGAGGGTGCAGGAAGAATCGATTTTCCATAGCGTGCTATGGGGTGTATTGGCTGCAGCAGCGCAGTACAGACGCCGACCGCGCATTCCGCTATACAAATCAGTTCGTTCACAGACGACCACCAATGAATCGAAGTCATGATGCCGCCGACGACTGGGCAAGGGGGCAGAGCTGACAAGGGATCTCTGGGCTCACTCGGCTGCCGTGGAGCGCTGGCCTTATTCACTGTGGTCCTAGGGGCTGCATGCTTGGTCACTTACCTGCATACATTGGGGCAGCTTCTCAGGGTTTCTTGGGCCGGTTTTATACATTAAAAAGCCAACAGTGCTTTTAATTTTGAAACATTTTAAACCCTCCTTTTGTTCCTGGCGTCGTTCATGCTGCAACCACCCATGGTAGGAAAAAAAGAAGCCCGTACCCCACGCAGGCTGCTGGAAAACCACCAAACGCACAAGAGCTACAAAGATGCCAAAACCAAAGTTCATCAGTTATAAACCAAAAGCAACAACCGGCCGCAGTTTTTGACCCGCTCAATGAAAGAAACCCCCCCCCCCCCGACAATGCAGTATCATGAATCCAGTGTTAAAGGGGTTTTTCCTGAAGGTACCTTTAAATGGGGTAATTATCACCTGAACAGCAGCTTGAAACAGCGATTTTCAGCAATAGTCGTCCTGTCTACAGCGGGGCACCAACAGGGTACTGAGCGAGAAATCACTCCGTAGGCACTTTGTTTCAGCTCACTGAACCGTAGCAGCTGGTGAGCGACTTCACGCTCGGTGGAAACACTTGTGCAATCGTTGAACAATTGCCCGTGTGCCGTGAATGGAGGACGGCGGCCAGAAGTGATCCATCATTCACTGAACGACTATTGCTCCTGTATGAAAGCACAGGTGTGATAATTGATGAGACGACCGCTGGGCACTTATGTACCCGCCCGGTGGCCCGTGTAAAGGTACCTATAGGATAGACGATAGCGGTCTGACTGCTGGGACTTAAAGCATTCCTGAGAATGGCGCATCAAGAATCCTCCGTGTGAATGGAACAGCAGCGCGCATGCATGACCACCACTCCACTTCTAGGACTGAGGCAGATGGCCGAGTCATGTGCTTGGCTGCCACCATAGTGACTAGAGCAGCAGTTCTGCATACACCTCCATGCCATTCACTAGAGCGGAGAAAAGCTGCTGCCAGAGGGGTTTGGAGCCACAATGTTCTTTTCCTGCTCCCCATGGCCAACTGACGTCAAGTGAAATAATATAGCTATTGGCCAAAAGGGCATTTGGCCAGCTTCAGCTTGGATCAGAAGTAGATCATGTGACCATAATATAATTATGGGTATATTATAGTCGTCTGAAATTGGCCAAACCCCTCATACATTCCTAGAATATCTCCATATATACGGACTCAGATAAAATGGGCTGCAACCTATTTACTGTCTTTTTTCTGCCAGACTACAACAGTAAGAAGCCTCGATATGCAGAGACGTAAAGGTAGAGTAGATGGCTCAGAGCCATAATACAGTCATGAGCACAAGTATATAGGACCGATCTTGGGCTACATCCTGCATTAGACCACAGCGCTGCAGTTGCAATTTTCCTGGTTGTCTTTAGAAACCATCAGCAAGCTTGTTGCCAGACCTCCCTACCAGTATCACGGAACGCCTATAATAGTTGTTACTGTACAGGGACTCTGACATTAGCGCAGGTTTCTCCGCTCGGTGTGAATGGCCGATTCCATCATTGCACTACATAGTGTGGGATCTGGAACAACTGACATATTAACACGGCCCTCCAGTGATTTCATTTATGACTCTTCCATTTTCTGGTCTGTAAGAATTCTTGCTCTGCTAGAAGTTACAGATACAACTATTACTCTACGGTTATGACAAACTTCCTGTTGGCAAAGAAAGAGTCATGTCCACAGGCGGATTTGATTTGCAAGATCCGCAATTCAAAGTGCCCATAGGGAAGCATTGGCATCCGCAACTGAATTTAAGCATGTGGATTTGATTTGCGGACCATTTGGTGCGGAAACCAAATCGCAGTATGCTCCATATCAGTGCGGACGGGCTCAATAGAAGTCAACGGGTGTGGACGATCCGCAACTACAATTACGGATGTACTGCAATTTTAAAGGTTAAAATCAATTGGAGGGGGGGGGGGGGTATGGGGAGGTCGCAGATTTTACTCTTCACACACTTATGGCTTTGAGTTGATAAAAAAAACAAAAAAAAAACTATGAATTTCATGGACTTTTTGGTGTTTTTATTTTCTTTCATTCCCTATAAAGGTTTGTGGAAATAGCTGGAAAAAACAAACAAAAACACGGCGTGCTAGGTTTTTTGAAAAAAAAAAAGTTATTGTTTCAGCAATGACATTTTGTCCTACTGACCAAGTGTAGTTCCATACTGCTGCTGAGCAGAAAGTGACCGGACCCCATTATAATCAGTGGGGTCCGTTTAGCTCTACGCTGTTCTGTCCTAAGACGAGCTGTTCGGCCATGGGGATTCCCCTTTTCTGCTCCCCAAATGAAGCAGATAAATGAATCCCCGCTGCAGATGTGAAAGCACCCTCTAATGATACCTAACCTCTAAAAAAAAACCCAAACACACTATGGACCTAAAACAGACAAGCAAAAGTGAGGGGGAGGGGTAAAAACCCATTGATTTCTATCAGGCAACTCATAGCCGTGCATTAGTCACATGAAAAAACACAGCATGTCCTGTTTTGGCGCGTAATATAGGCTATGGTGACTTAGCAAATGGTGAGAATACATGCGTTACATGTATATTTGCTGTGTAATGCGCAGTGACAGGGCTCGCTCACACGGGCGTACTAAGAGTCTGACCAAAGCAGAACAGAGATGAAAGTCCAAGATGTGTAGGGATCACACATCACCTATGTCTATAGGCTCCTATCTTCACCAGAACCCATGGCATGAAAACTCTCCACATGCCGTGGCGATTCGCATCCTGAAATAAAACATGTAGTCAGACAAGACTAGCAGCGAATCACTTCATTTGTAGAACAGAAAGGCAGGACAACCCTAAATGGGGGGCTGGGGGGATAGTCTCATTGGGGATAACATGACAATAGCTTCTTGCCTCCTCTGATGTTACTGGAGGCTGTACAGGAAAGATGGCAGAAAGAGGCAGGGATGTTTCCTTCTGTCCCTGCTCCCACCCTCCCCATAGTCATCTTTACTTATATAGCGCCTACATATTCCGCAGCCCTTTACAAAGCAGAGGTGCAGAAGGCTATTCACAAGCACTGTAGCAGAAATGGTGCCAAGTCCGCTAAAAGGACAAATACCCAATACCGAATTTATGTTTTTGGGAACCAATGACTGGGAGGGCAAAACTTAAAACATAAAAAAGAGGGAGCTAATCAGCGGTTTATGGGAGGCATAAATCAAATAAAACATCTTATTTGTATAGCGCCAACTTATTCCGCAGTGCTTTCAGGTAAATTACTCCACAGCAAGCTGGGTACTCATTTTACCAACCTTGGAAGGATGGAAGGCTGAGAACTACCTGAACCACCGGGGATTGAACCCGCAATCTTCAGGTCGTGACCGAGAGCTTAGGACTGCATTTCTGCTGCCTTAGGTCCAATGCCCACAGACGGATTATCGCTACAGGATTCACAGCCAGATGCCTGGCACGAATTCTGCAGCAATGACAGTCCATAGACATGCCATGTTAGAAGACGCTTCCCTGCCCACAAGCAGAATCGCAGCATGTTCTATTCTGTGTGGAAAATAGCACGAACGGCTCCCATTGCAGTCAATGGAAGCTGTCCGTCCTGCAGCGAATCGTCGCGGATCCGCGTCATCGCGCCGGATGAGACACGCCGTGGATCCTGACGGGTGAGTATAGGGTCTCTGACCAACACCAGGTCTGATTCCGCTGCAAGATTTCGCTGTCGGAATCCAACCCGGCTGTGGGCATGAGGCCTTAAAGGGGTTGTCTCGAGGAAGCAGTGAATTTTTTTTTTTGCCCAGTCCCCCTTATTCAGCATACATTACTAAGCCCCCCTGTAAATGACTTTTCTAGCCGGTTTCTACTTACAGTTCCAGCGTTTCAGCAACTTATAAAAAGTTTCCCCAAGATGGCCGCCGGCTCTTTTCCCGTCGCTTGCTGTAGCCCGACGTGCGCGCTCCCGGGACGCTACCAGCTGTGTCTCCCTGACAACCAGACGCCCCACAGCGGCCGACCGGACCCCACAACCACCGACCGGGCCTCGGGATTGAACGCGGCCGACCACGGCACACGCTCTTGGGCCAGTCACCCACCGCCAGGCCCCGGGGCCACAGCGCTACAGTCCCCCCTGCGCACACATCACCCCCGACCCCTCACTTACATGGGCGGCTTCACGGCAGGGCTGCTGGGCGGCTTCACGGCAGGGCTGCTGGGCGGCTTCACGGCAGGGCTGCTGAAGTTTCTGCACCCCTCTCTAAGAGAGGATGGTAGCAGAATGGCCGCTCCAGCGCGCTCCCGAGAAGATACAGCTCGTCTGCGCATGCGCAGAAGAGCTGTAGCGGCGAGCACGCTGAAGCGGCTCGTGCTCAGAGCAGAAGACCGGACTGCGCAAGCGCATCTAAAAAAGCAAGCCGCCAGCGAAATTAGATGGCACCATGGCGACGGGGATGCTAGCAACGGAGCAGGTAAGTGTATAACTTCTGTATGGCTCATAATTAATGCACGATGTATATTACAAAGTGCATTAATATGGCCATACAGAAGTGTATAACCCCACTTGCTGCCGCGAGACAACCCCTTTAACACTCCGCCACACAAGGCTCTACATCAACTACCTCCCTGCACAGTTGTTGGTTAGTTGATTACCTGCTTACCCCATACGATAATGAACTATTTTTTAGCGGAGGTGAACCGAAGCGACTAGTGAATGAATTCTCGCTCATCACCCATGTTTCCACAGAACGGTCGCTTACATTCTCTCTATTGAGTGACTATTTGGACAATAGTTGCCTGTGGAAAGTGCACATTAGATAAATCCGGGGTCGATTCAGAATTAATTAGTGGCAAAAATCCTCAGATGACACCGATTTCTGGCACAGATGGCCCTACAGATCTAGCATTCCCATTCGTCCAATTCAATGGTGCAAAATCTCCTTTTTTAAACAGGTCTCGCAGATATTATTTCATGCAAATTGTCAGCAAAACGATTATGGATTCTATCCCCAATGCTTTAGTCCGGCCAAAATCTACAATGTGTATTTGGTATGTATTTTATATGGAAGAATATGGACCCTGAACAAGTTTAACCCTTTGCAATCCAATTTTGGATTTAGGGTTTCCTAGGGGGCTCTCTTTCTTCCATTTTACAATGGTGCCATCTGCTGGCTAGAGCCAGTACTGCTGTATGTGACATGCTGGAGAGGACCCAGACAACAGAGCGGCCAGTAATATACAGTAAGAATACCCTGTCGGACGTCTTCAGACATCGGAACTGTACAGCCTTCAATCAGAATTTCTGAAGACGTCAGACAGTGGATTGGAAAGGGTTAAATGAGCCTTTAAGTTTGGTTATTTATTTTCGGACTGTCTGTAGCGGACCTTTTAAAAAATCTGCTGTAAATGCGGAAACATTAACATGGTTCTAACCACAGCTATTCGCCCTGTGCGGGTTTAATTCAGGAGGGATACTTACTTCATTGGGGGTATATTGAAATCCACTAATCAACAACTTATTTCCCGCATAATGTTTGCTACCCAAAAACCATCGGGGCCGCCCCCACATACTGGAGCTTAGGGGCCGCCCCCACATACTGGAGCTTAGGGGCCGCCCCCACATACTGGAGCTTAGGGGCCGCCCCCACATACTGGAGCTTAGGGGCCGCCCCCACATACTGGAGCTTAGGGGCCGCCCCCACATACTGGAGCTTAGGGGCCGCCCCCACATACTGGAGCTTGCAAGCTGATCCCACCAAACTAAGTACAATTTATGGCTGATGTTAATTCTCAACATGGCAGAAGTGGTTGGTAAACCAGCAGAACTACAACGTAGTCTCCAACAATGCCGGAGACTTCTAAGCCTATACAAAATAACTGCTTTAAAGGCCAAATAAGTTTATCACTTTATTAGGAAATACATTATACCGTATTAAAAAGGATAGAAATAAAGGGTTTTGTTGTCCTCTTGGATGTAGATCTGAAGACCAGCTATAGTCCTTTAATGGACTCTTCAAGCCGTTCACATGCTTGTGATCAATATAGGCAAACACAAAACTGGCAGTAAGAACGGTTTGAAATAAAGGAACACATCTTCTCGTTAGTCATTCATTCACACCCAACATATTCACATATTAGTCTCAATGTTGTATGGAAAAAAAAATGACACATTTTATAACCGTAGGATGTGGGGTTCTCGAAATGCCAGCAGTTTTTTTTATTATTGGAGGTATTCACTGTCCCACAAGACTTGCAGAATAGAGGAGCAAATCTCTTGGAAATGATAGGCATCAATAAACTGGAGAGAAACAAAAGTTACAAAAATAAGGCTTAAGAAGAAAGAAAAAAAAAACAAAAAAAAAACACAAGACAGGGGATCCAATCATAAGATATCTGGAGAAAGGAGGGAGTGGGGGGTAATAGCAGAGAAAGAGGGGCGGGCAACAGTGGAGAAAGAAGGAGGGGAGGCAATAGTGGAGAAAGGAGGGGGGAGCAATTGCAGAAAAAAAGGGGAGGGGCAATAGCAGAGAAAGGATGGGGGAACAGCAGAAAAAGGAGTTGAAAGTGGTGATAAAAGAATATACTGACTGTTAATTGTGTTGATTTGTGTCACTTTGCACTGGATTGGTCGCTGACCGCATGTCAGAGTCTCAGCACTCCCTGCCATACATACTGCTGCATGCAGGGATCAGGAGTTGGAGAATAAATTTACAGATTGAGGGTTGGGGGATTGGGGCGGGGGTTGACACAGCAGGTAGCACGGATGATAATGCATATGATCACTTATATAGAGCATTGAAAAACAATCATCTGAACAGGAACTGGACTTGTCCTGCATTCATATAAACATCTCATGTGGCAATCCATAAAAAAAAATATATAAAGACAAGTAGAAATCTGAGGGCTGGAAGAGAACAGGGGCAGCTGGGAAAGATGACTGGTGTTTCAAAAAGCATCATACAAAAAGACACATGCTACATAAAAAAATACTAACCCCCTTTACCATCTATATCAGACAGTACAGTTTGATGGGGTAACCAATAACATACACCAATATGCTTCAAGAATACGGTATCCGCGTCTTCCAGCAGCCTCTGAGATCAGCTTCAAAGGTTTCTTCTTTAGTATAAAAAGGATGACGCCAGCCAATGTAGTGGTACGGCCAGTTCATACATCATCCGAGTTCAGTCTTCAGTAGAACCGCTCGTCCTTGTGAAGACCAAACCCGATCCATACGAGATGCAAGCACTTATGTGCGCCATTGCTGCAATAACCGAATGGATGTGATTTGAGTCTGCACAATCAGGAACAGCCCGACTGTCTCAATATGGAAGATGCGAGGGCTGCGTGGCATGCCAGGAACGTGGCGACACGCTGCAGATTCATTTGTCTCTAGTGCATTCAAGTCTTGTGAGTCTATTGGAGAGCGCCGAGAGACCAAGTCTGTCTTCAGTGATGAGGGAAACAAGGCGGATCTCGTGCAGCACCTTATTTTAAAATGATGTGGTAGCTGTCGCTGGTTTCAGCTGTAACAAGGGTAAAAACAAAAAGACAAACATTAATGCCCATTATTATACAAAGTGATTCAATGAATACAATGTATCGTGTCCGAATTCTCTTCTGTAAAGTCTAAGGCCCAATGTCCACAGGCGCAGTTTGATTTGTGGATTCCACGCGGGGCACCTACAAATCAAGACACCCATAGGGATGCACAGGCGTCCGCAAATGCTTTAAAGCATGCGGATTTGTTTTGCAGTCAATGGAAGCGGTCCAATCCGCAGCACCCCTGCAGCTGACATTCCGGAAAAAAGCAGGAGTTTTAAAAAAAATAAATAAATACTGTGCATGCGCGCCCGCACACATCCGCAGCAAAGGAGAAGGAAGATCCGGACAGGTAAATAATTGTTCTCAGCCGCGGGAAGTGTGGGATTCTGCTGAGGGCTCCCACAGGTGGATTCCAACCCGCCCGTGGACATTGGGCCTAAGGGATTAGAGCAAAGTCTGTCATGCTTCTAGTAGTGCCTGTGCCGTCAAATGTAAATTTGCGGGTGTTTCGGCCATATCACATATGCACCTGTTACTTTATAGCTATACCTTTTTAATTTTGTGTCTTAGGCTCCATTTTTTAACTGTCTGTACAAATTTGGGAGATTAAACCTTTTTACTGAATTCTCTGTATGTGGGGCATTTCTTTTTCACTGGAAGTCTTCCCCAATACCGTAGGTCTCCCGGGGAGAGACCTCTACCATCATAAGTGCCACTGCCTATGTTTTTTTTTTTTTGCACTTTATCCCGTGAGCACCCGATCACACTTTTTTGTAAATTTATGTAACGGTGAAATTGGCTACAGATCGGCATCACTGGTGCAGATTTTAAATGCAGAAATTATGCAGATTTTCTGCTACATGTGAACATAGTTTTAGAGAAACTTTGCTCCTAGTTTACAAGGCGGCAGCTATCTGATGGGTGGGGAACTGCCCACCATTGATGCAATGCTGTCGATGAACAGGATACAATCTAATGCAGATTTGTCACAGACTTTGTAAAATCTTTTTTTGTGCCATTTTTCCGGTCCCCTCCCCTAAAAAAAATAATTTGAAATGCTTTATATACACTATTATTTAACCAGTTGTTGACACGAGCCATCCATGTACAGTGTATGTCAGTGTATGGAGCCGGCTCAGGAGCCAAGCCCACTATGTACACGGTCAATGTTGTGCTGACATCAATGGCTGGTTTGGAGACAAGTCAGATCCCTGCAGTTTACCCTGTAGATGCCGCTGTCAATGCTGAGAGCGGCATTTAAATGGTTCAACAGAGTGAAGCGGCTTCCTCCATCATCTGAAGTTTACCCCTGTGACAAACTTGCGGGTTACCATAGCAGCATGGGGCCTTGTAAAGACTCCCAGGCCTGCCAAGGATGTCTTCTTAGTAAGCCCTGCCTGTGGAAGAACTTAATAGAATACACAGTTAAAAGGGAACTTGTTACATCCCTACTGCGCTATAAACAACATTATGGTGCAGTTAGGGGGTGTGATGGGGAGCTGGGTGATGTATCTTTCATTTGCGGAAAGTCGGTGAATCAAGCCACCCATAGGGATACATGGGCGTCCGCAAATGAAATAAAGCATGC
The DNA here is from genome assembly GCF_035609145.1 of Eleutherodactylus coqui. Lineage (NCBI taxonomy): Eukaryota > Metazoa > Chordata > Amphibia > Anura > Eleutherodactylidae > Eleutherodactylus > Eleutherodactylus coqui. The sequence continues at coordinate 469,135,003 of NC_089837.1, read as the reverse complement.
AGATTCAATTTGCGGACCTTTTGGAACAGAAAACAATTTGTAGATGCTCCATTTCAGTGCGGATCCTGCACGGACTGCTTCCATTGAGGTCAATGGAAGCCATCTGATCCACAGCCCATCCCAATTTAATTGCAGACGGGCCACGTATTCCGCAGAAAAGCAGGAGTTTAAAAAACAAACAAACAAAAAAAAAAACACACAAACTCTAATGCGCATGTGCGGCGGCATGCTGGCGGGCGCTTCCACACACATCTGCAGCAGAGAAAAAAAAGACCCAGACAGGTAAAGCAGTGTCCTCGGCCGTGGGCAGGGTCGGGTTCTGCTGTGGGCTCCCGCATGCGGAATCCGACCCGCCCGTGGACATAAGGCCTTAGCTTCTGATCCCGTGCCATCCATAAAACATAAGATTACGTCCATTTGCAGGAACCCCTTCCCAGCTAGGATGTAAGAATATATGTCCTGAGGCGGGAAGGGGTTAAACAGCACGGCTTCCTCCCGTGACTACAAGTTCAGCCATGATTTGGGCAGCATGAGGTTGGCGACAGGTTCCCTTAAAATTATGAGCTGGAAAAGTTACTGTATTAAAGGTGACTGAGGTATAAAGAGTAATAGCATGCTAATAAACCTACAAAGAAAAAGGGTATCTGAAGTATAATGTGGGAACATATAGAATGATGAAAACTAATGTACGAGTAGTGCTGATGTTCCACGGTTGACCACTAGAGGTCTACTACTACAATGACAATACACAAGCACTGCATCTAGTCTGAAGCTTATTCTGACCAGTCATTTCCAGGCTGCTGCAGCAACGCCAGGCCATCGGGCTATGAGTGAAGCATGCAAGGCCCCTAAATGATCATCATTGAATACATGCAATGTGCAAATACTGCCAACATATATTACAAAGTGGACTAATTTGATTTCTCACAATGTTTGCATCAGGTATAAAGTGCTTATCTGACTTTATGCATTATACACACTCATTGCCCAAAATAATAAAGCCCCTAGAAGGAGTTGTCGGAATCGAATGAAACGTTCTCTGTGTGATTGTAACATTGATATAAGTGATTACAATATCAGAGCAAAAGTTATTTATTGTGTAAAACTGAACAATAGAAGGGAGGCTCTAGTACCCTGCTGTACCGCCTCTAGCTTGGATACAAGATGTGATACGGCGGACATGGAGGCTCTAGTACCCTGTTGTACTGCCTCTAGCTTGGATACAAGATGTGATACGGCGGACATGGAGGCTCTAGTACCCTGCTGTACCGCCTCTAGCTTGGATACAAGATGTGATACGGCGGACATGGAGGCTCTAGTACCCTGTTGTACTGCCTCTAGCTGGGATACAAGATGTGATACGGGTGGGCATGGAGGCTCTAGTACCCTGTTGTACTGCCTCTAGCTTGGATACAAGATGTGATACGGCGGACATGGAGGCTCTAGTACCCTGCTGTACCGCCTCTAGCTTGGATACAAGATGTGATACGGCGGACATGGAGGCTCTAGTACCCTGTTGTACTGCCTCTAGCTGGGATACAAGATGTGATACGGGTGGGCATGGAGGCTCTAGTACCCTGTTGTACCGCCTCTAGCTTGGAAACTAGGTGTGACATGGGCAGACATGTAGGCACTAGTACCCTGTTGTACCGCCTCTAGCTTGGATACAAGATGTGATACGGCGGACATGGAGGCTCTAGTACCCTGTTGTACCGCCTCTAGCTTGGATACAAGATGTGATACGGGTGGGCATGGAGGCTCTAGTACCCTGTTGTACCGCCTCTAGCTTGGAAACTAGGTGTGACATGGGCAGACATGTAGGCACTAGTACCCTGTTGTACCGCCTCTAGCTTGGATACAAGATGTGATACAGGCAGGCATGGAGGTTCTAGTACCCTGCTGTACCTCCTCTAGCTGGGATACAACATGTGATACAGGTGGGTATGGAGGCTCTTGTACCATCTCTAGCTTGGATACAAGATGTGATATGGGTGGGCATGGAGGCTCTAGTAACCAGTGGTACCGCCTCTAGCTTGGAAACTAGGTGTGACATGGGCAGACATGTAGGCACTAGTACCCTGTTGTACCACCTCTAGCTTGGATACAAGATGTGATACACGTACACGGAAGTGTGACAATGTTGTGGAGGTATTCCTGTGACACCCTTTTGTGCAGCCGAGCATTATCCTACTGGAAGCAGCCATGAGAGGAACAGATGTGGCTGCAGGATGTCCTGACACATGGCAGAACTGTCATTGTCCCTCGTTCCACTACTAGGAGTGACTGGGTGCCCCCCAGACCATCACACCAGCAGTGGGGGCAGTGTGCAGCAAGGGCAGGATTGAGGCGCTCACCCCTAGGTCTCCCAGACCAACATGTCTGTCAGTGCCCAAACTAAATTTGGATTCGTCACGAAAATCAACCTTCTTCCACTCCACAGCAGTCCTGTTTTGCTGTTCAAAACACCACTGCAAACGGACTACATGTAATGGGCGATGTGAGACCAAAAGTCCTTAAGGCGACCGCATAGAAATACTTCCAACAGACATGGGAGGCCTGTAATGATGGTGCCACCTTCTCCGGATGGTGGAGAAAAAAAGTTGGAGCTGGTTGTGCTTGTCGGACAATCAGACAATCCTCTCTACTGGTGGTCTGCCGAGGGCATTCTGTGCCCGGTCGCCTTGCATCCACTGGTCCCAACACCTCCTAACAGTCTGGTAAGAACGGCCCAGGTGGCAACAAGTCGTCTATGTGACCATCCAGCTTCTCACATTCCAATAATGCGCCTTCCTTCAAACTTTTAACTGGGCAAAATCTGCATTGTAGAGCCATGTCTAGCGGTCAACAAGCGCTACACAAGTGGAAAGAGATGTCCTCTGTACACAAGTAGCCTCTAAAGAAACGGCATAGCTAGCTATTCTATGCCATTTCCTTAATACCCATTCCTCTCTATGGAAACAGCGTGGTATGGCCTACTTAGCCGTTTTCATACTCCAGGCTGCTGCATTTAGAGGGGTACTCCCTTTATAATATTAGCATGCAGCTATTAGTTTTGATCAATGTAATAACAGCTCTGAAACCCATGAATACATGTTCCAGCGCATTTCAGTTGGAGTAGAGATCTATAAAATCAACTATTAAAACTTTCGGAGAATCCCAAATTTTTAGTTTTTCTTTATTTTACAAATCTCTAAAAAAAAAAAAAAAAATTGTACTTCCTAATTACACCAAAACACGAAGAAACTGAAATACTTGGCCTACTGCAGAGTCACATTGGACAGAGTGCCCGATCTTATAAAGTACAGTGTTCTGTAATATCAGAGCCGCAGCTACTGCCAGCTAATCCGCTTTATAATCATGTGTTCATAATTGATTAACGCTGGAATTCATAATTAAACTGGCTGCAAAAAAGTGGTCTAATAAAAACCTACAGAGGGAATTGGGAAGGTGCCAGACACAACGCCTGGCTCATACCTGGCCAAACTCCTATACAGGGCTCACACACAAGCCAGTGACCTACCTTTCATTGTATCCAACACAAAGCACGACTCGTCCTGAAAATTATGAATCATCTAGTAAAAAAAAAGAAAAATAATGTTAATAAATGACTCCTGGAGACGGCACTACTGTCCGTGTACGCAGCTTGTATACAGTATAAAGTCTGGATCATTGACCACAAGCAGCGTGACGTCTATAACCATCCCCTGAGCAGTTGCAGACAACTTCTGTGTATAATGTTACAGGTAATATCCTGCATCAACATCACCGAGAGGTTTACTGGTATAAAAGCCCTGTTCTGACACCTTCTGAATCACATACAGATTGGGCGCCTGTATACCCGCTCAACCGCATGCAGATCACCACTTAATGCCAGACGGCACCTGGACTTAATATTTCAGTCTAAAGGTGCATTTACACACACACAGATAATTGCTCAAAATTCATGAGAATCTGACAGTTCTGATACTAATGGCCTAAATCAGACCTCTAGTATTTCATTGCATGTATTCAGAGAACAGCGAGTGGTCTGTTCTCCAAATACATGGCCATTGCTCTCCAGCAGGACAGCAGCTGGTAAAGAATGCTATAACTCAGCCTGGGGTCCCCATTATCTTATCGTCCTGAGGGACGAGGATTTCATGCGGACCTGAAGTCAGCGATGGACGAAAAGTGCACGATGGGCGCACATTTACACAACTGTTATCACTCAAAAGATGGCTTTTTTGTTGAAAGGGCCTTACGTGCCACCTGGCAATTAGTAGTGATCTTCATGCAGTTACAGCGATCACTGCAAGAAGTGCAGGCACCCTAAGGAAGGCCCACATGGGGCGGATGCGAACCGAAATTCTGCAGCATTTACAGTAGCAGAAAAATGGATGAAATTTTGAAAATCTCATCTACAAGCTTCGGGAATCATCAGCACAAAACCCGTGCAGAAAGTGACATGTGGTGTGGAATTCAATAGAGCAGGATTTCAATTTTATCGCCGTTTCCCCTGCAGAATTCACCTAGTCAATGAGGGGGTAAATTCCGCATAGGAGTACGGGATGAAACTAGCTTCAAAGTCTACATCAAATGGCAAGAGTTTGGAGGGAGGCAGGCTTACCGCCGGCCCCAGACATTCCTCCGTGTGGACCCAGCCTTGAAAAAGTTTTCTGGACTTTAGAAAATGATGTGAAAATGGTTTACAAGTAGTAAAATTAGTCAATAACTAATGTACTGTCTGTAGCTGAGATCCTCTGTAAGGCCGGCTTCACACAAACAGAATCTGCAGTCTGTTCCCAGGCGGAGGATCTGCAGCAAATAGCACGCATTGGAAAGCATGTACTGTCGCTTTTTTCCTTCACACTCGCTTAAAGAATTTGTGTCTTCTACGAGTAATGGAAAAATCGCACCATACTCCATTTTGCTGTGGACTCTGCAGACAGCCTCCGTTGAAGTCAATGGAGGCCATCAGATCCACAGCCCTTCTGCAATTAACACTGTGGATGGGCCGTCAGTAACTGCATCATCGCTAAGCAACAGCGTGGGAAATACAAATATTAAGTAAAAAAAAAAGAAATCTGTATTCCCTTGACCGCCTGCAAGCCTCCGTGGTCATCCACAATACAGATTTTGCAGGCACATGGGGGTCCCGGCCGGGATCACAGCTGGATTCCGCATGTTCGGGTGCAGTTGGCCTAAGTCCGTCCTGTCACGTACAGGAAATGGACACCAGGAAGATGGTGGCGTTACTGCATGTATGACCTCACATAGGCATCTCCTATCACACATATGCCTCTTATCTGCAGTGCACCTGACTTTCCCGTTCCACTAGCTCTCTGGAGGGGCAGCAGATCGTGACGAGTAGGTGAACACCACAACAGCAGAGAGGGAGTAAAAGCTGTTTCACATCTGCGATTGAACCTCTGGCAGGGAGTTCCGTTGCCAATCTGGCTGTGAATACCGGGGAGCTGGGTGGAAAGCGGACGGACCCCATTATAGTCAATAGGGTCCGCCCGGCATGGTTTGTTTCTGTCCAGAGATGGAACCATTCAGCTGCAGGGACTCCCCTTTCCTGCTCCCTGAACGGAGGAGAGCGGAATCCCCAACGCAGGTGTGAAACCTCACTACCTTACACACTGTAACAGACAGACATGGAGGCCGCTGCAAATAAAGGCAATGTTTGCAAGAAGGGTGAGGAAACATGGAAACTGTAGTCCTCCACATTAGTAGTACTATGCAGAGCAAGCCTTGCTAGCATCAAAACAAGATAATTTTTGTGGTACTTCTGTGTATTTTTGAGCGTTTTGGGCAGTGCTGACTGCACTACAAAAAAAAAAAAAAAAAAAGTTACTCACCGATTCCCTGGCGCTCCTTTCCGAGGTTGCAGGAACTTGTTACCCTGGCGCTCCTTTCCGAGGTTGCAGGAACTTGTTAGAGGATCTTTTGGTAGTGACGGGGTTTGAAGAACCCGCCTCCAGCAAGAGATAGCTCTGATTGGCTAATCCAGTGCCAATCACAGCCAGCACTGGATGCACCAATCACAGCAATTCAATGAATGAATGGCTCGCGGCTCAGTCAATCAGCGCAATCTCTTGCTGAAGGTGTGGTCTTGAGACCCTGTTACCAGCAAGAGTTACTCTGCAGGCACAGACAACTGCCTGGAAGCCTGCAGGGACGGCGCCTACTAGGGGAGCATTTGATTTTTTTTCAGCTTCCTTGGCTGCGTTATCAGCTGTGCTGAAAACTCAGTAAATGCAGCGTTTGAAAACACTGCGTTTACTGCAAACGCCTGTGTGAGGGAGGCCCTGGGGTGGCAAATTTTTTTTACTACAAAGCCGTACTAATAAGCTGGCCTAGGAAGCACAATAGTGATTTTAAAGCATCCACAGAAAGATTACAGAGTTCAACGTTCTCATCTATTAGCCTTGCAAGTTAGCAGGGTGTAAAGTGATAAAATAACCTTCAATATACATTAGTTTTCTTTCATAGCAGCTTCAATGGGGGTTTAGGAGACATACATGCAATACTTTATACTCAACGCTCCAGTAAAGTTCATGGTCAAAAAGAATCTCTATACAGACTACTGGAAACCATATACAAATTCTCGGTTAGTTTTGTCTTCTTGTAAGCCTCTACAGATAAGACGCCAGCTTTATCTTCTTACAGTTACTGTTCTTACAAAGCAGATAACCAAGAAAGTCAGATTTTTTCTTTTGTTTTCGAACATACTGGGGTGTAAGTCTGTTTATCTCCAATGGAATAATGTGTCTATAGGGAGCTTCTACTAGAAGTCTCCAACATACACATTGCACAGGCACACATTACATTCTCATTAAAATAGTATGGTTTATAAAAAATAAAAAAAAAAGATCTCAAAAGTGCCTTAATGATATGTGAGTATACTGACCGCATTTGATCTGTATCACACATTTGAACAGTGTTACTGCATTTCAATAGGGCTCTGCATACTACCATGGTGGTAAAGGCATGCCCACATACTGCAGTGTTTCTCATTAGCCCATGCAGAGCCTTTATCTAGCATATAAAAGTGTTTCCAAGGGCATTCACAGCCGTTCAGTAAATAATTGTGACTTAAATTAGCAGTGAAAAATTAGGGAAAAAACACAAACTTTTTTTTCACAACAGTTTAACATAACAGAAAAAAACCACTAATAGCAAATTAATATAAAAATGCAAGGAAAAAAAAAAATCCTACTTGCAGGATGAAAAACACAAGGAACTAAGCCAATTATAGCTGTGTAACCAACAATGCAAATGTGTGTGCGGTTATTGGATGGTTATCAGTGAGGCTTGTGGGAAAAGTGCACAAAACAGTGTCCCCACACAAGAAATCACTGTAAGATTTTATATATATATATATATATATATATATATATATATATATATATATATATATATATATATATATATATATATATATATATATATATATATATATATATATATATATATATTTTTTTTTTTTTTTTTTTTAACATGGAAACCTATGGGAGACTAGCACTACTGTAGGCCTACATAGCAGCATATGAGGTACAGGTCAGGAAATTATCTGCAGCATACTTTAGATATACATTGCGAACGCAGTGTGAAGAGACCCTTAGGGTGCTTTTACATGGGACGATCTGTCGGGCAACAGACGCCCAAAAGGCTGATTCCAGCGATCATGATCCTGTGCTTTTACACGATCAAGCCTCCCTGAATTGTGCTAGAGAGCCATAAGTGAACAACAGCCTGTTTACACGACACAATAAGTCGTTCGGTCTTCTGCACACCGAAACTGAATGAGGAATGAGGAGCGAACGCCTTCTCAGTTGCTGGATGCATTTACACTGACTGATAATCGTTCCAATTCCCGTTGGAACGCATGAATCCGAATGATAATCGTTCCGTGTAAAAGCACCTTCGCTTGTAAAGTCACTCAATCAGGCGATAAGCTCCATAGTTCATGTGTGTGAGCGACTTACCTCATCACTTATAAGAACATGAATACCTGTGGGCCCCTGTTTGTAAATCTGGTTAATTTGATGAGGAGAAATGTTGAAAAGTTGAGCTAGCTTTTCAGTGAGTTCCAGAGACGTCAGCTCCTCCAGGTAGATGGCATGATACACTATTGGGGGAGAAGAGGAGGAGAAGGTAATATAGACAATCGCTTCTACCCAACTACATGCATCCAGCATTACTGATAGAAGGCTAAGCAATTGTGGTAAACTATTGTGCAGTGTTACTATTTGGGTCTAACCAGAACGGTAACCGGCTTTGGCTCTCAGTCACGGGTCATCACTGCACTATCCTAAGTAATATCTGTTACCATAAAAAGCACCATTTCCAGGCTCTCCATTTTCATGCTTCTGCTGCTGATGTTCCCTTAGCTGCTGTGACTCTTGGCATACGTATATTGTGAGTCTTGGTCGTACCACCCTAGAGGGTAGAGGGAAGAAAGAAATTAATGCTCGTGGCCAACATTCACTCCCTATCCTCTAGCAGCAAACTGGTGGCCCTTCCGAGGAAGACTCCAACACAATGCTACTGCAGTTCTGGTAAAGTCTACCAATTATCGGTTGATAGAGGGAAGGTCCGACACCTCCCAAGTATCAGAACGAAGTATCAAGCACTGTAGCCTCCTTTACCAAGACAGGGCAGCTCTTCCATAAGTGCCACTGTGCCTGGCACAGCACTCAGCCCTCATCGTTCTGATGATTGGTACGGTTAAGGGGTCGGGCTTCCCCCATTATACAATTTTGAAAAAAAATCTGGGGGTTCATCTAAAAACGTAGAGAACAAGCCATGCGGAAACCTAACTAAAGCACCATAAATCTAATGTGCTGAAAATGTCATCAGTGCTTCCGTCCTGGAAGACTTAAAGGGAATCTGTCATCAGGAAAAGACCTATTCTATTAATTAGGTTTTAAAACATTTTTAAAGAATTTCAAAATTCTAAAAGTATTGCACTTTTCATGCTGATCACTAAGCCAATTAATAGCCTTATAGTTCCTGTTCTGTAGAGAAAACTTTTCAGCAATCATCTAAATATCAGAGGCAGGAATACAATAAATGGTGGCACCTAAAAATAGAGAACACAGGATCTATCACTAAAAATAGGTGAATGTCACAGCGGACCTCCTCCACTTAACTTGAATGACCATCTTTGTAGAGGTCAGAACATGCTGATGGTGCCCCCACACCGGGATATATGACCGCTGGAGCTAATCGCCCGCTGAAGTGAGCTGTGATTAGCTGCAGTAACCCCATGTCCCTGGTGTCTGGACATCATCGCCGTCACTGCAGCAGCGATTGCAGACCAGTGGGGAATCAGGCACCATTCTCATCTGAACGAACGGCCCGCTAAGTCGTTCGCAGTTGTTCGTGCAGAAGGTAGATCGTTGAGAATTGTTCAGTACTTCACATTTCCATATGAAACACCGAGCGGGGAGCGTTTGAACATAACGAGATCAAAGCGATCCAACGATTATTTTTATTCCAGCTAAAACTGAGCAACAAATCGAAAAACGAACGATGGCTCCCGTTTAGACTTAACGATTAAGGCGCACTTTCCTTCATTTAAGCTAATTACTAGTGACAATCGTTGTATAAAATAAGCCTTAAGGCTGTAGGTCAGTACAATATCTTAATAGGCGCTTTTAACCCATTAACAACCGCTCATATGTCTGTTGATGGCGGCCGTTAAGGGGCTTTAGTCTGCAGCGCCGTCTTTTGACCCTTTGTGTTTAACCCTTGACACGCTACGACCGTGGCATGTAAAAGGCTAACAGAGAGAGGGGGTTGTGGCACCCGGAGGTATGGATATAGCCACTGGGTCAGCCAGCTGTGGTGGAATACGAGGCTCAGCACTGGCTGACCTCCCAGGCTTTTCTAATGCACTACGGTACGGATGTATAGCAGTGCGTTAGTAGAGTGATAAAAGGTGCTGATAACCGAGTCCCTTAGTGGGACACAAATAACAAAAGTTCAAAAAAATAATTTAAATTAAAAAATACAGTCAAAACCTAACCTTTCCCCTTACTGTGTCAAAAAAATAAATAAAATAAAAAACACACATGTGGTATCGCTGCATTTGTAATAAAATCAGAGATAAAAGTTAGTACATTATTTAATTCGCACTGTACACACCAATAAAAAAAACAAAAAAAAAAACAACAAAAAAAAACATGGTGAAAATAGGTAATGTTGCATATCTCACATAACAAAAAACAGAGTAGAAAGTGATCAAGTTGTTGTATGAATCAACAAATAGTATTATAAAGTACAACCTGCAAGAAAAAAAAAAAAATCCTTACACAGCGCTGTTGACCAAAAAAAAAAAAAAAAAGGAGAAAAATGTTAGGGGGTCTTTGAATGTTGAAAAAAAAACCCCACTGTAATTGTACCAGCCTGCAAGATTTATTTACCATATCATTTATATTGCACGGTGATCGCCGTTCAAAAGAATAAAAGACTAAAATTTAGATTCTTTATTAAAAATATTTTCTTAAAAACCTGAATGGGCTGACACACATACAAAAGACAAAAGGATCCAGAGGTTATCCTTATCACGATACTAGCCTCCACCTTAGTGGGGGACCACATGATAGTATCTGAACTATCTTTATACCTTTGGTTTATTACGACCAAGCAAGTGCTGTACTACTGACTGTCTGTTTAATCCAGGCTCCTGATGAACCACAACTCCAATTGTGGGAAAATGCGTCGAGCTTCTTCTATCCAAATACTCCCATTGTGGTTTCCTATTTATAGGGGTCCTCACTGTGGGAAGAGCTTTTCCTCTCTTTTTTCATCCATTTAAAAGAGCCTGAGACACTGCTATATCTAACTGGACAATATTTCTGAGATGACCTCTAGCAGATCAATATGCAGCAATTTACTGCACTTTTGAAGGCGTAATATACCATACATTTTGGCTGTTCTCCACATTCTCTACCAGTTTTGAACTGACTAGGATTTTTCTACCTTTCTTTGGTAGCACTTATTCATTACTTAGCCTTCTATAAGTCCGCCACTAAAGGTGGAGGCTAGTATCGTCATAAGGATAACCTCTGGATCCTTTTGTCTTTTGTATGTGTGTCAGCCCATTCATGTTTTTAAGAAAATATCTTTAATAAAGAATCTAAATTTTAGTCTGTAACTGTGAAAAGGGCTTAACCTGATTTCTATAGACTTTTCCGTCTCTGTGACAAGTAAAAAAAATAAAAAATGCTAGAATTGTAGATTTGGTTAATCTTGCCCATAGAAAAAAAATGGGATAAAAAGCAACCAAAATGTTATACGTTCCAAAAAATTGGATAAATGAATGGAATTCATCCTGCAGAAAACAAGCCCTTCTAGAGTTCCGTGGGTGGAAAAATAGGCCATTAAAAAATACAACTCATTTTGCAAAAAACGAGCTCTTATATGGCTGTGCTGACGGAAAAATGATAAAGTTATGGTTCCTGGAATGGGACGATGGTCATTAAGGCGCCAACAGGCTTCATCCCCAAGGGGTTAGTAATAGCCAGAGGAAAGCACATAAAAGTGTAGATAGAGCTGCTGTAAGCCAGGGACATGGCCTCACCTCCCTTTCAGTGCATTGAAGAGCCGGATCCCATCAGCAGGGCCACAGATCTGAATGACATCATCCCTAGTTAGCTTTAATAAATCTGCACCTGAAACAAATGGAGAATATGAGGTTGGCTTCACATCAGCAACAAGAGATCTTAGTCTAATCCTACAACGTGATCCATCATCTACAAAACCTAGAGCTAGACGAAAAAGGACTAAAAATCCAGAAACCACCCCAAAACAATTCTGGTGGTTGGTGAAGCACTGCTAATTAGGAAACCAACATTTATGGAGGAAATTATATATTTTAAGCATTCCACCTAACAGACCCCATTATACCCGTTTCCAACAATCCCATTAATTTAATGCCTGCAAAACGGTCTAGTCAAGAACTGGGACTTGAGGACCCTCATTCTTAGAAGTGGGTGGTCTCAGGTCACAGCCTCATCGGTCATAGTTTTATAACCTCTTCAACTGACAGTAGGCATGTGACAAACCCTTTACTCTCCCAGTTCCTACATCAAGTCCTATTTATCTGTAAGTCTGGCGCTGTGGAGCTCTCTGTCCTATTGGCCTTTGTCTAAGTAATTCCTCAGAAAATCAAGTGATTGTTTCATGCAGGTGACAGATGTCACACAACATCCCAAATATCTACATTAGGACTTTTGATAATTAAGGTTTTTGGAAGGTGGGAGATGGACCCTAGAGCCCACTAAAGCAAGAATTGTGCTATGCAGGAAAATACTAAACGCACACTTCTGATTGGTCAGTTACAGGCGACATTGCTCTAGTTATATACAGAGCTCCCGACATGGAGAAGGGCTTTAAGCTCGAGAAGGCATCTCAGATATTTACTATCCGAAAGCCATCTGACCACGTACAGGGGGTGGACAAAAATATGGAAACGTCATACAAAATGCATGCCTTAAATTTCATGGGATTATAAACCATATTTCAATAAGACCTGTAGAGACCGATTTTAAGTGGAGGTAATAGGACACCGATGCTGCCGGGCAGAAGTGAACATCTGTCCGAGCAGCAAAGTTCAATTGGTTGGGGGTTTGAGTCACTTGGCTGCTGTTACCAGATGGCAACCAAAACCACTCAGAGCAGGGCAAGAGGTGAAGTAAACACAAATTTGGCAGGAAAGCTCTCAGCCAAACAGGGGTCAAAAAGGAAGCTCAGTACTAATGATTAAAATCATTTTAATTCCGTATGCATTTCGTATGGTGTTTCCATATTTTTGTCCACCCCTTGTATATGAAAAATGTGGGCAAAAACTGTATTTTCACTCTAAACTGCACATCACTAAGTACTCAAAAGAAAAAAAAAAACTGGCCGTGGAGGGACTAAGTGTGACCTTCGTGCTGTAGAGCTTCTAAGTCTTCCTACGCCTAGCTTTATTTTCTCTCTACTGAAGTGGCCACAAGGTCCTTCAAGGAACTTCTCTGAGAACCTAAGTAAATGACAATTTCCTGTAGTATGAACAGAATATAATCCCTGCAGCACAATGATTAAACTAGCCAACCTAGGACGGATGAGGGATTTTTAACAAAAATGTAATAAAAATATAAAGTGCTGTGGTTCGTGAGGCTTAACACAGAAATAAAACAAGAGAGAATATCAAAGTCTAGAAGTGTAGAAAGAGATTTGGTTGGATCAGCTAAGCAAATGTGTGTTCCAAAGCTGGACAGTTCGGATTCTGTATACTTCTGAGTGAACACAATGAGCATAAAAAAAAGTAGCTGCCTGGATACGCTTCTACAAACTGGTGCATTACGGCAGACGAGAGCCTAGAGCTAGCCGCTGGCTACATTTCATCAAGTGGAGCTCCAAAAACGGTTACATTGGATTCTCCTAAAATGCCACATGCCGGATACATGCCAGATCAACAAGAATGTAGCCCAACCTTACGGACTACATCGCACCCTTCAGAAAACGTATAGCCCAATAAGTAGGTTTCCATATCTGAAGTCTGGTAGAGGTGCTTTTTATGACCACTACAGCCCTGGCAGGAGAAACTATACACTGTACAAACATGAAGTTAATAGGGTTTGGGGGGGGTAATAGGCTGAACTGGATGGTCATGTGTCTTTTTTTGGCCTTACATACTATGTTACTATGCATTCTGAACCTTTAAATATTAAGATCATTCAAATACCCTGCTCCCAATATGATGGAGCTTCGCTATATCCTTATACCAGCAGTAAACCATCAGGGAAGTTTAGGGTTACATAGCAAAAACACAATGCCAGATCATAGCCAGGAGCTTAGGAGAAAGTTAGAGCGCAGATGTGCCATCTTTATTAAAGGGCCACTCAGGTGAATTTTTCTCATTCATCATCTAACTAGTCTGTATGTATGTATGTATGTATGTATGTATGTATGTATGTATGTATGTATGTATCTCTTTTCTATCTCAAACTTCCTGTACTCCTCCTCTTCAGGTGGGTCATGTGACCTTGTTCTGAAAACTTGACTTACTTGGCTTCATGTTCTCTCAAGGAGTCAGTATTTCAGTCCACATCATTCCTGTGTGATATCGCATGGACTCGATCACACTCACTCTTCATGAGGTGGGGGTGGGGACCATAGAAACTCGTACTGCTGATTAGAGGCTCCTGCCACACAGTTATAATGAAGGAGATCACAGCTCCTCTCCCTGACTGTATTCTTATAGTCTGTAGTTTATTTAGGTGAATGTAGACTACAGAAAGGAATGGCAGTGTCCTCCTAGCAGGCTGATCTAGTACAGGTTCTAGCTGTTATCTTGTGCTAAAATCTCATGGGATTGCTAGTAAAGCATAGATGAAAAGGCAGGAAGAAATCCTCAAAAAAAACCAAAAAAAACCCAAAAACCCACAGTTAAGGCCTGATAAGTATCGGACAGGAGGCCGCACTGCATGGAAGTGACTGCAATATACACAGGAGACGTCCAGTGTATGACAGCCATTCAATTCAAGGTCAAGGATTGAAAAATGTGTTCTTTTCACCCAAGTGGCACTTTAAAGATTGTAATAAGTCGGGCAAATATGGCACACACTAAAAAATGGTTAAAATGTTTTTAAACTACTTCTTATGAGAAGCATAAAATTCCCTGTCTTTTATAAAAGCCAACCTATATCCGCGGAACAATCCCACTATGTCAAGAGGAAAGTGCCTGCTGTCTCTAAGCCACAGCTGGCAGCTACGACTAACAGGCGCCGCTTCTGCTTACACTAGAGTGCACCCAGTTTGACGATTATTTCAGTGTTCGCCTTTCCGCCCAGAAAGCAGCATTTTCCATGCTCAGTCGTTTTTCACTCATGTGGGAGAGAAGTATACGCAAGTGTATGGAGCTGGGGAGGGAGAGAAAGTAGGTTGCAGGTTGAGGGAATGTCAAACAGCACTGCATTAACACTTTTCCTCCTAGGGAGTTACCTGAGAAATTTGTGAATAGCCGCGAGAATGCAGCAAATCTATTTCTATGTAGCCACTGTTGTGCCTCCTGAGGGGTTGATGTAGACAAGAGGTTCTACAAGAGAAATGCATAAAGAGAGCTCCACAAAACTCCATTCTGTACATTATGTAACAAATCAGTGTCTCACTGAGAAGGGCATTTCCTCTTCTAGAAGACTGTGCTTCACCTACAGTGAGGTTCCCGTGTGTGCCGTCACACCGTTAACTACTTCTCGCTAAATGGAATATGCAAATTGTGCAATAACCCATAACTAGTATATAAATACAGTGGTGAGCAAAGCAGAAGCCCCGACGGCCCTACCACCATGCATGTGTCTTTAAGACAGGATCTCCATATGTCGATAACGTATATGGGCCCGCTTCTCTGGGTATTTCAGTAGATGACACATGAACAGTACTAGGGCACAAAAACTGCTAGTTTGCTCATTAAATCAAATTTAGTAATCTGTCCACTGGGCAAGTATAAGACCTTTAATAAACCTGCCTCTAGAGGAAAAAAAAAAAGTTTTATACTACTTGTACATGCCATCGATTGTAAGGCAAGACCCATTGTGGTATAAACATAAAATGTACCTTCATCCAAGGAGCTTTAATGCAACAAATCTATCAGAATTGTCATCCTGAAATAGATGGTGGCTATAAATGTATAGAGGTGGACAAGCTGTACTATAATCGCTCACGCATACGGAGGTCTATTAGTTATCCCACAGTAGGAACCTATTTGGGGGACTTAACCAAAAACATTTCACATAAAATAACTACAAATACATTAGTCATAAAAAACAAACAAACAAAAAAAAACACATAAGTAAAACATTGATTAGGCCTTTTTTCATAGTGCATCCTTACTCTATGTGTGCCATGTGTGTAAGGATGCTCCTAGCACGTATCATGAACCTCCATAATCTCAGTGGTTTCCATTTTTGCTATGTATATATATATATATTTTCTTTTTTACAGTGACAGTCTATGGGTTACGGATGGCATTAGGGCTGTATTTTGATAATATGCGAGTTGCACCGTTTTCTGGTGTAACTCGCATCGGACAGCACATGGCCCAATATTTTGGGACATGGCACATTACATGTGCTATTCTCTTCCATGAAAATGCACATGAATAGGACATGCAGAGATTTCTTTCACATTGATGATTGGTCCGTGTGAAAGAACATATGTGAGAAAAGCCTAATAGGCTATTGTAGGGCAGTGTGTTGTCCATGCAATACACAGACTGCACACAGTCCAACAATAGGTTTGTCTAAATGGGTCCTAAGTGGAATCTGTTAATCACCTACATAGAAATTCTCCTGACAAAAACCCAGGACGCACATTAAGCGCTGCTGCAGACGACCGTGACGGCTTGACCCTCATGAGAGAGCATGACGTAATTGTGCTCTGAATGGAGCGCCATCACGTCATCTTGCGAGTAGATCCCGGCTTCTTACTGTACTTTTTTACATTGCTAGGCCTGTTCACATTGGCGTGGGACACACCCGCGCCATTTTTGAACAGACGGGGCAGCCTACTTAGTCCGAGGTGTAATCAATCCGTAAAATTGTGCCGTTCAGTGTGCGATTTTGTGCAAACTGGGTGAGCAAATGCGCACAAAAATAGAGCCTGTCATATCTTTTCGCCCGACGGAAATGCGGGCACGAAAACGCTCATTGAAACCAATAGGTTCTTTTGGGTGCCCAAGCGCTTGCACAAAATTGCCCGTGTGAAGGAGTCCTTAGGAGAACCTGCCACCAACTATAAAGCACCATAAACGAAGTTCTGGTGCTTCTAGTTTAGGTGACGGGGAGCTGCGTCCTATATGCACAGACTTCTGTAAATAATCGTGCTGACTGTGCACATGTTGACTTTGCAGGGGGAGTATGAGACAACTCCCTGGACTCCACAGGACCTGAACTATAAGCGTCATAACTTAGTTTATGGTTTAAAGACGCAATGTGAAATTACACAAGGCAGACAGCGCTTTGCCTATTGATCTGGGAAATCCTATTTAATAAAGCCCACTTGATTGTCCTGCTTGTTCTCAAGCATCAGCAAGCCAACGGGTCTGCCAATTCACAAGAACGCTGGGGAACCATCCTTTTAA
Source organism: Eleutherodactylus coqui (assembly GCF_035609145.1). NCBI lineage: Eukaryota > Metazoa > Chordata > Amphibia > Anura > Eleutherodactylidae > Eleutherodactylus > Eleutherodactylus coqui. The sequence goes on along the minus strand of NC_089837.1, from coordinate 469,117,887 downwards.
TGCAACTCACAGTCTGACTGCGATGGATTCTCTCACCAATCTAACACAGTAATAGCTTTATACTAGAAGACCTACACAGGGGCTCTACACAACATGTACAGCGGTTCTGTGGGCAGAGGCATGGCCTCATAAGACTGAAGTGCGGTGTGAGGGGGAGGCCATGTCCACTATGTAAGGCCCAAACAAATAGCAGTCAGACACGTACCTGAGCGTTGGGGATTCCTGCACTTACATCAATAATGGGTGCGGGGGGGTCAGGTTGGTGATTTGGTGAACCATTACTGAAAAACAAAAAGGAAGAAATTATCCTTAGATATTACTCATATTAACTTGGTACACAGCAGTGCCTCAACACTAAAAGGGGTTTAACCCCCTCAGAGACCGGCCTATTTTGTACCTATAGGACCAAGCGATTTTTATCATCGCATTGCAAGAGCCATATTAGGGCTTTTTTTCTTTGGGACAAGTTGTAGATTTTGATGGATTACTTATAACAAAGTACAACTTTAATTACAATTTAATTCATTTTTATTGGAAAGGGGGGGGGGGGGTGTTGAGGGTGGTCCATAAAATCCACCATTGTTTTTACAGCATTCATATGATAACTTTCTTATCTGGATCAGCCCGATTGCTGCAATATTAAGTCTATAGAGATTTTTTTTACTACTTCAGCACAATAAAACATGTTTATAAGGCTGCATCCGCACGGGCTGCAAACTGTCGCTACAAAGCATCGCTCATGTGAAAGCACCCATTGGGAACCATGGGCTTCACATTGTAGCCATGATTTTGTAGCCCCTGCGGATGCAGCCTCAAGAAAAAAAACTGAAGCTGCATCATTGCTTTTCTAAGACCCATAACATTTGTATTTGTCCGGCTACGGCGCTCTGTGAGGTCTTGTTTTTACGGGAAGAGTTATAATTTTATGGGTCACCATTTGGAGATAAATAGGACTTTTGGAATACTTTTTATTACATTTTTGGGAGGCAAACAAAGAATAAAATAGCAATTCTGGCTTTACTATTGTTAAAATTATTTTTCTGACATTCACCATGCGGGATAAGAAAAAAAAACAAAATTTCATTGCTTGGGTAATTCCAAATTAGTAATGTAAGTGGTTAAACTGCCAGGCTGCTAGAGCAGGAGTCTGGCTGTCAGCAGTCAGCTAAGACATCGCCTTAAAAAAATGTACGTAATGAAAATAAAAAAAAAAAAATATAAAAAAATCACATTGCCCGTAGAACCGCTCATCTCTAATTGCCAGCATAAAACCCACCATGACTGCACAACATAAAGTCAATATATTAGTGTTATTCCTGACAGAAAGGAATCCATACTTTGACTGCATTGTATCTGTCATTAAAGGAACATCAAATTGTTTTTTTTCTGCTTACATGATTGTAGTAGACAGTAAGCCTGGGTTCACACAGGGCGGATTTGCTGCGGTTTGCCGTTGCATATCCGCACTGCGGCAAAACCGCTGCGTTTGCAGTGCAATGCAGCACAAATGAGTTTTGGCAAAAAGCTGTTCTCACAGGGCGGATTTTTTCCGCACAGCCGCAGTGCGGAAACGCAGCTCGGTGCGGTTTTTCAAGACGCAGCATGTCAATTCTTCTGTCTTTTCCGCAGCGCTTTTTTGTCCATAGACCTCTATGGACGCAGCAAAATCCGCGGCAAAAGTTAAAAAGCGTTGCGGGAAAAAAAACGCTTGCGGATTTTTCCGCAAGAAAATACGCAAGACAAAAATAACCTTTGAAGCGGTTTTGCCGCAGAAGCAGTTCTTCTGCGGCAAAACCGCAACGGAAAACCCGCAACAAATCCGCCCTGTGTGAACCCAGCCTAAAATGACCAATAACTAAAATTATGATGCAATAGAGCCATTTAGAGTTATGTATAATGAGCCAATAACCCTCCCATACATACACATTAGGGTACATTCATGCTAATTTAGCTGTGGATTTCACTAATTTAATTTTAAATTTCAATTTTATGCACCATTTTTCTTCTATAGCATGTGAGCAGCTGCAGATCTGGTCTATTGACCCGCAGCAGGGGCAAGCCAAGGTCTATCAATGTTTTCCTTGCCAAGGACTTCTCTCAGACATCTTTGCAGGAAGACATTTCAAGTAGCCAGGGACATATCCGAAACATCCCTGGTATTAATGGCTTTTAGGCAGTAGGGCAGCTACAGCATTGATCTAACAGCCAAGACTGTTGGCTTGAAAAGATGATCAGGATTGTGCTTCTAGTCACAGTAGAAGTAATGGTACAGCGTGAGATAGAGGAGGTTGAAGTGGAAGCCACGTACACTTTCAGCTCCTAATCAAACTCTCAGGCTAGATCATAGCGTCTGGGTCTTGTTTTCAAAATAAACAATGCTCCCTTTCAAACAAGACCAAGATCGCTACTCTGTGTGTGACACGGCAAGTTTAGAAGTGCTCCCCTTCAGCCAGCTTACTTTGCCTTAAAAATTAATTTAGACTAAGCCATTTCCAAGACCAGAGCAGAAGTTAAAGCACAGTTGGTCTTACAATAAATGCAGAAGACAACTTACCCTTCACCAATTGTAAAACTATTGTGTGAACTGTTAAATCCCGGGGAGGGAGCATTTGGGACATATGTGATCTCAGGCCACGGTGAGCACTGCAAACAAAGACCCAATACAATGAACAAAATGATCACAACTGGAATCATTCTCACATCGATACCAAACAGTCTTCAAGATCTCTGCTTGCGGTCATTCAATAGGACTTATGTCCCAGGACTAAAAATCTGCCTTACTCATGTGATGATCAGAGTGGTACAGCTCTTTACAGTTCTGCCATCTAAGGAGTCAATAATCTGTATAACAGTAGATGTTTGTATCCACCGAAAGAAAATAGTGAAATTTCCTTTTCGGATGAGTGCAAGTAAACATCTTGAAAACTTAAGGCTTGATGCACAAGGTAGAATGAAAAGTTATATAACTTTTCATTGCACAATTAAAACCACAACACCCCTTTAACGTCCATAACTGTAGCAATTTGGCAGTTATTTGCATGCGGTTCCTGCGATGTGTGTGGGCACCCCTACTTACAATTTCCTTGCTGTACCTGGGCTTGCTAATTGAAACAATAGCAAGCCCAGATGCGGCTGGGCAACTAGCAGCAATTCACAGGCTGTTGGCTTGCATCATTCACAGCATCCTTAAATGGGATTGTTCTCAGTAGGAGAAACTAAGTAATCTTGTAGATATGATACATTTCATTTGATGCAATTTCTTTTTGTTCGCCAGTATAAGAATCATATCTACAAGATTATTCCTACTGAGAACAATCACATTTTGTTCTACTGGTTAACACGTTATCACACTTTGTTTGCACCCTTAAAGCAAGTCTAAAACAAACCAAACAAGTAAACAAATAAGCTTAAGGGCTCCTGCACATGGACAGATTTGACTTGCGGAATCCGGGGGGCTGGCGGCTGCTATGGAGAACCGCTGCTTCCTGCACACAAGCGAAAAATTTCCGCGTGTGGCAGAGAAATAAAAAAAAAAAACAACAAACAAACCGCAGTATGCTCCATTCTGGATGGATTTCCACACCAACGGCTTTCATTGAACTCAATGGAAGCCATCAGTCCCGCAGGCCTTTCGCAGTGAGCACCGCAGAAGGGTCGCTGGCATCCGTGCCATCACCCAGCAACGGCATGGCATAATCTGTACTGCGCATGCGCGCCGGCCGGTGCTCCCGCAGTACAGAGAAAGAAGAATCTGGACAGGTAAACTGGGTCACCGTCAGGGCACAGGGTTGGATCCTACTGTAGGATCCTGCATTCCGGATCAGACCCTGTCATGTGCAGGAGGCCCAAGGTTTACTGGGCGATTCACACCTGCGTTTGAACTGCGAGTGGACACTGCGTATAATTCGCAGTGCCAATCGTAGCCCGTATGCGGTCTCTGCTGGCAGAGCGTGTCGGCTGCAATGCTACAATGGTGCGAGACACTTGCAGCGTTGTACGCATACGGCTGTGTGAATGAGCCCCAAGTCATGTAGAAATCTTGCAAAGCACAAAAAAGGTGTTTATTGCCTTTCAAAATGAATGTAGAGATTAAAGCGACCCTCTGGGCCTGAAGAAACTGTATTAGTACGGTATGTATCATTAGTGTAAGACACTACATCTACTGTGATTAACCACTGCTGCCCACATGAGCGGTGCTAGTCAGTCAGATCAGACTACCAGTGGCTAGTAATGCACAATATGCATCCGGTAGTCAGAGAAGCCGGTCGGTTTTCTATGTTTTCGCAGGCCGGGAAGGTCGCTTTAAAGTGTAAAAGCATGATGGCAAATACCATAGGAAAAAAAGGTAACAGATGATTCACCTCTGTTAAAATAGTGGTCTCGTAGGAAGGCTGATATTTCTCCTTCTCTTGTGGTGTTCTTTTTTCCATCTTTTCTCGATCCGTTTTCTGTTTTCGGTCGGCTCCTTTGGGCTACAAGGGGATAGAAACAAAATACTTTTAAAAACAGCAATAAAACAGAAAAGTATTAAATCACAGGTTGTCAGGTCACTATGATGGGGGGTCCAGAAGCCCGAATACACATTTTCAATGGATAGCATAGCTGTCCTTGAGTCCGACAAGTGAAGGCAAAAATTAGGTGTGACCTTCTCATAGCAGTGAAAGCCTTTTATGGATTACATAGGTATGTAACATCTGAGCTACAACACCGGGACAATGTATCTAAATGCAGGAATTTATTATATCTGGTAACAGACAGGACGGACGTTTGTTTTCGGCACAAAACTAAGACCAGGAGCAACGAACCAATTATGGAGGCTCCTCTGGCTAACCAGCAAGTGAGCTGCTGTAGCTTTACTAACGGTAATTGTTGGGAATGCTCTTGGGGGCTTACGTACTCGACAGTCATCGCGTATGAAGCCATTATTACTGCCGGACAGGATTTTTTTTTTTTTTACCATTTACTGATAAACTGAAAAACTAAAATCTATCTTGCCTATTAACCCTTTCCAATCTTCTGTCTGACGTCTGAAGACATTCTGATTGAAGACGTCCAGCAGGGTATTCTTACTGTATATTACTGGCGGCTCAGCTGTCGGGGGCAGTACTGGCTCTAGCCAGCAGATGGTGCCATTGTATAATGGCAGAAAGAGAAAAACCCCTAGGAAACCCTGAATCCAAAATTAGATTACAAAGGGTTAAATAAGCCAACCCAATGGTTGCGTCTGTGATATGAAGGTAATGATCATCCTTTAAATACACAATGGCTTTAGAGTAGTTATATTTGTCTTTCAACAGCAAAAACAGCGATCACATTTGTCGGTCGGCCACGTAGGAAACTGTAAACCAGCTCAACAGTTAAAACCATTTCCAAAGCAGGTTCACGGTGCAAAACAATGTTATGATCTCTAAAGCAACTCCATTAACACACATGCTTTAAATTAATAACTCCAGGCATGCTTAATGAATTCCTCGAGGAACTGCTAACGATGCCCTTGACCCAAGGTCGCCGAAGCTTCGGGAACAGAAATGTCCTGCTGGTAAACGCAGAAACTTCTTAAAGTGACAAGCGACAGGCTTTCAAACGTGTATTTACAATGGGTCTATGTACGCTAGCGATTTTTATCACACAGCCTTTTTGGGAGATATCGCTCATTATTTTCAGTGGATCTATGAAAAAAAAAATCTCTCTTGCAATCGCACGCCACACAATGCGATTTTTTTTGCTTATTACTATTGAAACAAAATGCGATCTGCACATACGTGAAAATTGCAGGTTGCAGCAATACATTGGGGGTCTTTTCAAGTAAAATGCATTGCTATCGCAGGTTCACGCAGGCGCTTCCGCTCAGAGTGTCTTGGAGCAATATGATGCCAGTCCATGTAAATGCACCCTTATACAACGTACATTATTCTAAGTCTAGACAACGACTAAAAGTTGCGTGTCAATGATGCGACGAGCACTACAAGACTTCTACTGTTCTCTAGAATGACGTTGCAGACTGTTTGCCAAGTATTTTCATAGAAATAACATTACACGGGGCGTCTAAACACGTGCCGGCCGTACGGTTATAGAATGAAAAAAATGCACAAAAGTAGCGCAAGTGAATATACCGGATATAAATGTTACTCATACTTGGATACCCTCTTACAAGTTAGCCTCCATTGACCCAGCCATCCCAATGTAATACCCCTTGCAGTAATCAAGTGGTTACCTGGTTTATTACACCATACATATTACACATAATGGAATTAAAGAGAACCCATCCCCAAGTTCATATAGCTCTGGGTGCAGTAGGAGTAAGGCTAGAGTCACTTGGAGACTCACCGATTGCCTACATCACCTTTATAGTGCATGCATATTACAAAGCACTCTACATCACTTGATATTGGGTCCTATTCCACATTGGGACTCACAGTATAATTAACCTGTGTGTTTTCGGAGTGTGGGAGGAAACCCACAATACCATGGTAGGAGCAGATGTTGTCCTTAGTGGAATTTGAACCCTGAAAGCCAGAGGCTGCAGCGTCACCACCTGTTCTCCTGGAATCTGCACTCATATTGTGAGCGCCCTGATGGCAGAAGAGCTGAATGGTGATGCTGCAGCTTCCAGATGGCTGGAGCAAGCACCTAACTTCTGGTAATGACAGCTGTCACAACAGGCCCCAAGACCACAGTGGTGCTGCAGTGCTGGATCCCAGTGGTGGTGGTGGAGGGGTAAGTACTGCTCAGTTTGTTGCTTTACTACAATGAGTGCTATTGAAGGGATGTTATCCGGTAACCAACCATCCCCTTTCATTCCCACAAGATCGTCACTGATTAAGAGTGTCTGTTAGCGTGACACAGCATCATTCCCAACTGTTTCTATTGAACAGCTTATAGAATCCCTTGTGTGTTGGTTAGAATAGGATTGCGTGCAGAAGCCATCTGTCCTCGATGTCCGGAGCCTGATGTGGCTCTTATTCCTACGTTTTGGACATGTCCTATTGGCAGGGAGTATATGATCTCATTAGATATGTGTATGGCATCCATGTTCCTAGTGTTCCCTTATATGGAGTATTTGCGGTATGTGGGAGATATACCAATATATTATATCAAACTCGGAAAACTATTGCCATGCACTGGATACAGCCGGATGCAAACACTATGATAGAGCTAAAAGGCACTTTAAACCCAGTGATATAAGTGAGTTTACCAGAAAAGGGGCAATATGGCTAAGTTTACAAAGCAATTGGCTCAGTGGATAGCTCATCCAGGATTAGCTTTCCTTGGGTGGCAATGGGACAGGACAATATAGAAATATCATGTCATCGGGAAAGTGGTCATGCTATCCTGGTAGTTTACTTTCCAAATTGTGCAATATATACACATATGAAGACCCTCTCTGGGGGGGGTTTATCCCTCCAGCCTCGGCTTCACGGGATCAAGTAGTCCTTTTGCAATGTGATAACCTTGTAAAATGTGGAGCTGCGGCTCTATACTGTGTTTGGAGAAAGGGGGAGAATTGGTTTTGCTTTGTGGGCTGTGTATGGGGTTCGTTGGGTCGGACTCTTGTTTACTTACTACAAAAAAAAAATAAAAAACTCAATAAAAACACGGATTAAAAAAAAAAAAAAAAAAAAAAAAAAAAAAGAAGATAAGTTACTGATTATAGATTAAATATTTACTACATTATCTAACATACATGGAAAGTCACTGCTACTAAGGCAACGAGAACAATGTAATGAGCTCGTCTTACAGATTCCTGTACGGTGCCTTTGATCCAACTATTTGGTGCATAAGAGTCAACTTACTACAGCCAGAAAGTTCTCAACTGGAGGAATGCCATTTATATTCAAATGATGGAAAACCACCTAAAAGGCACAAACACTGTAGTCTGCCACGAAGAGAGACTCTTTATAGCAGAATAGCAGTCAAACCAGTTGTGGCCATATAGATGACAGAGGTTTTTAGGAGGAGCCATTGTGCACTTCTTGGAATGAACCAAGATGATAATTGAGCCAATAAACGTAATGAGTAGAAAGGGATCGGCCGCGTAGGCAAATCTCAAATTTGTTTAATTAAAGAAATCCATGAGGTCCCATTGCTGGGAACTTCAGCAGTCTGCAGTCTTCGCAATACCCTAATGCAGCTCAAACAAGGGAGAGCATGACATGAGAGCGGTGTGACACATACGTGCGGGGTGTTTTCAAAGCCTCTCTTATTTGCAATGTACTACTTTGCTTACAGCTGATCTGTCAGGTCGGCTATGTTACCCTATCCGGAAAAAAAAAGGAAAATGCTGCAGCCAGGTGTCTAAAGTAAATGATGGGAAAAGGGTCTGCATAGACAGTGTTGTCATTTTGGTGACACATCTGTGGTTTGCATCCCCCCCTCCCTCATAACACAATATGCTCAGGGTGTGTTATGTTACAAAGGTAACAAAATAAAAAATGTTACCAAAACACTTGCAAAAGAATTCACTTGAAATGTACAGATCTTGTGTTTTTTAAATAGTATAAAAATGCTGAAAACAAGGTGTTTGAAGGAAGCTTAATTGGGGGTGATGGGGGGGAAACCCACGCCTACAGTTACCGCCCAATCAGCTTGTAACACCGAAAATAGCCAGGTGCTTAAGCGCAGTACTGTTTATATAGCCCCCATTGAAGAACTACAAAAACAGCACAGAGCGCTACACAGTTTCCATAACTCAGGGAGTTCCCACTCGCTTGAATAAGAGCTATGCAAACAGCGCTGCGCTAAAACACTCGGCTGTTTCCGAGAAGCAGTTGGAAACAGAGGTCCGGGTATTCCCATCTTGGCCATAAAAAGCTGAGATGGAAATACCCCTTTAACGCTACCAGGGTTCAAAGAAAGCTTATGACCCCGTGCCTTCCCCACCCACCCAGATAGTAATGGACAGTCTCACTGTCATTCAGGGGTGGCTGTTAATGTCAGTCATCCACTTCAAAAGCTACATTTCAAGAAGAGCAACTGGCTTAAACATTCAACAGTGAAGAAAAAAGGTTACAAACTATTTGGGTACTGCGAGGATTCAGAAGAGAAATCCAAAATATTGCTAATGATTTTGGGCTATTCTCAGTTCCATCAAGTTCCTTACTGGTCCTCGACAAGCCATAAAATAGCGACAAAATGCTGGGACCAAAATTGTACGTCTAAGACCCTTCGGGTATGTGCAGATGGGCAGAGATACTCCACAGCATAAACTGACCTGCGCTGCAGATTTTAAATCCGGATCTTGTCAATTTATGCCGCGGATGTTCGCCACGGATTTCACTTCTTTGTTGGATTTACTGCGGAAAATCCAGACTTCTCATGCCAATTTCACACGGGCGAGTGCGATATAGGGCCATAAAACTCCTCCAGATATCCTGCTTGCCAACATGCGATGTTGTCGCGAATGTAAGGCGTTTTCCTGTCGAAACCGTCTCGCATCACTTTGGGAAAGTAGCAATCCTCTGCCGCAGCGGACGATCGCGGCGTATTTCCTATTGTTTTTGATGGATCAACTTCACACACTCTTGTGCAGCTTACACGTTGTGCGATTCTATGCCGGCCCCATTAAAAACAATGGGTGGTAAAGTTTAGTTTAATAAAAAATACTTTAATTAAAAAAAAAAACAACAATGGGTGGTGCGATGCGAAGGCGCAATGACGGGGCATGCTGCAATTTTTTTCCCACATAGCATCATGGTGCCATGCAGGAAAAAAATTAAAAATAAATCACACGTGTCTGACCCTATTCAGAAGAATGGGGTTCACGTTAGTGCGGCTCAACGCACAAATCTTAAGCTAGGATCTCAGCCGTGTGAAACAGGATTCAGGACAAGTTGAGATGTGGCGGATTTGCTGTACGGATTCCACACGGCCAATCACTGTACAATAGCACTGGATGGAGTTTTGAAAAAACACAGCCGGGATGTGTCACGTGGCTTAAAGGGGTTGTCCGGCCAGAAACATTATATCTCATTACTTCTGTTTGCCCATTTCCATGCACTTTGCTTCATTTTCCATGCACAATGTATATTACAAACAGACGTTTTGGACTTACCTGGTTACAACAAGAATCTTCTCTTCTTCTTGTCGGGCCGCAGCAGCTCTTGTCGGCGCGGGAACGAGCCTCTTCTCATCCGCGCATGCGCAGTTCTTCTCTCTGCAGCCGGGACCGATATACGATCTCCTTGTGTGCGGGAAGGGGGGGGGGGGGGGGCTGATGAGTGCGCCCTTGCCCGCCCCATCCCACCTCTCCTCATTGAAAATAGTGCAGAGGGGCGGAGAGGAGGCAGAGAGGGGGCGGGAGCTCAGTTCCTGCTCCTCGCTCTTCCATCCCCCCCCCCCCTTGCACACAAGGAGATCGTATATCGGTCCCGGCTGCAGAGAGAAGAACTGCGCATGCGCGGATGAGAAGAGGCTCGTTCCCGCGCCGACAAGAGCTGCTGCGGCCCAACAAGAAGAGGAGAAGATTTTTGTTGTAACCAGGGACGACGGAGAAGCAACACAGGGGGGGGGGGGGGGGGGGCACCCCTTCAGGTAAGTCCAAAACTTCTGTTTGCTTAATTTCCAAGTGCATGGAAATGGCCAAACAGAAGTAATGACATGCAATGTTTCTGGCCGGACAACCCCTTTAAGTAGTAAGTTGCAGATTCTCAAATCCACAGCATACTCACTCTGTTACGGCAATGCAGTTTTACTGTGGATTTAACCCCTTCAATGTTTAGGACGAAACCCACAGCAAAGTTTCCATGAAGTCACTGCAGATATTCGTCAGGGTAGGCGGCGTAAAAATTTCCCCATGTGTGTCCTGACCTTAGAGCTTTACTGGAAAACGCTACTTTTGTGCATTTTTTTCTGCAGTTTTGTAGTGAACACTGTAGCTAAATTTTAAAGTCTATGATGAAAAAAAACAAAGAAAAAAAAAAAAAAAAACAACAACATATAAAAGAGTTTTGATCTGTGGGACTTTTGGTTTGGGGGTTTTCTCCCCCCACCTTAAAGGCAGCCTACTTTGGGAATTGCATTTTTCCTACAGACTTCAAAATCATGAAAAACACACAGATGTTAAAAATAAAAAAAAACTATGAACCATCACAAAAAATTGCATATAATGTTAAAAAAAAAAAAGCTGAGGCTTTAAAATGCTTTTTTCATGCAGTTTTAGCACCAGGTGAAGGAGACACCTGACAAACATAACGCTGCCTCATTATAGCAATGCAAATTCTTTGTAAAATGGATACATACAGAGGCAGATCTTCACTCAGTGCTCTTATTTTAGTGTCCTCAAAGCACCAAACATGAAATACAACCATACAGTAGCTGGAGGCTACAATAACCAACATACCTTAAAAACTTTGATCTGACAGCTGGCCGAGTGCAGGTGCTCCGTGTACTCTCCGGCATCATTCTCTTTGAAAGTGTCAATTTGGACTCGGAAGGGTACACCTTTCTCACCCCCGTGCTTCCTCATTGTAAATTCTGTACTAATGCAATGGACCTAAGAATACAAAATACTACAATTATCCTTAATGGACACACAGTAAACAGTTTTGCAAACAAGCCAGAAAAGGCCCATTTACACACAAAGGCATTCTTTCAAACAACTGAAAGATTGACAGTTCTAGCTATCATTGTGTATAAAGTGCTAATGGACACTAATGTCCATTAGTACTTTATAATCTTCATTCGCGTGTAAATGAGCCTCCGGCAGCTGTTTGCAGAACACAGCATGTGGTCTGAGCTCTGCACACGGCTCCTTTGTTCTTGCACGGGCTATCGGCTGAATACAATGTAATCTCTGACTCCCGTGCAGAACACAGCGTGCGGTCTGTGTTATCTACTCCCCAGGAGAACGATGGATTTTAAGCTCACCTTAAAATGATCGTTCAGACAAAAAGTGCACAATGGTAGTGTTTACACGCAACGATTATTGCTCATGTGTCATTGTTTGAATGAATTTTCAGCAATAATCGTTGCGTGTAAATGGGGTTAAGTCAGTACTGCACTTAACAGAATCAGATCAAGTCCTCCTCTGAGAAGAGACTAAATGTGCAGGAAGAAAGATGGGACTTTCACCAAGACTACATAAGAGGAAAGTGGGTTTAACATGTTCAGCTTCTTCTTTCGTATTAGTCCCTTTAGGGGAATGTTCACACTGCGGAATTTTCCATGTGAATTCCACCTCCAAATACCGCTGCAAAATATGCCAAGTTTCCGCCATGAATCCGCGTGCATTTTTAGTCATGTCAATAGGCAAAATTCGCAAAAAGGTCTGAAGCATTTCCACCCGTTTTGGTCAAGAAGTGACGTCACTTATTGACGTGGAAACTATTTCCCGGGTTGGAATTCCACACACAGATTTCACCCATTTGACATGGCTAACCGCGCTGCACATGCTCAGCATAGACACAGATTCTTTGTTGCGGTTTTAAGAGGCGGAACTAACACAGAAAATTGTGCCATGTAAACATACCCCAAGGATGCGTTCACACGCTGCAGATTTTGGTGTGGATCTGCAGAAAATGTGATGCGGATTTTGCTGCTTTCAATTGATGGGGTTAATTCTGCACCAATAGTGAAGACTTTAATGTAGTTTTTGCCTCAGAATTTGGTGCAGATTTTGGTGTAACGTACGGTGGTTTTCCAGAGAAATACTATTGATGACGCCTCAATAGTCGATTGATTGGAGTCCGCAGCTCGGGACCCGCTGTCAGCGCTGCTACACACAGGAATAAGGAGCAGAAGCTGCTGCCTGAATTTTTTTTTATATATTTTCCATTGCAATAAGCCAAATATCTATATACATATTGCACAAAAAAAAAAAATTATCGGCACATCTAAAAATTTTGCATGTTTCTGAACAATTTAGAAGACCAATTGAACATAAATTTTTAAAATTTGAAGTATAGCGTTTTTAATTAAGATTTAATTTGCAATTTATTTAAATGATATTGACTATTAAGTTAAATTAATTTAACTAATTAATAGAATAAGTGAAAGATACAGTCACACATAGTGGAATGGGTGCAGATTTTCCAATGTGGAATCCTTGTCAATTCCGCATTACACCACTAGTGTGTATTTTGGTGCAGATTTCCCCCCTTTAACTGAAACTGAAGCTAGCTGCAGATCCACACTGCAAAATATGCTACACATTTTGCGGCTGATCCGAACCAAAATCCAATAAATGTGTATGCACCAATAGTAATGTTATTCCTAGATTTAAAAAAAAAAAAAAAGCCTGCACTATAAAATCACCTCTACTAACTAAATAGCTTCACACTATGCTCTCCTCCTCTCTCACACTGACAGGAGAGTCTTTCAGTACTCCAATTCCCAGGGGGCAAGTTTGTTACTATGACAAACCTTCCCTGCCAGAGCTGTGAATGGCTGCCACTCTGAGGATGTCATCAGGACCTGATCCAATCATGTCCCCAATGACGGCACCTGAACTAGAGGCTGTTAGTGACTAGAGGCTGTTTACGTCGCTGCTGCACAGAGCCCAGCATGCAGCGACGAGACTTTACCGACAGCGGCCGCAAAGCGGTTAAGTAGGAAAGGTGTCTCCAAATACCATTTCTAGTGCCCCTCCTCTGATCAGTAACTGATTGAGTGCCCTCAGACAATCACACAAAAGGTGACCACTACTCCATTTATGCGAGACCCTTGTTCTCGTGAAAGATAGTGGTCCCAACAGTTGGACCCCCTAACAATCAAATACTTCATTCACCTATTCCGTGAGCAGTGCTAATTATTTGTAGGACAATCCCTTTAAGCTACACAGCCCAATTTTTACAAGCAACATGCCAACAATTAATAAACTAACTTGGAACGCTGACAATTTTTGGAGTTTTGTTTATATCAATACTAGTATCTACGGCAGTAAAACCATTATGATTAGGTAGTTACAAGGTGTTGTGCACAGAAGACAACTCCCTTTCCTGGGGCTCCAGCACGTACTATATCACGGCACGATTAGAACACTGGGTGACTGTGATACATGGCAGTGCAAGCCCTCCAGAACAACATATACTCTAGTAGTTCTCCATTGTGACTAATGGGGGTGTGGGACCCTATTCTAGAACGCACCTATAATACATACTAACATCTGCTCAATCTAGGCTGGCCTCTATGCAAAAACTAAAAAAAAAGTGAAGGATGTGTGCATAGACCTTTTACTTGAAATCACTTGATGGGCTGAATATGTTGGGTTGTGTAATCCATTACCAAAATAGTTTTGAAGCACAGAAATAAAGGGGTATTTGGGTCATTCTTTATCCATGGGATAGGGGGTAACTAGCTTACCAGTGGGGGGTGGGGCAATTGCGGGGACCCCCATGAATCCCAAAAACAGAGTTCTGGCCCATCCCAAATGAACGAAGTGGAGGCTGCACAAGTATGCTGCCCCATTCATTTCAGAAGAGAGTGCCAGAGACTGCCAAGCACGTGACTGCAGCAATCCTTGATCAGATTTTATTCCTTATCCCATAGTTGCGGATAACTTACGCCAACTGGAATACCATTTTAACTATTACACAAGCGAGTTCTGTACCTGCCAACAACAGAACAAGAACCTCCTTACTTGTATAAAGACTGATGTCCGCTTGGCAGGATCCCAGAGAAATTCAACAGTGTTGAGCTGAGTTGGATTCGCTCGCGGGTCAATAATGCCCACAGACATGGGGACATCTAGGGAAAAAATAAAATAAACTTAGTCGATATTGATGTCACTTCTTATCGAGACAAAACAATACAACTTTCGACTGACATCTGAAAATGGATCGGCGATTACTGGGGATTTTGAGAAGGTCTGTAATTCTTCTGCACAGCGGTACTCCCGTCTACCCATTCAGTGGGCTATTCACTGTAATGAGGATGTGATACACTGTGGGAGACGAGAGCTCCACTGTGCAATGAGAAATGTGAGGAAACTCTAACCCCAAGTGCTGATCCCGATTCTAATGCTATTGCATATCTTCGCGTCACACCACAGCAAGATCAGAACAGCCCTTTAAAGAAAAGTCTAAATTCAGAAGTTAGAATCAGCCCCACCAAAGTGTGGAACCCATGTGAGATGTTAGAGGAGACCGCACACATTTCCTTCTTACATTCTAATCTGCAGGAAACTTCTAATAGTGATCGAGAGCATTTTTTTTTTACAACTCTCCGCACACTACAAAATTTGTGCAATTTTTTTGATTTTCAGACTTATATAGGCAATCCAGAAAAATATGTGAATGTTTTCAGCCTACCGACCTTGTAGAGACCATCTGTACAAACAATTAGCGTACCTTTAGAATAACAAATCACTCTGCACACAGAAAAACCGCCGCGATCTCACAGCTCCCGGCTCAGTAGCCCTACCACTACAGTAACTTTTAAAGTCCCACTCGGGGGTTCAGCTGAAGACGTACTTTTGCATGGGCCAAATATTGGCCGAAATACGGCTCAAAAGAGTGATTTCAACGATAGTCATTCCGTGTAAGGGTAAGACCTTAACAGTACTGAGGGAGAAATCGCTCGTTGGTCACTCAGTTTCAGCTCACTGTGTAAACAGGTAGTTGCTCATCTATGAATGACTGCCTGCTCACAGTGAATGGAGGCGGGGGCTGGAAGAGATCTCTGGCGCGCTCCATATTCATTCACTGAATGACTATTGCTTTTGTGAAAGCACAAAAGCAACAGCAATCCCATGTAAATCACAAGTTTATCCCTGCATTAAAAATGATGGGGCACTACGCTTTACTGTCAGACCTGCGGATAAACAACACAGCCATTATCCCTTTAAAAATAAATAAAGATAAATATATATATTTTGTTTTAGTTCTTGCCTTTTAACAGATATATCGCTTATCTCACCAGTGATGTGGACATATGAGGGCTTTTTTGCAGGAGGAGTTGGATTCTTTAATGGTTCCATTTATTGCATACATACATATACATACAGTGGGGTAAGTAGGAAAAAACACAACTCTCTTTTGGGGAAGGTTTCATAGTAAGATACATATGAAGAAGTCATTTTTATCGCACCACCACTGAAAAATCCTTTTATTAAAAAAAAATATATTTTTCCTACGATGGGGCTTGTGTGAGGGCTCTTTTTTGGCAGGATGAGCTGCAATTTACAGTTCTATTTTTGGTGACTTTTTAATCTTCTTCAATTTTTATTGTGGAACAGGGGAACAAAAGTGCAAAAAAACCAAACTTTTTTTTAAATCAAAACTTAGGGAAGTTATGTATTTTTCCCCTTTCTGGCAGAGATCCCAGTTATGTTGTTTTAATTCGTCATTTGTTTTGTGGTAAATGGAAAAAGAAGGCTTATTGAATTTTAGAATATTTAATTTTTGTTAAATTTACATTTTATTTGACTTAACTCTAAGTCTCCATGGAAACATGAACTTGCATTTGTTTGATCGCTTCTACAGTACACTGCAATACTTCAGTATTGCAGTATATATTGTATTTTTTAACATACACCTATGAAGCCCTGCCACAGCCAGAGCTTAATCGGCTTAAGTAGACGGCAACCCTAGGAGCCTTGATTAGGCCCCAGGGCTACCATGCCAATCATTAGCACCTCAGGATCATATTGCTGGGGTGGGAGAGGGAGGAATGGTTAGTCACAGGGGTAACTTCCCCGTCCAGCTGACAGCTTACATGCCATGGTCAGCAATGACATCGCAAGTAAATTGTCAAATAGCTGTGATGGCAGCTGGTGCCAACCATGTCAAGCATCAGCTGTTTCATAGCTAGCCCACACCTGTTATATACATATGTCACAGAAGACGAACAGGTGAAATCAATAGAGTTCATCGTACAACAGATCCAGCACTGTTATAAATGAAAGCCATGACATATCTGAACAGACTCATAAAGGGAGATTTACCAAAAAAGTTCAAGAAAAAGTTGGCGGTCATCAAAATCAATGTAAAGGATTTACTAATAAACTGAGGTTTTGCATCATTAGTGGTGTTCTTACCAATATCGAGTATTCTGTCTCCAGGTCTGTTCCACCGCCAGCCTTCCAGCTGCTGGTGCTCTGTGTACTGCAGGCGCCGGTCATGAAACACCACTCTGAAGATGCTCTGCAAGGGGAGAAACATGGAAGCTACTTATAAGAAACACCAGATCTTAAGCATTGGGCACATTCAAGAAAATCTCACATTCTTCCAGATCTCTAGGTTAGTTTTTCTCTGTTGGAGTTTTTAGGTATTTACTTATGTAGGCATTAAAATTAACAATTCACCGGGCGCCAATTTATAACTTGTTTTTTCGAAAATGACCTCCAAACCCAAATGGTAAAAATTATGACGGCCCTCCAAGTAATGCACCCATAATTTAGTTGGCAGATGAGCGCCATCTGTCTGTGTCTGGTCCGTCTTATTTCTGTGGAAGCTGAAAGCACCAAATGGAGTGTAACAAAATAAAAAATGAAACAAAACAATGAGTATTTATGTTAAAAGGTGCACTATATATTTACAACACTCACCTTAACTAGCTTGCCATTCAACTCGGGCAATTCGCCTAGTTTTCTATTGTCCAACATCCTGATTTCGTAGGACTGGCCTGTTGGGAATAAATGGTTGTGAAGTCAGTTTAGAAATCTAGTAAAGGCAGTTAAAGGCACTTAAAGGGTAACAAAAAAACCCAAAAAAACTAAACTTCTGAAATGTCATATTGACATGTCAAATGTATTTATGGGTGGGATCTGGGTGCTGGGGCCCCCACCAATCACTAAAATGAATGAGTTTCACTATACCATGCTGGACAGTATAAGAGACCTGCCATGCACCCTTTAAGCCACCTGGCTGGGCTTAATGGGAGTACCAAGATGGCAGCCCTGAGCACTTTCACTGGGACCCCGATTGCCATGACAATCCATAAGCCCCCTGCAACTGTGTCCTATGGGAAAGCATCCCCCTCTCTTCTGTCTAACCATATAGGTGCTGCAGTCACTATTGACTATGGCATCTACCCAGCTAGTTTTTCCCCCAACAGCCCTTAAATGCACAACTCTTTATGCCATGCAAACATTTTCTCGAACTGATGTGCAAAATCCACAGTAGAACTCGCTTGTGTCGTGTAGTATATTTGTTGCCGAATATCCACCACGTTTGCATGTGACATTGTGCTGACCTGTATCCTATAGTTCTCCTATGTCTGCACTGCAGGGAGGTAATGAAGGTTTACAGAGGGGCACGTCTTTGCACTGGGTGAAGGGGCAAAGTAATAACTCAAACACAGAAGAATTCAAGTTTACACATAATGGCTTACAGACCGCAATCCCCCGGAAAGAAAGAATGCGACGGCTCCTGATGGGGATTTTTTCCATCATAACATATGTGCGCACGGAGTCTGATAGTCAGTAACTAACTCGCATGCCAAGTCACTCACACAGTAGGACGACGTTTAGCGCCCGTTCACACAGGTTTTTTCCCGCCCGTATTTGTTACTGACTGAATACAGATAACACACGGACCCATTAAAGCAAGTATTCTGATGGTTTCTTTTTTTTGTTTTCTTTAATGCCCAACACACAAAAAAATATATATAGATATTGCAACATATTTTATTTTGGTCCGTATTCGTGGCCAAAAGTCGCCCATGAAAGTTTGCATGCATGAAAAAAAAAAAAAAAACACTGCACATAGGCAACAAAAAACATGCAAGATGCAGTGAAATTGGCCCATTTTTCAAGAACCAAAACTGCATACATGTATGAATGAGCCCATAGCCTCCACACCTTGCTAGTAGTATAGAGGAAAACTACAAAGCTCCTAACAGTGGTTAGCACTACTGGAATTACAGCGCCGGTGTTCTGGGTTCAATCCCAACCAAGGGTAATATCTGCGAGTAGTTTCTATGTTCTCCCCATGTTTAAGTGGGTTTATTCCAGGTACTCTGGCTTTCTCTAGCACTCCAAATATAACACACTAAGAGGTTAATATGGAATGTAGATAGAGAGCCCCAATGAGGTCAGGGACTGATGAAAGTGATGGCAATCTTCCTACGGTGCTAAGGAATATGTGGTATACTATATAAAGGAGTACAAATAAAATGGGATTCATTCTCCGTCTCCCTTTGCTTTCCTGATACAGGCCTGAAAGGTAACTGCTTTTAAAAAAAAAAAAAAAAACGGTCACCAGGTTCATGATGTCCAAACTACAGGCAGCATGAGCCCGGTACGGGTATGCCGATTCGGTTCATGTAGGTTTTATTCTGAAAGGCTACTTGGACTTGTAGCTGAGCACTTGAGTCGGGCTCTCTCTGCGCACAGCATCAAGAACGACAGCTCTCTCCCCGCTTGTGTACAGGGAGAGGGTTGTCAGTCTTGATGATACAGGTGGGGAGAGCCGGACGCTGCTCCCCTCTCTGACTCGAGCACTCAGGTCCAAGTCAAACTTCTAATTATGTTGTTTTCCGGAACGCAGAAGCATTTCAGGATAAAACATACATAGGCCAAATAAGCATATCTGTTGCAGGCTCATGCTGACCGTTGTCGAAGCACGAACCTGGTGACAAATTCATTTAAGGAGAAGGGCACAAGCTTGTATCCTACGACAACAACGGAGCAGGGGCGTTTCAATATACAGTAAAAAAAAAAAAAAAAAAGGGCAATTCCCTATAAACCAGATATGTTTATGTATAACGGTAGGCATTTCTGTCGGTCAACTAAAGTTCCTTCTCCAGGAAATGTAGGACAGCCCTGCCGTCCCGGAAGGTCACCTTGATTGAGATAGGTAAGGGTCTCTTCGTGAAGCTTCACAGCGGGGGAGGTAGCCGTACACAGCACATACTGGAAAGGTAGGATCTTGTTTTCATTTTCTGAAGGCAGACTTGACTCTTCTTGCTTGAAGATGGGCAGGGCGAGTACATCGCTGGAACAAAGCAAAGGAGGTTTAGTAAGACGACCCTATAGCCAGACTCAACACTCAAGATCTACGCAAAGACCCCGCCGCTTGAACAATGTCAAGAGTTCGCTTATACCGGCAGATACATCGTTCAAATGAGAACTCGTTCATTCAATCACATTCGCTGTATAAGTGAATGAGAAGGAATGAATGATCGCTGTTAAAGGTGAACAACGTTTTTTATACCTGCAGTGATCGATTATTGTTCATCGTTCACTCGTTGGCTCACATGTAAACTATTATTCACTTTCGCTCATTTGAATAATAATCGTTCCATCTGAAAGGACCCAAAAACTGTATACGAGCCGGGAAAAAAAATAAAAATAAAAATCACTTTTAGACGGAGGCTTTTCTTGCAGCCATATTACAGGTACGACCGCAGACCTCCAGTGGTTCACCAAAGCAGACATTAGACCACCATATGGTTTCATGGTGCTCGAAATACGGTTCCGGTGGACAGCAGGAGGTAAAGGGGTTGTACAAATATGCAACTGTATTATGGCCATCGAAAAGCAGCCTTAGGCCGGGCTCACACGAATCTACTTGCATTGCGTGTTACGTGCGCATAATACGTTGGGAATGGCATCAATGAAAGTACATGGGTTTTCAATGTTCCGCTCACACTTGCGTATATTACCAAAGAATGCAGCTTGTTCCATTTTACCATGTATTAAGCATGTACAGCCCTATTGTGCTCAACGGGGGCACCTCGAACACATTGCATACGTCGTCTTTTTTTACGCATGTTGCTAGGAGACATCAGAAGAAAGTTTAAAAAAAGAAAAGAAACCAGCGCATGACAGCGTGCATAAAACATGCCGTACATGCGCAGGCATACGCAACCAAAAATGTGACAACACACAGTGATACGCGATTACCTGCGCAAGCACAGCTCTGCTAGTTTTATGCAGCGTTTTGGGATACGGTCTTGTTAGCCCGACCTTAAGACTCTAGATGTTGGAAGCCAACAAATAGGATTTGAATGCTAGTGTAATCCGAACCAACGACCCATAAAAGTTAAGCGCTAGTCCCGGATTTTCTCTTTAGTTGCACTAGTAAGGGCTCGCTCACATCTGCGTTACGGCTTCCCGTCTCGCTTCCATTTTTAAAACAGAGAGCCAATATTAAAAATGAAAATAACGTTCCCGTTTACCCTTTTTCCGATTGATTTCAATAAGTTTAAAAGAAAAAAAAAAGGGAAAAAAATGGAGAATATTCAGCTCGCTTCAGTTACGTTTTTTATTTTACTTGATTGGATAACGCAGCGAACGTGCCCGTGTGTAGGGCCGCCAAGCTATCGGCTGCACTAAACGAAAGGGTTAATATACTGCAATCGTATTAATGTATTGCTGCGACTAGGCAATTTGCCATCAAGGAGTATGGGAATGGAGACCATGATGTAACGCCATTACACAACTCGAGGTGAACCAGGACATTTTTATATCATGGGACCCTAGCCAGAGAACTAATTTGAGTCGACTCATTAAGTATACTTAGTGAAAGATGAACTGTGTGACTATGAGGCCAAAACCCAGAAATGTCACGCTACTAATAGTACACGCCAAGCTTAGAGACCCCACAATGGGAGCCTATCAAATGCAGCCAAACAAAAAAAAAAAAAGGGTTGCCCTAGTAAATGATGCCACAAGGCAAAACAAAACATCAATCAGGACCAACCATGTGTGACTGTGCGGCTATTAGTGCCGCTGCCCACACCAAGAAGCGGACTTGCATGGAATTAGGTTGGAGCTTTGAAGATGTAGCTGCCGGCGAAGAAAAAACATTGAGCATGTGCCAGATACAAATTGTCCATCTCTAGCAACAAAAACACCAAGATCCAGCGAGACGTGGCAGGAACGGCCCTCAAATAACCGATCGCTCATCCCCCGGACTACAGAACAAGTGATTGCTCAGGACTCGAAGAAGTTTAGGGAAAGTAGCTGATAAAGCAGACCGGTCACCTCGGGGAACTTTCATCCATAGCCTCTTGTTTTTGTAGGACAGTCTAGTCTAAGCTACTAAGGATCAGCGAAAGAAAGCTTCACATTCCTTAATTTATATCTCACTGATCACGAACATCATGCAGCTCGACAAGCGGTCCACCGTGAAGAATTCAAATTGACTTCACTATTGTGAGGTCCAAAAGTATGGAAAACGAAGAGAAACAAGGCCAAACGGAGACCAAAGTTCGTACCTTTGGTCCCCGTTAGGCTTGTTCAAGTCAATGGTTGTGCTGTGGGATATGATGAAATGTTATCTTTTTGGTTATTCCAACAGAACCACAGAATGGCCAGGCTGAGCGTAGACCTAAGTGCAGTCTGAGCGCACCTCTAAGGAATATGGCCGACTGCAGCCCCAGACAGAGAGGGGGACATGCAACTGGAACAGCAAAACGTGACCGTAGAAGTCAACTACTTCTACCTCACTCGGCAATAATGGGCAAAACTGAATGTGAAGGTCGCCGTACCCCTTAACTGGTTGTTGGTCAAAAGCCCATTCACTTGTACACGCAAGCGAGCATGCGTGTGTTCTCTAGAGGTCATCGCCATACTCTACTAGTGGTGGCTCATTCCCAATGAGAACATTGAATCAGGCATACTTAAAGGGGTTGTCCCGAGGCAGCAAGTGGGTCTATACACTTCTGTATGGCCATAATAATGCACTTTGTAATGTACATTGTGCATTAATTATGAGCCATACAGAAGTTATAAAAAGTTTTATACTTACCTGCTCCGTTGCTGGCGTCCTCGTCTCCATGGTGCCGACTAATTTTCGCCCTCCGATGGCCAAATTAGCCGCGCTTGCGCAGTCCGGGTCTTCTTTTCTGAATGGGGCTCCGTGTAGCTCCGCCCCGTCACGTGCCGATTCCAGCCAATCAGGAGGCTGGAATCGGCAATGGACCGCACAGAAGCCCTGCGGTCCATGGAGACAGAGGATCCCGGCGGCCATCTTCAGCAGGTGAGTATGAAGACGCCGGACCGCCGGGATTCAGGTAAGCGCTGTGCGGGTGGTTTTTTTAACCCCTGCATCGGGGTTGTCTCGCGCCGAACGGGGGGGGGGGGTTTAAAAAAAAAAAAAACCCCGTTTCGGCGCGGGACAACCCCTTTAATTCTAACATGCCCAATCCTTCTTTACCACCAACATCAGCCATTATGAGAGTGTGATGAGTCCCATACAAATTAGATGGTTGGCCACGTGACTGGGTGATGCTCATGTGTAATGGCCAATCATCATACATTGCCTTTGTCCACTTCTATCGGGAGGACAAGTAACAACCATTGTGCATGGAGTCTATTTTGGTGCACAACATGCACCTCTAGGTTGTCAAATCAACTATAATTTAAGTATTTCTAAACTGTCTAAGTATCGGCTATGAAAAACTAATCAATGACTGGAAATGAATGTTCGAATGAATATTAGTTCATCCAATCGTTGCCCCGTAGTAAGAAGGTGCTGGTGGATCAACCAACAAATAAGCAAATGTTCGTTTGTCGGGTGATCCCATTGTTCTGCAGCACCAAAAAGCACCTAGGTGTCCGTAGCACATACCCATGTGGAAACTCCTTTCTAGGGTGTGTTCACAAGTCACCGATTTTGGTGCAGATCCACAGCAGATTTCCCTCTTTTCAATTTAATTCAAATCGAAGGTGAAATCTGCTGTAGATCTGCACCAAAATCAAAGACAAATCATCAATGTGTGAACGCACCCTAGAGAGGAGTTGCCTGGCATCAGCTGGTAGATATGCGGCACCATTGTGGTGGGCAGGAGATTCTGACTAGACACGGAGATCCAAGGATCTGATTCAGAAGACAAGAAGACAAGCTAGCATCATCGTTCTAAGAATTGGTGGCGTCACTTTAAAGAAAACTGCAAAATGCCAAATAATGAACTGCCACCATCTTGGGAAGTTTGGGATGTACTGAGAACGGAGGGAATTGATGCCAAAATAGGACCAAAATACCTCCGTCTGAATAGACCTTCCTTCTCCAGGTACTCACCGAGACAACTGCTGGCTTTGTGTAAGTACTGAGCATTACAAGGCTACATTCTTCTGTGCCCACAAATACAATACGATGAATTGTTGATGCAGGATCAAGAACAACAAGAGTATAGATGAAACGCTCCATGTCTAAACACATCTCAGCCATAGAGCTTACATCATGCGCAACCTACGGCCTTTATAAGGGCAGGAAAATACAATCTAGTAAGAAACGCCATCTTTTCTTCTTGGGGAGAGCAGTGAGCGAAGAGACTTAAAAGACCATTCATGCTCCTCTGGGTCCATCTGCCTTACTTGCAATAATAAGACCCATAGTTAGGCTGGTTTCACATTTGTGTTGGCACCTTCCGTTGCAGATCCGGCTCAAAATACGTATGTAGCACTTTTTCTTATGGCAAAAAGCTGGGCCGCTGAGCGGAAAGTGGACCGATCCCATTATAGTCAATGCGGTCCGTTCGGTTCTGTCCGGAGTCGAAGCCGTTCGGCCACGGGGATTCCCCTTTTTTGCTCCCCGAATGCAGCAGAAAGCGGGACCCCAGATGTGAAATCACCCCTTTTATAGGAGGATGCGCGGACGGGACTCTGAAAACAGCCAGAGACGGGTTGGCCGGTAGAGATCTCCAGCTCGCTCCACCTTTGTTTAAAAGCACAGGAACGATATCGTTTAGGCAAGTGTTGGGCACTTAATGTAAAAGTACGCCAAGGCATGGGCATGACAGACAGGGGACCACCCTCTATGAGTCACAACGGAAGGTGACCATGTAATACTATGTAAGCGCCTGGCTGAAGCTTTCTCCAGCAAAATCAGAACAAAACCATCTCTAAAATATATGTTGATGCAGAATCACATTTTACATGCAAATTAAGAGGACTTGAAAAAGTACATATGAAAGTTTCATGTGCAACTGTATGACAACGGGTGAGAGCGGAGATGTACTGGAGCGAAGGGCAGGAAGTGCTGCAAGAACAATACATCATGTCGGCTCCGAAATAGTCACTTAAAATCTAGGAAGAACGTGTTTCCGGTGGGGGCTGCACCCACGTCTTACAGGACAAGTAGAAGAAAATAAACAAGATATACTTGTCACTCAAACGCCCAACCGGAGGAACAACTCTGAACGTTCCCAACAGTGACACGACACGGAAGGAACATCTGTAGTGTAAACACGGACGTCGCCAACCAAACCTGCTCCCCGTTTAATGGTGTTTGTTATGGAAACAAGCTGCGGAGTGACGAAGACCTACCTGAAGACACAAGAACATATATCCCACCTTCTACACATGTCCGTATTAATCCCTTAACGCTGCAGCCCTTTAATTTTTAATTCCCCACTTTCAAAAGAATCATAACTTTATTTTCTGGCATAAAGCTACAATAACGGCTTACTTGCTGGATGAGTTGTAACAATGTACCAAAAACTGCATTGGAAAAGTTTAAAATAAATTGGGGGGAAAAAAAATTAAATTCAGTCAGTTTTGAAGAGATTGTTTTTATGGCACTCCTAGTACAGAAAAAAATTACATATTATTCCCCCCCCCCACCCTATGGCACTCATGTTTAATATTTTAATAAACTGAAAAACTTTTACGGAAGCAGTGACACCAATTAATCTTTTTACTTTTTTTTTTTTCTAAATTCTCCATAGGGAACTTGAACTGCCATCAACGGATCCCAAGCACAATATACCGCTATCATTCAGTAGTTATACTTTTATAGGAATCCTATTAAGACTGGTCACAAGAACGGCTTAATAGACAGAAATCCAAGGCCCCACGATGTCATTGTGGGCAGGCCATTCGGGTGACAGAGAGCCCCCAGTCAGGCCTTTTAAATGCTGCTGTCAGAACAGACTGTGGCATCTAAAGGAATAATGGCGGGGATCGGCGATATCTCCAAACCCCGCCGTTGTAGACGGGCATTGGCTGTGAAAGATAGCCAACATCAGGTGCATGCAATTTGGGCTCGGCACCCGAGTCTACTCTATACAATGACACTCGGCACCGGTGATACATATGTTACATATAACAGAGGTCAGCAAGGGGTTATAAAAAAAACTATCCAATATTACGAGCAAATGTTGTGTCAGTGGGCATAGAGAAAAATGATGCCAAGTCAATAAAATAAGGTAACAAAACTTTTGACATGTCATATTGAGGCTCTGCCATCAACAAACCCAGACTTTCTATTGAGCATCTACTAAGTTCTGCTGAGACACAAAAAGAGCCGATCGGTGCTCAAATGAGTGCTTCTTAGAGTGCTTTAGAGATGGGTGGGGATCTCA
The DNA here is from genome assembly GCF_035609145.1 of Eleutherodactylus coqui. Lineage (NCBI taxonomy): Eukaryota > Metazoa > Chordata > Amphibia > Anura > Eleutherodactylidae > Eleutherodactylus > Eleutherodactylus coqui. The sequence goes on along the minus strand of NC_089837.1, from coordinate 469,091,700 downwards.
GGATCCGGACCCCACCTATCAAGTTTTTGGAAAGTTAATTTATCCTTTTATACTCCTATGCAGACTTCAGAGAAAACCTGTTGGCAGACAGTTCGGGTTCCTCTTATCTCAGGGGGCGGTGCAGATGGTCCGGACCCCCATAGTCAGAGGGCTGTCTGCACTAGGTTTACTGTCACAACCAAGTAAACAGACAAGAAGATCTGGTTTAATTCTATGGGAGCAGGATGACCAGTACTGATCATCTGTAGGTAAATGAGCTGCCTTTGTGAAGCCCCGGAGTCTGCAGATCTGTATCTGGTGATGGGGACAATAAAGTTCACCTCTGTGGCTGGTCTAGTGTTTGTATTAGGGCTAATTCACACGACCGTGATTTCGGCGGGCGATGCACGGTCACATGACACGCGGTAAACGGAGTCAGTGAAAGTACTTGGACTTTTTCATTGATCCATTCACATAAGTATGTAGGCACTGCGCTATTTTTCCATGTACCACGCAGCGTGAGCCCTATGCTTTTCTATGGGCAGCGTCTGCAACACTATCCATTGTGTCTGGGCGGCGATTTATACAGAATATCGCTGTGAAAGAGAACGGGGAATTTTTTTAAAATAAGGCACATATGCTTGGCAGCGGCACGGGAAATATAAGAAAAAACAAAAACAAACAGGCCTACTGCGGACGACAGAATGTGAGGACGCGGTTGTGCGCAGTACAGTTTTGCTGCCATACGCCACAGCGCGCACGGTAGAGAGGAAGTCATGGAAAGAATTGAACTAGCAGCGCTAGTGCGGCTGCACACTACCGAATTTGAGTTGTGGAATCCTCGCTAATCACCCGCGCAAACGATCCGCGGTATTCCACATGCATTGAAAAAACAGAACATGCACATGTCCGCTCACAAAAGCAGATAGCAATTGCAATATCTGCGAACAGACAATTGGCGCCTTCAACAGATATGCATGTAATATGTATGACCAGCCTGAGAGGTGGGACCGGAGCCCAACAGGCACTTATGGCAGATTTAGTAATCCACATCAGGACTTTTGCGCTGACCCTGTCCTCAGATGTTGGTTTTCTATGGCGCACTTCAATGGGACAAACACTGGGAAAATGTCAGGGACAGCGCAGTAACGCGCAGCAGCTCCTAGAAACTGGCCGGCTGTCTACTTCTAAGTGTGAGATTTCTGAAGATCCCGTCCGTTGGAGTATAATCTCTGGCCAGTCACAAAACCACCAAGGTTAAAAGGGATTTCTGAGTTAAAGGGAACGTGTCATCAGAAAAACCACCTACAGTATAAATAATGTTTTTACATGAAAACTTATTTAGAAATTTTCCACAAATTTTTTTTTTTTTTTAATTTCCAACGTCACAGTCTAGATTTAAAAAAAATCGACAAAAGTTTCCACACTGGCCACTAAAGCAAGTAATAGTCCGACACTTCCTGCTGTGTACAGATAACCTTTCAGTAGTCATCTCATCATCATCACAGGCAGGAGTACAATGAAAACTAACATAGGATATCACAGCTGACCTCCATTCCAGCCGATAAGCACGAGAAAATTTTAAAAATATGGGCCCCATGGCTGTATTACTCCTGGCCCTCGCAGAATAACAGATTCCTAACCTCCCTGTAAAAGAGGAGAATAATAAATGCCTACCTTGTTATTGTTCTATAGCCCAAGACTGTCTTCGCCAGTGTCCACCTCATGGGAAAAACTCTACTTGTCTCAGAAACCACCCCTTACCCATCTTTCCTAATTCCTCCCTATTTCCCCCTAAATCTGGGTTAGGCCCTGGCCAGGCCGTTCGTATTCTGTTACTTTTAATTAACAGTCAAGTTTCAAGATTGGGCCGGGATATAATGAGAGGACTACTTCAAAAGTGGTCTACCAGATGTGTTTTCTCTTCTCTCTCCCCCCAATCCATATCACTACAAAGTGTGCTTGTTACATATTAATGTGACTAATGCTTTTCAGTTGAATGTTTATTACACTGCTGTAAAATTTTGAAAATCTCAAATAAAACCACAGTATAAAAAAAAAAGGATATCACAGTGTCCACAATAGGAGGCTACAGCTCACCTCCTCCCCCTCAGTGACTCCAGTACCTCACAAAACAGCCTGCCATAGAAGTCCATGAATCAGGCTCATGCGCGCGGGTGTATTTTCTGTCCATGTGCCGTCTGAATACAGCAAAAAAAATAAAAATAAAAATGGCCATACTGAAAATAGAAGACATCACAACTCATACAAACAACTCACAAACAACTGTCCCGTCATCAGACGACATGAAGCTCCGTTCACACCAAGAATAGTAAACAAAACCCCATACAAGAGTGCAAGCGGCAGATGAACTCCCCAACATACATCACAAGATTCTCCCTGTAGAAGTCATCTGACCGTTGCCTGCCAATCAGAGGCTGCAGAGTCAGTGTTCACCACTCCTGGCATAATCAGACATACAACATCAAAATCAGACATACAACATCAAAATCAGACATACAACATCAAAATCAGACATACAACATCAAAATCAGACATACAACATCAAAATCAGACATACAACATCAAAATCAGACATACAACATCAAAATCAGACATACAACATCAAAATCAGACATACAACATCAAAATCAGACATACAACATCAAAATCAGACATACAACATCAAAATCAGACATACAACATCAAAATCAGACATACAACATCAAAATCAGACATACAACATCAAAATCAGACATACAACATCAAAATCAGACATACAACATCAAAATCAGACATACAACATCAAAATCAGACATACAACATCAAAATCAGACATACAACATCAAAATCAGACATACAACATCAAAATCAGACATACAACATCAAAATCAGACATACAACATCAAAATCAGACATACAACATCAAAATCAGACATACAACATCAAAATCAGACATACAACATCAAAATCAGACATACAACATCGGTTACATCAATCTAATTCCATATAGTCTACTAAAGGTACATCGACTCCGGGACCTGATTTTAAGATCTAGCACGCCTCTCTCGTTAATACATAAAGCCAGTTAGCTCCCCGTACGGGTCTTGTGACTTTCCCAATAGCAATTCCTTTAAAGCCAGTCCCATCTGCATAGACTTCATGTGGCAGCTGATAGGAATCTAAACAGACCATCTGCTGTCTGGACAGAGGAGAGCTGCTCACAATACCTACTCTAAGCTTCCGGGATGGGCAGCCTACATATTGTAACCATGTGGCAGTAGTAGGGTATACGCCACGTAACTTGTATCAACTGATAAAGGATTGTATGAAGAAATAGGTCTGATTATTGTATAAATATAAACATTTGGCTTGTGTGGACATGAGATCGCATCTACTGAAACCACCTTGAAAAGTAAGCCAATAGGAATGAAGAGAAGGCACATAGTGTGTAGTAGAAGAAACAATGTAGCCTATGGATTTGTACTAGACATACTATGGACAACATTGTTTCTTCTACTACAATCTGTGCGTCAATTTCTGGTCTGAGGTCTTGGCGGATCACTTCCAGATTCACAGAAATTGCCCTACCCAACTCGCCCGCACTGTTCCTGCTACAGCTAAGTGGCATCCCCTGTTAATGTTCCGCGGTACGCCACTTGATCAACGCAGCATGAGCATATATACCGATGCTATGGCGCCAAACCCATCGTCCTCTATCTCCAAGATGAAAAGAGGATCTTACTGCTTCTCTTAAAGGCCTGCATGACAAGTTCCTGAGAACATGCTCCACTAGATCGAGTCCCGGGACTCGCCAGAGTATAGAACTTTATGTTCACTGGGCCGGGGAAAAAATCATCACTTTTGGTGCCTAGGTACGCCGTTTGTCCTTGACTTTCTCAGTCTTGCCCCAGAGAGGTCTTGTCCATCTTATCTACCTTCTTCTGCCCTCCCCAACTTTTTAAATGATTTGCTCTGTCTGTAGTCTGTATGTTGTCTTAGGGCCCTTTTACATGGAACGATTACTGTTAAAAAAAACCCCCAAATCATTGGATCGTGTGAATTGGAACGATATTCATTGAGTGTTAAAACAGCCAATGATTGAACGACGAAAAAAAGCAGCAAATGCTATACAACAGGAAAAAGTGAGAACTGCTAAAAGTACAGTCTAATTAAGTGAGTGAAGTAAATAACGATTTCTAGATAACGCCCTTGAATAATATCCTACATGCAAATAAGTAATACATAGAACAACCATCCAGATAAGGTTGCCAAAAACATGACACTAGTTTCACAAAAAATACCCAGAGGCAATAAAATAGGAAACCTAAATTCTGATCTGGGAGGAATCAGATGCAAACATATCACCAGTAATGGTGAGGAGGTATGGGACGAGTCAGGGGTGCCCCACACATCCTGCGGCTTCCTCAAGGGTAAGAGGTCCGTCTATACCAAAGGACTGTATATACCTGTGTGATCAGGGAGGAACGTGCCCATGAGGCCACATCACACAGCCTCCGGGGTGTCTACAGACGCTTGCCGATGACTGCACATGGCACATACACAGACCAAGGCATAGTGTTCCTAAATAAGAGTCTATACAGTATAAGCCATGATGGCGCACTAACTACACATTTAATAACTGAGGTGCTGGCAGTATAGATATAGAAGTAGATGCAAAATAACTTAAGATATACACAGGGGCCGGTAAGGATGGATGGCAGACAACAAAACTGTTGGAGCTGCTCATGCTTGTCGGACAATCCTCTCTACTGGTGGTCTGTTGAGGGCATCCTGAGCCCCCGGTGACGGCAATTCTTGACATGACCATACATCTTCTCACATTCTAATAACGCGCCCCTCTTAGACTCTGGTAACGGGGTGAAATCTCATCTCTGTCGTAGAGACATGTCTAGTGGTCAACAAGCTCTAGAAGAAGAGGTCACTACAAACGAGGAGCCTCCGAGGGCCTTTTAACAGGCCATGGGCAAAACCACTTTTAGACCGTTCATCTTATCACACAACTCTACTTATTTGTATATCTGCCTGAGATGTAATGGCATGCCAAGTTTTGCAGCAAAATGACAACCCTGTTTTTTTTTTTTGACAAAATATATAAGCAATGTTTCGAGGTTACTAGGTCTCTTCATCAGGCTCAGAAGGAGCATTAAACTGCCTCAAAAGGCTTGCATATATATATATATAAAATTTTCTGGTTAGCCAATTAAGGAACTTTAAACATTATTGTGTGTAGTATATTGACATATAATGGCCAAAAGGACACATTCTTGGCCTCTTTGAGCAATGAGGCAATTTACATATACTCTTACAGTCTTCTCATCTGTTCAGCATTTCAAGCTTTCACCTGATCCATGAAGAAGGAAGTACAGACGTTGGTGACTGCACGGCTCTATTTGTGGTACATGACAAGATTTCACCTTTGCGTGATAAGTTATATTTGATTTAGGCTTAGTGCCCTACAAAGTTCATGCTGGTGGCTCTGCTGAGGGCCTTTTGTAAAGGTCCATGAAGCCTGCACTGTACCTCCATATTGCTCTGATTTCCCGCCTCCCCCTGACATGGAGGGACGCACCCTGCCAAGGATGGAGGCTCCCTGTGCGCCCGAGCCGTGTGATGGGGTGGATGAGTACGGTTTGATTCTGGACCTTCAGAGTTAGGGTACTTACTCTGTTTCTTCCGTCCAATTTGTGAACAGTGTATTAAGGGCGTTGACCTCATTGGGTTTTTACATGATGGAAAGCGAAAGAAAAGCATCAGGTTTCCGTTTTTTTTAAACTGAGCAAATAGCCCTGTATGACGCGCTTTTTGCGTTGTTAAACACGTAGACCCAACGGAACGAAAGCAAAAAGGAAGCTTTAGGTTCGCTTTCGTATTTTAAAGTCAATGGTGGGAAAAAATGGATCCGTTTAAATTCTGTTTCACTGCGCCAAAAACGCAGAAGAGAAAAGGAATTATGAATAAAGCCCTAATGCTTCTTTCTTGTGAAAGCTCAGAACAAAATGTGCGTCGGGGGCGCCAGCCTTCAGGCCTGCCATCATATATGCTGCTGTTGTATGTTTTGGCTGATACAATGTAATTCTATGTTTTTTGGGCTATTTGTGCTGAACTTTACGGGACGCTTTGTTGTCTCTCCAAGTGCCATTGTACTTTATTATTATTAGTATGAGAGTGCCCTTACCAATTACTGTGTCTTCAGGTGGCCACTTATCTGCTATTTGTACTTTGTTAATGTACCTGCTTTTATTATGGCTGTATACCTTCTTGGTTAGTTTAACCCCTTAAAGGGGTTGTCCCGCGCCGAAACGGGTTTTTTTTTTTTTTAACCCCCCCCCCCGTTCGGCGCGAGACAACCCCGATGCAGGGAGGTAAAGAAAGCTCACCGGAGCGCTTACCTGAATCCCCGCGCTCCGGTGACTTCTCTACTCACCGCTGAAGATGGCCTCTTCCTCCGTGGACCGCAGCTCTTCTGTGCGGTCCATTGCCGATTCCAGCCTCCTGATTGGCTGGAATCGGCACGTGACGGGGCGGAGCTACACGGAGCTACACGGAGCCCCATAGAAGACTGCAGAAGACCCGGACTGCGCAAGCGCGGCTAATTTGGCCATCGGAGGGCGAAAATTAGTCGGCACCATGGAGACGAGGACGCCAGCAACGGAACAGGTAAGTATAAAACTTTTTATAACTTCTGCATGGCTCATAATTAATGCACAATGTACATTACAAAGTGCATTATTATGGCCATGCAGAAGTGTACAGACCCACTTGCTGCCTCGGGACAACCCCTTTAAGGACCAGACACTGTTTGAGGATGTTACTCATATGGTGGTTTTACTGCCCTATTTGTATTCCTTCAGCTACCTAATTTATTTTTGTTGTAGTTTTTTCTATGACATATATATACACATACACACACACACACACACACACACACACACACACACACGCTTTAATATATCTTTTACTGACTTTTTTCCATTTTTTAGTTTTATTGCACGTAAAAAGCAATTTTTTTAAACACTTAGTTTTTTTAAATTAGTATATTTACGCTAAAATAAAGTATGGGAATGGGTTGCCCATTCTGTTTCGAGATATAAAATGTATGGTTTTGGATTGCAGGGAGTATATAGTGACAGTCTAGGGTCATTTTTTTATGTATATATTTTTATTCTATTCTGTATTTTTTTTTACCTATTTTGTAAAGATTTTTTTTTACCATCTATGTCCCCCGTGATGTCATATAAAGAGCTCTGTGGGTCATTCACCTTGTCAAATATATTGGCTGGGGCACCCATAGAAGCAATCACATGAACCGCTATGTAACTGGGAGAAGCCAGAAGTGGTTGAAACCTCCTTCTCCTCCGGGGTCCTCGGCTGTGTCCGACTGCCTCGATGGCAGAAACAGAGGCTTTAATCCCACGCTGTATTTTTTTGCTATCAGCGGGGATTAAAGCCAAGGACCAAGCGCGTATATTTACCGCGCTTGGTCCTTAAGGGGTTAGAATAGTTTGCTAATAGAGACGGTCTAGTTATTTTATAATGATTGGCCGGGCTGTGATTCTTGTTTGAGTGCAGTATCTATTACACACACACACACACACACACACACACACAATAAGGTCTGGAACAGGACAGTAGACTACAATGACCTCCCCACATTCAGGATGAATGGCGCACTGGCGGAGCATGCACGGTCAGCTCTCCAATCACTTCAATGGTGCGGACGGAAATACCCGAGCGCTTGCCACTGATATCTCGGCAGTCCCACTGGAAGTGAACATAGCGCCAGTGTGCACAACCAGCACTCCATTTAGTTTCACTGCAGAGTGCAGAAACCCTGAAATCAAAGAGGACAGGGGATCCCCGCTCAAGACTGGCAGTGTCTCATTGGTAAGACCCCCTCCGATCATCAAGTTATCCACTAACCTCTCAATAGGAGATAACTTATTCACATGAGCGTTTCTTTTCCCCTCGCAGCGATAAAAATCGCAGTATGCCCCATTTTTAGACGCTCCCATGGAACGCCCCGCCCGTTGTTTTCAACGGACCCGTAAAAGAGCTTGCGTGTCACACGATGTGCATGCGAGTGCGAAAAGAGGTTTCCCATTGAAATCAACGGGACACACTTGTGATTCGCTTACACACGGGAAATTCACATCTGACAATTGACGTTTCACAGACGTGATGAGGTTTTTTGAAAAACGCACGTTGATAAGCGGAGAAACTCGTCCTAATATCGCGCTTGCCTCTGTGAATTTAGCCTGAATCCACTACACCCATCCCACATTAGGCATCTGATTAACATATGCATCCGGAGCCTTTCCCAGCACATGTGCCAAAGAAAAGCAAAAAAGAAAAAACCGAGATGTGAAGGACCCCTAAAGCTGATTGGTGGAAGAGCTTTTCACGTCGGAAGACCACATCTACGGCGTCCGTGAGATGGAACCAACATCAATATCTACCGTAGAACAAGGTAGCTACAAGCTTTCTATAGAGCTGAGGTCTTCCACTGGTGGCTTACCGGCTTCTGCAGAACGACAATTCCCAGCATGCCCTGAAAGCCTGCTATAGAGAGATATCACATGCTACATAACTGTTAAGTGGGGTTGTTCTTAGTGAGAGATGCCAAGTAATCTTGTAGATATGGTAGCTTTTAATACCTAACAAAAATACATGAGGTTATAGCGAGCTTTCGGGTCTTCCATCAACCCATCAAAGGTTCTAGCCTGATAAAGGATCGATAGAAGACCCAAAAGCTTGCATTAACATGATGTATTTTTGTTAGCCATTAAAAGGTATCATATCTACAAGATTACTTGGTTTCGCTCACGGAGAACAATCACACTTTGCTCTACTGGTTAACACAGGACCAAAACTTTTTTCATTTGTTAGAATTGGCTTTTAGGTTTGGAATGTTGTAACTGGGATTCCAAATCTAATATTCTAATTGTTCGTTTCTTCGAGGTCCTCGAGCTTTTGACCGCTGATTTGGTCTGGTTTTGCAGTGGATTCAACAATGGACAAGCCTCACATATGCTACCACATTAAGAAAAAAAATAAAAATTTATATATACACATACATACATACACACACACACCCCAGCATGTGAATAGATAATTCTGTGCTGTGCGCTGAAGCTCCATACCCATCACCCTGCTAGCGTGACACAAGGTAGGACACACAAGCGACTCGGGAACAGATGACTGCTAATATTTTTCTAGGGCATGAGCGAGCGTGGTCATTAATTCCAGTCTGATGAGCACTTCACAGACAAGAGGACCGCGCTCGGAGCACACGAGCGGAGAGTAAAGCCTTCCATAGTAACGAGGACCAAGGTTCACTGTATGCTGGGCATATACCATGCATCTGATCCACGCTGCGCCCCCTACAAGAACATTCTACCCTTGCCAACGATTCCGCCCCCGTAGAAGTTGGCAAGCACTTCATAAAAAGTTACACTATTAATTTTATATGAAAATCACTGCTATGACGTCAAAGTTTCCATGATCTAAGGGAAGCCGGACGTTTCTCAACAAGTTCTAGCGCCGCTGCATTCCAGGAACGTCTGGATCGGAAGGACTCTCCAGCACTTTAGCGGAAATGGCTTTAAACTATACTTCAGGAGGAACAAGACGACGCCAAAGATCGAGGAACCCACCAGACCTGCTCTGCGGGATTCACATGTGGTGGATGGGGAAGGGGGGGGGGGGGGTTGTGGCCAAAGTGAGGAACGGATCCAAAAATAATGAATTGTATAAAGAAAAAAGTCTGTTTGACTGGAAACACCACAACCAGTCCTACGTGTGACTGGACCTGTAAGGAGTCCCGTAGACCAGTGCTTCTCAACTCCAGTCCTCAGGGACCACCAACAGGTCATGTTTTCAGGATCTCCTATAGTAAGAAGACCTGTGGCAATGTCTGAGGCACCGACAATAATTACATCACCTGTGCAACACTGAGGAAATCCTGAAAACATGACCTGTTGGGGGCCCTGAGGACTGGAGTTGGGGAACCTGCCATAGAGCACCGTATACACAGAGGAGCCGCCGGTGACCCCTTTTTGGTCAAAACTAAAGTCTCTCCAATTTCGGCCGGATTCCCATCTGCATTGCATCCTCCGGCCGGAGGTTCAGTCACAGATGCTGCTGAAAATACTGGAAGAAAGTGAGCTGCATGCAGGGCTCTTTCTTCCATCTAAAAGCCGGGCGGACCCCACTATAGTCAGTGGGGTCCGGCCGATGCAGTTCGGTTTCATCCATTCGGCCAGGAGGATTCCCCTTTCCTGCACGCTGAATGGAGCAGCAAAGGGGAATCCCTGCCGCAGATGTGGAACCACCATTAGTCCATTTTCAAAGCAGCAGCCTGACTTCTCTCTTTGCCCAGTTGCCACGCAGATGCCCACCCTGTGCCAGTCACTGCACTGGTTGCCCATGCACTATAGAATACATACGTTACTGGTGATGATTTGGACGCGGTTTGTAATGTGAAAACGCTGTGGATGTGAGCAGTTTTTCGGCCGATCGTTGTCTTGCGTCAAGCCACCCCTTCCCACTCCCTTCTCCAAGATTTTTTCCAAGCTGCACACGTTCTCTGGAATGCCCTATTCTAGACAGTTTTAGAAGTACCCAAGGTCATAAAGTGTATGGCCTCTCCTCATGTAGGTGTGAGGAGACTTCTAAGGTCATCTGTGCTCCTCTTGGAAATGTATTCAAATCGGAAGATGGATCAATGCCTCTAGAGCGCCACCCATTGGAAGGCAGCATTCCTGTGCAAATTCTCGGCCGTAAGTGTCCGCAGCGAGTAAGCGACAATTCATTCATCGGTCGGTTTCTGCAGCCATAAAACTCAAGTGACGACGGATGTGTATAAGCAGGCCACTGGGTGCTTATGAATGACGGCCCATTTACTGAGAATCGACCGGCTCGATCTCCAGCCTCCATTCCCTGAGCAATGCTCACTGGGATGACTTTCGGGGGCTGCAGTGACCAACAGTCGTCCTGTGTAAGATGACCTTGCTGCAGGGAGGTAACAGGTCCCCTTTAACTGTCCACCCTGTTGCTAGGTGATGAATGACTCAGACAAGATAACCCCTTTAATGGAGTCTTCCTCTGACCTACTTTTGCACGAGCGATAGAACAGGACCCAACGCCTCTGACAGACGATTCCTTTTCTTCAGGGTCAGCAGATGATGGCACAAAGACAGGATCCCCAATCTGCCCCGTGGGAGGACAATTGGTTTCAGAACGTTTTGCAAATGCCGTGTCATGTTGGCAAATAAGTGTTCACATTAATGTATTTCCATTGCTTGACTCTAACCTTGGACCCGACCAGAAGTGCCGGAGGCGCAAACAGACCCCAATGACTATAAAATGGTCTATCTAGCTAAAAGTTGCAGTGTGCCGTGCCAAAGACTCCGAGGCAGATGTGAGCATAGCCATAGTGTATCAGCAGATGGCTCCTTCACTAGATCTGCAAAGGTGTGCTGTGCTAGCACTCATATAATGCATCACATGACCAGTTAGAGTCAGTACCATCTCCTCCTACTAAGAGGACAGTGTGATCATCATTACCCTCTAGGCTACCATAATGATAGTCAGGAAGATGACCGGTCATCATGAGGCAGGAGCCTCTAATCATTTTCAGTAGTTGTAATAGGAGTTTCTGTCCCTCCCCCTGTGAAGAGCATGTCTGGTACAGTCCATGCAGGTATTCTGGTGACTGAAATAGTGACTCCTGGAGAGAACGGAGAGACAAGTAATTCCCCGGCGGTCACAATGAGAACACATGAGCACCCGAGGAGGACTCCATGAAGTTTCAGCCAGAAAGAAACGAAACAATTTTAAACCAGCCGAGCTTTTAGGCGGATCGGTTATCGTTCAAATGAGCCAAAGTGAATGATCATCATTCGCTCTAAATGCACGCCACGAATGAATGACAAACACTAATCACTTGGTCTGAATGTGAGCCGACGATCGAACAATGAAGAATCGTTCACTTTTCATTCATTTTATGCAGGTATAAAAACCATCGTCGGCTCATTCACTTATCATTCGGTTTCAACAGCGCTTATTCGGTTCTTCTCATTCACTTATACAGTGACTGTGAACGATTTCTCATTTGAACGAGCTGACAATGTATCTGGCCGTTCATACGGGCGGATTATCGGGGCTGCGGGCTCTGCAGAATACTCGGCCCCCCAAACAATTGGGCTACATCAACAACCCGCCAACAAGTAAGAAAAAAACTCATTGGCCGACCGGTCGGCTCATAATAACGCTCGCCAGCTGGGAGGGCATCTCCTTGTGTGAAACGGTAGATTACAGCCGGCGTTATCTGGTCAACACCCGCCAGGACACACCAAAGTCAGAGCGGAAGTGCTGCTCCGACCTCTGTAGTGGCCGGCGCTTGTAACTGCAGGCTGGCGTCCCACTGATTTTGATGAGAACGGCACCTGCAATTACAAGCGCCGGCCACTACACTGGGGTCGCAGCAGCGCTTCCACTCTGACCTTGGTGTATCCCGGCCTGGATGACCCCTCTGATGGGTCGGTGCGCCGCCCATAGTCAGTACTAAATACGAACAAATGGACGAGCCCCTAGGTCTCATACACAGCGCCAGATTTTCTGCCCGTATGATTATTATGGAGGTAATAGACAGCGAGCGGCATCGTTGGCAGGTTTTTAAAACTTTTTGCGGACTTATTTGCACGAAGAATTTTTTTTTAAAAAGGCCCGTTTTAATCCAGATTCGCGTACCAAAAAAACAATTGGGTTTCTTACTTTTTTTTTTTTGCACTCGGGAAAAACGCAGCCCATACGGATATAAAAACCGTGCCCACGCATCAAAACTTCCCGCTACACGAGCAACGGCGCAGCCGTCACGGACAAAAACCGCAGACGCGTGTGTGAATAACACGGGCTCTTAAACAAGATTGGCGCTGCAGGCAACGCTCACGCTTCTCGGCTAAATCTCAGTGACATCGGAAAGTTTTAGAACTTTTTAGGTCCCAAAAAACTTTCTCCGCTTTATGAAAACTCGTCATCCGGACGCTGAATGCGATGCGACGCCGCGGCGACTTACACGGCGGTCCAACGACTTACCTCATGCTGTAGGCGCCAGCACCCAACTCTTGCCCAATCCCAGATAAGCTGGCATCGAAGTCCTGCACCAGTCCGCTCTCAATGACCTCATCTGACAGAGGGAGCTTCAGTGCCCAGGCCATGGCTGGCGGCGGCCGGAGGACGAGGGGGGCGCTGTCTGTTACCACAAGCTCCCGGCGAGCAGATGTGAGGACGAGCCGACTATGTCCCTACCAACCGGTCAGACGCGGGGCAGAGCGCCAGTCCCCGGTGTGTGAGAGAATAGGCCGGCGGGAGGAGGACATGCCAGCACTAGCCGGGCATGGAGGGGATGAGGAGCAGCGCAGCCTCCTAGAGGATGATGATAGTGGGCGGCGGTGGGGGAGGCATCACCAGGAACGCCGCACTGTGCTAGTCAAGCAGCTGCCCCCCCGGTAAGCGGCGCTCATGGACTCGTCCGCTGCTCCCTCCTCACACTGATGACAAGCAGCAGCCGAGGCGCCTTAACAAGGCAACATGGAGGAGCAGCGGCTGAGGCGGCCGACACGACGCACAGCGTGACGTCACAAAACACGCCCTTTACTCGGCGGAGGTCCACCAATCAGAGACCTGTCCACAGGGGGGAGCTGGGAGACGCGCGGGGCGGTAAGAGTGGGCGGGGCGAGAAAGCGGAAATTGTCACTGATTGGTTGCTATGTGAAGAGCGCTGAGTGATGTCACACGGAAGTGGGGCTTTAGGCGGCAGGAGTGGGCGGAGCAGTCAGGCGGATGTGGTCTCTGATTGGCTAGTATGTACAGTGTGCGACGTCACGAGGGGATTTAGGCGGTTTTCAGTGCAGGAAGCAGCGCTTTAGTGTAGAAGCAGCATCATGTCTGGACGCGGAAAGCAAGGCGGGAAGGCTCGGGCAAAGGCCAAGACGCGCTCATCCCGGGCCGGCTTGCAATTCCCTGTAGGGCGTGTGCATAGACTTCTCCGGAAAGGCAACTATGCTGAGAGAGTGGGCGCCGGGGCTCCGGTGTATATGGCCGCGGTGCTGGAGTATCTGACTGCGGAGATCCTGGAGCTGGCCGGTAACGCTGCGCGGGACAATAAGAAGACTCGCATCATCCCGCGCCACCTGCAGCTGGCCGTGCGCAACGACGAAGAGCTCAACAAGTTGCTGGGCGGCGTGACCATCGCGCAGGGCGGCGTGTTGCCAAACATCCAGGCCGTGCTGCTGCCCAAGAAGAGCTCCAGCACCGCCGCGGCGACCACCAAGGGCGGCAAAAAGAGCTCCCAGCAGTCCCAGGAATACTGAAGCCGCGGACACCTGTGTAACCCAAAGGCCCTTTTAAGGGCCACCCACCTCCGCACGGGAGCTGTATACCAGACGCTAGAGTCTTTGTAGGACGACGGTCTTATACATGACCACATGTGCCCCAAGTATGGCCGCCGGCCACGCCAAATGCTATAATGTAGCGGCTGCTAAGGGGGTTTGTGGTCACGTGACAGGAAGAGGGAGGAGCTTCCAGAAGACCACGTGAAAGCTCCATATATCACGTGTTCACTGAGTGGGGGAGGAGCTCCTTGTTTTGGCCTGTTATATTAAAATATTTTTAAGTAGGAGAAAGGCCTTGTGTGGATTTTTAACCCCTTAGGCTGGCTGCACACGGCCGTGACTGGCTCCGCTGTGAAATTCTGTGGCGGAGCCCCTCAGGAGACCACAAACTTACCTGCGGATCCGGCTTCCTCGCTCCCGCATGACGCTTCCCCGCCCACCTCCGCCGCATCATGTGACACGCCCACCGCGTCACATGACGTGGCCAGCCGCGTCATATGACGCGGTGGGCAGGGAAGCGGTTTCACGCTATCTCCCGCTGTAGCACAGCTGTGTGCTACAGCGGGAGATAGCGTGAACGGATGGCTTCCATTGACGGCAATGGAAGCCGTCCGCGCGTACCCCCGCGGCAAATAGAGCATGCCGCGGGTGAGGACGGGTGATTTCACGGTGCAGAATTCTGCACCATAAGCCCTGAGCTATTAGGTTCAATAGAACCTAATAGCTGCGGGCAACGCAGCAGAATTACGCCGGGGAAATCCGTTCGTGGGAAGGAGGCCTAACACTGGGACTGTAGAAAGCACTGTCCATTTGTCTGACCCTTTAGTTGCTGCGGCTAATACAACTGTGGCATGAAGGGGGTGCCCTCTGTTACCCATTTGGAATCCCATGATGTGATTATAGGGTTCCGATGGGTTGCTATGACACCCAGAGGTTTGAGTTCATTCTCTGGGTTGGCCAGGTACATTGGCCTATGAGGCTCAGTTACTGGCCCAGCTTCATAGGATTTGTACTGCAATACCAATATATAGTAGTACATTAGAGATAACATGCAAATGTAGTAATTCTGGTCCTCTAGTGCTGTGTTCTCCAACTCCAGTCCTCAGGGACCGCCAACAGGTCATGTTTTCAGGATTTCCTCAGTGTTGTAGAGGTGATGGGCTTTTTGTCGGTGCCTCATACATTGCCACAGGTGTTCTTACTATAGGATATCCTGGAAACACGACCTGTTGGGGGTCCCTGAGGACTGGAGTTGGGGACCCCTGCAGTCTAGTGTACATGTGTATTAAGGATTAAAGGGGTTATCCAGGCAGCGCCTGCCTGCGATACACAGGGGTTGGGGTGGAAGCGCTGCAACCACCCCTGTGTAGCAGCCGGCACCCATGATTGCAAGCGCAGCTCTCATTGGAATCTCAGTCTATTACAAAACTGGATCTCATTAGCTGTGCTTACAGTTGCAGCCGCCGGCCACAACACTGGTCGGAGCAGTGCTTGCACTCCGCCCCTCGTGTATCCTGTGAGGTGCTGCCTGGATAACCCCCTTAAAGGAATTCTCATCCCGCCTGCAGCTGCGCAGTGCAGTCTGTGACTTCTGCGCCAAGGTGATATGTTAGCCGTCGGACTCTAAAGCTGCCGCCGGAGCGGTGCTGCAAATTGGGTGAGTGTACAGCCTGTAGAGATGCTGCCCAGCCAGAGGCCATTAGGGAGTTGCTATTACTACTATGGCCACCATGGGGGCAGGTGGGTCATTATTACTACTGGGACCGCTATGGGAGTCATTAATGAGGCCAGTATTGGGGCTCGTTCACAGGAACCTGAGGCACATTTTGGTCGTAAAAATACGCTGCGTCTTTGCACAACCAAACGCTTACATTCACATTTTTATGGCGCTTCAGGTTTTCTTTTTGTGTGCAAACACACACTGTGCACGCAAAAGAACACAGACAGGCGCACTGAAACGGTGCACAGATGTGCAAGTTTGCTGCATATTCACTGTGTATTTGCACCCAGGCCTTTCACTTCAATGGTGTATTACGATGCATAATATGCACCAAAATAGTTCATGTGATTGCACTTAAAGGGGTTGTCCCGCGCCGAAAAGTTTTTTTTTTTTTATTCAATAGGCCCCCCGTTCGGCGCGAGACAAACCCAAGGGATGGGTTAAAAAAAAAAAAAAGGTTTAGTACTTACCCGAATCCCCGCGCTGCGGCGACTTCTTACTTACCTTCCCAAGATGGCCGCCGGGATCTTCACCCACGATGCACTGCGGGTCTTCTCCCATGGTACACCGTGGGCTCTGTGTGGTCCATTGCCGATTCCAGCCTCCTGATTGGCTGGAATGGGCACACGTGACGGGGCGGAGCTACGAGGACCAGCTCTCCGGCACGAGCGGCCCCATTCACCAGGGAGAAGACCGGACTGCGCAAGCGCGTCTAATCGGGGGATTAGACGCTGAAATTAGACGGCACCATGGCGACGGGGACGCCAGCAACGGAACAGGTAAGTGAATAACTTCTGTATGGCTCATAATTAATGCACGATGTATATTACAAAGTGCATTAATATGGCCATACAGAAGTGTATAATCCCACTTGCTTTCGCGGGACAACCCCTTTAATGTTAAAAAGTATGCTCCTGTCACTAATCCATTGAAATCAATGGGTCCTATTCACTGCGCAAATGTTTGTGAATGAGCCTTATTCAAATACCATTTTAAGGCAACCTTCACACTGGCGATAAATGTGCGATGCAAGAGTGAGTGAAAACGCATGATTATAAAACCATTGATGTGCAATGATTTCATTCTCAATTCCGATGTTATCACTCATGCGATGCTGCGGGGAAAAAAAAACTGGAGCATGTCCTATCTTTCTGTGACATCGCCCATTGTTTTCAATGGAATCAGCCGCTGTCCGCCCGTGTAAGCGGACATGCAAATGCTCTATTGGTTTAAATTTGTACAGAATGCAGCGGATCGTCCGCTTGGGAGACTATCGCGGATTCTGCAATTGAAACTCGTTCAATGAGTTTGACGCCCCCGATCTAATGGGACAAAAGTTAAAATAAAAGCAGTCAAACCTCCATGAGAGAGAGAGAACGCACCCCATTCATTTCAATGGGCAAAGCATCGCATTTTAAAACGCAGAAACGCATGAAAATAGAACAGACTGCTTGAAAAATGTGTTTTAACACTTGTCTGAGAAGCCCCATCAATGGTAGTGATTGACAGCACTGTGCCAAAAACACAGCGTTAAAACGCAGAAAAAAACGTGCTGTTAAAAAGTACAACTCCCGAAAAAAGAAAAACCCTTACACGGCCATTAGCGGGAAAAAAAAATGTTAGGGGTCTATGCGGCTATAGACAAAAAAAAATGTATCAATTAGGTTGGCTCCACACGGGCGAGAAAATCATGCAATTTTCACATGCTGCGATAGTCCGTAAAAAAGCAGAGTATGACACCAATGATTTACAAAGGTTTCATTCCCATCAGCCATGTTTTCACTGATACGATGTTGAGAGGGTAAAAATTCGTGGCGTGCTCTTTCAGCAATGTGCGATTTAAAAAAAAAAAAAAAAAAAAGGCATGTATTCCTATTGAGGCTCCTTTTTATTGCAACACCACAAATGCACGATTCAATGCAATGCGATTTTAACATTACAAAGTCCCATTGGCTATTGCGTTAAAAAACTTGTACTATTTTCTCGTGGGCGGCAGCGTTGTGAGATCATACTCCAAAAGAAGCATCACTGATGCTCACTAATTGCAGTGGATAAAGATGTGATTTAGCCACGATTTTTTTCGTGGCAAAATCTCGATCGGCTGCATGAAGCCAGCCTTGGGCCTCTCTCACACAGACATTTTTGTAAAGCGTTTAGCGCTTCGCTAAATGCTGTACAACGCTCCTATTCATTTCAATGGGGCTGTTCAAACAAGCATCAAAATGTAGCGTCTTCAACAGCAATGTATGTTCTATGTTTGGCCGTTTCAGCCCTGCGTCGCCCATTGAAATGAATGGGCAGCGGTTTCAGCGCTGCTGAATACGTGGCATAACTTGGTACCACGTTTTTTGGCAGCCCTAACTGCACTACTAAAACTAAAAGGAATACTCGCTTAGATGGTGCTGTCTGGGACTCTTCAGGGTTCAGTGCAGGAGCCTGGCCACTTGCCAAGCCGACAGGAATTTTTGCTAGTGACGGGGATTGAATTCCACGCCTCCCAACAAGAGATTGCTCTGATTGGCTGAGTGACAGCCAGCTCAGCCAATTACAGCCAGTGCTGGATGCACCAATCAGAGCCATTGAATGGCTTGGGCTTGCTATCACTTAGCCAATCAGAGCAACGTCTTGCTGGAGGCGTGGATTTCCAAAAACTGTCCCTAGCAAAAGATCCTCTGCCAAATTGACAAGTAGCCTGCCTGGAGGTCCAGAGAGGGGTGCCGAGGACCCCGACGGCACCTGCAAGGTGAGTATTGTTCTTTTTTCTTGCAGCAGCCTTGGCTGCGTTTTCAGCTGTGCTGGAAATGCTGGCATAACGCATGCCAGCGCTGCTGAAACCGGTCTGAATCTGCAGTAAATGCTGTATTGATGCAAACGCCTGTGTGAGGGAGGCCTAAAGGCCCATTTACACTAGCCTATGATCGCTCAAACGACAGTCTGAGTGACAGCTTTGAGCGATCATTTTGCATAAACTTTTAAGTAGCTACTTAAGAGCAATTAAGTGTGCAAATGAAGCCTTAGCTAGAAGCAGTTAATAGCCCGAGGGCTCTTATCTGCTTTCAGTTCCTTTGTTCTCCAAGGGGAAACAATGCTATCAGCACTACCCGCGGAGAACTGCTGATAAGGCTCAAGGATGATTTTTAGGTTGGACTGAATTTAACAATCAGCTAGCAGTGCACGATGGCCGCGTATTTAGAAGCAACGATTATCGCTCAAACGATCGCTTTTTAGCCATCATCGCTCCGTGTAAATGGGCCTTAAGGTATAGATGCCATTGTAGTGTCTTGCAGAATTAATTGAACATATTATTTGTATAGCTCAGTGGGTACTTTAAACAAACAAAAAACGCCAGAATTGTAAATTTTGTTTATCATCCCTCCAAAAAAAATTGATCAAAATTTTATGTTCCCAAAAATAGGGTAAAAAAAAAAAAGCGCTTATAGAGCTCAGTCAATGTAAACAATTTAGAGCTCTTGGAATGCAGCGACACAAAAGAAGAATATCTTTACAAAAAAGGAGAAAGTTTTTAGTGTACGAAAATAGAAAAACATAAAACTTTATAAGTTTAGAATCACTGGAAATATGCTGACCCAGTTAATATTCACTGTCAGCGCAATGTTCGCTATTGGGTATGTTTTGAGGCGGCCAAATTTAAGAGTTAAAGGGGTTGTCCCGCGCCGAAACGGGTTTTTTTTTTTTCAACCCCCCCCCCCGTTCGGCGCGAGACAACCCCGATGCAGGGACGTAAAAAAAAAACCGCTCAGCGCTTACCTTAATCCCCGCGCTCCGGTGACTTCTATACTTACCGGTGTAGATGGCCGCCGGGATCCTCTTCCTCCGTGGACCGCAGCTCTTCTGTGCGGTCCATTGCCGATTCCAGCCTCCTGATTGGCTGGAATCGGCACGTGACGGGGCGGAGCTACACGGAGCCCCATTGAAGAAAGCAGAAGACCCAGACTGCGCAAGCGCGTCTAATTTGGCCATTCGACCATTTTAGACGGCGAAAATTAGGCGGGCTCCTTGGAGACGAGGACGCCAGCAGCGGAGCAGGTAAGTAAAAAACTTTTTATAACTTCTGTATGGCTCATAATTAATGCACAATGTACATTACAAAGTGCATTATTATGGCCATACAGAAGTGTATAGACCCACTTGCTGCCGCGGGACAACCCCTTTAATGTTCGAGCTCGAGGAAGCTTACAAATCACAGACGGCATTGGATGTGATCAGAAGTCGTTCTACTTTATTATCAACAAGCACTTATATTTCTAGCATTCACAAAGACATTCCAATCAAGGGGAAAGTAAACTAGTTATTGGTTGTAAGAGTTGATGATGCATGATGACTACCTCTCTGGGTAGAACTCATCTGTAATGTGATCTTGAGAAGATGGTTGTCCCTGGCAAGATTGATTGAATCTTCGTAGTATTACCGAAAACTCAATTAGTTAAGAGACTTATAATTAAAATAGAAGTTAATCATTAATCTTTAAGTATACCCCTGCTCTATTCATGAAAGGTATAGAATTTGAAAAATATAAAAAATGTAATAAAAGAAAAACTTGAGAGAAGAAAGCAAGATGGCATATAAGAGAACCTTATGGCTTCTCTCACATTCCCATTATTTATTCTACACGCCGAACACCATAAAACTGGAATCCAAAAACAATGGAGGTTTGTTGTTTTTTTCCCCCAAATCTCCCTAAATAAAATAGTATAAGTAATGTAATACATTATCCATCTCAAAATGAAGCCATTAAAAATACAACGTGTTCTGCAAAACAAGCTTTCATATGGCTATGTCGACGGAAAAAAACTATTTATGGCTTTTGAAATGCAACAATGAAAAAAGACGGAAACATTGGTTGACCATTACCGCGTAAAATGGGCCCTTCCCTAAGGGGTTAATAAAGTTTTAGAAACTAAATTTCCAGAGCTGAAAGTTTAAACCTGTCACAGCTTGATAGATCACTGACTGCAGAGGGAGGGCGTCCTTCACAGCTCCATTCTAGCCTGCTACAAACTGAACAGACTAGATTACGGACTCCAGAAGGAGAGCTTCCATTGTACATGGAGCAGGCTAGAATGGAGTGGTTAAGGGGTCCTGGTATTCAGCTGACTTAACACTCCAGGATGTACATTAACGCCATGGAGGTTTGTATGGAGGGGGATCGGGGATTGATCTCACGCCATACAATGCGGGTGCTGGCTATATCTTACAGCCTACACCTACCCGCAGTGGCGTAGGAAGCAGGGTGCGGGCCGGTGCAGGACGCCCCAGGGTGCTATCAGTGAGGGTAGTGCCAACTTGGCAGCAGCGCTGCAGGGAGTAACAGCGGCTGAAGGAGCTAATACTGGAGCTGCGCACTATGGAGCTGCTGCAGGAGATCCAGTGCCTGCCAGCCGCCAGCCCTGTGTGCGCTGTACCTCGGGCCATGTGTGACTGCCTGGCCACAGAGGAGCTCCCTGTAGAGCCTGGGCTACCAGAAGCCCCTCACAGAGCCCGCACTGTCCCCCTAATGCTGGTTAAGCCTCCCATAGTGATCCTGACATGACAGGGGAAGGGGACACAGACCTGCAGAGCCAGCAGCTTACAGGACCTGTGATGATGTCACTATCAATTGAAAAAAGTTTAATTAAAAAAAAGTTTTTAATAAGCCTTTTGCCATATTTATAATGAAAGAATCTAAATAATAAAACGTAAAAACATATCGCTGCATCCATAAAAGTCTGATCTATCAAAGTAACGCATTATTTACCACTTATGGTGAACGTTCGTCGGAAGAGAAAATAACACCGGAATTGGGCTTTTTTAGTCACCCCGTCTCCAAGAAAAAATGTAATAAAAAGCAATCAAGTCATGTACTCCAAAATGGTGTTAATGGAAACGACAGGCCGACCCACAAAAAAATGAGCCCTTGCACAACTATGTCAACAGAAATATATAAAAGTTATGGCTGTTAGAAGATGGCGGCAGAAAATAATTTTATTTTTTTCCAAATATATTTTAAAAGTAATACTGCCAAAAAAAACCCACCCCAAAACTAAATAGATTTGGTATTGTAATTATTGTACTGACTCATAGAATAAAGTTATAATGTCATTATTGCTGCAGTGTGCCCACCGTAGAAAGAAGACCCCCTCCCTCCAAACATGGCAGAATTTAGTTTTTTACCCACTTCACTCCACTTAGAATTGTTAAAATGTTTTTCAGTACTTTATGTTGTACACTAAATATTACCGTTGGAAGATACAACTTGTCCTGCAAAAAAAAAAAAAACAACACAGATATCTATGTTAATGGATAAATAAAAGTTACGATTTTTTTGTTAAAGTGGGGAGGAGAAACCAAAAAAAAAGGGACCAGTCCTTAAAGGGGTTGTCCCGCGCCGAAACGGGTTTTTTTTTTTTTTCAACCCCCCCCTCCCGTTCGGCGCGAGACAACCCCGATGCAGGGAAGTACAGAAAGCTTACCGGAGCACTTACCTTAATCCCCGCGCTCCGGTGACTTCTATACTTACCTGTGAAGATGGCCGCAGGGATCCTCTGCCTCCGTGGACCGCAGCTCTTCTGTGCGGTCCATTGCCGATTCCAGCCTCCTGATTGGCTGGAATCGGCACGTGACGGGGCGGAGCTACACGGAGCTACACGGAGCCCCATAGAGAACAGGAGAAGACCTGGACTGCGCAAGCGCGGCTAATTTGGCCATCGGAGGGCGAAAATTAGTCGGCACCATGGAGACGAGGACGCCAGCAACGGAGCAGGTAAGTATAAAACTTTTTATAACTTCTGTATGGCTCATAATTAATGCACAATGTACATTACAAAGTGCATTAATATGGCCATACAGAAGTGTATGACCCCACTTGCTGCCGCGGGACAACCCCTTTAAGGGTTTAAAATTATGGTATTCTTAAGCAGGAAAACTGCTTTATGGGTCCTGCCCACAGGTGATTTTGCGTGCATTTTCGCATGCGCAAAATCACTCGCACAAACTGTAGATAATAGATAATAATGGGTTCCCTTACCATGTACCTTCTTGCGCCCGCATTTCCTTTGGTAAAAAAAATACGCAGCATGAATCGATTACTTTCTGGTACAAATCGATTACTTTCTGGTACACCACTCCTCCTTGGCCCAGCTCATATCAGCTGAAATAGATAGCATCACATTCTCGGACCATGCCCTAGTCACCCTCACACTATCACTCCCCACCATACACAAAAGAGAATGGAATTGGAGACTAAACGAATCCCTACTTAGAGACCCGACAGCAGCAGAGAAACTAAGCCTTACTCTGCAAAACTACTTCGAACAAAACAACACCCCAGAAATAAACCCCATGACGGTATGGGAAGCACATAAGTGCGTTATACGGGGGTCTCTTATTAGCTTGGGGGCCCACATCAAAAAACAAAAAGGAGCGCAACTACAAGAGCTATTAAAACGCATACAAAATCTAGAACTGGCCCACAAATCATCACTAGATAGGAAGCAAGGAGAGGAACTAGCACAATTAAGGGATAAAGTACGTAAAATAAGTCTAGATCAGGCGAAGACTAATCTGTTAAAGTGCAGAAGGAACTTCTTTGAATTCGGCAACAAGCCTAGCCGGACACTGGCGCGGGCATTACGCAACGCCAGGGAGAGAACATATGTCCCACAAGTCACAAACTCTAAAGGGAAGACTCTGCACATACCTAAACAGATCTCGGAGGCATTTAGGGAATATTA
Source organism: Eleutherodactylus coqui (assembly GCF_035609145.1). Taxonomy (NCBI): domain Eukaryota; kingdom Metazoa; phylum Chordata; class Amphibia; order Anura; family Eleutherodactylidae; genus Eleutherodactylus; species Eleutherodactylus coqui. The sequence continues at coordinate 469,067,854 of NC_089837.1, read as the reverse complement.
TCAGAAACTATACAACCTCTCCCCCCCCCAATCAGAGCAGGACAGAGAATCACGCAAAAATCGGATCAAGGAGTACATCCAACAAGCAAAACTAGGTAAATTTACGCAAGGAGCAATAGAAGTAATGGACGCCCCAATAACGAAGAACGAATTATCCAAAGTTCTGTCAGAAGCCCCCTCGGGGAAAGCACCAGGCCCAGACGGCCTAACCTTACCATACTACAAAAAATTCATAGAAATCCTATCACCCCAGTTCTTAAGGGCATACAACTCACTGACAATGGGGCACGAAATGCCCAGAGACTCACTGAGAGCCCACATAACTGTGATCCCAAAGGAGGGGAAAGACCCGGCGCAGTGCCAGAGCTATAGGCCCATCTCTCTGTTGAATGCAGATTTAAAAATTTTCTCCAAGATACTAGCAAACCGAATATCCCCTTACCTACAGCAAAAGGTACACAAAGACCAAGTGGACTTCGTCCCACAGAGAGAAGCCCGAGATAATACGATAAAAGCCATAAACCTGATCCATCTCGCGGAAAAATTATCCACCCCCATGTGTATACTGTCAACGGATGCAGAAAAAGCATTCGACAGGGTGGACTGGGACTTTCTATTCGCCACCCTGTCACAACTCGGGACGGGACCCCACATGACACAGTGGCTAGCGAGCCTGTACTCCAACCCAACTGCAGAAATTAGAGTAAATGGCCTGCTCTTGTCCTCCTTTCCCATCACAAACGGGACAAGACAGGGCTGCCCGTTATCGCCACTGATTTTCGTCATATGCCTCGAACCTCTCCTAAACCATATCCGGTCCAATCAAGACATAGGGGGGCTAGCCCTTAAAGACACAGAGTATAAAATTGCGGCCTACGCGGACGACCTCCTATTTTTTATTACTAAACCGCGAATATCATTACCCAACCTAGTAGCAGAAATCGATAGATACACTAAATTATCAAACTTTAAGATCAATTACCAGAAATCCGCGGCAATGAACATCTCACTCCCACGGACCCTCGCGGAAGAGCTCAAAGACGCATTTTCATTCCCCTGGAGGAGAGACAAAATCCTATACCTAGGGATCTACTTGACGCCCAAGGTGACAGAGTTATTTCCCGCAAATTACCCAAACCTAATAAACAAGATCCGCATAGACCTAAATTCTTGGACAAAGGGGCTCTTCTCATGGTTCGGGAGGGGGGCCATATTTAAGATGAACATCTTACCGAGAGTGCTTTACCTACTTCAGGCACTACCGATACACGTACCCAGGCAATTCTTCCGGCAACTACTCTCCCTCATGTCTAATTTCATCTGGGCATCTAAACCTACCCGGGTATCTCGTAACATCTTGACTAGATCAAAAAAGGAGGGAGGGATGGGCCTGCCGAACTTCCCCCGGTACTACCAGGCAGTGCATCTTGCACGCATAATAGACTGGCACAGACACAGGGGAGCCAAACAGTGGATAGACCTAGAACAGATGGCGACATCGGTACCCCTAGTAGTACTCCCATGGAGGAATAACCTGACCACAACAGAACTGACAAACCACCCAACCATCGGCCCCACACTAACAAGTCTCGCAAGGATCACGGAGGATGCGGGAGTGTCTCCTAGACCCTCCCCCATGTACCCGATACTGGGCAACCCGGATTTCCCACCGGGTAATGAGGGCAAAATATACCAAGAGAGGCTTGCAAGAGGGAATTTCAGGGCAAGCCATTTCCTAAGAGAGGGCAAGTGGTGTACGGATGAGGACCCGGGAAGTGAGAGGGACCTAGCTGGGCTAACATTCTGGCAAAGTGTTCAGCTAAGACATTTTCTTCGATCCCTCCCCCACGCCAACCTGTACATGCGCCCTAAGACACAATTCGAAACAGCATGTAGCGAAGAAGGTCCCTCTAGGCACACACTGTCAAGGATGTATAATATGTTAAACACACAAGAAGAAAACCCACCCCTGAGATACATGCTGCAGTGGGAGGAGGACCTAAATACAACATTCAGTCCAGAGGAAAGGGAGAGAATATACACATTGACGCACACAACTTCCCTATCAAGTCAAATACAAGAATCAGGATACAAGATCCTGTCCCGCTGGTACAGGGTGCCCTCCCACCTACATAAGATGTTCCCCTCGGTCTCCCCATTATGCTGGAGATGCGGAGCAGAACAGGGGACGCTACTGCACATATTCTGGGACTGCCCGTTGTTTACGAGTTACTGGGCGGAGGTGTGGAGAATCACATCTAAATTCACCACATACACCTTAAGCAAAACACCGGCCCTCTTCCTCCTGCACCACTGCGAGGTGCCCATTTCTACATACAAGAACTCAATGCTCCGTCACCTGATTAACGCAGCGAGATCCTGTGTCCCCAGAATGTGGAGACAGACAGAACCCCCTACTGTAAGGATGTGGTTAAACGCAGTAAACTGGACGATGGAGATGGAGGACCTTACGGCCACACTGAGAGGTACGCAAAACAAATTTAGGAAGACCTGGTACCATTGGATAGAATTTCAGAACACGACAGAGTTCGCTCAACTTTGAGATTACTCATAGACGTTTGTGTACCCCACCTGCTCCTCCGAACCTTTCCGCCCCACCTCCCTCCCCAATAAATGTGAGTTCTCATTAAGGTGTTACCCTTAGTAGTTATACAGCAGAGTTTATTGGAAAACAAAGTTCAGACAGACTCGGTCCAGGAAAACAAGACTCAATACCTAACAGAAATACAATTCGGACTAGCTAGAGTAATCACAAGCTGTTACTGAAATACCTGTCAAAGTTACCTAAATATTTTAGTATCCAGATGGAACTACTTAACGGTTAATCGAGTGTATGTAAACCATAATGAAAATGTTAAATAAAGAATATAAAAAAAAAAAAAAATACGCAGCATGCTCTATTTTTGTGTACATTGGTGCACCTAGGCTCAATAGGAGTCAATGGGGTACGCAAATGCAAACACCATTTGCATTAAATCTCACATACAGAGATGAGTGAGCATGCTCGTTTAAGGCTGATGCTCAATCGAGTATAGGTCTTGTCGAGTAACTTGTCGAGTAACTGATTACTTGACCGAGCACCATGCGGGGGGGAGAGATCTCTCTCACTCTGGTGCGGAAAGGACCTGATGTCTTCTGCGCATGAACGCCTGACGTCATATGTCAGCGGCATATGCACAGAAGGCCGGAAACCCTGGACGATTTAAAAACTCCCTGCCCCCGGCTAGCATGGGTAGTCGAAAGCAGGGAGATATCACCGGTTCTTGGTCACATGATCGCCGTTATCCATGGATTCCGGCGATCATGTAAAGTAAAAGTGTAAGAAAAAGGAAAAAAGTTTGTTTCATCTTCCCTCACATATCATATCCGTGAGGGGCGATGAAATTACGTACCTAAGGCCCCTAGATTTATCCACGGACCTTACCTCGGCTTCTGCGTGGACGCATGCGCAAAATCCACAAATTGCCGGGGTAATTTAAAATCTCCCTGCTCCTGGCTACCAAACATAGCCGAGAGCCTGGAGATTTCACGGGGGGCTGCAGTTGGTCACCTGATTGCCGTCTGTTCTGAAAGCCACGGGCTGCTCCATTCGGTTTGGGCCCCATTGTACATACGGACATATTATTAGGGCCGCCACAATGGCTATGTTTCTCAACACAGGACAAACAGGGGTATCTATTTAGGGGTGCAAGCCTTCATTGATATGCGTGCTGTACAAAAAAAATGACATAATAAAACTGTCATTTTTTTCTTACTGCTTTTCTTAGATTCATTCAGAAACTGTGGGGTCAAAATACGCAGTAGAACCCTAGCCGCTCAAGGGCTCTACAAGTGTGCTATCGGGCCTGAAACACCTTCAAGCAAAATGTCTGTTCGAAAGTCACCGGCTGCTCCTTTCGGTTTGGGCCCTGTTGTGCATACAGACATAATATTAGAGTCACAATTGGTATTTTTCTGAACACAGGACAAACGGGGTATCCCTTTTGGGGTGTAAATTCTCATTTTCATTGTGCACTATTGAAAAAAAATGTCTTTAAAATGACATATTTGCAAAAATATGACATTTTATTTTTTCTCAAAATACTCCTGACCCCCATCAGTAAATACATTAAGGGGTGTAGTTTTCAAAATGGGGTAATTTGTTGGGGTATCTATCATTCTAATACCTACGAGCCTTTGCAATCTTGGCTTGGTGTAGGAAAACAAGGTGCTCCTCAAAATGTTAAGTTAAATTTGGACGTCTCCTAAATGGTTAAAAAAACAAAGTTTTTCAAATGTGCATCCAGAATAAAGTAAACAGATGGAAATGATATTTTATCAAAAATTTGCACTGTATGTTTGCACGCATTTGAGATATTGCAGTTGAAAATGTGAAAAAACAACTTTTTAAATTTTTTTTCCAATTTTGGAACTTTTAATAAATAAACACAAATTCTAATGGTCTATTTTCACCACCTATATGATGTACAATATGTGGTGAAAAAACTGTCAGAATCACTTGGATATGCAAAACCTTTATGGAGTTATTAAAATGACACGTCAGTATCACAATCCCTCTACCAGAATCGGGGTCAACGGAGCCCCGTCGGACACCTTCCAAGTACGGAACGGGACCAGACAGGGGTGCCCTCAGTCCCCGTTCCTGTATGTCCTGACTATGGAGGCTCTAGCGAACCTGATACGCCAAAATGGTTCGATCGCAGGATTCCATATGGAAGAGAGACATGGCACTTTTTGTGGATGACCTGCTACTTTACTTATCCAACCCATGTATTACACTGCCATTGAGCTTGCAGGAATGCCAGCCCATTGGTAGAATTAGTAACTATAAAGTTAATGCCCAAAACTCTGAGGTGCGGAATGTGTAGTTGCCACAGGCTGAGGCTTCGCAACTGGAGAGTCAGTTTACCTTTTGTTAGAGGCACTCTGCAATAAAATATTTAGGAATACAACTACCAGCAGATGTCTCGCAGGCATTCAAACTAAATTTTGCTCCAAGTACCGTGGATCTAGAGAAAGATTTCAATAAGTGGAAAACGTTTCTCTCTTGGAGCCGGAGGGTTAATGTCATCAAAATGGACTGTCTACCCAAGTTCCTTTATTTATGTCAAACGGTCCCATTGAAGCTCCCAAGCTCATACTTAAAACTACTGCTGGCCCTGATCACAACGTTCTTGTGGAGAGGAAAGAAGCCACGTATGCGCTTCTCCCTTCTCATGAGGTGCAAGGAAGGAGGAGGTCTGGGCCTACCTGACTTTGCGCTATACTACAAAGTGAGGATCGGCAATTGTTTTTTGGATCTACTTAAAAGGGAAGGTGCCAAATTGTGGGTGGAGGCAGAGCACGCCTTTGTCACAGGCTCCCTGTGGGTGCGGCTTGGATCTCACCCGCGTACATAAGTCTAATCCCCAGCATCTCGCCATTCATGGGCCAGCTACTTTGGACCTGGGGGGAGTTTGCACCTACCAATGGCCTGGCATCGGTGCCTGGTCCCCTCATTCCGCTGGTCTCTAACCCGCAGTTTGAGGCCTCTATGAGTGGACCCCCTATTTTGGGGTGGTTACCCTCCCCACTGCTGCAGATACAAGTTGCGATGTCGGACTCTGGATTTAGGGCTCTGGCCGAGATTGGGGAAGGGTGGGCCCGACCCGGGTCATAGCTGCAATATTTCCAATTAAGGAGTTAATCTGACCGGTCCTTTTACACGATTTAAGCTTACTCTCACACAGGTTGTCCCCAGCACCGCCATGCATATCCCTCCAGTCTCATACAGATTGCAGCACCTCCTCACAAACAGGCTGCACCCCATGACAACTCTCACACAGGGACCCCCCATGACACACCACTCACACAGGTTGCACCCTCATGAATCCTTCTCTCTTCACGTAAAAGCTGCACCTCTTAGTCTCCCACTCTCACAAAGGTTGCACCCCGTACCACCATGCATCGCAGTCCAGTCATGCACCCCGTAACCCGCCTTCTCTCACATATAGGCTACATCCCATGAAAGGAGATGCTTTCCCTGGAGTCCCTCTCCCTCGTAAACATTACCATATAAACCCCCAAAGCCAGCTACACAGTACATTACTGAGACCCTCAAATAACACAAAAAGACCCCACAGCACCTGTTCAAACGTCAAAGATGCTTCCCCCTGACCATCCTTACCACATGGACCCTAAACCATCCACGCTGTACATGATTCAGACCCTTCAAACATATACTGGAAATGCGCCTAAACCCGTCTAACCGCACCCCACGAGTTCCCAATATGACATAGCACCACGTAACCACTGGCATCATGTGACAGCTGACCTATTTTTACCCGCTCCACTCTAGCCTCTGGCCTTGTTCTACCCGCTTCACAAGCATTGCAACATGCACATGGGCTTCTCAGAAACGCGCCCTGTGCACCCTATACAGGCATCCCACTGCCCTCACATGCTTCTCAATTCACCCCTACCACCATATTCTCAAACTATGCCTCCGGTGCACCCACCAGTATCGCACAGCCCCTCATACCCATTTAGGCTGGGCTCACAGAAACAGGTTGGATTGCGCAAGTGGGTATCCGCAGCAGAAGACCTGTATATGATCACAGAAGCGAATTGCATGTGGTCGCGTATGTGTGCGGCTTTCCACTTAAGATCAGCATATTGTCTGCGCGGTAAAACGAACGCAAGCAGCGAATGACATCAGAAAGTCTCCCAACTCCCTGAAAACACTCTTCTATCGCTCAGGTGCCATTTTCTTGTGCTGTAGTGGTGAGATGTTCTAAAAGCCTTTAGAAGGAGATACTGCTCTCTTGGCTTGGCTGGTTTTATATTACTTTTTTGAAACCACGTGCGGACGGCAATAGTGGAGTCCGCGTTGCAAATCATGAAAGTTGTATATTAAGAGAGACAAAAAACTCACTTTGTGCGCTCCATCAAGTTTAGCAGAATGTAGAAATCTTACTTGTTGAGGGGTGCCTGGATTCCTGGCACCCCCTAAATCCCCGGAAGCAGAGAAGTTTCAACGATGCAGGAATATTCTTTAAAAGGATTTATTGAATAAAAGGACAGATGGATGGGCGTTGCAACGCGTTTCGGCTTATGTCAAGCCTTTATCAAGCATGGGGAACAGTAGGGAGATGGTCTCCATTTATAGCAAAGCATACACAGAGGATAAGGGGAAGGGGAGGGACAGGAAGGGGATTAACCACACTGCACATATTCCTTATAGTGACCATAGTGCTATAAATGGTTTCCTATCCTCTCATTAGGTGGCATGCCATTACAATCGTTATTGTTTTGTATATATATTAAAATATATCCTATGTTGCTTCCCGATATCACAGTGAGACCCGGTCACATGACCGGGAGTCCAACTAGGAGGGGAAGTACTTGGTTACTACACCAAAAGGCGGGGCATCCCCCAAAGGCCGGCCAGACGCATATCGGGTATCCAAGGACGCAGTTGTTACTACTTTTGCAATCCATGTGAAACCCTAAACTCAAGTCCCCTGCTAGGTGCAAACATGGACCAAACTTAAAGTCCTTTTACATGGGATGACTTTTACATGAAATAACTTTACCAGTTATTCCAGTGGTCCTTAGAGTAATTGAATCACCTTTTGGATGCCTCACTAGCAGTGACCCCTCTCGAAGACCCCACTGGAAGTGATGCCCCCCTCGGAGATCGCACTAGTAGTTGTGCCCCCCTCTTGGAGGCCACACTAGAAGTGTTTCCTCCCCCTCTTGAAGGCCACACTAACACTGGCAGCCCCCCTTACCCTCGGAGGCCCCACAAGTAATAACGCCCTCCTTAGTGCCCCCCCCCCCCCCCTAAGTTCCCTTCCCAGCTCTGAACCTCTGGCCAAGCAGCAACCACGTTGTCAAGTGCTATCACACACTGCGGAGATCCTCGCCATCCATGTGCTGTCTGATATACATGAACATTGCACATATCCTATTTCTCGGCCATGAAACTGACATGAATAGGACATGCCATGAGTTTCTCCATGTGTAACATCGCTCCGTGTGAAATAAAAATGTCCATGCACATAACCTCATAGGTGGAATTACACAGACAGCTGTTATGGCTTGAAACATGTAAGTCAATGGTGTAACTATAGACGATGCAGGGGATGCGGTTGCACCCGGGCCAAGGAGCCTTGGGGGGCCCATAAGACCTCTCTTCTCCATATAGGGAGCCCAGTACTATGAATAAAGCATTATAGTTGGGGGCCCTGTTACAGGTTTTGCATTGGGGCCCAGGAGCTTCATGTTACTCCTCTGATGTAAGTGGTGCATTTGCCTCCATCCTATTGAATGTTGCAATCTTCATTACAGACAGGATAGTTGCTTTTTTTCCCCATGTCTGTTCCCTATGGATAATTGTCACCAGAGGTATCCATAAGGGGGCCTTCACACTGGGGAGAAAATTAGGCTGTATTTACTCAGGCGTATATTGTCCCATTGAAAATAATGGGTTGTTTTCACATTTGTGATTACTGTAATATCAGAACACACTGAAATCTCACGTGAAAATCGCTGTGTAAATACAGCTATGTTAGTATTATGGAGTCGGGAAGGAATTTTTTTCCCCCAAGGGAATTAATTGGCTTCTGCCTCATTGTTATTTTTTTTTCCTTCCTCTGGATCAACAAAGGAAGGTAGAAACAGGCTGAACTACATGGACATTGTCTCCCTTCAGCCTAACATACTATGTTAGTTCATAGAAGTAAGACGATTCATTTGGTTCAATCAATTGTAGGGAGTAGAGAAAGATTTACTATACGTATGAGTGAACCTGACTCTTCCACTTATATGAATTGGTTGGACATCCCATTCCATAGTCATGAGATATAATACACAGTTGGACCCTCTTTTACAGCTATAACAGCCTCCACTGTTCCTCGAAGGCTTTACTCAAAAATTTGTAGTGTGTCTGTGGGACATTGTGCCCATTCAGCCAAAAGAGTAATTGTGAAATCAGGCAGTGATGTTGGTTGAGAATGTCTGGCTCAGAATCAATGTTCCAATTCATCCCTAAGCTGTTGGATGGTGTTGAGGTCTGGTCTAAGTACAGCTACTCGAGCTCCTCCACATCAAATTTGTCAAACCAATACTTATGGACCTTGCATTTATGCACAGAGCCACAGTCATGCTGGAACAGGAAGTGGCATTCCTCAAAGTTGCCATAAATGTCTCCTAGACTTTTCTTGAGTTGCATCAATTCTCTGGAATGCGCTACCCATACAATCAGGTTAATCACTAGTATCCCCTCTTTAGGGAGACTTATCACATTCCTAAATCTAGCACACATCCTTTTACCACTCTTCTAGATTCATCTCATAATCTGACCCCCTTCATCCAACAGTAACCCCCATACTCCATGTACTCAAAGGCACTTTATATCTGTACATACCGGCTGGTGACTGGCTCATGCAGTTTTATGTATATTACACTATTCTCTATAAAAGAAGTCTGGACCATTAAACAGAACAAGCTCTAGTACCTTGTGTCATCCCCATTTTCTCATAGATTGTAAACTTTTACAAGCAGGGCCCTCACTTCTATTGTTCAAATTATTGATTACTTGTAAAGTGCTGCAGAATATGTTGGCGCTATATACAGTAACTAATTATTGTTATAATTGTCTGCTAAAGCATTAAAGGGATTGTCCAGTTGCCTGTATTAAAAAATAAAATAAACTGAAATATACTGACCCATCTGTGGCCGCCAGGATCCAGCACTGCAGCCCGCTGCGGCCCCGGTGATTGTTGGGACATTCTATGTCATCATTTGTTGTCCTGATATCAGTGCTGAGATACTAAGCGTCAGGAATCAGGATGCCAGGAGTTCAGGAACGTGACCCTGCAGCCTCTCATTGGCTGCAGTGTTCACCTGATTTCTTGTGATATCACAACAATCACTGGGACCACAGCGAGCTGCAGCGCTAGATCCGATGGCCATGGAAGGGTAAGTATACTTATGTTTATTGTTTTAATGCAGGCAGTACTATTGAAGCGTGGTTGTCCAGTAACCGGCCAACCCTTTAATGGAAAAATGGATGCTAGTTCAAACTATGAAAAGCAGCCCCATGTCATTATTTTTCCTTTGCTAAATTTTACAGTAGGCACTATTAATTCAGGTAGGTACTGTTCTCTGGGCATCTATTGAACTCAGATCTGTCCATCAAACTGCCAGATAGAGAAATGTGATTCATCAATGTACATTTGACCGTGGAAATCCATTTCCCGAAGCTCCTGATGCACAGTTCTTGTGCTGATGTCACTCATAGACTCATAGAGAGACTTACTGTGGCAATCTGGAACCCTGTGCTGAGTGATGCAGCAAAGCTTATGCATTTCTTAAAGGGTTTCTGTCAGCGCCTTTGAGCAGCATAAACTACATTATTGTGCTCAAAGGTGAAGGAACTGGGAGTCTGGGGAAGTATGTTCTATGCACGTCCAGTATATGTTTTATACGCATCCATGAAGTTGGCATGTGCACACAGCTTGACTCGAATGGAAGAGTGCATGCACACAGCTGTCTGAAACAAGTCAAGGTGTGTGCTCGTGCCAAGTTCGTGGGGACACAGAGCAGGAACGGTGAAAAGGGCGAGTATAAAGCCCCATTTACACTGAAAGATGATCGCTCAAACGACAGTTTGAGTGACAGTTTTGAGCGATCATCTTTGCATAGCCTATAGTAGCTAATTAGCTACTAAAGAGCTATGTAGGCGGAGCTGGACACCGCCGCAATTTCTCAGCGAACAATATAGCTGTTTTGCATAAGCAAACAGCTGCATTGTTCTCCCTACTTACAGCTCGCATCCCGCTGGGAACTACCAGCGGGGCACAAGCTGAAAGAATCCTATCAGCGCTGCCGACTGTGATAACAGCCTGCATCACTGATAATAGAAAGCTAGAATTGAGCGAGGAACGAATCATGCACGAAAACTACAGGATGTCTGTGCCTTTGGACACAAAAGTTATCGCTCAAAAGATGGCTTTGAGCGAATTTTGAGCGAGAATCGTTACGTTTAAATGGGCCTTAAAACATACCTCTCCAGACTCTCTCTTCCTTCACATGGTGCTGAGAGAGGCCCTTTAAGAGTTTCGTACTTCAGCACGCAGTGGTCTGTTTCTGTGAGTTTGCATGGTCTACTGCGTCGTTGAGGAGCTCTTATTCCTAGATTCTTCCAGTGTACAACAATAATAGCATTTACGGTTGACTAAGGCCCCATTTAACATTGTTTGATAACACCTGTTTGACAAGCATTGAGAATAGCAGACAGAAGAAAAATTGATGTTTTCGAGCTGTGGTGTTGGAGAAAACCTCTACAAATCCACTGGACAGCTAGGGTCACCAACAAAGCTGTCCTGGACAGTATCAACCCAGAGGTCCCTGGAATACAAGACGGATACTGACTTACTTTTGACATGTGATGAGGGTGAATTTGCTGGAAAAAGAGATGCTACTTGGAATGGTCAGTGGTAAAAGGAAACTGGGAAAACAAAAGACACGTTGGCTGGACACCATCAAGGACAGTACTGCAGGGCTGCAAGGCAACAGTGCTAACCACTGAGCCACCATGTTGCCCATAATTTGCTTATAGACTCCGCTTTCTTGCATCTGAAGTCATTAGTGATTACATTATGGTCACTATTTCCCAAAGTTTCCTTTATTCTCGCACCTGAGATATGAACTGCAATCTTAAGGTGGCCATCAGCAGGAACAGGAAACCATCTAATGTGTATGGTGGTTTGGAGTCTTTCCCCTATAACCAGATGTTGGGGAAAAGAAGGGCTATTGGATTTTAGCATGCTGAATCTTTTTTCTTAAGGCAAGATATGCTGCCACCAGAGGTGTATGGCAGTGGCTTACTCCTTTCAACCCATTAAAAAAATGCATAATTGAGAAGAATAGTTGTCAGTAGACTGAGGATTCTGCCAACAGAAAAAAAATTCTGACAGTGAGGGTGATCAATGAGTGAAACAGGTTACCACGGGAGGTGGTGGGTTCTCCTTCAATGGAAGTGTTCAAACAAAGGCTGGAGAAATATCTGTATGGGATGATTTAGTGAATCCTGCACTGAGCAGGGAATTGGACCCGAGGACGCTGGGGGTCCCTTCCAACTCTACCATTTTAGGATTCTATCTGAAGTGTACAGACAGTTTTTCCATTCGATGTCAGGATAGTTAAAATTCTCTTACAATTATTACACTTTCCTTTTATGCAGCCATAGAGAACTCATCTATGCTTGTGGGTGTATATCATACGTCTAAAACTCCACCCGTACTGAATCCGCAGTATTACTTGATTCATCGATTACATCATCCTTCTAAAGGCCCACTTAGACGTAATGATTATCACTCAAAAGCCATCTTTTGAGCGATAATCGTTGTGTCTAAATGCGCGGCCATTGTGCACTGTTCGTTCACCGCTGATTTCTAGCAAGCTAGAAATCACCAATGACTGTTATCAGCGCTGCACGCTGATTTTCTCAGCGGGCGGCGCTGATAGCATTCTTTTAGCTGATATCCCCCTGGGACTTCTCAGCAGAATACCAGATGAAAGCTTCAAGAACAAAACAGCTGTCGGCCCTCCTGTTGTTTCTCGGAGCTATGGAAATCCTACTGTCAAAGTGTAATCTAAGCATGCAAGGATTTGACGGGTGGGGGGGGGGGTTCAAACATAAGCTCTAACCCGAAAATAAGCTGTAGCTGAAGAAAAAAAAGTATACATCACCTCTCCTGCACTGTCTGGGGAGCCGCCGCAGCCTCTCCCTGGGCCCCAGCACTGCTTCTAGTCTTCACCTTTTGGCTGGGGATTGAAAAATCCCCGCCTTCTGTAAGCACTGGCTGTGATTGGCTGAGGCTTAGCCAATCACAGCCAGTGCTCGATGATTGGCTGTGATTCTTCAGCTACAGCTTATTTTTGGGGTACGGCTTATATTTCAAGCGAGTCGAGCGACTTTGTAGCGTCACATGCGACTTTGTAGTGCTACAAAATTGCAGTATTGCCGCGGGAAGACGCAGCAATATCGCACGGACCAGCGATGCGATATCGCTGCAATTTTCTCGCGGCGCTGTCGTTTCGCCCGTGTCAAGGAGGCCTAAGAGTTACGCAAAGATGATCCCTATAAAACTGTCACTCAAACTGTCGTTTGAGCGATTTTTGAGCGATCATCTTTCAGTGTAAATGGGCCTTTACTTACTTTAAGACCATTATGCACATATAAACCAACACCACCTGTTCTTTTATTTACCCTCTCTCCTAAATAAGGTAAAACTCTGAATATTAAACACGCAGTCATGTGCCTCATTTAGCATGTTTCAACCACACCTATGATGTCACATGGTTCCTCGAATCTAGCGTTCCCTTTTTTTTACTTACCAAACTTCTTGTATTATGAATATAAATTTTAATTTTCTGTTACATAGGGTTCCTTTTGTTCTTTTCTGAGAGTTTGTAGGGGTGCTTCCACACCGGCTGGAGCTTCCAATGCAGATGTGAAACAGGCCTTAAACTACGCCTTGCTTTAGATTGTCAGCTGGTAACATATATGTAAGATGTAAATTATATACTGCAGTGTTCTTGTGGTTTCTTAGTTTATCTTACTAAAATCTTGTAGCACGCCCGCTTCTCTCTCTTAAAGAACTTGTTCAACATTACAATGGGTCAGAAGTGGTGTCATGTCTCCTTAAGGAGAGCCCTCAAAAAGTGTGTGGAGACACTTAGGGGGTGAGTGCATCAGGGGATGGTATAGTCTCTCGCCAAGGAGAGCACCCAGAAGGAGTGCGGGGACACCTAAAAAGTTATGTAAGGAGACTTATAAGGTAATGCTGCTCTGGGACATTTATGCAAATAAGAAAGATGGAAAAATACATCTACAGCGCCCTCTATTGGATGGCAGCATTCCTTCAATTCAAAGTGACCTTATAATAAGTTTTCAATGGTGGGGAATAATAAACCAAGCCAGAAACCATGCACAGACAGACTGTTTTGGGGTGGTATTTTTCCATCTTTCTTATTTGCAAGATTACAATAGCACGGCTGTTTTCTTCCAACAAACAGCGCCATACCATGGATTGCGGCTGGTATTGCAGTTCATTACCTATCGTCTCAATGAAGCTGAGCTATAGTACTACACACACAACCCATGGACAGGTGTGGCACTGGTTTTCAGAAAAAGCAGCCTGATCCTTCTGTTACCCAACATCTCGCCGTTGCAAACGTTGAGACACCCCATACATGTTAGACGGTTGGCAGGTCCCATTAAAATTATCAAGTTTGGCTGGATGTTAATCTAGCGTGCATAGCCATTGTTACTATAGCCTCCCTCCTCATGACTAAAGGCCCATTTAGACACAACGATTATCGCTCAAAAGCCTTCTTTTGAGTGATAATCATTGTGTAACTGACATTGTGCAGTTTTCGTTAACCCGTCGCTCATCGTTGTCTTTCAGCGTGCTGAAAGACAAGGATGAGCCTTATCAGGGATTCACAGCGGAATACAGCTGATACTATTGTTTCAGCTGTATCCCGCTCCCTGATGACAGGCTGGGTATGAAGAATAGAGGAGCGGTCCAGTTCTGTTCTCCATACCCACTCGGAGTGCTCAGCTATACAGCAGCCGGGCGCTCCAAGCAGTGAACAGAGACAAACGGGGGCACCCGCGTTTCTTCTGCATCCTCTGCTCTCAGCACTCGGCTGTATAACAGCTAAGCACTCCGAGTGGGCAACAGCTGGCTGCAGAAGACAAGCGAGGACACCCGCTTGTCTTCTGCATCCTCAATACACACTTCATAGAGCAAAGATCACCTACTGACAAATTCTCATTAAGAATAAAAGAAAATGAATGAATAATTAAGAGTCATTAAGCTGAATTCTGTACAGTCTATTTGTGCTAGGTATATACACAAACATTTGTAATTATATTTGTTTGGGAAATCTCTTTTTTTTTTGCATTTAAAGCTTATGTGCACTTTTTATTGCTCCAATGCAACTAACTAAATACAATACTGTTTAGTTTATGCAGCTCCTATGCAAATTCATGTCCCTCCAAGGTTAAATGGGTTGTCCCACTTCTAGCTATTTTGCTGCAAGATAATGACAGCGCAGAACATTGTGCAGTGGCCGGGGTTGGTACTGCATACTGAGTCCCATTCACTTTAATAGGATTCAGCCTGCAGTACCAACCCGGGCCACTGCGTGATGCACGCATGCTTCCTGCAGCAGAACAGCTAGAATTGGGACAACCCCTTTAAAGACTACAAACAAACACAGTTTGTAATCTGATCCTGTAGTCATGTGCTTCCCCCCTTCATCTTTCTAGATTAGAAGGAAGAGGGTTTTTTTGTAATCTGTAACAATTTAACCCTTACCAATCCAATTTCCCTGCCAGCCACACACTCCACACCTCTTATTTATTTTGGACGGGAAAGCGTGTTGTGGATTCCTTGGAATTACTCAACAGAAACACATAAAAATAACCTGTTATGAAGATTTCATTAGCATTTTTTTTTCATTAAAATGCGAGTTATGAGTGTTTCACATCAGAATATTATTTGGAATAAGCCTGTAAATGGATGTATATTGATATAACATACATTTATATAATAAGACTAATCATTTCTAATTTCTCTAATGATATTTATCTATCCATCAATTTATCTCTGGCTTCCTATAAAAGAAACATGTGCTATACACATTGTATGTAAATAACATGCAGAACAGCAACAGAGAGCTGTCCTGCATACTGTAACATACATACGCAGAACAGCCTCCAACATCGGAGCGCTGTCCTGCATACTGTAACATACATACGCAGAACAGCCTCCGACATCGGAGCGCTGTCCTGCATACTGTAACATACATACGCAGAACAGCCTCCGACATCGGAGCGCTGTCCTGCATACTGTAACATGCATACGCAGAACAGCCTCCGACATCGGAGCGCTGTCCTGCATACTGTAACATACATACGCAGAACAGCCTCCGACATCGGAGCGCTGTCCTGCATACTGTAACATACATACGCAGAACAGCCTCCGACATCGGAGCGCTGTCCTGCATACTGTAACATACATACGCAGAACAGCCTCCTACATCTGAGCGCTGTCCTGCATACTGTAACATACATACGCAGAACAGCCTCCGACATCGGAGCGCTGTCCTGCATACTGTAACATACATACGCAGAACAGCCTCCGACATCGGAGCGCTGTCCTGCATACTGTAACATACATACGCAGAACAGCCTCCGACATCTGAGCGCTGTCCTGCATACTGTAACATACATACGCAGAACAGCCTCCGACATCGGAGCGCTGTCCTGCATACTGTAACATACATACGCAGAACAGCCTCCGACATCGGAGCGCTGTCCTGCATACTGTAACATACATACACAGAACAGCCTCCGACATCGGAGCGCTGTCCTGCATACTGTAACATACATACACAGAACAGCCTCCGACATCGGAGCGCTGTCCTGCATACTGTAACATACATACACAGAACAGCCTCCGACATCGGAGCGCTGTCCTGCATACTGTAATATACATATACAGAACAGCCTCTGACATTGGAGCGCTATCCTGCATACTGTAACATACATATACAGAACAGCCTCTGACATTGGAGTGCTGTCTTGCATACTGTAATATACAGAACAGCCGCCAACATCAGAGAGCTGTCCTGTATACTTTAACATACATAAGCAGAGCCGCCTCCAGCATCAGAGAGCTGCCCTGTATACTGTAATATATATATGCAGATCAGCCTCCAACATCAGAGTGCTGTCCTGTATACTGTAATATATATATGCAGAACAGCTGCCGACATCGGAGAGCTGTCCTGCAAATTGTAACGTACATACGCAGAACAGCCACCAATATCGGAGAGCTGTCATGCATATTGTTAGAAACACGTGTTGGGCCTCGCCTGACATCGGAGCTATGTAGGGAAATCTGAATGTTGGATGAGGTCTGACACTGGATTGGAAAGGGTTAAATTCAGGTCTGCATATGATCTGTAGACAGAAAACAGCAAGATATTTATTCCACGTACAGTATTTGCAAAGTTGCTTCATTTTTTTTAAATTTTAGTTGCACTGGAGCAATAATATGTACATGTATATATCCTTTAAATGTGTTAAAGGGGCTTTCCAGCACTACACTGTTGATGAACTATCCTTATGATGATCGATTGGGGTCCGCTACCCGGGATTCTCACTGACCAGCTGATTGAAATGACAGTGTCGCTCGTGTAAGCATTGCTGTCATTTTAGTCTATGCCAGGCACAGCGCTGTACAGTGTATAGTGGCTGTACCTGTTATTGCAGTTCGGTCCCTTTCACTTGGCTGCTCTCAGGCCATGTGACCAATGTACATGATGCCACAAACCTGAGGCCATGGTGCTCATCCAAGCGCTGTGGCCTCTTAAATCAGCTGATCCGTGGGGATTCCAAACGTTGGACCTTGCCGATCAACTATTGATGACGTATCCTAGGGGCATCCATAGTTTAGTCCCAGAAAACCCCTTTAACTTAATAAAACAAGCAGTACAAATACTAAACAGTCTGAAGTGAAATGTTCCGGTGTTAGGGCATGTATGATCACAGATCAGGGAGGAAATCCACACCAAAATCCGTCTGTGGATTTTCACTATGAAATTCACTCCTTTCATCGCAATGTACAAATTTCACCGTGAAAATCCACAGCATTTCCACTGCAAAAATAGCAAATAGAACAAATTTGAACATTTCTGCTGCTGATTTTTTCCGCTGTCAGACCCGTGTCACATAAATGTATTTCTGCATCGTTTTGCGCCTGCAATACGAAATAAATATAACGCATCGATTTCAATGGGTTCGTCCACATAAACGTATTTTTCACGCGCATTTCATTCGCACAATAAAATACGCAGCATGCTCCATTTTCCATGTTCTATCTTGGCGCGTTACATGCATATACACCCCAAGATAGTGCATGGCAATTGCCAGCCCACTGCATGTACACAATGCCATTGCACGCCTTCTGCGCTCATGCCGCTTGCGGACGCCAACGTGAATTATGCTCATGTGAAGCTGCCCATAGAATAAGTACAAGTAAAAGCATAAATGAAAAAAAAAACACAACTACAAAGTTGCACCATATTTTTTTTTTATAAAACGTTCTATCAATTATATATTGGTAAACACAAGAGTTCTTCCGACATTGGAAAATAGTCACCTGGTGATGTTAGAAGTTTCCTATAAGCATAGCGATCGTACTCCTGGGCCGTTCACGGTCTGGTGCTTATAAATAAAGCTGCTCGTAAAAACAGATAATATTATAAAGTCATGTAATAATTTGGAATATTAAAAGAAACTATGCGACCATTACACGCAGGAAATGTAAACATAATGTTTAGTCTCATGCTCAGTATTCGTATATTCTTGTATTGGCGGCTGGTGTCCTTCAGGTAAGTCTCTGCCCCGTATTGTCAAAGTTATTAAATACCTTAAAAAGTAGGAGAATACATCTCACAGAGCCCTGGTACATGCCAGAGGAGAATGGTTATCGCCTACTAGAGTCACTTAGGACACCACAAACTCCAAGCATGATGGGAACGCAGGGCACGACTACGCCGACGCTGCATTCAGAATAAATACATGATTTAGCACTAGAAAACGATGTTATCTTCTATATAAGCAAGACCATTTAAAAAGGCATTGGTTTAGATAATGCATTTAAATGAACAAAACCCCAAAATAGCCATCTATGTAATAATGGGAGAAAGACATATCTCATGGCACCTCTTAAAGGGGTTGGCCGGTTGTACGTAAAAGAGCCTTGACTTAATACAAAAAGTTAAGCCATTTAATAAATTGCAGATTTTAATAAGTTGCACGGCAAGCAAATGTTCTGTGTATGGGTCAATTTATAGAGGACCCCTGTGTAGCTGTGGCCCTCTGTGAGAATTTTGGGATTTGCTAGAGGTGATTTCTTGGAATTGGTGGTGGTGGTGGTGGTGGGGGGGGGGGGGGGGGGGGAGAGGAGGGCTGGCCCCCCGTAGTCGGACTTCCCCCACCGAGCAGCAAGTTATTCCCTATCCTGCAGTTAGGCTGCCTGCAGACAAGCGGGTCGGATCCGGCGGCGAGAATTCTCGCCGCGGCCGTCTGCATAGGAGTGCGTATTGTAATGCACTCCTATGCAGGCTTTGAGCGGCGGAAATCCCGCGGTAAATCCCGCCGCGGGATTTCCGCCCGTGTGCAGGCGGCCTTAGGGGATACCGCTTTAAGTCAATGTGCATGCCAGCTGCTGGGCTGTTATGTGATGTAGCCATGTGGTTCCTTTATCTGCTAAATGCCAGGGCATGCCTGGTGTGGTTGGGTAAGCGCACTTGCTCTGTTTTATAGTGAGCCAGGGGCGATAACACTGAGCAGGTGTTACTCACGGCAGCAGCCTAGTATATACCAACAGCATAAGCCAATGTACGCATATGAAAGCAGTCCGGGGTGAACAGATATAATATTTTCAGGTAAGTGCATTGCCTGAAAATATTACTCCAGACCAGATATACCAGTTTGTGGTGAGAACAGGGCAAGACGCCACGTTATAACACATAAGAAATAGTAAACAAGAAAAGCAAACAAAGAGTAATATGGCAATATTATGTCGTTTCATAGTCCCAGCCAACCCCTATAGGCCGGGCTCACAAGACCGTACGGTAATACGCTGCCTAAAAATCGCAGCGTTTCACCGGTGTAGCGAACTGCGTATTGTCGCATTTCTGCATGCATATGCCTGCGCATGAACAGCGTTAAAAAACACCATCCATACGCAACGTAATGGCGTATGCACTGCGTTCCAAACACACTCCTAGCAAACAAAAGGGCTGTACATGCTTAATTCGCGGTAAAATAGAACATGCCGCGTTCTTTTTTTACACGCGTAATATACGCAAGTGCGAATGGAACAATGGAAATCAATGTACTTTCATTGACGCTATTCACCATGTATTGTGCGTGCTTACATTGTGCACATAATACGCAATTCCAATACGTTCGTGTGAGCCCGGCTTTAAGTTGAGTATACTGTACTGCAGATTGATTTTGATTAAAGCCAAGTAAAAAGCACAATAAATACATAGTAGACATAACAACCAATAATGATCGAAGATACCATAAAATCCAAAGTATGAAGATATTTGAATGAGTAAAAGAATGAAATGGTATAAAATGTTTTTTGTCAGCGTCCCAGGACTTGGCTTTTGGAATATACATATAAAGATTTGAATGTGGCACTCCACACAATCACAAATGAACTTCAGCAACACTTAAGAGAAAGAAGTCCATCATTTTAGTTCCACTATAGTGACAATCAATCTGGCTCTATGGCTACACAGAGTATATCAAATGTGTGTACCAATGCCAGCCGAGAGATTGGGCGGCCTTTAGGCTTCTGTCATATAAAAACATGAGGGAAGGAGCGGCTGACCATAGTATGGATAAAGCATATATACAGCCACAAAAGTGCTTTATGGATGAATGTCAGAGGGCTCCACCACGAATGTGGTGAGGAAGAAGTGCTGGCGCCACGGTGGTGGTAGGGGGTTGTAGAGGCATTGCTCCATCTCCCCTAGGGGATCTGAAATACGTTAAGCTTGCTGGTATTTTTCAGAGTCTGGCGTCGGTTACAGAACCATACCCTCACCACTTCACGGTCATAGTTCAATTCTTTAGCAATGTCTGTGATCTCCTGGCCAGTGGGCAGAGCATTCTTCTCAAAGTAAGTGTTTAGGGCCTCCACGGCTTGAGGAGTAAAAGATGTGCGCCTTTTCCGTTTCTTGGATGGCTCTCCACCTACAAATTCCATCAAATTTTGTTGTCCCTCCTGGTTCCTCATTTCTGCTTCATTTAACCATTTCTCCAAGACTGGTTTCAGCTTCTGAGCACTCTTCGGTGTTATGTCTAGCTTCTCAAACCTGTGGGGGAGGAGGGAAATACAGGGTTACTATAAAAGTAATGCAGTGATATCTTGGGTTAAGAGTGCCTCAGCTTGCAAGATTTTTGAGCAGGCTCTCTCCAGACGTTTTGCTCTGATTTAAGAGCAAAAACTTGGGTTACAAGCCTTGCTCTCAATGGGGCTCCTGCCGGTGGCCCCATTGAAAGCAATGGCCTGCCAGCAACCCCTACAGTGATTTTCGGGGAAGGGCTTTAAATATAAGCCCTTTCCTGAAAAATCATCCCTAGCTGTAGTAAAAAATATATACTTACCTGTCCGCCGCTGCCGGGGCTCAGGCGTGTCTAGCTGCCGATTGTAATCCCCGCCTGCTGAAAAGCCGGAGAGCAGTGCAGGGAGAACAATCATTGTCTAGATGCGCCTGAGCCCTGGCAGACAGGTGAGTGTATATATATTTTTTTTACTACAGCAAGGGATGATTTTCGGGGGAAGGGCTTATATTTAAACTCCTTTCCCTAAAATCACTGCGGGGGTGCCGGTGTTTTATAGCTTTCAATGGGGCAACGCCATCCCCATTGAAATCAGTGGGAGAGCTTTGCGATATGGAACGGATTAATGGTTTTTCTATTCATTTCAATGGGGAAAATTGATTTGACTTACAAGTGTTTTGGGTTAAGAGCTCCTTCACAGAGCGAATTAAACTCTTAACCCAAGGCACCATATTTGTGTTTTTTTGTATATGGTAGCAAAACTGGAAAAAAAATGAATCGGATGTGGATTTGGTGTGGGATATAATATCCACAGTGTAAACATTCTGTTACGTTCATGTGGGCAACTAAGCCCCAGGCCCACACGAATGTGACCCAAAGACACAGGTTAGGGGAAACTGACCCTGTGCTGCAGGGAAGATGACTTGGCTCTACCTACAAGCAGAGTGATTGGTTCAATAAAGGTGGCTCCACGCTGGAACCTCGGCCCTGCTCTCCCTGAAATAGTGACACTCACAACCAGGCAGAACTGACACATTAAATGCACAAACTCACTTACCACACAACCTCGCACACGAAAGCAGATGGTAAAGCTGAATATAAAAGCGAGGGATTAGTTCATACATTGGCCAATAAATTTAAGCTGCAAGGCCCCAACAAGGCTCCTTGTGTCTTGCACTCCCTAGTCTAGCAAGACACTAAACAGGCAGGACAGGACACAAAACACACAGCAAGCTGCAAGCTGACTAGACACTACTCACACAGCAAGCTGCAAGCTGACCTGAGACTACAAACACAGCAAGCTGATCAGACACTACTCACACAGCAGACAAGCCTGAGGAAATACAGCTTCCTAATTGCAGAGGGGCTGGAGTATATATCTACACCCAGACCCAGGGGATTGGATGACCTGAACAACCACACCCAGCCAGCTCAATTAACCCTCACCTCTGCAGGTGTGCTCCTGGAACCCTGTAGAACAACAAACTCTAGCAGCACAACCTAACACATTGCCTTAAACAAGTAGGCATGGAAAATGCGTAGTAGCATAGAGATGGGATGTAAGTTTTTTTGCGACTGTAGCTTTTTGTGATGTCAGCATCCTATGACAGCTCATGGAACAAGAAATTTCAGAAGGGAAAAGTTTTGGGAGGAACCTAAAGCTGACGAATAAATGGATCACGTTCATGAGAACAGTTTACATACAGAACATTTGTAAGTTATACAAACTGAGGCCTCATGTTCACAGGCGGGTCGGATTCTGCATGTGGGACCCTACAACGGAATTTAACCCTGCCCATGACTGGCGACCCTGCGTACCTGTCTGGATCTTCTTTTTTCTGTACCGTGGATGTGCAAAAATCCGCCCGTGGACATTGGGTCTTAAAGGGACCCTCCGTTTTGAGACAAAATTCTGTTCTTGGACCTGAGGCGACGGGGGTATATCATCTGCAGTAGTTGTTCTTTGCCTGCCCTCTGATTTTCTGGTTTTAGGGCCGGTTTTCGGCCATGCAAAGTGGCTGCAGCAATTTTCTAACTATATAATACACACTGCATGGCTCTCTGATCACATGAGCAGCTCTGGCCAATTAGAGAGCAGGTATAGTGCAGTCATAGTCTAACACTACCAATGTACTATGGGGATTAGAGCTGTCATTCTGCATGGCCAAAAACAGGACCCAGAAATTTTGGATCAGAGAGACCGCAGAGAAAAACAACTGCAGATAATATACCCTCCTTCTCCTCCTGCCCGGGGACAGAATTTTGTCACAAAATTGGAGGGTTGCATTAACGATATATACTAAAAATCATGTAAATATTTGGGCTACATCAATAATACTCTAGTTTCTATAAAATGTTGAAATTATTCATTCTTCTAGAGTATCCCTATATTTACAAAACTAAATGGATTTATACAATTACTATCATTAAGTTACATAAAGTTTTACCATTCAATCCAGCATTAAAAATGTTTGAAAGAACTATACAAACTATACTAGGGGCGTCCCCCTGCTCAGCTCTGCTAGATGGATCCTATTATGCGTGTGCCAGGAGACCCTTGATGACTCTTCTCCCACTTCCCAACCCCTTTTGAAACTAGGTTTTCTCTGAAACGCGGCAGCATTTAAGAGTCAAATTTAGCGGTCTGTAATGTAGGTAGGTTTCGGGATTTCATGATGCCCGTGGTTCAAACAGCATAAATCTCATGACAGGTTGCCTCTAACAACACCATTATGAGCCTTATTTGTGAAGTTGCCTGATATTCTAATTTAACTTACCCTACAACCAAAAGGAAAACCTGAAAACAACTGGTTCAGGTCCAGAGTATCCGGAGTATTTAGGATCAGACACAATTTAGTTACTTTTAGGACGGTTATAAAACAAGTTAATAATTGGCTGAGCTAGTGGTGGGATTTTTGCGGTGCTTTTTTTTTTTTTTCTTTTAATCCATGATAAATACAGGTTTTTTTTTAACATTTATTAAAAATGTTTGCAGTTTTTTTAGGCAAAATAGTAATAATAATAAAAATTATTTTAAAGGGTTTTTCAGAGTTATTTTACACATTTTTGGGTCCCCCGTATCCAAAACTACATAAAATAAATACAGTATATTCACCATGGTGCTGGACCACTGTTTTGGCGGTGCACCGCAGCTGCGTCTGAGAGGTGACGTCCCGTAAACGTGTCATGTGGGCTTCTACTGTAGAAGCTCTCAGCGAGTTTATGGGACATCATCAGGGATGTCCCCACCGGGCCTTCTATTGGCTGCATCAGTCACGTGGGTAAACAACCAACATGATTGTGGCACCGATTGTCAACAGAAGACTGGAGAAGTAAAAGAGCATCGTGGCAACAGGAGGAGATTACTGGGTTTAGTTTTTCTGAACGATGTAACCCCCCGCCATTAAAGGGGTTGTCCCGCGCCGAAACGGGGTTTTTTTTTTTCCAACCCCCCCGTTCGCCGCGAGACAACCCCGATGCAGGGGTTAAAAAAGAACACCGGAGAGCGCTTACCTGAATCCCCGCGCTCCGGTGACTTCTTACTTACCTGATTAAGATGGCCGCGGGGATCTTCTCACTCGGTGGACCGCAGGGCTTCTGTGCGGTCCATTGCCGATTCCAGCCTCCTGATTGGCTGGAATCGGCACGTGATGGGGCGGAGCTACACGGAGCCGGCATCCAGCACGAGCAGCCCCATTGAAAAAAGAAGAAGACCGGGACTGCGCAAGAGTGGCTAATTTGGCCATTAGACGGCGAAAATTAGTCGGCTCCATGGAAACGAGGACGCTAGCAACGGAGCAGGTAAGTGAAAAACTTCTTATAACTTCTGTATGGCTCATAATTAATGCACAATGTACATTACAAAGTGCATTAATATGGCCATACAGAAGTGTATAGACCCACTTGCTGCCGCGGGACAACCCCTTTAATTTCCTCAGAAAACACCCCTAATGATCTATACCTCAAAAGATTGTAAAAGGCCATTGGGGTACGTATATATTTTATTTTTTTAAACTATACTTTCCCATGGTAAGCAGGACTGTAAAGGCCCATTTACACGGGCAGATGATCGCTTAAACGACAGTTTGAGTGACAGCTTTGAGCGATCATTTTGCATAAACTATTAAGTAGCTACTCAGCTACTTAAAATCAATTAAGTGTGCAAATGAAGCCTTAGCTGAAAGCAGGTAATAGCCGGAGGGCTCTTATCTGCATCCAGTCCCTTTGTTCTCCAGGGGGAAACAATGCTATCAGCACTCCCCGCAGAGAACTGCTGATAAGGCTGAAGGACGATTTTTAGGTTAGACTGAATTTAACGATCAGCTAGCAGTGCCCGAAAGCGCACAATGGGCGCGTTTAGACGCAACAATTATCCCTAAAACAATTGCAGATTAGCGATTTTTAGCGATCATGGCTGGTGTAAATGGGCCTTAAGGCAGCTGCTTTTTAGAGGAGAAATTAGCAGTATTAGGGTGCCTACCCAATAGCGGTTTTTTTCCAATTGTCAATGGGACTTTCTAATGTTAAAAATGCATCGCAATGCAACGCAACTTGCGTTTTTGGTGCGTTGCGTTTTTAACATTAGAAAGTCCAATTGATAATTGGAAAAAAAACGCAGCGAATTTGCAGCAGAAAAAAAAGCTAGTGGGTAGGCACCCTCATAGTGACTATTGAAACTATTCAGTGTTATAGTCTAGATAGATACAGAAGCAGCTTTATACTACCAGGATCCCATCGATCAAGTGACCATTCCTGTGATCACTGGGACTAATTGTGTGTGTGTGTATATATATATATATATATATATATATATATATATATATATATATATATATATACATATACATATACATATACATATACACATACACAAACTGGCGCAGGATTATGTGTATAAGGACCCAATGGCGGAAATTCGAAAGATGAAAAAAGGGACATTGTTATCCATCACACTGGTGTTATAAACCAATACTAAGCCTTATTATCTGCTGGGAAGTGTAGACATAAACTTGCTTATGTGGGAATAATTATACATAATCACATCTAGTAATAAGGAGGGAAATGAGGCAACAAATTATTATAGTGATAACCACAGTGACGATGCGGTCATTGGCAGGACATTACATTGTTCATAGTGTGACATTTAAACTCATGGGTTGCTCTGGATTTCAGTACTTGTTTGCCCATCACACCAGGTTATTAATGCAGCTCTGAATTAATGCATGGAGCCTCTAATACATGGAACAGGGGGCCTCATTAATCAAAACATTCTTAAAAATCTGACCGTGCTGCCCATTGCAACTAATCAGAGCCTAGGTTTCATTTTCTAAACTGCTGAAAAATTAATAATAATTAGGAACGGACAATGCAAAGACCTCTGTCCTTAAGTTTTCCACACCCTTTTCTGAGCAGAAATCAATTGCGAGTTTTCGCTCACGGATGGAAAATCGCAGCATATCCTATTCCAGCGTGGATTGCGCTCGGACGGCTCCCATTGTCAATGGAAGCTATTTGATCCAAGGCCCTTCCACAATGACTTTGTGGAAGGGTCGAGGATTCCGCGTCATCGGCTTGCGACAGCGCAGCATTTTCTGTACTGCGCATGTGCGCCGGACGGCACATCCGCAATATAGAAAAGACGACTGCGGACAGGTACTTAGGGGTCACTGGCCAGGCACAGGAATCTGACCCGACTGTGTGCATTCGGTCTAAGGGAACATTTATACGGGCATATCTGTGTGGAGAAAGAGTAGTACATGCGTTGAATGGGATGCGTGAAAATCAGTCAGCACACAGAAAATTTTCATGTGCTGCCTAAATGTTATATTGTGCTTAAGAAATTGCAGTACAACTCACATACAGCCGTCATGAAAATGAACGATTTCAACCGAAATGATTGCTGGCCGGTAGAGATGAGCGAGCACGCTCGGTAAGGTGAGTTACTCGAGCCAGCCTCGCTCATCTCGAGTAACTGCCTTCTCCTCCGAGCTTGCTTGAGGGGGCATTGGGGGAGAGCGGAGGGGAGTAGGGGGGGGGGGGGCGCGGCGGAGTGATAGAGATCTCTCCCTCTTTCCCCCCCGCAGGCCCCCCAAGCACGCTCGGCTGAGAAGGCAGTTGTTACCGAGCGTGCTCGCTCATCTCTACTGGCCGGGTGAAACTTAACAACAATCAATCATTTTAACCTACTTATGATAGACTATTAGTTGGCTGCGCTTTAGATTTTCATCTGATAATTGGACAAATGGGCTTTATCTATGAACAATCTTAGCAAATACTAAAACCATCTGTATTGTATAATATATCACAAAGTTTGCCCACTGAACTATTAATCTTACCTGCAGATGGCTGATTGACTGTATGCTGGTCCTTCTGTGGCGGTCAGTGCTTGTCCCACCTGTGTCTGCGTCAGACCAAGGGATAAACGCCGGATCTTAAAATCTTTGGCGAATTCACGGATTTCTTCCAAGTTTATTCCATCCTCATCATAGTTTCCAGAGTGTGGCTCTGCATATAAAAATAATGTGGTAACTCTAATAAAGTTTTACCAATACTGTCTAAGGGCTCGGTCAGACAAGCGTTGTTTGTGGGTGCGCAAATAGAGCGCTTCTAAAAGAACCAAAGAGCGCTTCTAAAAGAGAATGTAGTAGCGCGGAGACCTAACAAAGATAGAACATTGGCTATCTTTGGTGCGCTGTGCAGGAGTTTCCATTGATTCCTATGGGAGCAGGAATTAATGGAAACTTCTGCGCTCAGAATAGATTCCCCGTGGCTTACAGCGGGGCATTTAAAATGTGCTACCCAGAAGCACATTTTAAATGCCCTGCTGTAAACTCCTGTTAGTCCCCGCGGGGATGAGGGGACTCCCCGAGAGTTCCGTTAATCCCCAACGGGACTAACAGGAATTTACAACAGGACATTTAAAAAGTGCTTCTACGCAGCAGCTTTAAATGTCCTGCTGTAAGTTGCAGGGCATTCCTCCAGCCCCGCTGCTGGGCAGTTCTCAAGCAGCGGGGTGCAGTAGGGGATTCCCTCCCTCTCTCTCCCCAAAGGATTTTCCTATAATGGGGAAAGAGAGGGGGTGGGGTTACAGGGCTTCCCCCGAGAGTGTGGGAGAGGTGGGGCTAGAGGGATCCACCCATAGCCCCGCTGCTCTAGCCCTACCCCCTCTGTGGTTTGCTATGGAGAATCTCTGTGAGAATCCCTATAGCCCGTCCCCCTCTCTCTAACCCAACCCAATCTCTCTGCGCTATGGAGATATTTCTTGGGGGTCCACATAGCAGGGAGAGCAAGAACAGGACTATGGATTTCCCCATAGCAGGGAGAGAGTGGAGTAATGGGGGATTAACCCATAGCCCTGCTCTGTCTCTCCCTGCTATGGGGAAATACCGAAGCCCTGCGTGGCTTCTTCACTCTCTCCTGGTGGAGCAGCTGCACTTCTACAAGCGCAGCTGCTCCACTGAATGGGCGAATTTCATGTGCATGAAGCTCGGGTCTTCTGTGCATGAAAAAAATTGCCATTTACGTGATTACGGCAGATGCGAGCGGCGCTTTTTTTTGGACGCCTATTTTTTTTGGACGCAAAAAAAAAAGATGCTCGTCTGACTAAGGCCTAATAGTGCAAACGTAGACTACATGGTTTTTATAGTCTGGATGATAAATCTGGCTAATCTTTGTACACCTCTGTTTAATTTTATACCCCATATTAGTTAGCTTAAGGCCTTTTTAGACGCAATGATTATAGCTAAAAAAAAATGGTTCAAATGATCAAAGTGAATGATTATAATTAGAGATGAGCGAACGTACTCGTTAAGGGCGATTTCGCAATCGAGCATCGCTATTTTCGAGTACCTAGCTACTCGGGTGAAAAGATTCGGGGGGCGGCGTGGTGGAGCGGGGGGTAGCAGTGGGGAACAGAGGGGAGCTCTCTCTCTCCCCCCCCCCCACTCCCCTCTGCAACCCCCCGCTCACCCCCGGCACCCCCGAATCTTTTCACCCGAGTAGTCAGGTACTCGAAAATAGCAATGCTCGATTGCGAAATCGCCCTTAACGAGTATGTTCGCTCATCTCTAATTATAATTGTTCAGTGTAAACGCGGGCTAAAAACTGAACAGCTACTGATAATCGTTCACTTTTCATTCATTTTATGCAGGCATAAAAATAATCGTTGGTTCGTTCACTTATCGTTTGGTTTAAACAGCGCTCGCTCAGTCCTTCTTATTCATTTATACAGCGAATGTGGAATTCTGAACAATTTTTTGTTTGAACAAGCCAAAAATATATCTGTTTAAACAGGCTGCAGGAGCGAACGAGCTAACGATGACATCCCTCGCTCGTTCAAACAATAAATCAGCTCGTCTCTAAGGACCCCTAGTCTACAGCAGTTTTTGTGCCAAAACTATGGCACAATTTTTGCTGCATGATATTACTTATAGGCCATGCTCTATTACAACAAAGCTATGGTTATTTTTAGGCTCAGCAAAAAAAAAAAAAAAAAGTGTGTCTAAAATACATTATAAATGTGGTGCAAAGCTTGTAAAACACTTTTCTGACACAATTCTCAAAAGTAAATCTATCTAAATGTTTTAATTTCTGTTCTGCAGTAAAAAAAAACTAATCATCATAATTTATACAGAAGTGCCTTGTGTGGCACAGAGTGTTAGGGCAGCAGAAATGCAGTCCTAAGCTCTCGCTCACGACCTGAAGGTTGCGGGTTCAATCCCCGCATCGTTCAGGCTCAAGGTCGACTCAACGTTCCATCCTTCCAAGGTCAGTAAAATGAGTACCCAGCTTGCTTGGGGGTAAAAGGTAACTGGGCAATGCCAAGAAAAGGCCACGATGTGACATCACCCTAGGAGTCAGTCGTGACTCGGTGCTTCCACCAGGGGACTTTACCTTTACCTATACAATTTTTACATATTACAATTTAGCACAAAAGAAACAAAAAACAACAATTGTATTGACCATACATACAGTATGTATTATGTTATTTTGTTAAAGGAGTTGTCCACTTACTGGACAATATCCCTTCAATAGTACTCACTGTAGTAAAACAACAAATTCAGCATTACTTATCCCACCTCCACCACCAGGATGCAGTGCTGCTTCCTCACTGTCTCTTGTGACAGCGAATGCCACCGGAAGTCAGGTGCCCACTGCAGCCAATGAGAGGCTGCAGCATCACTGCTCATCCTCCTGGCATTGCCACTCACATCCTGAACAACATGATGCCAGGAGAGCTAAACAGTGAAGCTGCAGCATCAGATCCTGGCAATGGAGTATGGGTAAGTACTGATCAACTTGTTATTTTTAGAGATAAGCGAGCATACTCGCTAAGAACAATTACTCGATCGAGCATTGCCCTTAGCGAGTACCTGCTCGCTCGGAAGAAAAGGTTCAGCTGCCGGCGCGGGTGAGAGGTGAGTTGCGGCATTGAGCAGGGGGGAGGGAGGGAGAGAGAGATCTCCCCCGCCGCTTCCTGCCCGCCGCCGGAAGCCGAACCTTTTCTTCCGAGCGGGCAGGTACTCGCTAAGGGCAATGCTCGATCGAGTAATTGCCCTTAGCGAGTATGCTCGCTCATCTCTAGTTATTTTACTACGGCAAGTGCTATTAAAGGGATTTTCTCAGTTAACCAGACATTCCCTCTAACGCTGCAATCAGTTGCCATGGTATTTTAGGGCCTAATGGCTGCAATCTGACTTTCCCTTAATACAAGTCATTGCCCTGGGCTGGAAATCACAGCCACCCTGCATGTGCAGATAATCACATGAGCAGAATTGCTAAGCCCATGTGATCAAACTGCCATAAATGCTCTGCATTAAGCATTAAGCCTTTGCAATCCAATTTTGGATTCAGGGTTTCCTAGGGGGTTTTCTCTTTCCGCCATTATACAATGGCGCCATCTGCTGGTTAGAGCCAGTACTGCGGTATGGTACATGGTGCAGAGACCCCCGACAACAGAGCGGCCAGTAATATGCAGCAAGAAAAACCTGCTGGACGTCTTCCGACATCAGAGCTGCACAGGCTTCAATTAGAATGTCTTTAGATGTCAGACAGTGGATTGGAAAGGGTTAAACCACAGCTAGCAGTATTTCACATTTGCAGTGCAGAGCAGAAAGGAACTAAATACATAAGGATTAGAGATGAGCGAACGTACTCGGTAAGGGCGATTTTGCAATCGAGCTCCGCGATTTTCGAGTACTTCACTACTCGGGTGAAAAGTACTCGGGTGTGCTGTGGGTGAGTGGGGGGTTGCAGCGGGGAGTAGGGGGGAGAGGGAGAGAGAGAGGGCTCCCTCCTGTTCCCCGCTGCAACCCCCCGCAACACAGCGCACCCGAGTACTTTTCACCCGAGTAGTGAAGTACTCGAAAATCGCGGTGCTCGATTGCAAAATCGCCCTTACCGAATACGTTCGCTCATCTCTAATAAGGATGATTAGTCTTAAAGGGAACCTAAGATATGGTGCTTTTCGGAGAGGTAACGGGGAGCCAAGGGGATATATTTTTTAAACTTACCCGCTCCCCCGTTCCCATGCTGTCAGCCAGTGAAGTTCATGCATGGTCTGACAACCTGACTCTTCATCATAACAGTTTATGGTGCTGTTCTAAGGCGACAGGTTCCCTTTAAATTCTGTAGGCTGCACTTTGATAGATAATGTGGTGCACTTACTTGACACAAGCTGGCCCACAGTTGGGGGCTCTGGACAGCTGACATGGACCTGGGTAGAAGTAGATGTGTTGACTGGAGTTGGATTCGTAACAACCACTGACGGCTGTGTTATAGTAGGGGCAGGCTGGATTTGCTGAACAGGCTAGATTTCAGAATAACAAAAAGATGTTCCCAATTACTGGACTCACGAACGGTTATGACAGATATTCATCAATAGCGTTTTAATCTCTTCCACGTCTTAATTAATATTCATTATGTAATGCTCATATGATGCCTATTGAACTTCATTTATCAGCGTTTTGAAGATTACTTACTGTGAATGAATGGGGGCATTCTGAGGCTAAAAACTTTCCTGACTTACAGTACTTTTACACTGGTAGATGACTGTGAATGAATGGTCAGATCATCATCTGCTCTTGTGAAGGTACCACCTTTACATGGAAAGTTGACGACCCAAAAAAGGAGCAAACTCTATATGCCCAGAGCCCGCGGGCATGAAGGAATCCCCTGCCGCTGCTGTCATAGCAGGGACAGGAGATCATGATGTTCTCCCATTGCTTTCAATCCAATGGGATGAAGGAAACCCCCACAGTGACGCAAGGCTGTTTTCACATGAAAACACCTCGCACCCAGGGGTTCCTCCACATGCATTGCGAGGGCGATATTGGGCCGTGAATCATGGCCTGATATTGCTTTTGCCAGTTTGCAGGAGCCCTAAGTCTGGGCAGGAATAGCTCGCCATTCCTCGTGCACGGCTGTGAGAATAGATTGTTGTGAAGATGGGTGTGGGTGGCGGTGTCGTACCCGTCGCTCCAGTTCGTCCCACAAATGCTCGATTGGATGAATAAATATAGTTATTACAAGATGAGCAGCTTTTTATTTTACCCATGACCTTCCCAGCATACCGTTCGGCAAACTCAGTATTTGCGTATTTGCATATTTTGTGCAGTGTCCAAATACTTTTGTCCATATAGTATATGTACCTATGGAGAGTTTAATGAGGAATCCAAATCTGTGCTTAAAGGGGTTGTCCGGCCATAAACATTAGGTCTCATTATTTCTGTTTGCCAATTTCCATGCACTTTGTAATATACATTGTGCATGGAAAATGAAGCAAACAGAAGTTTTGGACTTACCTGAAGGGATGCCCCCCCCCTGTGTTGCTCCTCCATCGTCCCTGGTTACCACAAGAATCTTCTCTTCTTGTCGGGCCAGCTCTTGTCGGCGCGGAAACGAGCCCCTTCTCATCCGCGCATGCGCAGTTCTTCTCTCTGCAGCCGGGACCGATATACGATCTTCTTGTGTGCAGGGGGGGGGGTGGATGGAAGAGCCTCAGAGCAGGAACTGAGCTCCTGCCCCCTCTCTGCCTCCTTTCCGCCCCTCTGCACTATTTTCAATGAGGAGAGGCGGGACGGGGGCGGGGCTAAGGTCCGAGAATTAGCCCCGCCCCCGTCTCGGCTCTCCCCATTGCAAATAGTGCAGAGGGGCAGAGAGGGGGCGGGAGCTCAGTTCCTGCTCAGAGGCTCTTCCATCCTCCCCCCCCCCCCCCCCTGCACACAAGAAGATCGTCCCGGCTGCAGAGAGAACTGCGCATGCGCGGATGAGAAGGGGCTCGTTCCCGCGCTGACAAGAGCTGGCCCGACAAGAAGAGAAGATTCTTGTGGTAACCAGGGACGATGGAGGAGCAACACAGGGGGGGGCATCCCTTCAGGTAAGTCCAAAACTTCTGTTTGCTTCATTTTCCATGCACAATGTATATTACAAAGTGCATGGAAATTGGCAAACAGAAATAATGAGACCTAATGTTTATGGCCGGACAACCCCTTTAACCCTTTCAGGACAGTAATTGATTGGCGTCCGTTTAAAACTATGGGACAAATATGCCCCATGGTCCTCAAAGGGTTAAACGTGATATTTATTGGAATAACGAGCCTTTATTAAAAAATTTTCATTTTCCCTTTGTTACAGACACGGATATGGCTGCGAGATTAACACACAAGGAAAGGACAGAGATGGTGCTGATCTCCGGGGCGTGCACTACCGAGTCATTGCAAACGATTTCAATAGTTGGCACCCTAGCAGACCACTCATCCACTATGGCACAGTTGGCATATTGCTTGCCAAATTTTGCCAAACAGATTCTGTATTAGATCTGCCAAACACGGGCTGTCTTGGTGCCTTTCTGCAAAAGCCCATATTGTATTACCAAGCATCGGTCACAGAAAAGCGGGGTGAGTCAACCACCAACGGGTGGATACTTGAACCCACTCAAGATTCCAATGCTGCACCACCTCGATGACAACGATTCTGATCGCAGTGTTGAATTTGCAGAATGGGCGTCACAGCAGCTGCAACGGCACTGTTCAGTGATGAAGCAAACTTCTACTTGAATGGGGAGGTGAACAAACAAAACTTTCGCTATTGGTCTGACACAAACCTGGACTGACACTGTGTGGTGGCAACCCCAATATATAAATCTTTATGTATTGGGGTTTGGTGGGCCTTACGGGGAAATTTGTCAATTCAAATGCTTTAATTCTGTTTTGATTCAACTATAGAAGTGTACGTACAATTATGCAATACTTATATTAGGCAATGCTTATATGAAATATCTGTTTTTCATAACTCTGCTGACAAAGATGGAATTTAGCACGCAACCAACATATATAAATATCTGTTTGACCAGCTGCATGTGTGATTAAGGGAACTAGAAATTAGACAATTAACCGCATCTGAGACAAACTACCGTTTTCAAGTTACCGCAGAAGTTCCCCCAGCGATTTTACTGGAAACAGACGCGAATAACATGGGCGGTCTAGGCTATTACTAACTCATGATGTAACAGCCAATTATATCGAAGGAACCACACGTGGGCCTAAGACAACCCAGTCATTTCATCCACCACTCGATGGCCAATCACAGATGACCGGAGGATGGAAGAATTGCAAGATGCTTATCCAATAATTAAACAATACGTTGTATCTATGTAATCTTTTGACCTGCCCAGATGTTAAACTCTTAAAAGAGGCTACACGCCCAACATTAAAGTTAGAATTGAGGAAGCTATACATGCTGAACCTTGTGTCAGTGTGAAAACTTCTTATGCGCATTATCAATTCAGAATTAATATGGAAGGGTGTAAACATTCCAAATTGAGTAAGCCGTGGTTCCACAAAGGAATTCCACGTCAACTGGACAGATACCTCCAAGGCACAGAAAGTCAGGTTGAGAAGCGGTGTGTGGCGGAGGAAGAGAGTGGGCCCATACTGCCACCAAGTATCTGTAATTGTTATGTGACGAGGCGTTCCCAACACTTTGCAATGACAATGGCACGTTCCAAGTGTTCTTCCAGCAGGATGGTGCTCCCCTATATTTCGAACATAATGTCTGTTTGTTTTTGGATAAGCAATTTCTGGGAAAGTGGATTGGGCATCATAGCCCAGTGGATTGGCCCCAACGCTCGTCGGATTTCACCCCCTTGGACTTCCATCTGTGGGATGATGTCAAGTCCAGGGTTTATGCAGTGAAAATCCAGAGTATGGCGCACATGCAACAGTGGGTCCTGGACGCCTGAGCAGGCATTTCTGCTGAGATGTTGCTCTCAGTGCATCATGGATGGAAGAAGAGGATAACCTTGAAGATTTGAAACAATGGTCAGCACATTCAGCATATCCTGTAGTGGATTGCCATTGCGTTCCATATCACGAACAAATTGTTAATAACTTTGGCAGGAATAAAGCTACACAACATTTAAGCACAGATTTGGATTCCTTGTCGAATTCTCTATCGGATCCATTTGTCACTTGAACCCAGTTTTATTTGAAAAGATCAACTTGGTTACAAGGTGGCGGTCTTCAAAATGTTTGCCATATTGGACACCGTCCCTCTCAGATTTGCCTATTTTCCCTTAGCCACATGCCACACACAGGATGTGTTCCCAACCACTCTTTTCCATTTAATCAGGTGTTTCCATACCTTTTGTCCACCCTGTACTTTAAAACGACTGTTATAAACTAATCTGAAATGTTCACATAGGTTACAAGTAGACAAGTAGTTTACTTGTATCTTCGTATAGATTACCTGATGTTCTGTCTTTGCTGGTACGTCTTGTGAGGCTTGCTTCCTTACAGCAGCAGCAGCGGCTGGCTGAATGGCACTGCTAGCCAGAGTGGCTATTATCTGTCCTTGGGCATTTATTAGAAGCTGGGGAGTTACAGCTTGCACTAGATTTGGAGCTGATAAGGCAGCTGCTGCAGAACCTGCAGTGATCCCTGGTGAATTCAACAACCATGGAAGAGCGCCAATAACCTGCGAGACAGGTGAAAAAAATAATTTAAGTTATGTGTAATGTCACATCTATGTGCAGAAAAGAGGTAGCAAACACCTACAGTAGTAGACGACAGTAAAATGTAGGACTGCAATTTAAAATGCACTTATGGGCAATGACATGTAAGTAGAGATGAGCGAACGTACTCGGATAAGCACTACTCGTCCGAGTAATGTGCTTTATCCGAGTATCTCTCCGCTCGTCCTGAAAGATTCGGGGCGCTCCGCTGCTGACAGGTGAGTCGCAGCGGGGAGCAGGGCAGAGCGGGCGGGAGAGAAGGAGAGAAAGATCTCCCCTCCGTTCCTCCCCGCTCTCTCCTGCAGCTCCCCGCTCCGCAGCGCGTCCCGAATCTTTCAGGACGAGCAGAGAGGTACTCGGATAAAGCACATTACTCGGACGAGTAGTGCTTATCCGAGTACGTTCGCTCATCTCTACATGTAAGTAATTAGAGGTCGTCTGCCATATCAACTCTAACGTTCTTAAAGGTTTATATGGAAATTCGCACACAACAAATCTGACTAGTCCGGTGACAGCAGTACTTGCCTGGCCCTGAGCATTGGTTATAATCTGGCTAGTGATGCCTTGTACTCCAGGAATAGCATTAGCAATAATAGGAGCAGCCAAAGAGTTCAGCAACTGGGTTTGTCCTCCTAATGATGCTGCGCTGATCTGGAAGAGGGAGAATTCATTAATAAATAAGAAGAAGAAGCAACAAACCATTCTGGCAAAACTTTACAAAAGATCAACATTTCTCTCACCTGGGAAAGAACACATAAAACAAGTGCGTTGTGGATTTCTAGGAATTTCTCAACAAAAACGCATAAAAATGACCTGCCATAATTATTGTATTAGCAATTTTTTGAAAATTAAAGGTGAATTATGAGCGTTTCACATCGGGAAAATCATTTGTAATAATCCTGTAAATATATGTATATTGATATAACATACATTTATATAATAAGACTAATCATTTCTAATTTCTCTAATTATATCTATCTCTGTAATACGGTGCCATACAAAAGGATTCCTATAACTGCATACAATATGTATAGCATATGTTTCTAACACTATGCAGAGCAGAGCTTCCACATTGGAGCTCTCTTCTGCATAGTACCTGTGTCAGACCTCGCCCGACATGGGAGCTATGTAGGGAAATCTCAATGTCGGACGAGGGCAGACACTGGATTAGAAAGGGTAAAGGCTGTGTTCACACGGTGCCTCCACAACTGCACCGTTGCTGAGTTAATATTGTTTTCAAACTGAGTGCAGCTAAAAAACTAAATAATGTTAAAGCCACCCGACACATTAACTCATCCCTAGTATGTGAGAGTGCTGCCTGGTCGACAAGGACACTGATTGAGTACAGGGCCAATTGCCTACTGTGTTGTATCTGCTGTGTTCTTCCTCTGCAGAGTCGGCAACCTGACCCTACCTGCCTCCTCCTTTGCATATTGACGGTCAACACAACCGATCATTGGAGCTTCAAGCTTGCGCTATGGCGGTGGTAGTGAGCAGATTAACAGCGGAGCCGGCAATAATTGTCCTTTGTCGACTAGGCAAAGACAGCGTCCTAATGCTGCTGAGGTGGAGTTGACACTCTATAAGTTATCTCTTTCATATACTGTGATGCAGTGGGATTGAAGAAAGAAAATCGAATTTTGCGATTCTGTGTAAAAACAGAATCACAGGGCTCTTAAGGGGTAAGGTATTCTAATGAATTCGATGAATAAACCAGCCCTACAATCCAGTGTAGTTTCATTGTGGCATAGTTACACTCGATCAAAACAACGACTTCGGTATTTTTTTGATCCGACTAGTTGATAGGTCTGTTTCTGTCCCCAGGAGTCCGGCATAATGACCCATTTGAGCCAGTAGAGCTCCGGAGGTACGACGCATCAATTCAAGTTCAAATGGTAAATATGGTATACAGGGTCAAAAAGACTGATCCAGGGCTATATCTCAATACTGGTGTCCTATATTGAAATACGTTTCGCATAAGCTGTACTACCAGAACTAACATTTCCTTTCTTCGGTCTTAGCAGCAGTCCCATGGCATTTATGCATCTCACATGCTACTCTTCAACTTTGCAATTGGGTTTTACTCTCTTTCTCACAGGGGCCACAGCACACAACTCAAATCCATGTTCCGGGACCCACAGAGGCCCATGTAGCGAATCCATGCCTACCTATTGAAGTACATTACTGTTATTTTAATATACTACACTAATATTGAGATATAGCGCTGGATCAGTCTTTTTTTGACTACCCCCTGTATAAGGATGTGTTTTTGTAAATGGTGAAGGTTTCCCTGACCTAATTGAAAATGTAGATTCACCTTTAGAAAAAGCAACTTAAAAGGGGTATTTTCCCATCAGTCAATCATATCTAAGATAGGAATACCATCTCTGACTGCGTCATACAGGTGGGTATTTCCATCTCAGCCATAATTTAATAAGATGTAAATACCCCTATTTGCCTTTTATATTCACCAATAGTAAATTTACATCGCTGCTGCCTGGCCTCTGTGCAGCAGCGACTTAAATTTATATCGAGGACTCTGTTGGTGATCTTGGCCTCCCCATAGAGGGTAAAACACCCAAAGCAGGTTGTTACTCATAAGCCTGTTCGGGTGCCGTTATCAGGACCTGATTGATTCAAGTTCCCATGATGTCATATCTGCCAGCCAATCACAGTTTGTATACTACAAACCATGTCAGCACTGTTAAGTATGTCTATCCCTCTCTCTTCTGCTCTCCTGTTAGTGTGAGGTCAGAGGAGACATAAGGAGAGTATAGGACGTAAAACACACACATTAACCCCTTCTATTACAATCACTAATATGATTTGGATAGTATAGGGTTAATCTTTAGAAATAAATTACATTTATAACGGTATGTTCACAAGTAGCAGATCCGCACCAAAATCTGCAGCATATTTTGCACTGTGGAATTTGGCAGGAATCCAAAACAAAATTTGCATCAAAATCCGCATCCAATTTCACCCTTTCAAATTTAGGGGTGAAGTCTCGCAAACAAACGGCAAAATCTGCATCAAAATCCACACCAGTACTGTAATCCGGAGTTTCATGTGGATTTTCTACAGAGGAAAATCTGCACCAATTCCGCTATGTGTGAATGTACCCTGACATTAATTACATAAATTAGTTACTTCATCAAATAATTATCAATACCACATGTATATATGTGAAATCATAAAATATATGTCAACATTTTAAGAATACATACACACACACACACACTTCCCCAAAAATTAGACAGGGCCTTATATTAGTTATATTATATATAATTAGCATATGTATAACTATATTTGTCCCAGGGCAGTTAAAAAATGAAGCAGCACCAAATTTTAAAAAATTTCCTCAAAATTAGCAGTTCTTAATAAATATACACAAATCTTAAACGGTTTACTTTTCTACTGTTACCACCTAAATTAAAAGCAATATGTGAAAAAACGTTGCTAGGCTTACTTGGATGTATAAAACCTTTGCAGAGTTATTCTCTGTTAAAGTAACACATGCCAGATTTCCAAAATTTGGGCTGGCCATTAAGGCATAAAGAGGCTTGGTCTTATGGGGGGCGAATGGTGAATATTAAAGTCAATGGCAGTGGGAGACGTTGTCCTGCGGACTAACTGCAGGCTGTGTGGCTGATGTTTACTACAGATGGTCTCCGGCTACAGGGTGTCATTATACAACCTGTGTCTCTTTAAATATTTGGCAGCGCCACACATGTATTTATTGGAATACACAGCTAAAGGGAGGAATTCTGTTATCACCATCACTTTGGGGAATTGCTCATTTCTCTCCATCATTTCCTTTCCAACCAATAAAATGATCAGGCCCAATACCAAGCTGTTACACCTGTTGTGTATTATTCTGCGGCGTGCAATAAACTGATATACTACATGCACTGGCATTCATTTCTAAATCATGTGAACTTTATTTTATTGTCCTCCATCTGTCTCCTGATTTTATCTGCTGAGTTGTGCAATGGTTTTTGTGCGTGTCCAAGAACTCTACAGCAAAAACCGTTGGGGGGGGGGGGGGGGGGGGGTTGTACAGTGAATTGCTGCAGGTCCATACCTAGCACAATAATTCTGAGAATTCCACAAATGCACCCTAAATATGCCATATTTAACCCTTTCCAGTCCACTGTCTGACGTCTTCCAACATTCTGATTGAAGGCTGTACAGCTCCGATGTCGGAAGACATCCGGCAGGGTATTTTTACTGTAGGTTACTGGCCGCTCTGTTGTCGGGGGCTCTCTGGCATGTCACATACCAGAATACTGCCTCTAGCCAGCAGATGGCGCCATTGTAAAATGGCAGAAAGAGAAAGCCCTCTAGGAAACCACAAATCCAAAATTGGATTGCAAAGGGTTAAGCTCTGGGATGTTTGTGGTTACATTTTCATGATTCTTCATTCCCGCATATACTTACAATAGCTGGATTGAAAGTGAAGCTTGCTGGCTGGACAGTAAGATGTGTCTGAGGTTCTGCTTTGGCTACATTACTGGACATCATGGCTGTTTGGGCTTGTAGAGTTGTTGGGACCTGCAGCGCAGCCTGTGGCTGTAGAGCGGTCTGTAGCGCAGCTTGGGCCTGCAGTGCTGGCTGTGCCTGGTAAAGCGTCTGGATGGCTGGAGCTGCTTGAACTGGGGTTTGTATGGCAGTATTCAAGACTGATGCTGCTGTAAAACATTAAATTACGAAAAACAATCTAGTGTTAGCTTAATGCGACTCTGAATAGGGAACCTGCGTCTACGAGCTTAAAAGGATTTTCTCAGACTCGATTTGTAGCACCTATGCATTTAAATAAGCTGTATGTGTGATAAAATAAGAAAAACCTCCTTGTAGGCTCTGTTCACATCTGCATCGTGGTTTTCGTTACAACCAGAAACCACGACAAGGAAGTGACAAACAGATCGGAGTAATAGTTTGACTAAACGGCATGACTTCCCCAGGTCTGGAAAATAGGTGATGTCTGTGAGAGTGGATCACATTTATAAAAAAAACACTATATACGATAATATATTAGGAAATCAAAGTAGAAAACACTGTGAAAACCAATAGGTTTCAAAGTCACCTTACCTTGCAGGTTTGCTAGAGGCAGTTTGAACATTCCACCAGCAGGGGGAGTAGCAGCTAATCCTGGAATAGTGGCTAGCGTTGCAGTGGGGAAGTTCCAAACAGCCAGACCCTGTTGTCCAGCCACTTGACCAGGAATAGTGATGGGGATAAGAACAGGTTGACTAACTGCCCCCGTAGGAGCCATTACCCCTGTGAAAAGTGTTGCCAAGTTTTCCTGAGTCAAGACCTGAAAAACAGATAGCTTTATTCAGAAGTCAGTCAATCTTTCTCTACAGGACTGCACTTTATCAGTGTAGCTTACCAGTATTCCATCTGATAAAAATGTTACCTAGAAATATGAAACTGTCATTTGTTCCCATGTCTCATACTTCCCTCTGAAACTACTACTATGGATTTAAAGCCTTTGTGGTCCCAAAAGTAATCATAACTGAATCATTCTAAAGATGAAATACTACATTAGTAGTCTTACATTCTTTATTGCATTTGCCTTATGTTTGCATACCTGCAAGTGCCGCAGTGACAATTCCGTCACTGTTCATATTATTATACACACACACACACACATATATATATATATATATATATTTATTACACATACAGGCTTCATTTATGTTGTTTTGTACATCCCACACAAATTAAAGGCCTCGTCCGAACTTTTTTTTAAATGGCAGGGCATGCTATAAAACCCTGCTGCAAAGATCCTACTGATTACAATAGGAGCAACAGCGTGGGCCACTGCTGTCAGGAGTGGAACTACAGCCGGGTCCTGGCACGACATTGTGCGTGGCAGAGCTTGGAATTGCAGATGACCCATATTCTTCTTTTTTTGTCTGATTTGAAGGCTGCTTAATTAAAGGGGTCTACATTTATGTAGGTATTTGGTTTGAGATCTGGATTCTTTTCAGGTCTAGTCTAGGGTCTGAATCAAATTTAGGAGTATGAAGTAATTTCAGGACTCTAGTCTGCTTCTTGAATTATAGGGGTCTGCGTTTGCAGTCTGAATGGGTTTGTGCGTCTGTTTTGGGGTCTGAATGATTTTAGAGGTCTGAAGTATTAATTTTGCGGTCTGGTTTGGTTTTCCAACTAACAAATAATAATAATAAAACTTGATGTACAGAAAATAGTTCTACAAAGTTTGTGAAACGTTAACAAGGCGACATCTTTACTGTTGTTGCTCAGCTCGGACCTTCACCTGATCACAGAGCTAGGCAAGCACACTTTACATAAAACTAGTGGAGTATCCCCGATAAAGTTTGTCTATAAACAAGGTAACGTACTGTGCAACAGTTTTAGGCCTCCTGCACACGGGCGTATTTGCATTGCCGAGTCCGCGGCGGGCGTCCGCCTCCAGAATGTGCAGCAAATACTGCCCATAGCATTCAATGTCAATACTCCATTTCATCTTCGCGAGCGGAAATTGATTGCGATTTTCTGTTTGCGGAGACAAAAATAGCATCATGCTGCGATTTTGTGCGGGTTAGAACGGTCAGCTTCCATTGAAGTCAATTGAAGCCACGATGAGCACAGCAGAAGTATCACGGGATACGCGTCAACCCCCAGTGCCGGTGGCTACTGCGCATGCGTGACGGAGTGCTGGCGGGCACAACCGCAGCAGGCGCAGGACAAGTACGCAGGGGTCACCGGGTCAAACTCCGCTGCGGGAATCCCGCACGTGGGGTCCGACCCGCCCGTGTGCAGGAGGCCTTAGGCAGGTGTGGAAAAAAATGCTGCACAGTAAGAATGCTTTAAAAAATAGAAATGTTAATAGTCTATTTTTGTCAGATAACAAAAAGCAAAGTGAATGAGCAAAAGAGAAATTTAAATCTGCTAAATATTTGGTGTGACGCCCTTTACCTTCAAAACAGCATTAAGTCTTCTAGGTACACTTGTACAAAGTCACAGATTTTGTAGGATTGTCAGGTGTATGATTAACCAATTATACCAAACAGGCGATAATGATCATAATTTTCATATGTAAATTGAAATAGTCATTAACAAAAAAACAGAAACAGCTGTGTAGGAGGCTTAAAACTGGGTGAGGATCAGCGAAACTCTGTTACAAAGGTGAGGTTGTGGAAGACAGTTACATGCCATAGATTACACCATCAGAAAACTGAGCACAATAACAAGGTTGTTATACTGCATCAGCAAGGTGTCTGCCAGCCAAAGACTTCAAAGCAGACTGGAGTTTCAAGATGTGCTGTTCAAGCAGTTTTGGAGAAGCACAAAAAACTGACAACGATGGAGATCATAGACAAGTGGTCGTCCAAGGAAACTTAGTGCAGCAAATGAAAGACATCATACCTACTTCCCTTTGAAATCGGAAGATATCCAGCAGTCTCATCAGCTCAGAACTGGTAGAGCCCTGTTGGGACCTAGGTACAGCCATCTACTGCTCAGAGAAGTCTGGCCAAAAGTGGTCTTCATGGAAGAATTGCAGCCAAATAGCCAAAACTTTATTGTAGAGATAAGGCCAAGTGACTCAACTACGTACAAAAACATAGGAACTGGGGTGCAGAAAAATGACAGCAGGTGCTCTGAGTCACAATTTGAAATATGTGGCTGTAACAGAAGACCGTTTGTTTGCCGAATGTCTAAGGAGCGGTACAATAGTAACTGACTGCAGAAAATAGTGGAGCATGGTGGTGAATCCTTGCAAGTTTGGGGCTGTATTCCAGCAAATTGAGTTGGGGATTTGGTCAGGATTAGGGCGCCTGCACACGAGCGGAAATTCCACGGCGGGATTTCCCCCGGAATTTCCGCCCCTGGAAGCTGCCATAGGATTGCGTTAACAAACGCAATCCTATGCAGACGGCTGCGATTTGCCCGCGTGAAATCTTGTGCGGCAAACAAATCGCGGCATGCTCTATTTCTGTGCGGGGCTCGCAGAGCCCTGTACAGAAACGTCCCTCACTGGACGCCAGCCCCGCTCTGCGCATGCCCCGGCTGCCCAGCAGCTGGTACATGAAAGAGTCGGGGCCGCGGGAGAGGTGAGTGCCCGCGCTGCTTTCTGCAGACGCTCGGGTCAGGTCCCGCTGTGAGAATTCTCGCAGCCGGATCCGGCCCGGCCGTCTGCAGGCGGCCTTAATGGCAGATATTATCCATCATGCAATAACATTGAGGAGGTGTCGGATTGGCTCCAAATTTATTCTGTAGCAGGCGAACAACCCCAAACATCCAGCCAATGTCATTAAGAACTATCTTCAGTGTAAAGAAGAACAAGAAGTCCTGGAAGTGAGGATATGCCCCCACAGAGCCCTGATCTCAACATCATACAGTCTGGGATTGCACAAAGAGACAGAAGGATTTGAGCAAGCCTACATCCACAGAAGATCTGTGGTTAGTTCTCTCCCTGAATTTTTTTTCAAAAATTTTTACCTAGCAGACCTGATGCTGTTTGAAGGCAAAGTATGGTCACACTCAGGGGCGTAGCTAAAGGCTCATTGGGCCCGGGTGCAAAAGTTTATCTTGTGGCCCCCCAACTTCTCTTAACCCCTTAACGCGCAGAGGTGTAACTTGAAGCTCCTAAGCCCCAATGCAAAACCTGTAA
This sequence comes from Eleutherodactylus coqui, assembly GCF_035609145.1. Lineage (NCBI taxonomy): Eukaryota > Metazoa > Chordata > Amphibia > Anura > Eleutherodactylidae > Eleutherodactylus > Eleutherodactylus coqui. Next base: position 469,023,250 of record NC_089837.1, on the reverse strand, counting down.
ACGAGCCTCCAACTATAATGCTTTATTCTTAGTACTGGGCTCCCTATGTGGGGAAGAGAGGCCTTATGGGCCCCCTAAGACTCCTGGGCCCGGTTGCAACCGCATCCCCTGCATCTTCTATAGTTACACCAGTGGTCACACCAAATATTGATTTGATTTAGATTTCTCTCTTGTTTATTCACTTTGCATTTTGATAGTTGACAAAAATAAACTAAACTATGACACTTCTATTTTTTTAAAGCATTCTTAGTTTATATTCACACCTACATTTTGCCCCTCAGTCAGGATTCTAGCTCTCTGTTCCGTTTTCTTACGGAAAAACTGAATTATTTTAATTCCGTTTCTCTACTCAGAAAACTTAACAGAGATGGAATTATGGCTCAAAGGCAAAACGCGGGTGTGAATGTAGCCTAACTTTGCAACATTTTTTCCACACCTGCCTAAAACCTTTGCACAGTACTGTATGTATAACTACACGGTTGTTTGTTTTGGGTTCAAGTACCAATATACAAATTCATATATTTCTAAACCTTTAAAAAACTTAAGAGACTGTCACCTACGTTTAGCCCTATAAACTAAGCTTTTGGGCTGAAAGTAGGTGACCCGCTGAGTCCAGGGATGTAAGCGTTATACTTATCCCCCTGTCATTCCGCCAGTGTTCGCGCTGCAAGCCACTGCTCAATGCATTGAGCGGCGCACTAAGTAGTCCGCCTGTTCAAAATTTTGAAGATAGATTGATGCAAATGTTTGTAAACATCCACATATTTTATGTTTATATGCATACTGTCCCCTTATAACCTACCCAGGGGGAAAAGTCAAAGCCTCACCTGGGGGGCCGTCTGTAGAGCAAAAGACGCAAGGGTCGCCTGAGGATGGTTTGAGGCATGAGTGAAAAGCGTTGGCAGAGAAGGAGGGATTAGTCCGGCTGTAGATTTTACTTCACATCCAAAGGGCAGAAACGTAAAGAAAAAATAATAACGTGAAAAGCAATTATCAAAGAATCAAAGTTGTGCATAGAAAAAGAAATAAAAAAATTAAGAAAACTGTTGATCATAAATGGAACATCAGACCTATAAGCTGGTAGAACAATTGGAAAAGGTTTATCAATTTCTAAAAATTTCAGGTGGAACTGAAGTTGCCCCTCAAATCCTTTACCCTCTAGCTAGTCCTTGGGTCTGCTTGTGGCATGGAAGAAACCCTGTATTAACCATGGATTACCAGACAAATACAATAGCTGCTCTGCCATGTCCAAAAATCCAGATTTGACCTAGCAGAGCAGTTTTTTTTCCGGATTGGGATAGATAATGAGTAGAGATGAGCGAGCATACTCGATAAGGCAAACTACTCGGGCGAGTAGTGCCTTATTCGAGTACCTGCCCGCTCGTCTCTAAAGATTCGGCTGCTGGTGGGGGGCGGCGGGGGAGAGCGGGGAGGAACACAGGGGAGATCTCTCTTTCACTCTCCCCCCCCCCTGCTCACCGCCGCAACTCACTGCTCACCCGCACCGGCAGCCGAATCTTTAGAGACGAGCGGGCAGGTACTCAAATAAGGCACTACTCTATCGAGTAGTTTGCCTTATCGAGTATGCTCGCTCATCTCTAATAATGAGAGCTGATGATAGTTTTTCCTCCATGTCACAGGTAGGTACAGATACAGTAAAAGTAGCTCACCAGTGTAAAGACTTCCATTTTTCAGCAGAAGAAAACGTGCTGCAGTCTACGCAATTTTTTCCTTTGTGACACAAGCTATACTAGTTTCCATTCTACTTCTAGTCTTGTAACCTGCTCTTCATTGCTATTTCTCTGTCTTTCCTTTAGCACAGATTGTTGGTTCTATCACAGGAATGCAAGGCCGTTTTCCAAGGCCATTTACTGAGGTCTCATGAGAAACGGCCTGAGAGAAGTCCTGCCTCTAAAGAGACGTCACCCCAACGTGGGGCCCTTGTTGAGATTTTAATGACCAATGCTAATTAATTATAATAAATAATAATTACTACAAGTGAGGCGTCTTATAGGCTCATTTCAAATGTCTTTCTATAAATCTCTGCGGATTAACTAATAAATCAGACGACTTCTTTTCACATTCAATGCTGTGTGTGATTTGTAAGCTTTCTTGTGCTTGAACATTAACCCTTAAAGGGGTTTTCCAGTTAGATACTATTGATGATCTATCATCAGGATAGGTTATCAAAAGTTGATCGTCCCTGGGTCCGTCGATCGCGACCCCGACCGATCAGCTGAGCGGGAGCATGCTGTCAGCACAGCAGTAACGCAGAGGGCAGAGCAGAAGCCTCGGTGCCGACCTCTGTGTAGTGGCCGATGCTTGTAACTGCAGGCACGGCTCTCATTGAAATCAATAAGAGCTGTGCCTGTAGTTCCAAGCGCCGTCCACTACACGGAGGTCGGCGCAGAGGCTTCCGCTACGACCTCTGTGTATTTGGAGTGGAAGTCTCTGCGCTGACCTCCCATGTAGTGGCTGGCACTTGTAACTGCAAGCACGGCTCACATTGATTTCATTAAGAACCGCGCCGGACACTACACTGAGGTCACCGCAGAGGCTTCCACTCTGACCTCTGTGTATTTGTGACACTGACAGCATGCACCCGCTCAGCCGATCGGTCAGGGTCCTGAGCGACGGACCCCAGCTGATCAACTATTGATGACCTTTCCTGATAATAGGTCATCAATAGTACTTAACGGGAAAACCCCTTTAATTTGGCCACCTGAGAACATACCAACTACAGAATATTTGCGCTAACTCCGTTAACGCTCGTGTGGTACCAGTTTACAAGTGCAGAACCGCAATAAACAAGACTGGGGTCAAATAGTCAGCAAGGTCCCACAAAAGGGTTAAAGAAATGGAAATGAGATGGAACTGAACTGAACATAACTGAAGCTCAGAAAGTTCCACTGAAATCAATGGGAAGTAAAATGGAATTTTTTTTTTCCATTTTGCTGTTCCACCAAAGGAACAGCAGAACGAAAAACAAAAATGCTGATACGAATGAGCCCTAACCTGCGATTTGACTATTAATTCCATATTATGGGATAAATTAGGTTTGGTTATTCTCTCCAATGGGGAGCAGCTTTGTGCTTACTCAGGATCCTCGAAATAATCAGACACATGAATTTTGCCATGCCTTAATTCTGGTGGTGAATTGTGTTGTGGCACTTGGTAACGGGGAACATACAGAGCAAGCGATTACTCCACTATAATGCAGGCAACAATCCAGGGTATAATAGGGTCAGAACCTGGATATGGTTAATAAGGCTTGGTTTGCAACTACAGTATAATCTAGTTTCATCAAATATGAGTATGGAATTATTGCTGATATTAGGGTTTTATATTTTATTTGTAATGAATGAAAAGTTTTAAAAGGGATTTCTTTGTGAAGTGATAGTTTCTATTTTACCTTACCTCTGATATTGCAGTGATTGCAGTTTCTTGTGTCAAAATTTATGGCTAACTTATGACTACCTTACATTGATAAATACCCCCCACCCACCCCCAACATATTTATATAACTGTTATATAGTACTGTAAAGGTGATGATAGATGGCCCACTTTTACTATATTTCCCTGGTTCCATACCTGCAGACTCTGCACTTGAATTCTCAGCTTGGCACAGCACTGTCTCCCTTATCAAGTTATTAGTAGCTGAAGGCTCAGTTACTGGAGGTTCCAAGGCCTTTGCAGAATCTTCAGGTTGAGTTGGTGCATCTACACCTACTTCCAACACCCGAATAGTCTCATGACCAGACATCACAATCACCTACAAAGGAAGAAGATATATGTGAACAAATTCTCCAAAACACATAATGCCATTTTTTCCCATTTCACTCCACTTAGATTTTAAAAACAAAATTCAGTACATTAGATGGCACCATTAAAAAAAATACAACCCCTCTCATGTTGATGGAAATATTTAAAAGTTATGATTTTTGTGAAAGCTGGGAGGAAAAGAAAAAAAAAACACCAGCCAATATCTACATATTTACAAATAAGACGGGTCATTTGCGTTTATGAGATGTGGGTGATATTTTGATCAGGATCGGATGGAGATTACAGAAATGGGATAAATGGGGAATATACAGATTAGGAGGTGTGATATCCTTAAGTAAAGAGAGATGTTTTTAGGGCACAAGAAGGATTGTGGGCATTAGACATTAACTCCATTGTCTGGGGTAGCACATTCCAGAGAACTGGTACATCTCATGAAAAGTCGTGGAGACAGGAGTGTGAATTGGAGCATATGCTTTTTTTTCCATTTCACCTCCCTTAATTTTTTTAACGTTTTTCAGTAGATTATATGGTACATTAAATAATACCACTGAAAAATATAACTTTTACCTAAAGTAATAACCAAGTGCTCATACAGCCTTGTTGATGAAAAAATTTAAAAAGTTATGATTTTCTTTTTTTTAAGCAAGAAGGAAATAATCAAAATGAAAAAGACAAAAATGGCTATTTCCATGGAGTTAAACCAGTTACGAACGGCTGCATGTTTGCACTACTAATTTGTACCTTTTCTGAAACGTTGCTTTCAAGTCTAAAAGTACATTTACAGCTTGATTACATTTACTTTTCTGACCTGATTCCTGCTTTTGAACAGATAAGACAACACTTTAGATGCATGTTAAATATAGGTTTCAAATGTGACTTTTTAAACTCTGCGAGTTCTGTCTAAAGGCTCATTTAGACACAACGATTATCGCTCAAAATTCACTCAAAAGCCATATTTTGAGCAATAATCGTTGTGTCTAAATGTGCCCATCTTTCAGTTTCCTGCCGAACAACGGTTTTCAGTTCTGCTTAAAAAACCATCGTTCAGCAGGACAGCTGATAAGCAGGACCGCATGCCTTGTTCTCCCGGGAGGGGGAGGGGGGGGGAAGCTAATTAAAGCTGATTGCTTTGTCTCAGCTGTCAGCCCTCGATGGTGCTGAATTCTCCACGGGGAGCTAGAGATTACTTTGTTTTCTTTTAGCAGCCCATGGCTGAACAATGGAGCTAGTTACAGAGCTCGGACCTCCTGCTGAGTTCTGCAACAGCTCCCAGAGGCTCTTTAGCATGCAAATGAAACGGATAAAGTACTAATAGCAATTAGTGCCTATTAGTAGTTTATGCAAAACGATCACTGATCTTTCAATCTTTTGTGTGTAAATGGGCCTTATTATTCAGTGTAGACCTGATTTAAGTGTGGGACAATGGATTTTGTAAAAACCCACAAATTATATAAATATAAGTATGTAATACATCTACCTATATCTAAGAACTATTATAATAGCACACTCAACACCTGGAGACAGAATGCAGGACTGCATCCCAGTATTGTGAACTGGAGTTACTTATAAATATGATGATGATCATGATTGATGATGATAAAATTATCATTTGCCATTAATAAAATCTTAATACCTGTTCATTGACCGTAAGTGGTGAATCATGTTTTTTGACAGTCCCGGTATCCATACTGTTTAATGGTGTCCTTCACACCTCCTGCATGCTGAGAAACAAAACAATATATCAAATCAATGTAACAGTCTAGAATGGCAATGGGCAACATGGTACGTTCTACTAAACCAAAGAGGATATATGCCATTCTTGCTCCACGTATGAGTCACTTGCACAGTGTACATTCTAGTGTCCAATAGATTGTACTGCATAGGTGAATTTTCGAGCGCTTTCTAAGGATTTTCAACAAAAAGAGAGGTAGGAAACAATAGAAAAACAACATTCTGTAGCGGATACAGAACTGCTAGGAATAAACCGACTGCAGATTGAATTAATATATAAAAAACGACTACCCAGGGGTACAGGGCCTATGATTATTCCCAGTGTCAACTGCAGAGAGGGGGCTGACAAAATAAATAAATGATGCTTCACTCAGTATTCCTTAGGCTATGTTCACATTTGCATTAGTCATTTTTTTAAACTTTTCCATTGTTTTTAAAGGTCAGAAAAGTGTAGCATAATGTACTGTTCTATCCAGTAGGGAACAGATACCTGAAGGACACATTAGTCAATGGGAAATATTAGGATCAGTTAAGACGCCTACAAAAAAAGGAAAAAAATAATCATGATGCCAGTGTGATCCCAGGGTAAAGGGGTTGTACACCTCTACACTACTGATGACATAGCTCAAGGATAGGTCATCAGTAGTTGATCGGCAGGGGTCTGCAGCCAATCAAGCATCCTTTCAGTGGCTGCCAGTGTGTATTAGGCCTCATGTCCACTAGCTAAATGGAATTGCGGATTCCGCAGCGGATTTTGCCCATAGGGAATCATTGGCCATCCGCGGTCCATTAAATTGATTTTTGCACCCGCGGATGGCATTTTAAAAGAATTGCGTTTTTCACGCGCAGGAGAAAAAACACGACATGCTCCATTCTGCCGCGGATTCCGCGCGGATCGGCAACATTGCTATCACATTGATAGCAATGTGTGCAGATATCTGCATACAAAAAAAATACTATTGAAAGCAAATCCGCGGGGAATCCGCCGCGGAAATCCATGGCAGATTCTGCGCAGATTGTATTTTTCTAGTGGACATGAGGCCTTAAGCAGGAAGCAGATTGCTCCCTACACATTGCATCCGCCTCAGTTGGTATTGCAAGCATTGTTCCCATTCAGTTCTATGCAAAACCAACCCCGGCCTTTGCAATGTGTACAGAGTTATTTGCTCCTTGAGAATAGCTGACCTGCGGGAATCCTGAGCAGCAGGCCCCCAGTTGATCAACTAATGATGGCCTTTCCTGAGGTTGGGTCATCAATACTGTAGGACAACACCTTTAATGTTGGAAAATGCTAAGATTAATCTTAAAAACCTCACAGGCACGCAAAATAACAGCAGGTCTGCTGAGGTTTCCCTGACAGGCAGAATAGTTTAGACTGCTCAAAAAATGCCAAAACAAAACAAAAAAACTGCAAAAACCACAAAGGCCTAAATCAATGGGATTAATTACAAAGCATTACACCATATAAGTCTTGGATCATCTAAAGATAGCACTAATGACCCATGCCCATGTGAAGAGACTCTATAAATAATGACCCATACCCGTGTGAAGAGACTCTAAGACGTATTTCACGCAACAATTGCGGTATTTATATGCATTCTACGTGGGAATCTGCAAGATCTGTTAATTGGTTGTGTATTTCCCGATTAACAGGTACGAGGACATGGCAGCTTACCTAGTGATTCTCAGTGCTTGATGTAACGGGTGTATTTTTCTGCTGATACTCAGTTTCCGGAATATCCATTTCACTGCAAAGACCTGAATTTCACTACTGCAACTGAATACAAATAAATAAAAAAGGTAATTAAATATGTATTAGGAAAAAAGATCATATGGTTATAAATATTCCACATTTGTGTCTACATTGCTTATTCCCTAATGTTAAAAGGAACACTCCAGGCAAAACAGATACCTTGAGTTATGCTTACTGTAAAGGCCAATGGTGGTGGTGCTAAACACAAGGAGTCAAAGACCACTTAACCCCTTGAGTGGCACGCCCGGAAATGTTCCGGGACGAGCTCCACTGCCGATAGTGATCTAGCCCGGAAGATTTCCGGGCTATGTATCACTATGGGAGCTGCAGAGCACACTGCCACAAGCTGTGACATTGTGCTCTGCCTGCACTGTCCCACAGAGAACAAAGCAAGGGCTTTGAACAACAGAAGCAGAAGATATTGCCGATCTGCCGGCAATCTCCTGCTTCTAAGTCTCCTGCTTTGTTTATATGTTGCCATAGAGACCATCGGCTTGTCAGAAGCAAGCCAAAGGTCTCTGTGGCAGGGAGAGCTGGTGCTTGGCTGTCAGAGGACAAGCAGGCACCAGCTCTTACAGCAGAGATCAGAGAAAACCTCTGATCTCTGCTGTGTTAACCCTTTACATGCTGCAGTCTATGTGACTGCAGAATGTAAAGGGCTGTCACTGCAGCATGTAAAGAGCTGTTACCATCAGACCCCCCGGAAAGTGATCAGGGGGTCCTGATGGGTCCCTGTGGAAGTCCCCTAAAGGGACAAAAATAAAAAAAAGTTTAAAAAAAAACAAAGTAAAAAAATTATAAAAAAAAAATAAAAATACTTTTCTCCCTTTACTTTGTAAAAAATGCTAAATAAAATCACACATGTGGTATCCCTGCGTCGTAATGACTCAGAAGAAAGTTGGTACATTATTTAACCCCTTAATAACATGGCCCCTTTTTTTCTTTTTTCCCCATTTCTTTTTTTCCTCCCCGAAACATAAAAACTGTATAAACTTGCTATCGTCAGAATGGTGATGACTCAGAGAATAATGATATCACATTATTTATTCTGCATGTTGAACGCCGTAAAAATGAAATCCAAAAAACAAATGGCAGAATTTCTTTTTTTCCCCCAATCTCCCTACAAATGTTTTTACAAAAGTTATGCAATACATTATATATACGCAAAAATGATGCCATCAAAAAGTACAACTTGTCCCGCAAAAAACAAGCCCTCATATGGCCTGGTCAATGGAAAAATGAAAAAGTTATGGCTCTTGTAACGCAACTGCAAAATTAGTTAAATTCAATGATTAGACCATTTAAAAAACCTGCCCTGGTGGGTACGACAGGGTTGTAGGAAACCCGCCACTCAAGGGGTTAAAGGGGTCATCTGGTTATATAGTGACATTTTAAAATCAAGTCCAAACGCGTAAAAACAATAAAAGAAAAGGTACTTACTCAGACTCACTGTCCGCGATCAAGCGTTGTAGCCCCACAATTCTCCCATTATCTGTTGACATCAGAAGTCAGGTGACTGCAGCCTGCTAATAATCAGAAGCTCCAGTCATCATGGCACCCAGGGTGTGAGCGTTGATACCAGGAGTTTGGAATGTGATGCTATGGCCTTTGATTGGCAGGTGGTGGTCACCTAACTTCTGATGTCAACAGACACTGGGAGAATCGTGGGTCTACATTGCTGGATTGCGGGCGCTGATGGGTAAGTATTCTTGTGTATGTAACAAAACAACCCCTTTATGAGAAAGCCCATACATCCTGCAGGCATAACAAAGGTATCAATTTGTACAGTAACATAAATAGACAAGAAAACACAATTACAAGTAGTTCAATGCAGAACAGCATTCGGACATTCAGGTCCACAAGTCCAATATCCGCCCCAGTTTCCATGGTCAGTATTAATAGGTAGCAAACGCTAATGCAATTACCATAAGGCTCTGTTCATATTGGAGTTTGGGATTTCCATTTTCCTACTCCTTGATGGCGGCAGAAAATTGAAATTGCTGCAGAGAAAGGATCCGTCCGAGGATGAAACAGAACAGCACCACACTGCCTGCATTACTATGATGGGATCCATTCAGCTTCAGTCAGGCCTTCCGGAATCTTCCAGGATGAAATGGCGCGGCATGCTGTACTATTTCACTTGGGACTTTGGGATGGATCTGCATCAGAGGCTCCTGAACGGTAGCAAGCCAACCATCTGAAGGAACCCCAGAATTTGATAACTCAATGTGCTTTTCTTGAATACGTACAAGAAAAGGTAATTGAAATTAGCAAGTTTCAGTTTGAAATATATATGTTAGGGCTCACTCAAGTAGGATAGGCGTCAATGTCAAGTCAATAGGCTTTCAATCTGAGGGCAACATAAACCAGGGACAAAAGCCTTGATTATAGCAGTAGGTCACTTATTTCCTCTAGTTGTACTTTTCATAAGCTCACCATTGATCAGCTGCAGCGTTAGCCAAGTGCTGCAGTCCTCTCCACGATGTGTACGCACTCTGGGGTACTTGATATTAATGAGCTGCAGCTCTCCTGTCCATCCACAGATGAGAGACAACTTTCTCCCCATGCACAGAATAGGGAAAAGGCTGTCAATCAGAGATGAGAGGGCAGGGGGGAAAGGGGGAGTTACAGATTGCTCAGCTTGGTCTGCACATGATAAATGGGCAATTTATGAAACCTGCGGCAAGAAATGACACATTGCTATAATCAGGGTGCCCGTCAGTACTTTATGCCGCCCTCAGATATGCCAGCACAAGCTTGATGAGAGGTTCCCTTTAATTATAAATATTAGTCTGCATCCTTTTCTAGCCCCTTTCAAATATGAGAGATTACGGTGAGCCACATAAGGTATTTAAGAGGAACAATCCTATTAAAGGTATGACATAGTGACAAATCCTGTTTCTTAGAGTTGTGTAGTTTTGACATTGGTACCACCTTTAACCCGTTCGTCCTCTGTAATGTACAGGGACGTCACAGAGACTCGGGTTGGGTATAAAGTGGGCTAGGAAGCCAAGCCTGCTGCATTCTCGGTGGGTGCCGGCTGTTTCAAACAGCTGATATCCACTGCCAACAGCCATGATTGAAACTACCTGTTGGCGGCATGTAAGCAGTCGGCCCTCCCCTCCCACCGACTCACCATTGGTGCCCCTCAATGCAGTCATGGGGTGCTGATGATTACAATGATAGCCCTGGCCCTAGTGAAGACCCCAAGGCTGCCATGTATTTAACCGTATTAAGCCTTACCTGTGGCAGGGCTTAATAGGCGATTGTTAAAAAGTACTATATAGTGCAATACTGAAGGACTGCAATAAACTGTAAATGTGATCAAATAAAGTCCCTTTAGGGAACTTAAAGTAAGCAACATTAAAATAAAAATGGAAACTTGAAAAATGACTGTTAGTTAAGCAGAACCTGTCACAAAGACAGGTACATACATTGCAGGCATGTGTGATTTATTATGAAACCTTGTGGCGATTTAGAAAAACATCAAATTTTGAAAATTCGCTGGGAGAGGGCGTCAACATCATGAGGGAGGGGACCAGCTAACCTCTCCCTGCCTGGATCATCTACTGTCTAGATGATCCAGGCAAGGGCCTGGCCTCTCCCCCATAACTCCATATATGCAAATAGGAAGACACCTAGACTCAATAGTCTCTTCCTATTTGCTCGTTAGTCATAGTTGCTTTGTTTCAGCTCACTGATACACGATTAGCGAGCAACTTCTTGCTCAGACTTAACAGGAGTTGTTCAATCTTTAAATGACTGCCTGTTCACTGTGAATGGAGGCGGGAGGCTGTAAGAGATCTCCAATGTGTTCTGCCTCCATTCACCGAACCACCATCGCTCCTGTGTGAAGCACAGGAGTGACAGTTGCCCCTTGTAAAAATACTGTTACAGTATGCTTTCAGTCAAGTTATGACTAGATGCTGAGAAAAGCCCTCCATTGTGCAGAACAACTATCTATCTGAATTTTGACACATTCACTTCCTTCTGGAGCCACGCCCCATTGTCACATAGGAACTTTGCATTAAAGCAAAAAAAAAAAACAAACAAAAAACAGTCACTTCTTAAGCAGCTGTATGTTTAGTAGATCTAGGGCAACTGGGCATGGAACGTGCACATTTTGGATCTTTTTCCTTTTCTCAGACATTTTCTCTCTCCATGCATGCTGAACAGATGAGCTCTTCCTGATGTGCTGTGCATGTCTTACAGCATGTAGTCTCCCACACGGAGGGAGCGCGGCTGCAGCTGCATCCCTCTCCTCCCACTCTTCTGTTCACCACTTTACATTAGACTGTTTTTATAGCCAGATTTCTAAACATTCGCAGAGAGCCGTAGGCAGGGAAGGTGGGGCGACATGCTGCTGGCAACTTTCACAAACTGCTAATTTCTGAGAATCAAATTAAAATAAGTAGATTAACCCTGCCGAAACCTCGCCCACCTGTGGCAACCAATGACCACAGGATCTTGCCAATAATGCCATAAGCCAGGCGTGTGCCTAGCCTTTCTGCTGCCTAAGGGAAACTGTGAAATGCCCCCTCCCCCGCCAAAAAAAAATGAAATAATCATTGTCAAAAAGAAAATGAAGAAGTTCTAGAGATGAGCGAGCACCAAAATGCTCGGGTGCTCGTTACTCGGGATGAAATTACCGCAATGCTCGAGGGTTCGTTTCGAGTAACGAACCCCATTCAAGTCAATGGGCGACTCGAGCATTTTTGTATATCGCCGATGCTCGCTAAGGTTTCCATTTGTGAAAATCGGGGCAATTCAAGAAAGTGATCGGAACGACACAGCAACGGATAGGGCAGGCGAGGGGCTACATGTTGGGCTGCATCTCAAGTTCCCAGGTCCCATTATTAAACCACAATAGCGGCAAGAGTGCCCCCCCCAACAACTTTTACTTCTGAAAAGCCCTCATTAGCAATGCATACCTTAGCTAAGCACCACACTACCTCCAACAAAGCACAATCACTGCCTGCATGACACTCCGCTGCCACTTCTCCTGGGCTACATGCTGCCCAACCCCCCCCCCCCCCCGCACGACGCAGTGTACACAGCGCACACCAAAGTGTCCCTGCCCAGCCTTCAGCTGCACTCATGCCACGCCACCCTCATGTCTATTTATAAGTGCGTCTGCCAGAGGAACCGCAGGCACACACTGCAGAGGGTTGGCACGGCTAGGGGCGGGGCGATAGCCCACAATGCTGTACAGAAGCAATGAGAAATATAATCCTGTGCCACCGACATCAGTAGCTGCACACGTGGGCATAGCAATGGGGAACCTATGTGCCACACACTATTCATTCTATCAAGGTGTCTGCATGCCCCAGTCAGACCGCGGTTTTTTTATAAATAGTCACAGGCAGGTACAACTCCGCAATGGGAATTCCGTGTGCACCCACAGCATGGGTGGCTCCCTTGGAACCCACCGGCTGTACATTAATGTATCCCATTGCAGTGCCCATCACAGCTGAGGTAACGTCCGATTAAATGCAGGTGGGCTTCGACCCACACTGCATGCCCCAGTCAGACTGGGGTTCTTTAGAAGTGGACACATGTAGTTACAACTCCGTGTGGACCGACAGCATGGGTGGGTGCCAGGAAGCCACCGGCGGTACATAAATATATCCCATTGCATTGCCCATCACAGCTGAGGTAATGTCATGTTTAATGCAAGTGGGCTTCGGCCCACACTGCATGCCCCAGTCAGACTGGGGCTCTTTAGAAGTGGACACATGTAGTTACAACTCCGTGTGGACCCACGGCATGGGTGGCTCCCTGGAACCCACCGGCGGTTCATAAATATATCCCATTGCAGTGCCCAACACAGCTGTAATGCAGGTGGGCAAAAAATTTATTGGATTACACTGTAGGCGAGGGGCCCAAAAAATTGGTGTACCAACAGTACTAATGTACCTCAGAAAAATTGCCCATGCCCAACCAAGAGGGCAGGTGAAACCCATTAATCGCTTTGGTTAATGTGGCTTAATTGGTAACTAGGCCTGGAGGCAGCCCAGTTAAAATAAAAATTGGTTCAGGTGCAAGTTTCAACGCTTTAATGAGCATTGAAACGTATAAAAATTGTTTAGAAAAATTATATGACTGAGCCTTGTGGGCCTAAGAAAAATTGCCCGTTCGGCGTGATTATGTGAGGTTTCAGGAGGAGGAGCAGGAGGAGGAGGATGAATAGAATACACAGATTAATGAAGCAAAAATGTCCCCGTTTTTGATGGTGATAGAGAACGATGCTTCCATCCGCGGGTGCAGCCTACGTATTGCTTAGGTATCGCTGCTGTCCGCTGGTGAAGAAGAGAAGTCTGGGGAAATCCAGGCTTTGTTCATCTTGATGAGTGTAAGCCTGTCGGCACTGTCGGTTGACAGGCGGGTACGCTTATCCGTGATGATTCCCCCAGCCGCACTAAACACCCTCTCTGACAAGACGCTAGCCGCAGGACAAGCAAGCACCTCCAGGGCATACAGCGCGAGTTCAGGCCACGTGTCCAGCTTCGACACCCAGTAGTTGTAGGGGGCAGAGGCGTCACCGAGGACAGTCGTGCGATCGGCTACGTACTCCCTCACCATCCTTTTACAGTGCTCCCGCCGACTCAGCCTTGACTGGGGAGCAGTGACACAGTCTTGCTGGGGAGCCATAAAGCTGGCAAAGGCCTTGGAGAATGTTCCCCTGCCTGCGCTGTACATGCTGCCTGATCTCTGCGTCTCCCCTGCTACCTGGCCCTCGGAACTGCGCCTTCTGCCACTAGCGCTGTCGGATGGGAAGTTTACCATCAGTTTGTCCACCAGCGCCCTGTGGTATAGCATCATTCTCGAACCCCTTTCCTCTTCAGGAATGAGAGTGCAAAGGATCTCCTTATACCGTGAGTCGAGCAGTGTGTACACCCAGTAATCCGTAGTGGCCAGAATGCGTGTAACGCGAGGGTCACGAGAAAGGCATCCTAACATGAAGTCAGCCATGTGTGCCAGGGTACCTGTACGCAACACATGGCTGTCCTCACTAGGAAGATCACTTTCAGGATCCTCCTCCTCAGGCCATACACGCTGAAAGGATGACAGGCAAGCAGCATGTGTACCCTCAGCAGTGGGCCAAGCTGTCTCTTCCCCCTCCTCCTCATGCTCCTCCCCCTCCTCCTCCTCCTCAACGCGCTGAGATATAGACATGAGGGTGCTCTGACTATCCAGCGACATACTGTCTTCCCACGCCTCCGTTTCCGAGTGCAAAGCGTCTGCCTTTATGCTTTGCAGGGAACTTCTCAAAAGGCATATCAGAGGAATGGTGACGCTAATGATTGCAGCATCCCCGCTCACCATCTGGGTAGACTCCTCAAAGTTTCCAAGGACCTGGCAGATGTCTACCAACCAGGCCCACTCTTCTGTAAAGAATTGAGGAGGCTGACTCCCACTACGCCGCCCATGTTGGAGTTGGTATTCCACTATAGTTCTATGCTGCTCATAGAGCCTGGCCAACATGTGGAGCGTAGAGTTCCACCGTGTGGGCACATCGCACAGCAGTCGGTGCACTGGCAGATTAAACAGATGTTGCAGGGTCCGCAGGGTGGCAGCGTCCGTCTTGGAGTTGCGGAAATGTGCGCTGACCCGGCGCACCTTTCCGAGCAGGTATGACAAGTGTGGGTAGCTTTTCAGAAAGTGCTGAACCACCAAATTAAAGACATGGGCCAGGCATGGCACGTGCGTGAGGCTGCCGAGTTGCAGAGCCGCCACCAGGTTACGGCCGTTGTCACACACGACCATGCCCGGTTGGAGGCTCAGCGGCGCAAGCCAGCGGTCGGTCTGCTCTGTCAGACCCTGCAGCAGTTCTTGGGCCGTGTGCCTCTTCTCTCCTAAGCTGAGTAGTTTCAGCACGGCCTGCTGACGCTTGCCCACCGCTGTGCTGCCACGCCGCGCGACACCGACTGCTGGCGACATGCTGCTGCTGATGACGCATCTTGATTGCAAGACAGAGGTTGCGTTGGAGGAGCAGAAGGAGGAGGGTGCTTTAGTGGAGGAAGCATACACCGCCGCAGATACCAGCACCGAGCTGGGGCCCGCAATTCTGGGGGTGGGTAGGACGTGAGCGGTCCCAGGCTCTGACTCGGTCCCAGCCTCCACTAAATTCACCCAATGTGCAGTCAGGGAGATATAGTGGCCCCACCCGCCTGTGCTTGTCCATGTGTCCGTTGTTAAGTGGACCTTGGCAGTAACCGCGTTGGTGAGGGCGCGTACAATGTTGCGGGAGACGTGGTCGTGCAGGGCTGGGACGGCACATCGGGAAAAGTAGTGGCAACTGGGAACCGAGTAGCGCGGGGCCGCCGCCGCCATCATGCTTTTGAAAGCCTCCGTTTCCACAAGCCTATACAGCAGCATCTCCAGGCTGATCAATTTGGCTATGTGCACGTTTAACGCTTGAGCGTGCGGGTGCGTGGCGGCGTACTTGCGCTTGCGCTCAAACAGTGGCGCTAGCGACGTCTGGACGCTGCGCTGAGAGACATTGCTGGATGGGGCCGAGGACAGCGGAGGTGAGGGTGTGGGTGCAGGCCAGGAGACGGTAGTGCCTGTGTCTTCAGAGGGGGGTTGGATCTCAGTGGCAGGTTGGGGCACAGGGGGGAGAGGCAGTGGTGCAAACCGGAGGCGGTGAACGGCCTTCGTCCCACCTTGTGGGGTGCTTGGCCATCATATGCCTGCGCATGCTGGTGGTGGTGGCTCCCCAGCTGATCTTGGCGCGACAAAGGTTGCACACCACTGTTCGTCGGTCGTCAGGCGTTTCTGTGAAAAACTGCCACACCGTAGAGCACCTTGACCTCTGCAGGGTGGCATGGCGCGAGGGGGCGCTTTGGGAAACAGTTGGTGGATTATTCGGTCTGGCCCTGCCTCTACCCCTGGCCACCGCACTGGCTCGGCCTGTGCCCACTCCCTGACTTGGGCCTTCGCGTCCTCGCCCGCGTCCACGTCCTCTAGGCCTACCCCTACCCCTCAGCATGGTGTATTACCAGTAGTGCAGAAACAGAACGCTGTAATTAAATGTGCCGCTTATTGGCCTGTGGTTGGAGGCTGACTTCGCTTACCGAACGCACAGCAGAGCCAGGAAATAATTTTGCGCAAGCCTGCTGTAACACTTAGCTGGCTGCGTATAAATTAGGAGGACAACTACACCCAGCACAGACCCAGTACACTGAGGACAGTCACGGGCAGCCCAAATAGATTTTTTTTCCCAAATGTTTTTGGAAAGGCCCACTGCCTATATTCAATAAATATATGTCTTCTGTCCCTGCCTCACCACCACTACTGGCCCTGGACTATGTATAATTACTGCAGGGCGCAATGCTCTGCACGGCCGATATACAAAAAAAAAAAAAAGTGCAACACTGCAAAAAGCAGCCTCCACACTACTGCATACGGTTAGATGTGGCCCTAAGAAGGACCGTTGGGGTTCTTGAAGCCTAAAATACTCCTAACGCTCTCCCTATAGCAGCTCCGGCACCAACAGCACTTTCCCTCCTCTATGTCAGAATAAATCTGTGGCGAGCCGCGGGAGGGGCCGATTTTTATACTCGGGTGACACCTGATCTCGCCAGCCACTCACTGCAGGGGGGTGGTATAGGGCTTGAACGTCGCAGGGGGAAGTTGTAATGCCTTCCCTGTCTTTCTATTGGCCAGAAAAGCGCGCTAACATCTCAGAGATGAAAGTGAAAGTAACTCGAACATCGCGTGGTACTCGTCACGATTAACGAGCATCTCGAACACGCTAATACTCGAACGAGTATCAAGCTCGGACGAGTACGTTCGCTCATCTCTATGAAGAACCTAAGAGTTGTTGGAATCAAATGAAACTTTCTCTGTTTTATAAGTAAGTGATACCAATATCAGAGCAAAAGGAGAATTTATTGTAGAAAATTTAACATTTTTGACTGGAGGCTCCAGTACCCTGTTGTACCGCCTCTAGCCTGGATGTAAGATGTGATACTGGCAGACATGGAGGCCCTGGAACTGTTTTACTGCCTCTAGCTTGGATACAAGGTGTGATACTGGTGGCCATAGAGGCTCTAGTACCCTGTTGTACCGCCTCTAGCTTGGATACAAGATGTGATACCGGCGGGCATAGGAGCTCTAGAACCTAGTTGTACCGCCTCTCGCCTAGATGTAAGATATGATACTGGCGGACATAGAGGCTCTAGTACCTTGTTGTACCGCCTCTAGCATGGATGTAAGATGTGATACTGGCAGACATGGAGGCCCTAGTACCATTTTACTGCCTCTAGCTTGGATGCAAGATGTGATACATGTGGGCATAGAGGTTCTAGTACCTAGTTGTACCGCCTCTAGCTTGGATGTAAGATGTGATACAGGTGGGCACGGAGGCTCTAGTACCTTGTTGGGCCACATCTAGCTTGGATGCAAGACGTGATACAGGCGGCATGGAGGCTCTAGTACCCTGTTGTACCACCTCTAGCTTGGATGCAAGATGTGATGGAGGCATACAAGTTCCGTATGGTATCCTGTGGCATATCAGTTCACATTTGCTGTAACTGAGTCGCTAGATGGTGCAAACTCATAGGCTGTGGAAGTTGGCATTCCAGATGGTCCCATACATGTTCCATTGGCCATAAATGTGGTGACCGGGCAGGCTACAGAAGTGTGGCAATGTTGTGGGGGCTTCTGTGCTTTGTGCGGCTGAGCATTATCCTGTGGAAATGCCTCTTGGAAGCCGCTTTGAGAGGAACACAGGTGGCTGCAGGATGTCCTGAACATATCGCTGAGCTGTCATTGTCCTCGTACCACTACTAGAGGTGACTGATTGTCATATGCGATGGTCCCCCCAGCCTTTCATACCAGCAGGGGGGCAGTGTGCCGCTACACTGCAAAGGTAGGATTCAGGTGCTCGTCCCCAGGTCTCCAGATTCGACACTCGAATCGAGTGCCCAAACTAAACCTGGATTAATTGCTGAAGACAACCCGATTCCACTCTGTAGCAGTCCAGTTTCATAGTTCACGACAAAGATCTGGCACCGTGTTAGCCAGTAGAAAAACAATCACATAGTTCACGACACCACTGCAAACGGAGGCAATGGTGGCTGTCAAAGGCAGTACCAAATCCACACCACACGTCACCCCCTTATTTAAAGGAGGCAAAGTCCACGCTGAAAGTCTGCAGCAAACAATGACCTGCTGTGGATGTAATATCTGGATCGCAGGTCAATGTACGCTGCAGATGTTTTCAGCAACAGGATTTCTCTAAATCACTTGCACTTTGCTGCTGCTGTAATAAGCTGGGGATTTTTCGCTGCAGAAAATCTGCACTTTATTCACCAAGTGTCACAGTACCCTGCGGGAGGCGTACTATAGGTTTCGGAGTCACTGAAAGGGTGAAGTGGCCACGTCCCTAGCGCTCTATGGCAGAGAACGGATTAACAGGCAGAACTTTGGTGGCCTAGAGCACAAAAAGGGTTAATGTACACACCTATGGTGATGATGTAGAACAGTCAAGGATTAATGCAGCACAGTTTTAGTGGGCTAGAGCAGGGAAATCTTACATTGGCCCAGGGCACATGTACCAGTTGCCTCCCCTGAAATTATGGGTCATTTGAGGAAATTACAGGGGGGTGGTGGTGGACTATAAGTACCAGAATACCTATGGTGTTATGGGATATTAGAAGACATTACAGGGAGGGGTTATAAGAACTACAACTCCCAGCACACCTAGGCTGTTATGTCAGAAGGTATAAGAGGAGAGAACTACAACTCCCAACATGTTAAGGCTGTTATGTGATGTTAGAAAACATTACAGGGAGGGGCTGTAAGAGACCTCGAACTCCCAGAACATCCAGGCTGTTATTATAGGATGTCAAAAGGTAGAAAACCACATCTCACCCAAAAAAATCTATCAACAAAGTCTCAACTGCTGATCTGATATGACATCACAGCAGGTCCTCAAGACCCCAGCACAGGTCCTAGTCTCCACTGCTCATGACACCATAGCAGGTCATTCAGCCCCCAGCACAGGTCCTAGGCTCCACTGCTCATGACACTATAGAAGGTCTTTCAGCCCCCAGCACAGGTCCTAGGCTCCACTGCTCATGACACTATAGCAGGTCTTTCAGACCCCAGAACAGGTCCTAGTCTCCACTGCTCATGACACCATGGCAGGTCCTTCAGACCCCAGCACAGGTCCTAGTCTCCACTGCTCATGACACCACGGCAGGTCCTTCAGACCCCAGCACAGGTCCTAGTCTCCACTGCTCATGACACCACGGCAGGTCCTTCAGACCCCAGCACAGGTCCTAGTCTCCACTGCTCAGCTCCACTGTTCATGACACCATAACAGGTCCTTCAGACCCCAGCACAGGTCCTAGTCTCCACTGCTCAGCTCCACTGTTCATGACACCATAGCAGTTTCTTCAGGCCCCAGCACAGGTCCTAATCTCCGCTGCTCATGACACCATAGCAGGTCTTTCAGATCCTAACACAGATCCTAGTCTCCACTGCTCATGACACCATAGCGGGTCCTTTAGACTCCAGCACACATCCTAATCTCAAGTGCTGAGCTCCCACAGGTGCTCACAAAGAGAAAAGCATAATGGAAAGATTTGCATCTCTTCAGTATTTTGGACTTGCTCCTGGTTTTGGCTTACAGTTACTGATGCAAAATACTGACCAAATACTACCATCTGTATGTGGCCTAAATGTTCTGCTGAAAATCAAAGCTATACTCACATTATGCAACTTATATAACACTCATGTAGGAGCGTAGCTTAAAGCTCATGAGCCGGGTGCAAAAGTTCAACCTGGGCCACAGTCCCTCAATGGAACTTCTCTTTACAACTGGTGACCGCCTTTCTAGCAAAGTCTGAAAAGATCAGGGGCACAAGCCTAAGACATATGTCTACCCCACCCCCCTAATAGCAGAGCAGCGATGAGTTGCCAGGCAACCAGAGAGCTAACAGTTCAGGTCTCTGCAGGTGCAAACAATAAAACTGGAAAAAAATGTCCAGTTAAAAATAAACACACTATGCAAAGACCAATATTACAGTGATCATAGATGACGTTTCCCTCTAACTGGATTTCTTCACTTTCACTATTCATTCAGCCCAGACTACCTTGATGACTTCTCCAGGCCACAACTTGTCTCTGGAGGATTTGATATACAGACATCTTTGGTTCTTTTTTTAGCACCCTTTGTATGTGTTCCACAACTTTACACAATCTCCACATTCATAGTGCCCCAGATAGTAATTACGCCCCAAACAGCTTTTAGTGGCCTCCACATAGTAAAAGTAACAATGCTGCCCCCCCCCCCCCAACATAGTAGTAATTGCTCCCTTAGGCTGCCCGGTGTCTTCTTCCAGATTCCAAGCAGTGGGGATCGGTGCTACAGTGCTAGAAAGGGAGCG
The DNA here is from genome assembly GCF_035609145.1 of Eleutherodactylus coqui. Taxonomy (NCBI): domain Eukaryota; kingdom Metazoa; phylum Chordata; class Amphibia; order Anura; family Eleutherodactylidae; genus Eleutherodactylus; species Eleutherodactylus coqui. Next base: position 469,002,583 of record NC_089837.1, on the reverse strand, counting down.
GCTGGAGCAGGCGTGTATTCATTTGATCTTTAATTTGTACCACTTTAAGCCTATATTTTTTTAAGCCCTGAAAAACCCTGGGGGTACGGGAAGACCAACAGCAATTCTTCAAAACTTTCTTTCAAGTTTTGCACTAACCATTTAGATGCTGTGGTTGCTATTGTCCACTGCTCCTAAGTGGTTAAACGGCAGAGATTGCAGGATGATGTCAGCTGTATATTACTGGAGCTGAGCCCATGTAAACATTACTTCATTACTGCATGCCAATTTACATTCAAGCCCATCCACCCATGGTGTAAATGTTTTATTTTGTTGTTAGGCGTTATGTGAACAATATACAAGTCCTACTAAATCTTTTCCCACAACAATGTATATCAAACCGCTCAGCTCTTCCTGCTCTTGAGCATGATTTCGGCAGATCAGACTGCTGGCACGACAGGACAGGTTCCCTTTAAAGTTAGGGCATGATTTTAGTGTTTTATATGCATACACACATTTCTTGTCATTCCCAATTACATGACAAGCTTTTCCTTGAGCGGAGTATTGTTGTGACTCGGAGTACAGCAGGGAACATCCTGTGCACATAGCCGCTCGTTACCTTCAAGTAGTAAAATGTAGAATGCATAAGTAACATGGGTTTTCCGATTCCTCAGAATTTCAACATGAGGGTAAATAGTAGAAAAAAAAACAACTTTTAAAATGAGACAAAATGTAAATATATAGCGTGGTAGTCCGATGAATCTGGATTTCAGTACTACTGCATATGCACAAGTCTGGAACTCCTTCTATTTGTCAAGTTGCTGAAGCTGTTAATTCCATTACTGCTGCCCTTGTGTTATTTTTACTTCATTGGCATTCTGAATCACCAGCTTGGATGACATTCAGATCCTAATTATTGCATGCATACATTTCACCTATTGTATATTTTAGCAGCACATGTACGACGTTACCTAGGGAACTGCTCGAAAGGATATTAAATTTTCCCAGTATATATTAGAGAAAAGTGTGTTCATCGTCTATCATACCAGCAATGCACAAAACAGGGATATGCCATCTGTCAACGACTGCCCAAAAGCATTTATGAAGAATAATACTCATTTCTAATGTATAGGTCATGGTTATAAATGTAAGACTTTTTTACACTTTGTCAGATCAACTTCACTATGCAGTGCAGTGGTCCAGAAGTCATGTGTGGCTCACGGCCCCACTGCTGTGTGGCTCGCCATAGAAGCCTTGAATTATAGCCATAACAGGCTACAATGTGATATTCACATTTCGGATATGTTCACATATGGCGGAAATGCAGCTGAAAAATGTGTGGCACAATCCTCAGTATTTCCACATCAAAAACTGAGCACTTACATCTCTGACATGGTAACTGCGCCAACTTCTGCATCACCTGACCCGTGGCGGCAGCAGAGAGCTCAGTAGCGGTTGTAGAGTGAAGGATGGGAGTGCTTAGTAAGTGAGGAGGAGACTGATTGGCGTGACGGCTGCGCAAGCACAGTGGCGCTCCTTTTATTTTCAATGGAACTGCAGAGCGCTTCATACTGCGCTATTTCCGTCAACTCCATTGAAATTTATGGCGCGGCGGCTTCACAAGTGCGACCTGTGCTCCGTTTGATGACTTCACTGCAGGTAAAAAAAAAATGCCAGGAAATGAGGAGGCAAGAGGAAATGGGTCCCTGCCATTCTGGGGCTCGTAGGGGACCCAGCGTTTGGTCCCCACTGTTCTATCCATTTTCACCCATCTAGTGAATAAACAAAACATACTTTTTTTTTTTAAGTATGAAAAAGTTACAAAAAAAAAATCTATATAAAATTTGTATAGACATAAATCGTACTGGCCTGAAGAATAAATTTAACATATCCTTTATACTGCGGAGTGAACTATGTTAAAAATTAAAAACATGCCAGAATTGCAGATTTTGTTAATCTTGACTCTAGAAAAAAGATTGAATAAAAAGCAATCAAAATTATAAAATGTTCCCAAAATTAGGATAAAGTCAGTTGATGGAAAAATAAAAATGTTAGGGCTTTTGCAATGCTGCGACATAAAAGCAAATCTTAAAAAAAAAAAAAAAAGAGTTTTTGTGTACAAAAATAGCAAAACAAAACTTTATATACTTGGTGTTGCCGGAATCGTGCCGTCCTAGGGAGCAATATTATCACAATATTTTATTTGCACACTGAGGCTGGATTCAGACGAACGTATATCGGCTGGGTTTTCACGCCCAGCCGATATACGGCCTCTCTCTCTGCAGGGGGGGGGGGGGAGAGAATGGAAGAGCCAGGAGCAGTGCTCTGAGCTCCCGCCCCCTCTGCACTATTTGCAATGAGGAGAGGCGGGGCGGGGCTAATTCATAAAAACCCTTAGCTCCGCCCCATCTCACTTCCTTTCATTGCAAATAGTGGAGAGGGGGTGGAGAGGAGGCAGAGAGGGGGCGGGAGCTCAGTTCCTGCTCCTGGCTCTTCCATCCTCTCCCCCCTGCAGATGAGAACACCGTGAAAACCGAGCCGATATACGGTCATCTGAATCCACCCTGAATGCCATAAAAATGAAATGACCGTTTCTTTTTTCCCCCACCAATTCCTTTATAAAAAAAAAAAAAACTAATAAAAGTTATACAGTACATTATATGTACCCAAAAATGATGCCATTAGAAAAAAACTAGCCAAAAAAAATGTAAAAGGTTCTGGAATGTGATGATGAAAAAAAACTGAAAAATGAGTACAGGCTTCATCACTAAGGGGTTTATCCTTTAAACTACCAGCTATTTTTTTGTTTTTTTCAGACAGCCCGCACCCACTGGGTACACAGTAAGCTAGGCTCCCAAGCCCACTTTATACCCAACCTGCACCTCTGTGACATATGTACATAGGGGAAAGGGGCTAACCAAGGCTGCAGAGTTAGTAAACCAAACTTCCACTTCCAACTCCCTTATTTTTCTGCACTCCGACACCCTTATAAATAGCTCATGTATAATTAGTAAGAACAAATTTAATATAGTAAGTGCTACCATCTGGCTTAATATATTAATATGGAATATTTAATATTTCAGAATATTTTGATTTTCAGTAGAGCTGGTACATTGCTTATGAATTCACGATCCCCCAGGTGTCAATTCATTTATAAAGTCCCAGGAGGAACAACATTTTAGGACTCTGTGGATACTTTCACACACTGCTTACTAGTTGCAGTATTTCATTAGAACCTGCACTGCTATTCAGCAACCAGGTACAATAAGAATGAATGGGATTCCTGGCATTCTGCACATTCTCCCATCCGAGGCATGCACAAGCAGTTGTGGCAATGCAATGCTAAGAGCGATACCCACAGTGATACCTGCACCAAAATCTGTGGATTCTGGTGTTGATTCACAACATTCATTTTCTGCTGTGTGTGGAAGTAGCCTTATGCTAGCATGCAATGCATGTTAATGATGTGTGCCTCCCATACCGACTGATGCAGCATCATCGTATCCGTGGCACCTTGATAAAGAAACAATCTGTTACAATGCTACCACAAGTACCGACATACTTCCTTATAAGGAAAAGAATATTTATTGGGTAATCACGCATGGTTTCAGTAGGTGCACCCACTAATCTGAATTCTCCGTCTTCTTCTGAAAGTAGATTTTTGATATGAAATAAGTGGTACAAGTGCTAGGAGATGAAATAAAGCTGCTGAAGTCTGCAGAGATGACTCCCAAGCCAAACCTGGGAGCCCCATATTTTATAGCACGGCATTAAATGCCTGCCAGAAAGACTTTTCCTCTAATTGGTCTCTTGCATCGCACAGGGCTCTAGTCTTCCAGGCGTTTATCTGCAAACTACAGGGATATGCCGTTTTGTGCATAATAAATATGTGTATTTATAGTCTATTCGGTTTCAGTACAGGACAGCATCATGGGTCTATTTACTTGCAGGATGAAAGCTGCTTCACACTGGATAGGTTAAATATTTTGCTTACATAGTTTGTTGCAAGTGAGATGGGTTCTCCATAAGTCTTTAAATAAGGGCTAAAGGTTAAAGTATGTAAGGCCGAAAAAAGACATCCGTCCCTCCAGTTCAGCCTATTACCCCCAAAGGTATTCTCAAAAGTACATGTCCACATTAATAGGCATCCCTCTATGGATATGGCTGCTATAGCCTTGTCTATCAATTGTTATTGCCAGGGACAGATGTGAGCGTCCGCACACACTGTTTGGTTACATGACATCCCTTTAAATGTACTTTGTAGTTTCGGCATCTCCTCCAGAACTGGAGGTACTTTTCCTCAGGAAACAAGGTACGTTTTTGTCTTTATGTCGCTGGACTGACTACAGTGGCAACTGATGCATGCTGGATGCCTGATGAAGGGCCAGTCTATCCTACTTCGAAACAGCGCACTGGTTTAGTATCCCGGAGCGCCATACTCCAATAAAACACTTTGAGCATTGAATATCTGGTGTGAGGCCTTATGCTTTTTTTTTTCTTGTTTTTTAAAAGCATGTCCAAAATTGCTTTATCTACAAAAGTATGACTAAGGCCACATGCACACAGGCAGGTTGGATTCTGCATGCCCTAGCAGTATCGGCGTTCGCAAGTACCTGCTTTCATTTTCTTCTTTCTGTATTGCGGCTGGTTCGCATGGCTCGCAGTCGGACATGCGCCGTACAGTTTTTGTTTTTTTTTAAACTCCTGCTTTTCCTGTGGCCCGTCCGCAATGTGAATTGTGGACGGGCCGCAGGTCAGATGGCTTCCATTGACTTCAATGGAAGCCATCCGTGTGGAATCCGCAGGAAAATTGAGCATGCTAGAAATGGAGCACGAAGAATCACTTTTGCATTACATGCTATGGGTGGTATTCGCTGTGGAAACCGGAGGTGGACACCCGCTCCGAATTCCGCAATTCAAATCCACTCGTGTGCATGGACCCTAACAAATACATTTAAAGTAATAATACAAAAGTGTGTACCCTGAATGGCAACGTCATTAGAGAAACCCATCTGTAGCACATTGGGCCTCCTTTGGTCTTTAGAACTGAAGCAGTCTGTCCTGGCATAGATTCTGCTGGAATATTTGTCCATGCGGACATGAAGCTTCTTGTAGTTGCTGCAGATTAGATGGAGACACAGTGGTGCCAAGGGTTAAGAGTTTAATTCGTTCGGTGACGAAGCTCTTAACCCAAAACACTCATATGTTTAAACCAGTTTCCCTATTGAAATGAATGGAAACAGCATTAATCCGTTCTGCCATTCCTTTCAATGGGGCGGCCGCTGGTGCCGGCAACCCTGCAGTGATTTTCGCTGAAGGACTTTAAATATAAGCCCTCCCTGAAAATCATCCCTAGCTGTAGTAAAAAATAAAAAAAAATACTCACCTCTTCAGTGCTGTCGGGGCTCAGCCGCGTCTTCTCCCTGCACTACTCTGAAGTTCTTTCATCAGGCGGGTTGTTAAAATCCCTGCCTGCTGAAAGAGCTGTATCTGATTGGCTGAGCGCTCAGCCAATCACAGGCAGTGCTTAGCCATTTAATGAATGACAGCTGAGCACGGCCTGTGATTGGTCACAGCGCTCAGCCAATCACAGGCAGTGCTCGGCCATTCATAGAATTCAGCTGTGACCAAACACAGGCAATGCTCAGCTGTCATTCATTGACTGGCTGAGTGCTGCCTGTGATTGGATGAGAGCTCAGCCAATCAGATAGAGCTCTTATATGTTAAGCCCTTCCCCAAAAATCACTGGGTGCCAGAATCCTATTGCTTTCAATGGGGCTGCCAGCAGTGGCAGCCCCATTGAAATCAATGTAAGAACTTCACAATCCTCTGCCACAGCTGTGACAGGGGATTCTTTACTCGCCGCGGGGAGTCCCCTAGTCATTGAACACTGTGTTCAGTGATGAGGGGACCCCCCTGTGTGAAATGCGAAGCAGGCTCCTATCCCGAGTTTTTTCTCTTTAATCAGAGCAAAAATTCTGGAGAGAGCCTGCTCACAAGTCAAGAAGTACTGTACTGACCTGCTCTGAACAGCTGACAGGAAGGGTTCATCGATTCATGCTGCTTGCACAAAATTCTGGTCCTTCCATCAGCACAGTGCAACAGGAATCTGGATTCATCCAACCAGCTGTTTTCCACTGCTCAGCGATCCGATTTTTGTGCTATATTGCCCACTGATAACTTCCTGTTTCTTTTACACCGCAATGTCACTCAAACTAGTCATCTGCTAAGAAACAATAAGTTGTATGATCAGATTCATTAGTCGGAGCACTAGTGTTGTATTTAGCTGCAGTTTGCTTGATTGTGCACTGTCTGTCTATCAGAAAGATTCTTGATAGTCTCCTCTGACCCCTTTTGTTCACAGGATCCCCTTTCGCTGGATGATTTTCCTTGTACACACCATTCTTGATATACTCTAGAGACTGTTGCACGAGAAAACCTTAAAAATTTGGCAATTTTTACTGCACCCAACTAGTCTAACACCGATGACCAGTCATCATTCAAAGTCACTCAGATTGCTCAATTTCCCCATTTTAATGTGGGTTCACACTGAAACTAATTCATGGAAAACTTGTTCACTTAAGTTTATGCTGCACTCCAGGGTCAAATATATAAATTCATAGAGAGAAGCTCCAATTGGTCTAATACTGTAATTAAAGGGGTAGTCCAGTCTAGAAAAATCCTCGTAATATGCTCGAGTAGAAAATTCTTAGTTAATGGAGAAGGGTCCCCTGCTCAGGATCCCCCACTCAGGATCCCCCACCTCGGGGCAAATGTGGACAGCGCTAACAAGGCCTGTGTCTTTCGCTGGAGGACCTGTCTTGTCCTGCAATACACAGACAACCAAATATGTAATGCTTAATGTTCCCTTTGTTCTAGCCAACTAGAAATGAGCTATGAACCTCATCAGTGCCGCATGCTGATATCTCAGCGGGCGGTGCTGATGGCATTCTTTCAGCTAGTATTCTGCTGGCAGTTCACAGCGGGACACCAGCTGAAAGCGCCGAGAACAATGCATCTGTTTGCATATTCAAAACAGCTGCATTGTTTTACGAGCTTTCGCGATGGTATCCCGCTCCGCCTGCATAACTCTTAAGTAGCTAACTAGCTACTCAGAGTTATGAAAAGATGATCACTCAAAACTGTCACTCAAACTGTCGTTTGAGCGATCATCGCTCCGTGTAAATGGGCCTTAACAAGTAGGAATTGTCCAAAGTGGAAATCCCCTTTAACCTATTGTGGTAAAGAAAGCAGGACAAATTCAGGAAATGCAAATTTCCAGGGGTTGCCCTTAGAATCCTGTTCGTCCGTAAAATATGGGATGTAGACTATACACTTGCAATGTTACAAATGCAGGTATTGTTTCTTGTCACAGCACTGACTGCTCGCATCCTAATACACTGTGCCACTTCCCATTAGAGCAGGAATAACCCTCTCCCCGTTCCATCTGTCACATCATTCCTGTGCTCTCCACTCTCCCTGTCTTCCTGCTGCTGATGGGATGGCAGACTTGGCACTTGCCTGGTAAATATTAAAACCAGTAGGCTTATTTACCAGTCTTAAATCACAATAATTAACCTCTTCAATGCTAATAGTGATGCCAGACAGTATAGAAGCCAACAAAGATCCTGCGGGCTTACAGCTTACATTAGGGTCCTTTTACATGGGGTGACTGTCAAGCGCCCAACAGTCTTATCAGCGATTATCGCTCCTGTGCTTTCACATGATCGCTCAGTGAATGGGGGCGGAGCGAGTCGGAGGTCACTTACGCCCGTCTCCATTCACAATAAACAGGCATCCGTTCGTAAATGAATGATTGACAGTTTGCACAGATTTTTATGCCTGCCCAAAATTGAATGACCAACAAACAAATTATCGTCGGCTTATTATCGTACAGTTGCTGGCTGCATTCACATTTAACGATTATCATTCAGACTTGCATGATCCGAATGCCTGGGCGTTTTATAGGCACAGAAAAAAATAAGTCTCCTAATGGGATTAAAGAAAATATAAAGTCTATTACACAAAAGTTAGAAAAAAAAATTTGAGATACCACGTTAGCAGAAAAGCTTACAAATCGAATTTTTTCTGGTTATCCATTAAAGGTATCACCTCTATAATATTTTATTATTTTTTATACAAAAGAATTCACAAAAATAAAAACAAACCGCAAAAGAAAAAACACTTTTTTTTCTCATTAATCATTTAACAAAAAGGTAAAACATTATTGGATATCCTCACATTGTTAACAACTCGGACAATAAATGCATTAGGGCAGTTGCGGAGAACAGTATTTGCCAAAAATAGATTTTTTAAAAAAAGAATTTTTTTCATGCATCTTATAAACAGAGAAACAAAACAAAAAAAACAAACAAACAAACAAACAAAAAAAATCACAAATATTTTACTATAAGGCTGCCTGCACACGAGCGTTCCGGATTCCGCTAGCGGATTTTCACGAGCGTATGGTACCTAAATGTGCTTGCGGATGCGTGAAAAATCACGCGCGGATATACGCGGATGTGTTGCGGGAAAAAACGCGCAGAAAAACCAGCAGACACCCCTTATTGTAAACCCAACCCCTACAGAACTGCCCATTCCTTGGAAAAAAGCTTAAAAACCAACACCCAGACTCCGTTTTGTCCCTCTTGCTTGTGCGAGCACCGTTAAATTATTCTGGCAACATGCTTTCACCCGGTGAGCAGATGTCTTTGTGGGCATGGTTGATCCATGTAACTTTTTTCAGGCGCTTCTCCAGCGTGACTTTATTTCAGTCACTGCAAAAAAATTCACAAGAGGAAGGCCGCCTGCACACGGGCGGAAATCCCGTGGCGGGATTTCCGCCGCTGAAAGTCTGCATAGGAGTGCATTACAATACACACTCCTATGCAGACGGCCGCGGTTTGGCCGCGCGAAATCTCGTGTGGCAAACAAACCGCGGCATGTCCTATTTTTGTGCGGGGCTCGCAGTCACCCGGCCGCCGGCTATGGTCTGCGCATGCGCCGGCTGCGCGTCAGCCGGCACATGAAAGAGCCGGGGCCGCCAGGCGCGGGTGAGTACGCGCTCGTCACTGCAAGCTCTCGGGTCGGGTCCCCGACCCGCTCGTCTGCAGGCGGCCGAATTCATTACTACAGATTTTGCATTCTTAGATCCTGCATTGGCAAGAAATACTACCTATCTCCCTCTACAAATTTGCCTGTGAAGCTCTGTGCTGTGTGTTGGGACGCCTCCTACCATGCCTACTTCCTGTAGTCATAGCAACCAGTGACTCCATCCTCAGCTGCACTGCGGATGTACTGCGTGAAAAAACGCACCCATTCCCTTGTATTGGAGGCTTCACGCGCAGAATCCGACCCAAATTAGAACAGGTCGCAGATTTTTTCACGCGCGTGAAAAAACACGATACAAATCCGTCCGTCTGGGGACAACTGCGGATCCTCATAGGAGTATATTGGCTGCGGTCTGGGGCAGATAATGTGCCTAAAATAACGCGCTGGAAATTCCGTTCGTGTGCAGGCACACTTAGGCCGGCTTAACACAGATGTGTTTGCATATGTATTGGGAGAGCACAGAGGTCAATGGGTTCGTATATATTTGCAGATTTTGGCGCGCGCATTTTGGTAGTACAAAAAAAAGATAGAACATATTCTATCTTTCTGCATATTTGCGCACCAAAGGTCCCCATAGAAGTCAATGGAGGGTATGCAAATACGTGCACGATATGCAAGGAGATGCGTGAAATACCGCAGAATTCCGCTGAAAATAGAACACATCTGTAACTAATTTAGCAATTTTAATCAGTGCAATTGATAAACAATCCCTGTGGGCAGAGAAAGTGCAGTAAAATATGCCGATACAAGCACAAAAACGCAATGTTCATAATGTCCTAAGGTGCATGCAATTGCGCTTATACCTGTGTGAAGCCTCCCTAAGGCCCAGTGTCCACGGGTGGATCAGATTTCACATATAAGAGCCCTCATTGGAATCCAACCCTGCCCGCGGCTGAGGACACTGCTTACCCGTCAGGTCTTCTACGTTCCTGTCCGGGTCTTCTATTTTCTTCACTGCAGATGCGTGGGGAAGCGTCGGCCGCCGCACATGCGCAGTGGAGTTTGTTTTTTAAACTCCTGCTTTCCTGCGGAATTCACGGACCATCCACAATTCAATTACGGACAGGAAGTGAATCAGGCGACTTCTATTGACTTCAATGGAAGCCGTCCGTGTGGGAACCACACTAAAATAAAGCATGCTGCCATTTGTTTTCCAGACCAAAAGGTCCACAAATCAAATCTGCATGCTTTAATTTATGTGCGGATGCCCATGCTTCGCTATGGCGGCTTGACTTGCGGATCTTCTGTGTGGGTGACCCGTGTGGATTCCGCAAATGAGATCCACCAGTGGACATTGGGCCTAAGGCTGGCCATACAGATCAAATGTATATTGGCTGAACCCACCAATCATCTAACGTGTATGGGGGCCTCCCAACTCTCCCTGACGGCAGATTTCCGTTGAGGGATATAAGGATCTGGCAGATGGATATCATCTGCCTGATCCTTTTTATTCTCAGAAGGGTATAAAATGCTGCTAGATACCTCTTTCTCCCCTCTCTACATTCAAAGCACCTGGGGGCGCCAGGCAAGATGGCTTTTAAATGAAAGACAGCTTCATTTATACGGAACCCAAATCATGCCTGCAAAAATCTAAAATACCTTCCACAAACGAAACCCTAGGCGTCTAGTAGTACCATAAGGCAGCCACCAAAGATCGCTGTGCAGCTTGCAACCTGACAATCTAACTGAAGTCAATGCAGGTCATGGTGCAACTCACAAATTGCAAGAAATTGGTCATAGTTGGGTTTCTTGTGATTGACTGATCGCGGTAACCTGCAAGCTATACCACCACCTGCATTAACGTCAATTAGACTGCCAGTTCACAGGGCTAACACAGTGATATCAGTCACCATATAGCCCTAGCCTTTAGCTGTAATCAATCATAAAATTCCACATCCACCAACAAGGAGATGACTCTGCTGACCTTGTCCCAGACTACACAGTAAAGCTGATAAGTGAACTGCAGAAAACAAAACTGTAGGAACTAAAATGGTTCAGTTTTTTATATGAACACTCACCTTAAAAGAATGGAAAAATTGAAATAAACCAACATTTTCTGGTAACACATTCCCTGCAATATCCAACGGTTCAGAAAATTCTATAATTGTGGCCTGTCAGCAATCAGACAAGAAGCACATCTCAATTTATCGTATTTTTAAAATCATCATCTTACTGCAAAGTAATAAAAGGCCCAAAACTGCTATTCACAAAAAAGTGATTTGAACCCTGAACCTTCAGGGTTTTAGTAATTACGGAGGAAAGAGTCCAGACTTCTAACATCCTAAAAGAAAAACTAGATTTAATCCAAAGTGCATACAGAGCTCCCAGTAAAAGACAAAACGCCTGAAGTAATTAATTGTAATGGGGCTTGTAAAAAATTTTTTTTATATTGTTTCAGACAATGCTTTCAGCTGTTTAGACAAAAGCGGCCATTAAAAAATGTGCTGTGATTTCAGTGCAAACGCTGTAAATGCAGTACGGAGGAATGCACAGTGCGGGCGCACATCAGCATTGCATAGAGCAGACTTCAAGTTGTCTGTCAAGCATGGTTACAGTGTGAGACTTGTAAGTAGCATGCTAATGATAGCTCAGCCCTTCAGGAATACATAATCAGACCTCAGATGCAGCAGCAGAGGACTCCTCTCACCCTCCCAACCGCCCAGGAGCACATAATTTATAGCTCACTTTGCAGACCTCTCCCCGCATCCTCCACCACCACTCCCCCTCAGCGTTAAAGGAAGTCTGTCACCTATTTTTTTCTGTGCTCTAAACTGAATGCACTGTACAAGGTGCGATCTTAAGTGGAATCCATAAATATCTTTATTTCTGTTCTGCGTGACTCGATTCTGTTTATAGCACAAAAAAAATAGATGACAGACTTTCTTTAACTCCTGCTTCCCTGCTCAATGCTCCACACAGTAGGGCGATGACTGACACCCCTAAGGGTGCATTCACACGCCGTCGATTCTCTGCAGATCTATAGAACATTCTACCGCTTCAATTTGAATTCAATTGAAAGGGTGAAATCCGCTGCAGATCCGCATCAAAATCTGTAGCAGGTCAGTTGCATGTGAACGCACCCTTAGGCCTTATGTCCACGAGGACAGATCCGCAGCGGGTCACCCGCACGCGTGATCCGCGCCCCATAGGGATGCATTGGACACCCGTAGGTAATTAAATACCTGTGGATGTCATTTTCCCTTGAGGCCAGGATTGCACGTGCGGGAAATCACCCGCAGCATGCTCCATTTTAGTGCGGGTCTCCCGCTTCTATTGAAGCCTATGGAAGCCGTCCGCATCCGCGGCACACCCGCAGCTGAATTCCTGCTCTCCGGACCGGGAGAGCAGGAGTTCAAAAAAAAAAAAGAGAGAGTGAGTGCACGGCGCATGCGCGTGGCACTCTGCCGCGGGACGAGCACATCTGCCGGGCCGAAGAAAGAAGATCCGGCCGCGATGGAGGGCAGATCCGCAGCGTCCGGACAGCTAAGTAATGCTTATTTTTAGGCCTCATGTCCGCGGGAAAGGAGGGACCCTCTGCGGGATTCTGATCTTCCCCGTGGACATGAGGCCTTAGGCTGGGGCTGCAGAGGAACTCGTGGCTCAGGCTTTCTTGGTTATTTCCATTTCTTCTCAAAGTCCAAAAACTTACCGAGAGGCTTTGAAAATATTGTCCCTAGTGTCTGTCTACCTGAGTCAGGAGACTGGAGGCGTCTCACTGGTGCCAGGGACTGTTGGGAGGAACATACATTTTGGTGGTGCTATGCAAGGCTCTGTTCACATGTACTCAAAAGTTTTACGACGTTCAGCTGTGATGGGAGGCGAAGAATGGAAATGACTAAAGTACCAGACGGGCACTTCACAAGTTTACTCCAAAATCTAAGGTTATCCTGAATCCACAACACAGGGAATAACTTTATGACTGGCGGGAGTCTCACCAATCCCAAGAGCGTGGATGCTTACTGCAGGGAGGAGATGGAATGGAGCAATGGCGGTGCAGCTTAATTCACTTTTATCGGGACTGCTGGATTAAGCCAAGGTGCAAGCAGTCGGCAATTTATGTCAGCCCTACTGAAATGAATGGAGCAGCAGTCGCGCATGCTCTGCCATCTCTCCATTCAATATGACGTCACTGGGAGTGGGAGAAGCATCCCGGCATGGCGAGAACATAGAACCCCCATTCTCAAGATCAGTGTGGGGGGAATCTCTGCAGCGAGACCCCTAAAGATAATAAAGGTATTCCCCATCCTGTCGCTAGATGGACTCCTCTGACTATAAAAGCTCATTCACATGTAGCATATTTACATATATCAATACGTAGCATATTGATGCAACTGAAATACACCTACACCCCGCGTATTACCTTTTATTTTACGCGCATCATAAAAGATGTAAAGCTGCTCCCATTGATTTTAATATGGGCTATTTTGGTGAAAATACGAACCAAATTAGGACATGCTTTTTTTTTTTTAAAGAGACTGAAATACGCCGATAAAAGCGCAATTGTGAATTAGTCTATAGAAATCAATGGGCTTTTTATTCGCTGTGTAATTTGCTGTGTATTTACGCTCTTGTGAATTAACCCCGACAGGGTCATTCGGGCTGCGCTCGTGCCGTCCGGCATCCTACCGGCAAGTACAGTGTAGCACGCTGCTCTATTCTGTCCGTGGCTTTGCATTGTTCCGGAGATTCCCACACAGATGTGAACTTGGACTAAATCAATGCTAAAGGGGAGCAGTCGGCACTGCCGGGCATAGAACAGCACATATAGCAACACAAGACGCGGCTTCCATAATGGATTTGGTTATGGCTCCCGGAGAACGTAAAGCTTGAGAAATGATGTGTTACGATGTCCGGTACTGCATGCTACCGGATGGCGACCGATGCGGAGGGCCTGCACTGTCTCTGCGGCTCGCAGTCCATCTCATTGGACGTCATTCACAGGGCGAACAAAGTCTCATACATGTGTCGTGGATCACGTACAGGTGCATGTACACATCGTTGGGCCCTTTGGTGGGCAGTGAGCTGTGCATGCGCTGCTCCCGTTGCATATGCTAAATTTCGATCATGCTGTGGATGACTCCTACCCTGTTTCCCTGAAAATAAGACATACCCTAAAAATAAGACATAGCATAATTTTCCAGGATTTTTGAGGATGCTTGAAATATAAGCCCTACTCCAAAATTAAGCCCTGATAACAGTTAATTTAAAAAAAATGTCCAGGCAGCTATACATGTAAAAAAAGTTAAATCTTTTTGAGCAAAAATTAATATAAGACACTGTCTTATTTTCGGGGAAACACTGTATCTCATCCGCTTCATCAAGGCCGCAAGTCTTTAGGGGTGTAGAAGTCAATCAGATGAATTAAACAACACCTCACGCGACACGACCGCACGCCGCAGTTCACAATAACTTGTAGCCGGCCGCCATGGCGATTTTACTACTTCAAAATGGCGGCACTATTGCATTACCCGACGCCGTCGCACATCGGTGAGGCTCTTGTTGCTGCATACATTGGTCCTTCCTCTTTACCATGACATATTTAGCGCAGTCGTCGTACGCGTTTTCTAGAAATCATTTTGATTTTAAAGCTTTTACGTTTTCGCAGCGCTCACCGGCCCGCGTACGGTTGTGAAAGTAAAGACCTATTCTACGCCAAAAGGCCTGTACTACTGGCAAAATCTTCGGCAGGTCGGTCGGATCGTTGCTGCGAACGGTTTACCTCAGCTCAGGACCCTACAATAAGGCCGGTCTCACACGCCCGGATTTGAAAGGCGGATTCCGCGATTGTCGCGAGGGAGAGAGAAAAATTTCAAATTAATATTTCGCCTAGATGGTACTTTATGTCGTTCGCTGCTTGCTAGAGCACACGTGACCATTCGCAATTCGTTTCCGCAAACGATCACAACGGAATCTGACCCATTCGTGTGAGCCTGGCCTAAAGCCCCTCGCCTACAGCCATTTTTTTTCAGCGCAGCGCTAAACACGGTCCAAGGCTCCCATTGCTTTCAATGGAGCCTCTCAGACACGCGCTCGATCGCGGCGCTGGATGGCACTTTTGAGCGCTGCCTGTTCTATTTTGCGCGTTTAGTGTACCTCATCAATAATGGGGTATGCTAAAGCCGCTTTCGGAGGCAGATGCTCCGTCTCCGAAAGTAAAAGCGCGGCAGTGCGCCGCAATTTCAATTGCGGCGCTCATGTGTGATAGGGCCTTAAGAGTCCAACTGGCACAAGCTATAATCAACCGCAATACTCCGATGCGTTGATCGCACACGCTGCCCTAATCAATGCATTTTTTTTTAATAGCGGCGATCAGCCATTGACTTCCAAAGTAGGATATCATTGAGACTCTGTGCAACCTAAAAATACCTCCCCCTCCTCCTAACTGCGCCAGGAACCTAATGCGTCCAAATTAACTTTTACAATAAGAACCCCTCCCTGTATACAAGTGCTCTGCAGGCTTTATAATTATTAATACCCCCATTAATTACCTCAGCAAACTGCTGAGGTGAGAGAAAAAAATAGTGCGCCCCTTGACACACCGGTATCCCTCCGCCCCTCAGCAGTCGGGCGCTCTTTCTACCATTCCTTCTCTGTTATCCCCCGCCCCCTCCTCATCACTTCTCCCCCGTGTCCTGCAGTCACAACACGACCCATGCAAAACGGCGGCCTGTGCTCCCCGCCCCCTCCCTTATCATAAATATATAAATTATGCTAATTAACAACATTGCATATTAATAAAAAACAGGCTAAAAACCCCATTTTTCCTCGTCTACCCTTTCCCCTTCATTGATAATGAGCCGTAAAGCTGGCTGTGAGAGGCAATAACTGGGGGGAGGGGGTTGTACTCACCCGTCAGGCGGCTCCGGGCGGCGGGATTAATGCTCGTCTTGCCTTTGTGGTTGGTCTCACGACTCCGGTGACCCGGGACGGCTCATTATAAATTCGCCCGTCACCGCGCACTTGCAGCCGGGGCTCCGCACAATGGGGGGATTTGCATGGATAACGAGGGCTCCGGTCCGCAGCAGGACACGGCTTATTAATAATTAATCACGTCGGTGCGCCGGTGTTGTGCGGGCACCGGAGGCCCGGGCGGTGCACCGTAACACGGCCCAATACACAAATCCGCCGTCTCCGCTTATAAAGTTCAATGCAGTTTTTACATGAACATTTTTTTGCAGCTGCGTCATGAACATAATATATGCAGGACGAGCGCAGCATACTGAGGCTGAATATGGAGTGAGGAGCAGGGGGAGTGCTGCGGCTCTTAAAGGACCCGCCACCTTTAGGCTGAATATGGAGTGAGGAGCAGGGGGAGTGCTGCAGCTCTTAAAGGACCCGCCACCTTTAGGCTGAATATGGAGTGTGGAGCAGGGGGAGTGCTGCAGCTCTTAAAGGACCCGCCACCTTTAGGCTGACTATGGAGTGAGGAGCAGGGGGAGTGCTGCAGCTCTTAAAGGACCCGCCACCTTTAGGCTGAATATGGAGTGAGGAGCAGGGGGAGTGCTGCGGCTCTTAAAGGACAGCCCACCTTTAGGCTGAATATGGAGTGAGGAGCAGGGGGAGTGCTGCGGCTCTTAAAGGACCCGCCACCTTTAGGCTGACTATGGAGTGAGGAGCAGGGGGAGTGCTGCGGCTCTTAAAGGACCCGCCACCTTTAGGCTGAATATGGAGTGAGGAGCAGGGGGAGTGCTGCAGCTCTTAAAGGACCCGCCACCTTTAGGCTGACTATGGAGTGAGGAGCAGGGGGAGTGCTGCGGCTCTTAAAGGACCCGCCACCTTTAGGCTGACTATGGAGTGAGGAGCAGGGGGAGTGCTGCAGCTCTTAAAGGACCCGCCACCTTTAGGCTGAATATGGAGTGAGGAGCAGGGGGAGTGCTGCAGCTCTTAAAGGACCCGCCACCTTTAGGCTGAATATGGAGTGAGGAGCAGGGGGAGTGCTGCGGCTCTTAAAGGACAGCCCACCTTTAGGCTGAATATGGAGTGAGGAGCAGGGGGAGTGCTGCGGCTCTTAAAGGACCCGCCACCTTTAGGCTGACTATGGAGTGAGGAGCAGGGGGAGTGCTGCGGCTCTTAAAGGACCCGCCACCTTTAGGCTGAATATGGAGTGAGGAGCAGGGGGAGTGCTGCAGCTCTTAAAGGACCCGCCACCTTTAGGCTGACTATGGAGTGAGGAGCAGGGGGAGTGCTGCGGCTCTTAAAGGACCCGCCACCTTTAGGCTGACTATGGAGTGAGGAGCAGGGGGAGTGCTGCAGCTCTTAAAGGACCCGCCACCTTTAGGCTGAATATGGAGTGAGGAGCAGGGGGAGTGCTGCAGCTCTTAAAGGACCCGCCACCTTTAGGGTGAATATGGAGTGAGGAGCACGGGGAGTGCTGCGGCTCTTAAAGGACCCGCCACCTTTAGGCTGACTATGGAGTGAGGAGCAGGGGGAGTGCTGCGGCTCTTAAAGGACCCGCCACCTTTAGGCTGAATATGGAGTGAGGAGCAGGGGGAGTGCTGCAGCTCTTAAAGGACCCGCCACCTTTAGGCTGAATATGGAGTGAGGAGCAGGGGGAGTGCTGCAGCTCTTAAAGGACCCGCCACCTTTAGGCTGAATATGGAGTGAGGAGCAGGGGGAGTGCTGCAGCTCTTAAAGGACCCGCCACCTTTAGGCTGATGCCCACCGGCGGGGTTCTCACGCGGAATTCCGCAGCTCTTCGATTCTAGAGCTTTCTGGCTTCCAATGCCCGCATGTGGTATTTCGACGCATATTTCTACCGCAGGAAATAAACCGCCGCATGTCGTATTTTATCGCGGACCCGCCGCCGCAGAGCGCCATTCATTCCATCGGAAGCATTTTTGACGCTGTACACAGTGAACGATATCAAAAGTAAATGGCGCAGCGCAAGGGACCAATTCAGAAAAGAATTTACCGCGGTGCGACCGAGCGGGTCTTCTGAGGAGATACCTGCACGACGAAGGATTTAATATGGCGCAGTCGTCGTAACTTAGTTTGCATATGTGATTTCAAGGTGTATTTTTGATCCCTTAGTACGGCTCTGCTATTGCAAAGTGATTGATGCAGCAGAGCCGAATGCGTCAGTTCTTGGGAATAGCAGAGCTGTATTCGCAATGGGTGTGTAGTTGAAAAAGCGTACTCAACGGTCTTGCTGCTATGGCTCTGCTATTCCAAGTGATTGATGCAGCAGAGCTTAATGCGCCAGTTCTTGGGAATAGCAGAGCTGTGTTTGCAATGGGTGTGTAGCCAAAAAAGCGTACTCGGCGGTCTTGCTGCTACAGCATTGCTATTCCAAAGTGATTGATGCAGCAGAGCTGAATGCGTCTGTTCTTGGGAATAGCAGAGCTGTATTTGCAATGGGTGTGTAGCCAAAAAAGTGTACTTGGCGGTCTTGCTGCTACAGCTCTGCTATTCCAAAGTGATTGACACAGCAGAGCTGAATGCGGCAGTTCTTGGGAATAGTAAAGCTGTATTCGCAATGAGCGGGTAGCTAGAAAAGCGTACTTGGCGGTCTTGCTGCTACAGCTCTGCTATTTTAAACTGATTGATGCAGCAGAGCTAAATGCGTCAGTTCTTGGGAATAGCAGAGCTGTATTTGCAATGGGCGTGTAGCCAGAAAAGCGTACTCGGTGGTCTTGCTGCTACAGCTCTGCTATTCCAAAGTGATTCACGCAGCAGAGTTAAATGCGTCAGTTCTTGGGAATAGCAGAGTTGTATTCACAATGGGCATGTAGCCGAAAAAGCGTACTCGGCAGTCTTGCTGCTACAGCTCTGCTATTCCAAAGAGATTGACGCAGCAAAGCTGAATGCGACAGTTTTTGGATATAGCAGAGCTGTATTTGCAATGGGTGTGAAGCTGAACAAGCGTACTCGGCGGTCCTTCTGCTACAGCTCTGCTATTCCGAACTGATTGACGCAGCAAAGCTGAATGCGTCAGTTTTTGGGAATAGCAGAGCTGTATTTGCAATGGGTGTGTGTGTAGCCGAAAAAGCGTACTTAGTGGTCTTGCTGCTACAGCATTGCTATTCCAAAGTGATTGATGCAGCAGAGCTGAATGCGTTCTTGGGAATAGTAAAGCTGTATTAGCAATGGGTGTGTAGCTAGAAAAGCGTATTCAGCGGTCTTCTTGCTGCTAGAGCTCTGCTATTCCAAAGTAATTGACACAGCGGAGCTAAATGCGTCAGTTCTTGGGAATAGCAGAGCTGTATTCGCAATGGGCATGTAGCCGGAAAAGCATACTCAGCGGTCTTGCTGCTACAGCTCCGCTATTCCAAAGTGATTGACGCAGCAGAGCTGAATGCGTCAGTTCTTGGGAATAGCAGAGCTGTATTCGCAATGGGTGTGTAGCCGAACAAGCTTACTTGGCGGTCTTGCTGCTACAACATTGCTATTCCAAAGTGATTAATGCAGCAGAGCTCAATGTGTCAGTTCTTGGGAATAGCAGAGGTGTGTTCGCAATGGGAGTGTAACTGAAAATATGACGCGGCGGTCTTGCTGCTAGAGATCTGCTATTCCAAAGTGATTGACACAGCAGTGCTGAATACGTCAGATCTTGGGAATAGCAGAGTTGTATTTGCAGTGGGCGTGTAGCCGAAAAAGCGTACTCAGCGGTCTTGCTGCTACAGCTATGCTATTCCAAAGTGATTGCAGCAGAGCTGAATGCGTTAGATCTTGGGAATAGCAGAGCTGTATTCGCAATGGGCCTGTAGCCAAAAAAGCATACACAGCAGACTTGCTGCTACAGCTCTGCTATTCCAAAGTGATTGATGTAGTAGAGCTGAATGCAGCATTTTTTGGGAATAGCAGAGCTGTATTCGCAATGGGCTACAAAAGTGAATTTTTTTTTCTTTTCCCTGTTTTTTCTGTTTTTTTCACCACCACCCCCGAACATCTATTGCATGGTCAGATGACACTCAGCTTTTCTTATCTGACCCTCTCATATCACCCCCCACCCAGACTGTCACCCCTTCCCCCTGGCAGTATTGTCTCTAGGTGATTGAGATAGAAATTACTGAAAAGCGTAGCAAGAGTCAACAAATTTTAATGAAGGCTGTTTCTCTTTCTCAACAGTGTAATGCCTAATTTAGACCCAACGATTATCGCTCAAAAGTTGCTCAAAATACATCTTTTGAGCAATAATCGTTATGTGCATTTACACGGCAAGATGATATTTCAAAATTAGCTCAAACGGCAGTTTAAGTGACAGTTTTGAGCGTTCACTTTGCATAAGTGTGTAAATGAAGGCTCACGCTGTATGCAGAAGACAAGTGGGACCGCTATCTTCTGCATACAGCTGTTTTCTTCTCCGAGCACTCGGGTGGTATACAGCTGAGCGCTCCGAGCAGGGTATGCAGAACATGGGCAGCCCCACAGTGATTTTCGGGGAAGGGTTTTAAATATAAGCCATTCCCTGAAAATCATCCCTATCAAGTGTAAAAAATAAAAATATATATATATACTCACCTCTTCACCGCTGTCGGGCTTAGCCATGTCCCCACTTCTTCTCCCTGCATTGCTCTGACGTTCTTTCATTAGGCTGGGATTTAAAATCCCTGCCTGCTGAAAGAGCTGCATCTGATTGGCTGAGCGCTTAGCCAATCACAGGCAGCGCTCAGCCATTCATTGAAGTCAATGAATGTCCGAGCGCTGCCTGTGATTGGCTGAGCGCTGTGACCAATCAGAGGCAGGTCTTACCTGTCATTCATCGAATGGCTGAGTGCTGCCTGTGATTGGCTGAGGTGAGTATATATATATTTTTTTTTTTTTTTACACTTGATAGCGCTGATTGTCAGGGAAGGGCTTATATTTAAAGCCCTTTCCCAAAAAATCACTGCAGGGCCTCTTCGTGCAGGGTATGCAGAACACAGCTGGACCGCTGTCTTCTTCATACTCTGTCTGTGTTCACTGAGCGGGATGCCAGCTAAAACAATAGTATCAACTGTATCCCGCTGAGAACTCGGGCGGTCCTGATAAGACTGGCTGTTCACTTTTAGCTTGCTGAAAGAGAACGATCAGCGACTCGTTAACGAATACTGCACGATGTCCATGCAGTTAGACCCAACGATTCTCGCTCAAAAGACGGCTTTGAGATATTTCTGAGAGAGAATCTTTGGGTCTAAATGGGCCTTAAGCGACAGCTTGGAAGACAATGCAGTGACGGAGGAGGGGGAGCAGTCGGAAGCTGTCCGTTCCCCCCAACAAGCGTCCACAGAGGACACTGCCATGCCTTCCAAAAGTTTGGGGGCTGCAGCAGAGGTGACATCTGCAGTGACTCCCAGTGTACCTCCAAGAAGACGAGCAAGGACTGCTCAAGAAGATGGGACAAACCTACAGATTCAATTACAAGGGGAGGTACTGGAATCTCTACATGCTACATGCTGCCCGAGACAGCTGTGATGGTTTTGACATGCTTGTGGCGGCGCAAATGCGAGAGATTCCGGTAGAGTAGCGCCAGGAAGCACAAGTGTTTATGCTGTATTTGCTGCAGATGGCGACTCCACCCAATTCACCAGCACAGCTCCATGCTGAAATAGACAATTATCGGCATAACCACATTCAACGTGCAGTCAGAAATGTCATGCCACGTCCACCAACACCCCAAGCAGCGCAATTCCTGCGGAAACATCCTCAGGGTCAATATTTGCAGTGTGCTCTGTATATTGATGCTATGAACGCTATGTACGGTCCTTTAGGACAAGGGCACCCTGCACCACTACCTCCTTCATCAGCATCATCGCCGTTCAGAGCAGCACCTAGTGCCACACCTGAGCGTCACCCGAGTGAGTTCAGCCAGACTGGATCGGGCAATGTGGCGCCCTCTCAAGAGCGTAGATTTCAGAATCTGTAAAATATGTCACATTTTGCTTTTTTTTTACCAGTTTCTCTTGCAATTTTCAAAAACGGTTTCTTTATGTTTTGAAAGTCCATATTTAAATTATTTGTTTTTATTTTTTTTTTTAATTATTTTCTATTGGGACAAACGTTTGTAATATTTTTTGGCTTTGCAGAACTTTTGAAGGACTTTTGTCAGTTGCTTATTGTCAGGCTCCAACACACACATCAATAATCCACAACACTTTATACGGTGAGCAACCACTAGCGCTCTCCAACAGCCTCCACCCGCATCCCACTGGGATTCCCAGAAGGATATGGGAAGAGGGAGTTATTAACATGAGGGCTTATTCAGACCACCGTATATCGTCCGGGTATTCACGCCGGCCGATATACGGCGTCTTTCTCTGCAGGGGGAGGAGGCTGGAAGAGCTGGGAGCAGTGCTCTGAGCTCCTGCCCTCTCTCTGCCTCCTCTCCACCCCCTCTTCGCCCCTCTCCACTATTTGCAATGAGAGGAGGCGGGATGGGGGCGGAGCTAATTCTCACCATTCGAGAGGTAGTGGTGCAGGGTACCCTTGTCCTAGAGGACCGTACATAGCGTTCATAGCATCAATATACAGAGCGCACTGCAAATATTGACCCTGAGGATGTTTCCGCAGGAATTGTGAAGGCGCTGCTTGGGGTGTTGGTGGACGTGGCCATAGGCCATAGGCAGCATCCAGCATCTCAGCTAGCCTACGTGTACATAATAAACTGGATACTTTGTCTATAGATGCATAGGCTGGCTGAGACGACATCTTAGCACATTGGGAGGCCGGCCAGTATCCTCCCTCCCCGGGCCAGACCTTCTCGATGACGCTGTATGGACAGACCCCCATCGCCAATCATGTTGTAGCTTTGTAACAGGTGCAGAATATGATGCCATACATGGAGAGGCTGTATACAGTACAATAGGAAAACAATTCTTTACTAAGTGCTTGGCAACGTGCCTCTAAAGAGAAATTATATTAGAAAAAAAAAAAATTAGGAACAGCATGCACAATTTTGTAATGTATGTAAAACAGTAGGAAGCAGACAGTTTCCACATACGTAGATAACCTATGGCAGTGCTTAATATAGGAACGTGAAAAATACAATGCACTGCAATACTCATGTATTGCAGTATATTGCAGAAGCGATCAAACAATCGCAAGATCAAGACCCTTAGGTCTCCTTCATGCTGGCGATTGCGATTTTGCCACAAGAAAATCATGGCAAACTCGTGTCTTTATTCCCGTGATTTTTGAGCGGCAGCGCTGCTTTTTTTATGATTTTTTCAATTTTTTTTGTTTAGTGTGAAAGACAATAGGACTTTCTAATGTTAAAAATGCATCGCGCAAAAATCGCAAGTTCGTGCGTTGTAATGCAGTAAAAAAGAGGCACCATAGGGAATCATGGGCGATTACAAAAATTAATCTGAAAACGCTGAAAGATAGGACATGCTGCAATTTGTTTTTTTATCGCAACATCGCATGAGTTAAAACATTGCAAATGTGAAGGAAATCATTGACAATCATTGGTTTCATAATTCTGCATTTTCACTCACTCTCGAATCACGCAAAAATCGCACAATTTTATCACCAGTGTGAAGGCACTCTTATGGGGACTAACAATTAATGTATAATTAAAGTTAAATCAATTTAAAAAAGAAACATTTTCCCCATTTTTCACACAAAATGATAAAAAAAGACATAATTGATAATTTGGGCTTTTTCGTACTAGGTGGTGACAAAGTATAACATTTAAAAATACATAATGCCAGAATATTAACCCCTTAGTGACGAAGCCTGTTTGCGCCTTAGTGACGGAGCCAAATTTTGGAAATCTGACATGTGTCACTTAACATATAACGCCGTGAAGGCTTTACATATCCAAGTGATTCTGACATTGTTTTTTCGCTACATGTTGTACTTCATTTAGGTGGTAAAATAGACCCATAGATTTTGTGTATATTTATTAAAAACCCCAAAAATGGGAGAATTTTGAAAAAATTGTCATTTTTTCACGTTTTCAACTATAATATCTCAAATATGTGCAAACATACTGTACAAACTTTTGCTCAGATATATATTTCCATCTGTTCACTTTATTCTGGATGCACGTTTGAAAAACTTTCGTTTTTTTTTAACCATTTAGGAGACGTACAAATTTAACATTACTTATCAACATTTTGAGGAACGCTTTATTTTCCGGCACCAAGCCAAGATTGTAAAGGCTCATAGGTGTCAGAATTATAGATAACTCCACAAATGACCCCATTTTAAAAACTACACCCCTTAGTGTATTCACTGAGGGGGGTCAGGAGTATTTTGACCCCACAGTTTCTTTTCAGGAATTAATGCAATTTAGAGTAAAAAAAATAAAATTTCATATTTTTGCAAATATGTAATTTTTAACACAGAATTTTTTTCTATAGTGCACATGAAAACGAGGATTTACACCTCAAAATGCATACCCCCGTTTGTCCCGTGTTCAGAAACATACCCATTGTGGCCCTAATCTTCTGTCCGTATGTACAACGGGGCCAAAACCGAAAGGAGCAGCCGGTGGCTTTCAGATCAGACATTTTGCTTGAAGGCGTTTTAGGCCCCATTGGTCACTCGAGCGGCCAAAACGATAGAGAACCCCCACAAATGACCTCATTTTGGAAACTAGACCCCTTAGCGCATTAATCTAGGGGTGTACTGCATATTTTGACCCAACAGTTTTTGAATGAAGCAAAACAAAGCAGAAGGAAAAAATTAAGATTTTTGTTTTTTTTATCAATTATGTGATTTTAAAAACATTTTTTTTTGGATAGCAGACATATAAATGGAGGCTTTCACCCAAAAATGGATACACCCGTTTGTCCCGTGTTCAGAAACATACCCATTGTGGCCCTAATCTTCTGTCCGTATGCACAACGGGGCCCAAACTGGAAGGAGCAGCGGGTGGTTTTCAGAACAGACATTTTGGTTGAAGGCGTTTTAGGCCCCATTCCCCACTTGCAGACCCCGTGAGCGACCAAAACGACAGAGGACCCCCACAAATAACCCCATTTTAAAAACTAGACCCCTTAACGCATTCATCTAGCGGTGTACTGCGAATTTTGACCCCACAGTTTTTAAATGAATCGAAGCAAAGCAGAAGGAAAAAATTACGATTTTTGTTTTTTGGGCAATTATGTAATTTTAAAAATAGGTTTTTTTGTATAGCATACATAGGAATGAAGATGTTCAGCCCAAAATGTATACCCCCATTTGTCCCGTGTTCAGAAACATATGCATTGTGACCCTAATCTTTTGTCTGGATGCACAACGGGGCCCAAAGTGAACGGAGCGTCAAACTTTAACTGTCTTTTGACTTTTACGTGACCGAAGACCGCTCACCGCGGCCCCCCGTGACATCGCTAAGCTCTAGGCTACCTTTAGTAGCCAGGAGCAAGGAGATTTTAAATTTTCTCTTGCCCTCCCCAGCTTCTGCGCTTGCGTCCGCCATTTTGGCGACGGGCCCATGCGCCAAAACTGGGGGAAGGTCCGCGGATAAGGATCCCATCAGGGAACCTCGCTGGTGGCCTTATTTAAGTAATTTCACCTCCCCTCATGGATCCGATCCGTGATGGGAGGTGAAAATTGAGCTTTTTTTTACTTTTACGTGATCGCCGTTATCCATTGGATAACGGCGATCACGTGACTGGGAAACGCGTACCATGACACCCCATTAAAACTCCAGGCTCTTGGCTACATTTAGTAGCCAGGTGCGGGGAGATTTTAAATTACCGCGCCAATCTGCGGCTTTTGCGCCTGCGTCCGCCATTTTGGCAACGGACGCTTGCGCACAAGCCGGGCAAGGTCCGCGGATAAATCTGGGGGCTTAAGGTACCTAATTTCATCTCCCCTCATGGATCATATCCATGAAACAAACTTTTTATCTTTTTTTTTACTTTTACATGATCGGGAACCGCATACAGCGGCTCCCGGTGACAGCTCCCTGCTCTCGGCTACTCATTCTAGCCGGGAGTAGGGAGCTTTTAAATTTCCCGGGCCTCCCGGCTCTCTGCGCATGCGCGTGACGTAATGCGTCTGGCGCTCGTGCGCAGATGCCGGCGGCAGGGCTCGGGAGAACAGTGAAGATGCCGGACGCTGCGGAGGACCGGGGGTGAGTACTCTCAGCTCCCCTTACGGATCCGATCCGTAAGGGGAGCCGAAACTTTAATTGTTTTTAACTGTGCATCGACTTTAACGCGATCGCCGGTATCCGTTGGATACCGGAGATCGTGTTACCGGGGGTGGGGTCCCGTGGCCCGGGATGACAGCTCCATGCTGTCGGCTACCTCCGGTAACCGGCAGCATGGAGCTATCACGTCCTGAGCCTGCAGGGCTGTCATTCCTAGAGGATGCATAAAACTACGTCCTCCAGGACGTAGAATCCCGATGGGGCCGTCGTTAAGGGGTTAAATATAAAGTAATTAAAAAGTCATGTGTGCCCAAAAATTGTAGAAATAAAAACTACAGCTCTTCCCCTCCAAAAATTAGCTCTCACACACTGGCATCAGCAGAAAACTAAAAGTAGACTACAAAAAAAAATTTTCTTTTTAAACATTTTTCTGTTTTTATATTTTGTATAGTATTAAAGGGGTTGTCCCGCGCCGAAACGGGTTTTTTTTTTTTCAACCCCCCCCCCCCCGTTCGGCGCGAGACAACCCCGATGCAGGGGTTAAAAAAGAACACCGGAGAGTGCTTACCTGAATCCCCGTGCTCCGGTGACTTCTTACTTACCTGCTGAAGATGGCCGCCGGGATCTTCTCTCTCGGTGGACCGCAGGGCTTCTGTGCGGTCCATTGCCGATTCCAGCCTCCTGATTGGCTGGAATCGGCATGTGACGGGGCGGAGCTACACGGAGCTGATCTCTGGCACGAGCGGCCCCATTCAGAAAAGAAGAAGACCCGGACTGCGCAAGCGCGTCTAATTTGGAGCTTAGACGCTAAAAATTAGACGGCTCCATGGAAACGAGGACGCTAGCAACGGAACAGGTAAGTGAAAAATTTCTTATAACTTCTGTATGGCTCATAATTAATGCACAATGTGCATTACAAAGTGCATTAATATGGCCATACAGAAGTGTATAGACCCACTTGCCTTCGCGGGACAACCCCTTTAAGGGCTTATTCAGACGACCGTATATCGGCTGGGTTTTCACGTCGGCCGATATACGTCGTCTCTCTCTGCAGGAGGCTGGAAGAGCCGGGAGCAGTGCTCTGAGCTCCCGCCCCCTTTCCGCCCCCTTTCCACCCCCTTTCCACCCAGCTGCACTATTTGCAATGAGAGGAGGTGGGGTGGGTGTGGGGCTAAGCCTGGGAATTAGCTCCGCCCTATCCCGCCTCCTCTCATTGCAAATAGTGGAGAGGGGGTGGAGAGTTGATTGTTTCTTTATAACTGTTTTTATTAGGTTTTATAAATAGTACAAAGTACAAACTTACAATAACCAAAAGCCAAAAACGTTTCACAGCATATTGAAGAAAGGCATTTGAAAATCAGTATCACTTTCTTGTATAGACATAGAAATAATTGTATCCAGCCAACTAGGACTAGTACATCGCATCATACTATAGAGACACTTGTAGGTGGAAGAAGGTTATATCACGTCACTCCCGCTAATTTGCCTGTTATTTGTATGAAGTTTGTCTATCTATCGCTGTTCATTGATTCTCCACTATCTTAGTCTACCCAGCTGGTTTGCATCATGCAATTTAAGATACCTTGAGGTATTCTTGAATGACTTCATACATTCTATGACCTCTTGTGTGGTGAAACAATGAATTACTCATTGAACGCACGTCATTCAAAAAAAAAAAAAATTGGAGCCCGTGACTCCACCCTATGTTCTAATTCCAATCTTTCCATATACTGTAAAAAAATTGTTTGAGTTGGTGTGTTAGGTTGGTGAGTTTTGGAGTTAGCGGATGTTGCCATTGTGTTAATAGAAATTAACATATTCTTATTATAAGGGCTTATTTCGACGTGCGTATATTGACCAGGTTTTCACGACCGGCCGATATACGCTGTCCCTCTCTGCAGGGGGAGGAGGCGCGCCGGGAGCAGTGCACTAAGCTCCCGCCCCCTGTCCGCCCCTTGCCACTATTTGCAATGGGAGGGGGCAGGGTGGGGGAACTTAGCCCCACCCAGTCCCGTCCCTCCCATTGTAAACAGTGGCTAGGGGCGGAGAGGGGACAGCAGCTCAGTGCACTGCTCTCTGCCGCCCCCCCCCCCCCCTGCAGAGAGGGACAGCGTATATCAGCTGGGCGTGAAAACCCGTCCGATATACGCACGTTGGAATAAGCCCTAAGAGTAGCAGGGATCAAACGTCTTGATTCTAGTTTAGTCGGGAGAAAATGCAATATAAAGACCTAGGGTGTCCATTGTAGTATGATTTTTTCACCCTGTGTAATAGTAGTCTTATCTCTGTCCAATATCTTTTGAGTTTCGGACAGCTCCATTTATTGAGTTTTTTGGGGGGAATTGGGTAAAAAAAGAAATTCTGTCATTTGTTTTTTGGATTTAATTTTTATGATGTTCATTGTGCAAAATAAATTTATTCTCTGGGTACCAGCGATACCAAATTTATACGGGTTTTTTTTATTTTGTTATTTTTGTACACTAAAACACTTTTTTTTAAAGTTTTGCTTTTGTGTCACTGCATTCCAGGAGCCCTAATATTTTAATTTTTCTATAGATGGAGCTCTATAAAAGCTTGTTTTTTGCAGGATGAACTCATTTATTCAATTTTTGGAAACATATAACATTTTGATTGTTTTTTATTCCATTTTTTTTCTAGAGGCAAGATTGACAAAATCTGCAATTCTGGCAGGTGGGGTTTTGACATTTTTTATTGTTTTACTATTTTTTAAACTTTTTATTTTTGTCCCACTAGGGGGCTTGAGTATCAGCATCTTTTCAGAGCCTATAGGACAGATTCAGCATAAAATCCCAGACAAAATAGTGCAGTATGCTGTGCAATTTCATCCAAGAAAATGTTGGTTTGAATACAGGAAGGCAGATAGACTGGATAGTCAGTGGGGTCTACATGTGTCTGGAAATTCTGGTATTTTCGTTGTTCAGCTCTAGTGACAGAGCCGAACAACAGACATAGACAGGAACTGCAGACACAGATGTGAATGGAACCTTAATCTACATATATTATATATACTAGCTGATATACCCGGCTTCGCCCGAGTTAATTTGGTACTGGTGTTTATCTGGTGTTCACACGGAAAATCTTATGAAGTCGTGGTTACTTTAGAGATACTGAGGAAAAACATATGTTCACCATTTTGCATAGTTCTCTGCGTTACCCAGGAAACACCAAGTGGAGGCAACCATGCGACGTTTCCTTTATATAAAATGACATCAGGAAGTGAGAGAATTAGATTACGTACATAAAATTTGGACACTAATTCTTTTGTGCATAGAATTGAATAATCGAGTTGGGACCCATTAGCTTTTCCTACTTATGACATAATCAATGCTCGTGCCAAATTTCCCGTTTCTATGACACCGGAAAGTGAGAAAATTACATTCCGCACGTAAAATTTGGACGCTAATTCTTTTGCGCATAGAATTGAATAATGGAGTTGGGACCCATTAGCTTTTCCTATTTATGACATAATCAATGCTCGTGCCAAATTTCCCGTTTCTATGACACCGGAAAGTGAGAAAATTACATTCCACACGTAAAATTTGGACGCTAATTCTTTTGCGCATAGAATTGAATAATGGAGTTGGGACCCATTAGCGTTTCCTATTTATGACATAATCAATGCTTGTGCCAAATTTTGAGTTTCTATGACACCGGGAAGTGAGAAAATTAGATTATGTACGTTAAATTTCGATGCCAATTCTTTTGCGCTAGAATTGAATAATCGAGTTGGGACCCAATTACTTTTCCTATTTTGGAGATAATCTATGCTTGTGCCAAAATTCATGTTTCTACGACATTGGGAAGTTGGAGAACTTTTGGCGAGTCAGTCAGTGAGTCAGTCAGTGAGGGCTTTCGTCTATATATTTATATATGTACACACACACGTACATATATACACACATATATATATATATACACACACACATATACATACATACACACAGTATAAAGGTGAAAGCCCTCACTGACTGACTGACTTGCCACTAATTCTCTAACTTCCCAGTGTTGCACAAACATCAAATTTGGCAGGAGCGTTCTTTAGGTCCTAATAGGAAAAGTAAAGTGGTCACAACTTGATTATTCAATGCTAAGTGCAAAAGTTTTGGCAACCCTATGTAATGTAACTTCGCGATGTCGTACAAACATGAAATTTGGCACGACCATTCTTTAGCTCCTAAATAGGAAGAGTAAAGGGGCTACAACTTGATTGTCCAATGCTAAGTGTAAAAGTATCGGCACCCCTATGAAATGTAATTTTCCGGTGTCATACAAACATGAAATTTGGCATGAACATTCTTTAGGTCCTAAATAGGAAAGGTAAAGGGGTCACAACTTGATTATTTAATGCTAAGTGCAAAAGTATTGGCACCCCTATACAATGTACCTAATCTAAGTCTCTAACTTCCCAGTGTCGTACAAACATGAAATTTGGAATGATCATTCTTTAGGTCCTAAATAGGAAAAGTAAATGGGTCACAACTTGATTATTCAATGCTAATTGCAAAAGGAAGTGCACCCCTATGTAGTGTAACTGTTTGGTGTCCTACAAGCATGAAATTTGACGCAAGCATTCTTTAGGTCCTAAATGAGGAGAGTGGGAGGGTTGGCACATTCTGCAGAGGGACATCGGTACATGCAGTCTGAGGAGAATCTAATGCTCCTCTATGCTTATATATATTTTATTCCTCGGTTACTCTAAAGTAGCCTTGACTTCATAAAATTTTCCGTGCAAACAACACGTAAACACCTGTATCATAATGACTCGATGGGGGGAGGGGGGTATATCAGCTAGTTAAACATATGTATGAATATTTATACATTATACATAATGCTGTTCAGTAAAAATGCAAAGCTTGTATAGCAGGTGCAGCACATTCACACAAAATAAATATGACAAAACTGTGTCTGGTGCTAATGAATTATTCTGGAATTTACCAAAGAGCGTTTGAAGTGAAGCTCCACCATTGATTAGCATAGTCATATATTCAGTTAATGCAGGCTCTGTAACCATTATGTATACTCATTGTAAAGAAAAATAAAAAATATCAAGCACCTAGAAGTCGAATGAAACTTTCTATGTGTGATTATATTGTTGATATAAGTAAGTGATTACAATACCAGAGCAAAAGGATAACTTGTTGAAGAAAATAATGTGATACAGGAAAGCATGGAGGCATGCAGGTTCCATATGGTATCCTGCAGCATATCGGTCCACATTGGCTGTAACTGAGCCTCTAGATTGTGCAGACCCATAGGCTGTTAAAGATAGCAACCCAGATTGTCCCATACATGTTCCATTAGCAAAAAATCTTGTGACTGGGCAGCCACGGAAGTGTGGCAACATTGTGGAGGCTTCCTGTGAGCCCCTTGTGTCTGCAGCATGGCATTATCTTGTTAGAACATGCCTTTTGGAAGCCGCCATGAGAGGAACACATGTGGCTGCAGAATGTCGTGAACATAATCGCTGAGCTGTCATTGTCCCTCGTACCACTACTCAAGGTGACAGGCTGTTGTATGCAATGGTCTCCCAGACCATCACACCAGCAGTGGGGACAGTGTGCCGCTTCACAGTGAAGGCAGGATTGAGGCGCTCACCCCTAGGTCTCCAGAAATGAACATGGCCATTGTTAGTGCCAAAACTAAACCTGTAATCTTTGCTGAAGACTACCCTATTCCATTCCGTAGCAGTCCAGTTTAGTTGTTTACAACACCACTGCAAATGGAGGCGATGGTAGGTGGCAAAAGCAGTACATATAATGGGCGCCGTGAGACTAAATGTCCTTTAGCTAAGCGCCTGGAAATGGTTCTGACATACATGAGCCTGTAATGATGGTGCTGCCTGTCTTTAGATGGCAGACAACTAAACAATTGGAGCTGATTGTGATTGCCAGATGATGAGACAATACTCTCTATTGGTGGTCTGTCAAAAGTGTCTTCACTGGCAATTCATTGATACGACCATCCAGCTTCTCGCATTCTACTAATGCATACCCTCACAAACTCTGTTAACTGGGTGAAATCTTTTCTCAGCATCGTAATAGCATCTAGCGGTCAACAAGTGCTACACGAGCAGAATAAGGGGCACACTAGACACAAGTAGCCTGTGGCGTTTCTGGCTCTAGGTTTGGAGCCGCAAGTGTGGTAGCCATGCAGGTCCAGAGAGTAGTCAGAAGAGAGCTAGGAGTCGGCAACAGGTGGTCTTGGGTTGCGGTACTAAGAAGAAGGTGGGTATCATCAGGAGGAAAACCGGAGGTCGGTATTGGTAAGTCTCAAGGAGCGGTAAAAGGGAGGAGGCGGATATTGTTGTCACGAGGAAAGCCAGAGGTCAATATCGGTAAGTCTCAAGTTGCAGTACAAAGGAAGAGACCGGTATGGTTGTCAGGAGGAAAGCCAGAGGTCGGTATCGGTAGGTCTCAGTTAGGTTTGTAGAGGAACAGGCAGGAGAGGAACTTGACTAAAGCTGTGCAGCATAATAATTATGCACTTGAGCAGTGGCTGAGTCAGGCTTTTATAGTTAGCCTAATTTGAATTGGACGGAGATAGAACACAGGATCAGGCCAGGGAACATGGGATCATTACTATGCTTTAGCAGAGGAGCTGTCCAGGGGCTGGATGGCTCAGCAGGGAGAGCTGTCAGCTGGAGTACAGGAGGGTCCCAAATTCGATCCCTGACATAGCCTCTGAGAGACTTTTTATAGGCTAAGGGCCACTTTTAGTACCACAGATGGCAAGACCGCTCATCTAATCATTTACATATCTATCTGAGATGTAACTGCATGACGAGTTTTGCAGCAAAATGACTACTTCTAGGTTCTTGATTTTCTTTTTTACAAAGAGTTATCTTCATGACAGTATTTGCATTATTCACCTGTTTTTTTTTATTTTTTGCACCATGTAGAAAAAATTGTTACATTCTGGAAACAGTTAAGTTGCAGTTAATGGATATATCATTAATGGATATATTCCAATGCACAGCCATTGCTTCTATTCCCCCCTCCCAACTGCAGATATTGCACTCATTTTCCCCCCAGCAGCAGCCATTGCACCTCCTACAAACAGTAGCTGCTGTATTCACTACACCCCTACCAGCAGCAAACATTGCACATCGGCTGATGTTCACCACTTGGCACCCTGGCTGATCAGCTAATTGTGTTTCGGTTGTCAGCGCCTCAATACATGGGTATGGAGTGAAAGCCCTAAGCTCTGACCCCTTTTTAATAGCTAGCACCCATAATTGCAGGCATAACTCTCATTAAAATCAATGACAGCTGCTTCTGCAATTATGAGTGGCAGCCACTACACAGGAGTTGAAGCTAACAGCTTCCGCTCTGTACCTCTGAGCTCCGGAGACCAAGGGAAGGACCCGGACTTTTAGGTAAGTGTTCCTTTTTTTTGGAGTGCAGCTAGGGGATAGTTTCAGGGTAGGGCTTAACTTTCTTGCAAGTTTATCGTGGGCAGCAGTGGTGCAATACGCGATATTCCACAAGAAAATGTATGGCTGTTGCTACAAAATCGCGAGAACAAAGCTGCGAAATTGCTGCGATTTTGTAGCACCGATATCGTTGTCAGCCGTGTGAAAGAGGCCTCAGTTAAATAAATACATAATACAAAAAATGACCAACCGATATTGTGCTTGAACTCTGCAAGCTATGACTGGCAGACAGCATACCAGAATGAAGCCTGTTCTCTATGTAAAAATGGGGAAAATGCTAAGTGGCTACACTTCCAGTGAACCAGAAGAAATAAAACCTTGCCAACCAGTTACTACCTGGTACTGCTGCTGACTATCAGGCCGGCCTCACACTGGCGATAGGCTATTTTGCATTGCCAGAGTGAGTGAAAACGCATGAAAATGAAGCCAATGATTTATTTTCAATGCTTTCATTCTCATTTGCGATGCCTTCACTGCACACTCGCAGCGCTAAGAAAAAGCAGCGCTATCAGCCATTGTTTTCAAAGGGGCCGGCGCCAGCAGCGCCCCTAGTACATCGCGCTCCCCTGACACAGCTGTCACAGTTATGGCAGGAGATTCCTTCATCCTCGCGGACAGCTGTGGCAGAGGTCCGCGATGCTATCCATTGCTTTCAATGGGGCTAGCGCTGCTGCAGCGCTCAGCCAATTACAGGCAGCTCTCAGCAGTGAATGGCTGAGGCCTGCCTGTGATTGCTGAGTGCTGTGACCAATCACAGGCAGCGCTCACCTGTCAATCAATGACGGCTGGGTGCATCCCCTTGATTGGTTACAGCGCTCAGTCAATCAGGGGCAGCACTTTCTGGGGGCCTCCAGAAGACAGAAGACGGCTCTTCTAAGTGAGTTAATTTTTTTTTAAACTTTTCTTTACAGCTAGAGAGGATTTTCAAGGAAGGGCTTATATTTCAAGCCCTTCCCCAAAAATCATTGCTGCGGTGCTTGCCTGCAACCCATTGCTTTTAATAGGGGTGCAGCATTGTTAGCCCCATTGAAAGCAATGGATAGCATCGCGGACCTTTGCCACTGCTGTGACAGCTGTGTCAGGGGAGCGCGATGTACTGCCTATGTTTTCAATGGGGCCAGCACTGCTGGCGCTGGCCCCATTGAAAACAATGGGCGATAGCGCTGTGAGTGTGCAGTGAAGGCATCGCAAATGAGAATGAAACCATTGAAAATCATTGGTTTCATTTTCATGCGTTTTTTTACTCACTCTCGCAACGCAAAATAGCCTATCGCCAGTGTTAAGCGGGCCTCAGTGAGTTACAAGGAGAGGGCAGTCTTAATATATGGCATGCCTAATGCACTGTGAGATAGACCAACATAAACCGGGTTCTGTAGAACCTTATGTAACCATAAGGGCACATCCACATGGGACTAAAAAAAAGTATGTTGTGGATTTTGCCGCAAATTCGGTGGCAAAATGCACTTTTTACTTGCGGATTTTGTTGTGGACTGCAGCGTGTATTTGTCTTGCATCTCACCCTATGCAATGCAAAGGATTGAAAATGGAGGTGTGACATGATTAGCAGATTACTGCTTGAGGGACACTCTATTCTAACTACACTATTCTTGTATAATGTAATATGTCACCCGCTCAGGAATATGTAGGGATGGGTTTGTATAAATAAGCCAGCAAATGCCATCTTGAAAAAGTTAGTGCAACATGAGCACCGTGGGTGGCCTTATTCCCCTGCTAGGGGTACTGGTTTACCTTCTCTCTGCACGTGGCAAACAGGGTGGTGAGGAGAATCTGTGTAGAGCCCTACTGTAGCAGCTGCTGCAGCACCGGTGCCAAAGAGGCCACCAGGGCCAAATAGTGCCAATGAGACTGATGTAAGATCCAGAGAGGCCCAGTGGACAACAGTGGCACAGGCCCGAAGCTGAGAGCTGTACAGGAGGACAGGGAGCCTTCCTTCTACTGAGTATGTACTGTAAGAGCCTGGAGGAGAGTTGCCCGGTGGCGAATTGCACATGGCTGCTATAAGCGTGGCCCAGTAGAGTGCCATTGTGCGGAAGGATAAAGAGAGTCTCACTTTAGATGACAATGGCTGACAAGATGACCTGGCCACAGACCAGAGGGTGTCAGGTGAGAACTGAGAAAAGGCAGCAGAAAGCAGGCGTAATGCCTCTGAGCTTGAAGAAGAGTCAGCTCCTTAGTTTGTACATCAATGTCTGAAAGTACTGAGCAACGGGAAGTGTGCATGTCCTGGGTCAGCAAGAAAAGATGCAGGAGAATCCAAGCTTAAGGCACTAAAGTCTGGGGACTCCCTATACCCGTGCTCCTGTAAATAGTAAGGTTCCCCTTGGGATTGGAGAGTAAAGGCCCTTTTACATGCAGAAATAATATTTCAAACTAATGAAAGATTTAGCGATTTATTTGCCTAAATTGTTAATGGCCACTAACACTTTTCATCTTCATTTGCATGTAAAGGGACCTGCAAGAGTTGTTTGCAGAGCCCAGTGTGTGTTTTAACACACGCTCAGCTGTGCAAATAGCTGTTGGCACATTCCATTGTGCTTCTTGCAGCAAGTGTAAACATGTTGCGAGGAGAACATCCTGCAGTCTTTTGAAAGATGAGCAAAATACATTCAAATGAAATGTATTTGCTCAGTCTTTCAGAAGCTGAATGATGGATTTTAAGTGAACCAAAATCCATTGTTCAAATGAAAAGTCCACAATGCCCGCGTTTACATGTAACGATTATTGCTTATTTTTGACCATTTGATGAATTTTGAGCGATAATTGTTGCGTGTAAAAGGGCCTTAAATCAATGCCTGTTACCAGAGTGTCCAAAGTGATAAAGACGGTGTGACCTAGCAATCTTTCTTTGCATGGCTGAATTTACTGCAGAATGGATACAGAATGCAATTATGGTGATATCTGTGTCTATAAAGTATTATTAACTCCAATGCAAATCCATGCTGTAGTCTATACGGTGCAGATTTCATATTTGTGATGCAGAAAAAAAGAAGTGCAAGGAATTTAAATTGGGAAATCCACATGCAGATTATCTGCATTGGAAAGGGTGAATCCTCATTAGGATCTGTGGCAACAGCCTATAGCAGATTATGAGCTATACCGTCTTCCGACGAAAGTGTGGTTTGTGCACCATTTACCATCTACCTGCAGGCTGTTGTGTCAGTTGGAATCCTCACTATGCATGTATTTCCTTTGTCTCTGATGGTGCACACCTGGGGGCAATTAGGGAGTGTTTTTAGTTCCCTCCTGGCCTGAGCTCAGTGCTGGTTAGTTTCAGTTCAGTCTCCTTCTGTTGTGGAGTGAGAACGTCTCTGGATCTGGCTTCCCTGGTTCTCTCAATTAAGTTCAGAAATGCTGTGCTGAGGATTATTCTTGGATGGTTTTCTTTATTCTTAAATTGGCTTTTCTTTGTCACTTGCTAGGGTTAGCAAGTGACCCAGGCACGCAGGTGGATGCGTCCTTATCAGGGCGGATAGTCCACTATAGGTAGGGGTTGTCACCCTTTAGTTGCCCTTAGGGAAAGTTTCCCTCATTTGTTTACTTTTCCTGTTCTGCAGGGTCTTCCTGGCAGTGTGGTGTGAACACTGCCAGAGACTTTATATTTTGGTTTACCCTAGGAGACCTGACACACTCACAACAGGGGTACATATAACTTTCTCCTTAGAAAAGGAGGTACATCAGGCTCAGGCCTTAATTCATATGACCGAATATATGCAGCTATTTAGCTGCGTCCAGAAATTAGGCAAAAATCGCGACCATAGAAGCCTATGGGAGCTGCCGGCAAAGCAGCTAAAGTCCCTCCCCTTCCCCGGCAGCTCCCATAGGCTTCTATAGGAGCTGTCGGCTGATCGCGGCCAAAAGATAGGACAAGGCGTATCTTTTCCGGACGCATGTAAAAGCGGACAGCCAGAATCGGCAGCGTATGTGCTATGTTTTCTGGCCAGCTGATTTTACACACCGGCAAATCGCCCATCTGAACTAATGCATTGGAATCCAATACTTCAGATGGCCGCAATTTTCGGCCAACATTTCATTGCAGCAAAGTAGCCGCGATAAAACGTTTGTGTGAATAAGGCCTAAATCAATGAGAACGCATAAAAAACTCAACACACAGTGAACACTAAATACGCTTGTGTGAATGAGCCCAAAAAGTCAGTCCTTACACACTTTGTTGACAGGGAAGCTGCTAGAAACTTGAATTCTTTTTGGTTTTTCTGTTCTATTCTTGGATCACTCCTGCTGATAAAGAAATCTATATATGTAATACCCTTATACAGAAGCGTAGGTTTAGAATCACCAGAGGTGAACAGAACAAACAATGATGAATAACGTACATTTGGAATGCAAAGTCTCCTTGTGCCTTGGGCTTTATTATGACTTACAGGAACAGAAGCCCGTGGACTGTAGGATTGTTATTTATTCCTGGCATGTTTGTTGGGTAGCAGTTTTATTTAGTTGAATAAAAAGGCATTTGACAGTCTCCTGGCCCTTATGTGGTTCAATGATACTACCAATGACAACAACAGTTGATCAAAAGGCTTTGCTAATCAAGCTGGGGAAACAGATGAAACAATGATCTGGTTTCCACTGCAGCAAAATAAGCTTTGTTTTTCAATTCAGAAAAAAAAGACTTCAGTTGTGGCACTCGATTTGAATACAATCATGGTATTAATAGCAAGCTTTGAAATAAAATTACCATAATTTAAATGACAAATGGGACAAATAATTAGTTCAATTCAAATTTAAATTGTGTATTTCATTACAGAATAAGTGAATGCATATATAAAGAGAATGCGTACTTTACCTGCCTCTCCAGAAACGATGACTGTTCACCTGGTGCACGTCCAGTCCCCCGATAATGAATGTAAGGGTTGGTTCAAATGGAGGAATCCCACGTAGAATTTTCTAGGTGGATTCCGCCTTCAAAAACCGCAACAGAAATTGGCAGATATGCAGATGTAAGGCATTGGATCCACAAGCGGATTAACCCTTTCCAATCCATTATCTGAAGGCTTCCTACATTCTGATTGAAGGTTGTACAGCTCCAATGTCAGAAGATGTCCGACAGGGTATTCTTACTATCTATTGCCAGCCACTCCGCTGTCGGATTCTCTCTGGAGCACACACACTGGCTTTAGCCAGCAGATGGCACCATTGTTAAATGGCAAAGAGAGAAAGCCTTTTTAGGAAAACCTGAATCCAAAATTGGGTTGGAAAGGGTTTTGGGCTTATTTACATGAGCGTATAACAGCCGCTGTTTTTACAGCCGGCTGATACACGCTACCAACTGAGATGTCTTCCCCTTTCCCTCCCCAACTCTCTGCCTCTCTCCTCCCCTCCGGCTGTTTGCAATGGGAGTGGGCGGAGCGGAGCTAAGCTCTGCCCTCTCGCATTACAGGCTGTGGACAAAGGGCAGGAAGGGGGCAGGAGCTTAGCTCCGCCCTGTCCTGTCCCCTCCCATTGCAAACAGCCGGAGAAGAGGAGAGAGGCAGAGAGTAGGTGAGAGGGAGGGAAAGGGGAAGATAGCTCAGATGGTAGCATATATCAACAGACTGTGAAAACGGCAGCCGATATACACTCCTGTGAATAAGCCCTAAGGGTATACTGTATTTACATGTAGCAAAAAATACTGAGGATTTTCCACAGCAAAATCCGCAGCATTTATGCATGAGACACAAAGTCAAACTCTGCATCACCGCAGCCACAGCACTCCCTCTCACCTTCAAATTCTTTGCGCTGTCAGTGCTTCCTTCTCTCGGCACCTAATGACCTCTTTCGCATCACCTGACCAGCAGGAAATTCTCCTTCTCTACTCTTGGTTCTAAGGCCTCTTTCAAGAAAATTGCAGCAATATCGCATTAGTGTTCTGTCTTTCAATAGAAGCAATCCGAGCAATTTTACCTCCCTCACAGAAACTGGTTTCGCTCATGTGCATGAAAAAAACACTTTTCCATAGCGTGGTATGGGCGGTATTTGCTGTGGAATCCGGAGGTGGACGACCGCTCCGGATTCCGCAATGGAAATCTGCCTGTGTGCATGTGGCCTTAGGGCTCTTGCACACTGGCGATCGCGATATCGCTGCAAGAAAACCAAGGCAAAAATCCCCACTTTTTCCCTGCAATTTTTGAGCGTTAGCGCTGCTTTTTCTCGCAAAAACATCGCTGCCACTTGCGATTTTATTGTACTTTTTTTCACATGACTTTGCCGTTATTTTTTAGCGCAAAAGCCAATAGGACTTTATGTTAAAAACCCAATGCATTGCAGAAGCTGTCCGATCATCATTGCAGAAAGGCCACGGAATCCGCGTCATCGTCTATCGACGGCGCAGGGGAAATCTGTACTGCGCATGTACGGCTTTTTTGATCACCTTTATTGCGTTTTTAGGGAGGCAAAATGCTAAAAATGAGCATTTTGCCTCAGTTTTTTAGCGTTTTTTTAAAGCTTTTTTCCATGCACAGTCAAAAGCATGTGCAACTTATTGTACGCTTCATTACGGACACGACAATACCAAATATGTGGGGTTTTCTTTATTTTTTTTACCTTTTTTTATGCTAATATGAGAAAAAGGGGTTTTAAAAATTTTTTTACCATTTTTTTTTTAAATTCATTTTTCTAATCTTTTTTTTTTTTTTTTACACAATGCAAGTCCCTCTGAGGGACTTGCAGCACAGCACTGATGATCGCTGTGATAAGGCATGGCAGGGCGGTAGCCCTGCCATGCCTTATCGCTTATACAGCAATCATAGGCTATGGCACTACAGGATGCCAGTGTCTGGCATCCTGTTGCCATGGCAACAGGCCGGGCTCTCTGCGATTATATTGCAGGAGCCCGGTGACATCACAGAGGGAGCGCGCTCCTTGTGAACCCTTCCCATGCTGTGATCTACTTAGATCGCGGCAGGGAAGGGGTTAACAGCGGGGGGCGCACCTCCGATGCACCCCTGCTGTTGCAGCGGGAGGCCGGCTGGGATTGACAGCCAGCTCCCGCTGTGGGATATCGCGAGATCATAAGTGATCTCGCGCTATCCCCAGGACGTAGGTTTACACCCTGTTGTGGGAAGTACCCTGCTGCCAGGACGTAAACTTACGCCCTGGAGCGTTAAGGGGTTAAATTTTGGAGTTTGTTTGTTTATATTTAACTATCCACATATCATAAATCTTGGCATATTCCAGTTTCCACAGGGTCCACTACAGCTTTTTAGGCTAAAATATCCGATTTTCTGTTGCTAACTTGTCAGCTTTGCAGAGTTAACTGAAATAGGATGATCAATATAGAAATATAGGAAACTGATGGCAAAAAAAGAATAAATGGTCCAACTAGTCTGCCCTTATATTTCTTTTTTATATCTCCCTCTTAGGATAGATCTATGCTTATCCCATATGCTGGAATTTCTGATTGGGGGGTGCCTGGCAACGGACCCCCTGCTGATCTGCTATCCAGCTGAAAGGCCATCAGTAGTTCACAACTAGACAACCTCTAAAGGCCCTTTTACACACAACGATGATCGCTCAAAAGCCATCTTTTGAGCGATCATCGTTGTGTGTAAATGTGCACCCATTGTGCACTTACCATACACTTTTTGTCCATCGCTGACTTCAGGACTGCTTGAAATCCTCATCCCTCAGGACGATAACATAAGAGGGACCGCACACTGAGTTCTCCGCGGGTAGTGCTGATAACATTCTTTAAAGGGGTTGTCCCGCGCCGAAACGTTTTTTTTTTTTTTTCAATAGCCTCCCCCGTTCGGCGCGAGACAAACCCGATGCATGTGTTGAAAAAAAAAAACGGATAGTACTTACCCGAATCCCCGCGCTCCGGTGACTTCTTACTTACCTTGCGAAGATGGCCGCCGGGATCTTCACCCTCGGTGGACCGCAGGTCTTCTGTGCGGTCCATTGCCGATTCCAGCCTCCTGATTGGCTGGAATTGGCACACGTGACGGGGCGGAGCTACGAGGAGCAGCTCTCCAGCACGAGCGGCCCCATTCAGAAGGGAGAAGACCGGACTGCGCAAGCGCGTCTAATCGGGCGATTAGACGCTGAAAATTAGACGGCTCCATGGAGACGAGGACGCTAGCAACGGAACAGGTAAGTGAATAACTTCTGTATGGCTCATAATTAATGCACAATGTACATTACAAAGTGCATTAATATGGCCATACAGAAGTGTATACCCCAACTTTGTTTCGCGGGACAACCCCTTTAACAACTGCTAACAGCCACTGTCTTGCTGGAGAACAATACTGAAGTATTTAGAGAACAGTCCACCCGCTGTTCTCTAAGTACATGCAATGAAGTACTAGAGGGCTTATTTAGGCCATTAGTAGCTAATGCAAAGTGATCGCTCAGAACTGCCAGTTTCTGATGAATTTTGAGCGATCTGTGTGTGTAAACGCACCTTAAATCTTTCCTGATAAGCTTTGTTCTTGGGACCT
Organism: Eleutherodactylus coqui; assembly: GCF_035609145.1. Lineage (NCBI taxonomy): Eukaryota > Metazoa > Chordata > Amphibia > Anura > Eleutherodactylidae > Eleutherodactylus > Eleutherodactylus coqui. Next base: position 468,960,564 of record NC_089837.1, on the reverse strand, counting down.
TAAAACATTTTGTAGCTTGTCTTTGGACTTGCTCTATTTTGTCAATGTCTTTCTGTAGGTGAGGTCACACAGGAATCACAATCTCCCTCTTTCTACTGGTTATACCTGTAGCTATGCAGCCGGCATCCTACTTGCCTTGTTTGTTGCTTGATCACAATGGGGACTCATTTTGAGGCTATCACAAATCAGAACTCCTAAATCCTTCTCTTCTGAGGTACTAGATAACACAGAAGACCCAATATGATACTATAGTCTGAGGATTTCTTCTCCCCAAGTTCATTATTTTACATTTGCCAAACATTAACTATTTATCCAATAAGGCTAATAATAATCTTTATTTGTATAGTTGCAACTTAGGGTGGGTTCAGACGAGCAGGTTTTGGTGCGTGCCTACGCACGCACAAAAACACGCTTGTATTTACAACAATGCATTCCCTATGGTGTGTGCACATGTCCGTATTTTACAGGTGCGTGCCTGCAAAGATAGGACATGCGTGCACCATAGGGAACGCACGCATTGTTTTTAATGGAGCCACGGCTGCTTCCGGTGGCTCCGTTGAAAAGCAATAGTCTGCCGGCTCCCTGCATTCTTTTTCAGGGAAGGGCTTTACATTTAAGCCCTTCCCTGAAAAAGAAAGATTTTAGTGTAAAAAAAAAAAAATTTGCAGGCATTCTCTTCAATGGAGCCGCTGCTGCTGCCGGCGGCTCCATTGAAGACAATGGTCTGCTGGCACACCTGAATTGTTTTTCAGGGAAGAGCTTTACATATAGGCTCTTCCTGAAAAAGAAAAATTTTGGTGTAAAAAAAAAAAAAATCAGCCATTCACTTTAATAGAGCTGCTGCTGCTGCTGCCGGCGGCTCCATTGAACACAACGGTCTGCTGGCACACCTGAATTGTTTTTCAGGGAAGAGCTTTACATATAAGCCCTTCCCTGAAAATCAAGTAAAATCCCCGCCTGCTGAAAGAGCTGAATGTGATTGGCTGAGGTGCTCAGCCAATCACAGGCAGCTCTCCCCGAATGAATGACAGGTGAGAGCTGCCTGTAATTGACTGAGCACATCAACCAATCACATTCAGCTCTTTCAGCAGGCAGGGATTTTAAATCCCCGGCTGCTGATAGATCAGCACCACAGTGCAGGGGACAGCAGGAGAAGACGCGGCTGTGTCCCAGCAGCTGAAGGGAGGTGAGTAACTATTTTTTGGGTTTTTTCAACCACTTTTACTTGATTTTCAGGGAAGGGCTTATATTCAAAGCCCTTCCCTGAAATCAATTGCCGGCAGCAGAATCCTCTACCGCAGCTGACATGTGTGACAGCTGCGGTAGAGAATTAAAGAATTCCTCTGCGGGGGACACAGCAGCGGCAGACAGGTAAGTAATTTTTTTTTTTAACTCTACTTTTAATTGGCTTATGAAGCCCTTCCCTGAAAAGCCATTGACAGCTGCTGGGGCTCAGCGTTGACTTTTGCCGCTGTCCACGGCTCTGTAGCGCTGCTGAGCTATCAGCAGCTGGGGATTTAAAAATCCCCGCCTGCTGGTAGCTCTGATTGTGATTGGCTTAAGCACTTCAGCCAACCACAATCAGAGCTACCAGCAGGCGGGGATTTTAAATCCTCGGCTGCTGATAACTCAGAACTACAGAGCCGGGGACAGCGCCAGAAGTCGCGGCTGAGCCCCGGCAGCTAAAGGGAGGTGAGTATTGTTTTTTTTAAATTTTGTGCACTATTTTAAATGGCTTTTCAAAAAGCCATAGACGGGATGCCAGCAGCAGGATTCTCTACTGCAGCTGTCATGTGTGACAGCTGTGGTGGAGAATTGAAGAATTTGCTTTGCTGCATCTGCCACAGATGTGGCAGATGTAGCAGCAGGGAATTCTTTTAACTAGTGGGGGTGAAGGAAACATCTGCGGCAGATGTGTTCTTCATGCCTGCGGGGGTCACAGCAGTAGTGGAGGGGTAAGTTTAAAAAAATTTTTTTTTGTTGTTGTGCACTAAAATGTTTCTTTTTCAGGGAAGGGCTTATATGTAAAGCCCTTCCCTGAAAAAGAATGCAGGGGGCCGGCAGAGCATTGTTTTCAAGGGAGCCGCCAGCAGCAGCCACGGTTCCATTGACAACAAGCACGCAGCTGTGTTCACGCATGTTTTTGCTCGTACCTAGGTGTGGACGTATGTACGCACCTAAGTACGCACCAAAACACGCTCATGTGAAACCACCCTTATTCCGCAGCTTTCATGTCCTTGCTGCAGGCTACCTAACGCATTTGGACATAAAGTTAGGTCATGTGGATGGCGCGGGATGTTATGTATCCCCTCTGTTGCAGTGGAAGCCGGCCTCCTGCTGCAAAAGCGGGGGTACATAAGAACAGCAATTCCTGCAGTTAACCCCCTACATGCCACGCTCCCCCTGTGACATCATCGGACCTCTGCGTTGTAATCGCTGACAGCCGATGTGTTGCCATGGTAACAGGATGCCAGATACTAACTTTGCCTATGATCGCTATTCTAATCAATAAGGCATTGTAGTACAGAGGTTCTGCAATGCATTATCATAGTGATCATAGTTGTTATGGTGCAAGTTCCCTAAAAAGATATAAAAAATGTTAAAAATTCAAAATAGTATAACCCTGCCCTCCCAAAAAAACATTTTTTGTGCATTTTACCCCATTTGTATAAAAATAAATTTTTAAAAATCCCACATTCGGTATCAGGGAGAAGCTCCGTGACAAATCGATCCTGTTCAAAAAGACAGACTGTGTAAACAGACGGATTGATTTCCTGTTTTATTTTCCTTTAGCTAGGGCTTTTTTTTTCTTCTGTTTTTAGGTGTGGAATCTCAAGACATAGAGGACCTTGACATGAGTTGGAAGCTTGTATAATGTGGCTTAATTATCCAAAGTTTTTCTTAAAAAATAGTATTATTTAAAAGACCTTTTTTTTGTTACTTTTTCTTTGCATAATTTGGCCATATTATAAACTAATACTTATTATCCTTTTTACGAGCACTCAAAAAAAAAAAGAAAGAAAGTGTTTTTTAAAAGAAAGTGTGTGCTGGAAACACAAATAGTGTATAAGGGTGAGTAGAGATGCTGCATGAGGTAAGTGTTTTTGTCTTTTTTTTTTTAGGGGGGGGGTGACAGCTGACCATTTAAATGTGCTTTTCTATGAAAGTATTAGCTCCTCTCTCTCCGTTCACCACTAAACTACACTTCTTGGAGACCATTGTCGACAACATGACAAGGGGTCACACAAACGCTGCAGTTATTCACTGGCTGAGGGTAGCTGTTGATTAGCTGCACTTTCTTGGGGACAGCATCACCAGCTCCCAATACACGGCAGTAGAAGCCAGCGCGGAATGGAGTCCCTGTGATACAGCAGTGGTGGTGGATAAGTATTCTGCAATTTTAAATACGTAGGCTAACCAAGTTGGTCATCAATACTAAACCAAGGCATAAGCCCGTTAAATATGGGTTTGTAGAGAACACCTGAAATCGTGCTGTAGAAACGAAACGGCTGTCGGTCGGGTTTTTTGCACGAATGTCATTCCACGTGAAAAGTCTAGAGGTAAAGACCATTCATAACTATTAATGAAGACACAATGTTTACACACTAACATTTTTTTAATAGAGAAAGCATAAATATAAATTCTGTAAAACATTTTAAAACTTTTTAAAAATAAATAACTATATACAAAAATTCAAGTAACATATCCTCCCCCAGATATTACAAATCTTTGAACAGTGGTACAGACTCCTGTACAGACTCACCGGTCTGCGAAGGAAAAGGCCCGAAATCTATACCACTGTGACTTTAAGACATTAGTGGCATTTCCAAAGTGCGGTCACTGAGGCCTGATACCGCTCTATGTGGCTGTGAAAAGCAGCTGCAAAGTTATAGTACCCCGTAGGGGGGTGCTCAGGAAACCCATGACTATAAATGGGCCTGTAGAGATGGCTGCTTTGGGGTTGGGGTTGTGGGGCCTGGGGCTGTGGTGTGAAAGTATCGCCATTGATCTATCAACGTGTGCAAATCGTGTTGTGTGGATGGCAGTACTGAGGCCTCCAGCTCACACATCATTTATGGGTGTGGTGGTCCCTAGACGCTATTTCCACTGTCTACCTACAACCTCCTTCTAATGTCTCCCAGCAACATGTCTAAAAAGTGCCACAAATACACATAGTAATTGCGTATACACTGCGTTCGGTGTGTACCTATAGACAACAATAGAGCTCTTATGTGTTTATTACTCGATAAATTAGAAGATGCTGCATTCTGCATTAAATATACGCTTTGGATTCCCCTCTATGAGCTAGAGCCGAGAACTGCTAACAAAGGATAACTCTCCCTTTGGTTGACTCTTCTTGTTCAAGTATTACATAGTTGTATAGTTGACCCGGCCACCAAAGGACACGATGGCTGATACTGTCAAAGCTGATACTGGCATGGATATCACACAACTGAAAGAAGCAGCGCAAAACCAAAAAACATGGAGGGAAGGAGGGAGCCATTAGGGTCGCCAAGGGTCATGAACAAGGAAACGGCCAACAACATCAACATAGTTGTCAATTTATTAGAATGGCTGGAATGTAGCATTACATTTGTAGTATTTATTTGAAGCCATTCATTTATATAGCCGGTGACAGCTTCTATGCTTAACCGCACATTTCTGAACCTAATTGGCTCACTGCTGTGTTAGTTTCCATTTTAAAAGCTGTTGTCTGATGAGATTGCCCCCTTTACAACAAACTGAATTTCAATTATTAGAAAAAAATTACACTCTTCTTTGCAGAGAATGTAACATTAGTGGAAGGTAAACATTTGCAGTCATTTTCTGAAATCTTCTTGCTTTACACTAAATGCCTTGACTCTTAAGCTAGCCATAGACTTGAGAATAATGTCGGCCAAGTTCGCCGATTTTGGCAGGATCAGCTGACCATCTAATGTTTATGGGGGCCGCTGACTTTAGCCCCAAATGCAGATATTAAGGGAGTGAGAAGGATCAGGCATATGGATTTCAGTATACCCAATTCTTGTGTTCTTGAGGGGACAAGCTACTGCCAGTGTAGTCTGTCTACAGCTTAGGGTGGTTTTACATCTGCATTGGGGATCTAATTTCTTGCTCAGTTTGGGGAGCAGGGAAAGAGGAATCCCTTGGCCGAATGGCTCCATCTTATGACAAAACCGAACGGACAATATTGACTAGAAAGAAAAGAAAACAAGGGCATCTACTATATTGGACCTAATTCTTACCAACAGCGAGGAAATGGTTGAGGAAGTAAGGGTTGCTGGGACCTTAGGAGGAAGTGATCATGCTATCCTTGAATTTTGGATAAAAAGGGGAGGAAGACCTGAGAAAACTCAGACCTCAAAGTTGGATTTCAGAAAGGCAGATTTCAATGAACTCAGAAAGAGGATAGGAAGAATCCAATGGCTGAATGTTCTTAAGGATAGAAATGTCCAAGAAAGTTGGGAAATATTGCGAAATGAGATTCTCAAAGCACAATCGTTAACAATTCCTAAAAGAAGGAAGAATGGGAAGCATTTAAAGAGACCAGGACAGATGAACACAGAACTAGCACACATGTTAAAAACAAAGAAAAACATGTTTATCAAATGGAAAGAGGGGGGAATATCTAAAGAAGAATATAATGCGGTCTGCAGAAACTGTAGTGCAAGTGTCAGAAAAGCTAACGCCTATAATGAATTGATGCTTGCAATAGAGGGCAAAAGCAATAAAAAAGGATTTTGTGGGTATGTCAAAAGCAAAAGAAAAATCAAAGATGCTTACAAGATGAAAATAGTGAATTGGTTAAGAATGATATTGAGAAGATCCTGTGCTGGGAATAAAAGAATGCAGGCTATCTATAAACCGAGCAATTGTGAGGAAACACTTAGCTAACTTAAATGAATTCAAGTCTCAAGGTCCAGATTAATTACATCCTAGGATACTAAAGGAAGCAGTAGAGGTAATTGCTGAACCACTCACCATAATTTTTGAAAATTCCTGGAGAACAGGAGAAGTCCCAGAAGATTGGAAAAGGGCAAATGTTGTCCCTGTCTGCAAAAAAAGGGAAGAAGGTGAATCCAGGAAACTACAGGCCTGTGAGCCTGACTTCTATACCGGGAAAGATCTTTGAACAAATTATTAAACAGCATGTATGCAAGTAGTTGGGTAAAAATGGAGTAATTAACGAGAGCCAGCATGGGTTTGTAACAAACAAGTCATGCTAGACGAATCTAATTTCCTTCTATGACAGAATCACTGACTGGGCTGATCAGGGAAATGCGATGGATATAGTATAGCTTGACTTTAGTAAAGCATTTGACAAAGTATTTCATACCATACTTACTGAAAAAATGACCAAATATGGGATTGACAAGGCAACTGTTAGGTGGATTAACAACTGGCTGAGTGGTCGTACTTAAAGAGTGGTCATAAATGGCTGCACATCCAAGTGGAAGCATGTAGCAGATGGGGTACCACAAGGCTCTGTCCTAGGCCCAGTGTTGTTCAACATTTTTATAAATGATGTGGAGGAGGGAATTGATGGGAAACTGATCAAATTTGCAGATGACACAAAGCTAGGAGGGATAGCTAACACTAGATAAGTGAGACAGAGCATTCAAAAAGATCTAGAAAAGCTTGAACAGTGGGCGTCGACTAATAGAATCGTATTTAACAAGGAGAAATACAAAGTCCTACATCTGGGCGAGAGAAATGAAAAAAAGCCCATACAGAATGGGAGAAATTGGGCTAAGCAGCAGCACATGTGAAAAAGACTTGGGTATACTAATAGATCATAGACTGAACATGAGTCAACAATGTGATGCAGCAGCCAAAAAGGCAAACATCATATCCCCCTCTACTCTTCCTTAGTCAGACCTTATCTGGAATACTATGTCCAGTTCTGGGCACCCCACTTTAAAAAAGACATAGACGAACTGGAGCAAGTTCAGAGAAGAGTTACCAAGATGGTGATCAGTCTACAAATCGTGTTCTATGAAGAACAGTTAAAGGATCTGGGAATGTTTAGCTTGCAAAAAAGAAGGCTGAGAGGAGACTTAATAGCTGTCTCCAAATATCTGCAGGGCTGTCACAGTGCAGAGGGATCAGCCCTATTCTCATTTGCACAAGAAAAGACCAGAAGCAATGGGATGAAAATGAAAGGGAGGAGACACAGATTAGCTATTAGAAAAAACTTTCTGACAGTGAGGGTGATCAATGAGTGGAACAGGTTACCATGGGAGGTGGTGAGTTCTCCTTCAATGCAAGTGTTCATACAAAGGCTGGACAAATATCTGTTTGTGATGATTTAGTGAATCCTGCACTGAGCAGGGGGTTGGACCCTTTCAACTCTACCATGCTATGATCTGTTCGCTTTCCACTCAGCTGCCCAGCTTTTTGCTGGTATTTCGTGCCGGATTTGCAACAAAACCTTTGACCGCAGGTTTCAAGGCAGATGTGAAACCACACTTACTCTGCTCTCTTAATTCAGAACACAAGCATAAGCCTCCATGTGTATGTGGTGTGTCCAGAGAGAATTGTCATTCAAACGAAATTTAGCCAACAGCTAGCCAAAAAGTATGGCCAGCTTTAACCGCATTTATAAAACCAAATATATTTTAGTTGGAAAACAATCCAGACAAAAAAAAAACTGAACCAAAGAAACAGAAAGTAAAAGTAAAGTTTTCCACTAGACCACTTCTCCTGGTGTTCCCTGATAGGCTCGCAGCACCTTCTGGTACCTCCAGTGCTTTGGGTTTATTCTCCAGCCCCCAGGTTATATCTAACCCAGCTTGACTGATGAAGGGGCCTACCCCGAAACATGTACATGCTGGCTTTAATTGACACAATAAAAAAAGAAGTTGGATAAATCTTATCCCACTGCCTGTTGAAATTCATTGGAGAGCAGTGCCGGGCTACAGGTATTGTTTCTCTATTCATTCCATTTTGTCCACCAGTTGGTGGATTTATCTGGTCGGCAGCGCCTCCTAGTGAAGTCAATTTTCACACACATCTACACTCTTTTTCTTCAGCTCTTTGAGGCTTTTAGTTCCCGGACACCCTACCGGGCTCCGGACCCTCATACACACCGGATTTGCTTCACCCCTTTCCTATCTCTTTATCCACAAGTTATGGCTCAGGAGTATGTAGACCATAAATTAACACGGTTGTCCCACATTTAGATGGCTTTCTGCAGGTAGCAGACAGTTCTGTACATTTCGCAGTGGCCTGGGTTGGTACTTCAGGCTGAGTAGGACTTAGACTGCAGTACTAACCCGAGCCACTACATAATGTATGGAGCTGTCTGTTTTCTGTAGCAAAATAGAAGTGGACAACCCATTTAAGCTCCAAGTTGCATCTCTGAAACTGTCTGGTGTTTTCAAATAGGCCTAATGGCTGTAATTTCCTAAGTTGCATAGTTGTCTATTCATTAGAATTGACAACCTATGATGAGGTGCCTCCACTGCCAAGGTTATATTTTAGTTGCGGCCAAGAGCCCTGATATGATGCAAGTCTATGCAACTTGCTAATGAATTAACATAGTATGCTAGGCCGTAAAAAGACATACGTCCATCCAGTTCAGGGTATTTTCCCCCAATGTTGACCCTGAGGAATGCAAAAAAACAACCCCAATGAAGTAGAAGCCAATTTTCCCCATTTAAGTGAAAAAATTCCTTCCTGACTCTAATCTGGCAATCACATAATCCCTGGACCCCAACCCTTCTGAAGTAATTAGTGATTATAAACTGTTATATTGAAACACTCTAGAAAGGCGTTCTTAACCCCATAACACTACAGGGCATACAGTTATGTCCTGCAGGTTCGGGTGTGTATGGAGGAAGATCACAGGTAGATCTCACTCCATACAATGCAGGTGTCTGTTGTTTCTTACAGCCGCACCTGCCTGCAACAGCTGTGATAAGCTATGCCACTCATTGGAGCTGTTAACCCTTTAAATGCCCCGACCTATGTTCGGGGGTCCTGCACTGCCCTCCGCGATAAGATCGCAGGTTGCCATGGCAGCCGGGGGCCTTCTAAAAGGCCCTAGGGCAGTCACTGCGAATTGCCTATCAAGCCATGCGTGTTGCATGGCTTGATAGATTGCCTGTCAGATCACGGTATAATGTAATGCTATGGTATTACATCATACTGCAAGAGCGATCAATGCAAGTTCTTGTCCTCTATGGGGACAAAAAAATATATAAAAATTAGTTTAAGAAACTTTTATTAATAAATAAATAAAAAGTGATAAAAGTAAGAAAAAAACCATTTTGCCATATTTATAAAAGAATCTAAATAAAACAAAAAAACATATTTGGTATCGTCCATAAAAGTCCAATCTATCAAAGTAATGCATTATTTAACCAGCATGGTGAACATTGCCAGAAGAAAAAAAAACAAAAAACAATTTTGCTTTATTAGTCACTCTGTCTAAAAAAAATGTAATAAAAAGCAATCAAAAAGTTGGATGTGTTCCAAAATGGTACCGATTGATACTACACGATGTCTTACAGAAAATAAGCCCTCGCACAACTATATCGATGGAAAAATAAAAAAGTTATGGCTGTCAAAAGTTGGCGTCAGAAAATAATTTTAAAAAATCAGATATCTTTGGGAAAAAATAAAAGTACTACAGCAAAAAAAAAAAAACAATCTAAGTTTTGTATTGTAGTAATTGTACCGACCCATAGAATAAAGTTATCAGGTCATTTTTCTTGCAATGTGTCCGCCATAGAAACAAGATGCACCCAAAGATGGCGGAATTTTAGGTTTTTTTCCAATTCCCTCCACTTAGAATTTTATAAAAGTTTTTTAGTACATTATATGGTATCATTTAAAAATACAACTTGTCCTGAAAAAAAACAAACCCTCAGACAGCTATGCCAATAGTTAAATAAAATAGTTATGATTTTTCAAGAGGTTGGAGGAAAAAATAAAAACAGAAAAACAGGGCTGCATCCTTAAGGGCTCCTGCCCATGGGCGTGATTTCGCCGGCGGTAAATCGTTGGCGAATCACGCTGTCTAAAGCGTTCCCTAGCGCTGCTATGGAAAGCGCCGACCCCCTGTCCACAAGTGCGAATTGCCGCGATTCTCCGCGATCAGCCTATCTGCCAGATAGGCTGACAGCGGAGATCCATCTGCAGGCTCCTGCTCCCGGGCGGTGGCTCCCGTGGAAGGCAGTTTTAGCGGTTAAACTCTTTTATAAGTCTTCCCATGGTGCACCGTGGAGTTTCTTCTTCTGTCTTCCGCATTCCACTGCCGATACAGCCACCTCATTGGCTGATCGGCACCACGTGACGGAGGCGGAGCTGCGATGACGACGCAGTAACCAGCTCTCCGGCACGAGCGGCCCCATTCACCAGGCAGAAGACCGCACAGCGCAAGCGCGTCTAAAAACGCCAGGAGACAGCGAAATTAGACGGAGCCATGGCGATGAGGACGCTAGCAACGGAGCAGGTAAGCGTATAACTTCTGTATGGCTCATATTTAATGCACGATGTATATTACAAAGTGCATTAATATGGCCATACAGAAGTGTATAACCCCACTTGCTGCCGCGAGACAACCCTTTTAAGTGTTCATTTACCCCTTGAGTGGCACGCCCAGAAATTTTCCAGGACAAGCTCCACTGCCCATAGTGATATAGCCCGGAAGATTTCTGGGCTGTTTCACTATGGGACCTGCAGAGCACATTGTTATAAGCTGTGGCAGTCTGCTCTGCCTGCACAGTCCCACACAGAACAGTGCAGGACTTTAACAAAAGAAGCAGGAAGATATTACGGGTCTGCCGGCAACCTCCTGCTTCTTTTTTTAAACTCCTGCATTGCTTTGTTTACAGGTTGCCAGGGAGACCATTGGCTTGACAGAAGCCGGCCGATGGTCTCCATGGCAGGGAGAACTGGTGCTAGGCTGTCAGAGGATAGCCAAGCACCAGCTCTTACACAGCAGAAAATGGAGAAAACCTCTGATCTCTGCTGTGTTAACTTTTTACATGCCGCGGTCTACGCATCCACAGCATGTAAAGGGCTGACAGAGGGAGGGGGCTCCCTCTGTCAGAGTATAGCCGGGCACCAACTCTTACACAGCAGAGAATGGAGAAAACCTCAGATCTCTGCTTTTTAACCCTTTACATGCCACAGTCTATGCGACCGCAGCATGTAAAGGGCTGAAACCATCGGACCCCCAAATTGTGATCAGGGGGTCCTGATGGGTCTCTGTGGAAGTCCCCTAAAGTGACAAAAATTTGAAAAAAGTTTTTACAAAAATTATTAAAAAATTAAAAGATCCTTTTTCCTTTTATTATTAAATTAAAAACAAAATTATATATGTAGTATTCCTGCGTCTGTAATGACCCAGAGAAGGAAGTTAGTACATTATTTAACCCCTTAATGATGCAGCCACCCCCTTTTTTTTTACCTTTTAATTTTTTCCTCTCCCTTTTAAAAAATCATAACTCCTTTATTTATTCATCGATGTCGCTGCATGAGGGCTTGTTTTTTGTGGAACAAGTTGTATTTTTCAATGCTGCTATTTAAAGTACCATATAATGTACTGAAAAACTTTTATAAAATTCAAAGTGGAGTAAAATGAAAAAAAAATGACATTCTACCATTTTTCAGTGCGTTTTGTTTCTACGGCGCACAAACTGCAACAAAAATGACCTGATAACTTTATTCTACGGGTCAGTATGATTACTACGATACCAAACGTGTATAGTTTTTATTTTTTGCTGTAGTATTATTTTGTATTTTTTTAAAGACATTAATTTTTTTACATTTTTTTCTGCTGCATCTTCTGCGTGCAATAACCTTTTTATTTTTCCGTCGACGTAGTTGAGTAAGGGCTCATTTTTTGCGAGATGTCCAACTTTTTACAAAAGTTATGCAATACATCATATATACCCAAAAATGATGCCATCAAAAAATACAACTTGTCACGCAAAAAACGAGCCCTCATATGGCCGTGTCAATGGAAAAATGAAGAAGTTATGGCTCTTGGAACGCGACTGGAAAATTAGTTAAAATTAAATGATCGGCCCATTTAAAAGACCTGCCCTGGTGGGTCTGACAGGGTGGTAAGAAACCCGCCACTGAAGGGGTTAAATGTTCAAAGATGCAGTAGAAGTATGAAAACAATGAAACTACAAAAAATGCAAAGTTTGTAGTGTTTTTTGTACTGTTGACCTACAGCAAATATTTGGACAAAGCGTTTTTTGCCAGAAAAAAACGCTGCTACATGAAAACACCATAAGCGTGCATTCAGATGACCGTATATCGGCTGGGTTTTCACGCCGGCCGATATACGGTGTCTCTCTCTGCAGGGGGAGGAGGCTGGAAGAGCCGGGAGCAGTGCTCTGAGCTCCCGCCCCCTCTCTGCCTCCTCTCCACCCCCTGCACTATTTGCAATGAGAAGAGGTCGGACAGGGCGGGGCTAAGTTCTGAGAATTAGCTCCACCACCGACCCGCCTCTCCTAATTGAAAATAGTGCAGGGGGTTGGAGAGGAGTCAGAGAGGGGGCGGGAGCTCAGAGCACTGCTCCCGACTCTTCCAGCCTCCTCCCCCTGCAGAGAGAGACGCCGTATATCGGCTGGGCGTGAAAACCCAGCCGATATACGGTCGTCTGAATGCAGCCTCAAGCATGGCATTTTTGCAAAATGTGCTATTTTAATACCAGCCTTGCTAAGTTACTCTCTGTAAAGGATAAAAAATGGAGCATTCTCCTTTAAAATAGGTTGAAAATATGTAAATTCTTAATAAATAAAAAAAAGTTTATAAACTAAAAAACAATTTTTGTAATAATGTATGTGTCTGCATACTTGCATGCAGGCACATGTGTCTGTATGTCTGCAGGTGTGTAGGGTAGGGAGTAGCCTCACTCGAATTTAAAGAAACAGTAGCTTCAAGGCAAACTCTTTTGCTTCCCAATGTATATATTCAGTACTGATGCTCATGTATTATACAAAGAGGTTGTGAATTAAACTTCTTACTGCACAATCTAAAGGAAGATCGCGGCGTAAATTCACTGGACATGGGCGGACCACCCCACCGGCGTGTCTGCTTGTAAGCATATGCAGGTGGCTGGCACCACAGTGACACATTGGCACTTTAGTGGGGTGAAATCCACTAATGTTTGGCATCTGAATAAAGAAAATAAATAGTCTGAGCATAACTGATCTGGGCTATATCTCTGCTCATACATATAAATAGGTTGACTTGCTATAGTTCTGGCAGTTTTTGTGCGTCTTCAAAAAAGAATAATTTAAGATAAGCTTTATATTTTATATAGTTTATTATATTTTTCTGTACAGTGTACACACGCTAGGTAAAGAACATTGCATACTTATACATTATACATGAGACCCTTCCAGGCATAATAGCCGGAGTGCATATTCATCAGTCTGGTATCCATAATTCATGAGGGCCTCACATAAACAGTTAGTGTTGACTGTATTTATATAGAACTTCTATTCGAACACATTTTTAACCATTATTTGACATAACATAACTAACAATATTTATACAATATCTAGATTTTCCTCCAAAATACTAAAAAAAAAAGACAACAAATGCGTATCGCTTCAATACTAATATTAAGAGAAAGATATGAAGGTACAGTACTTTATGCCAAGATAGATGACAATTGTTATAGTCTGATTGTTTCTTAAAGGGGGTTTCCAATAGTGGGAAAAAAATTCTGGGCAGGTAGTGAGCCAAAAAAACAAAAATCATTACTCATCAGTTAGATGGCTCCCGAATCTGGTGTAGGAGCCCCAATGTACACTGCTCCAGTCTCAGAATAAGCTGCAGTAGTCATATGCCATTCACTTGACCATTCAGCCAATCAATGCCTTTACTGTTCACATGCCATTTATGGTAGAATTACCACTGAATCAAGTGATTGGTTGAGTGATCACGTATACAATGGATGGCTGTTGACCACTGAAGCTGCTAAGCAGTGGGGACAATGGCTCCTGTGCTGTACCAGTAGGACATCTAATTAGTGACACTTATTTTTTATTGTAGCCCTCCCTGTCTAGAATTTTTTTTATTTAACTCTTAGAAAACCCCTTTAAGTTAGAGCTATAGAATTTTTATCTGCTGGCAACTGGTGATGATTACTGAATGCATTGGAGGGTCGGGACAATGGATGGATAGTTGCCTAACTTGGTCAACAGTAGTTAGTGGTCATACAACACTGCTACCAATCATAAAGTAAGATAAGGCCATCAAAACCAGAGGGATAAACAACTTTAAAAGGGATTTATGAAACAACCAATGCACCCTCCAAGAACTCGGTAAATCCAACTCATAAACTAGAGGATTAAAGGGGTTGTCCCGCGAAAGCAAGTGGGTCTATACACTTCTGTATGGCCATATTAATGCACTTTGTAATATACATCGTGCATTAATTATGAGCCATACAGAAGTTTTTCACTTACCTGTTCCGTTGCTAGCGTCCTCGTCTCCATGGTGCCGTCTAATTTTCAGCGTCTAATCGCCGGATTAGACGCGCTTGCGCAGTCCGGTCTTCTTCTTTTCTCAATGGGGCCGTTCGTGCCGGAGAGCGGCTCCGTGTAGCTCCGCCCCGTCACGTGCCGATTCCAGCCAATCAGGAGGCTGGAATCGGCAATGGACCGCACAGAAGCCCTGCGGTCCACCGAGGGAAAAGATCCCGGCGGCCATCTTCACCGGGTAAGTAAGAAGTCACCGGAGCGTGGGGATTCAGGTAAGCGCTGTGCGTTGTTTTTTTTAAAGTCCCTGCATCGGGTTTGTCTCGCGCCGAACGGGGGGGCTGTTGAAAAAAAAAAAACGTTTCGGCGCGGGACAACCCCTTTAATGACTCGCGTTATGGCAAAGGGACCGATAAAACATGGTGCAAGCTTTACAGAGGGCAGCTTCAATTTGAATTCTTCGTGGACATATAGACCTTCTGACCGACCTCAAATGGCTCCGACACAGTGGACCTTTTACAACTACGTAGTTGCATACGACCACTTGCTTACTCAAGATTCTTGTGCACACCATTGCAGACCTCCCACAACTCACTAGCAACAACATCAACAGCAGGAGAAGCTGTAGGTACTGGAATGGAAGTCAGGAAACGGGGATGCCAACTGAACACACTAAAGAAAGGTGACACCCCCGTTGCAGAACTGATACGATTATTTATGGCAAATTCGGCCAAAGGTAAAACCTCTACCCACCGACTGACCCTCTCGCCCACAAAAAGATGCAAGTATTGTACTAGGCCTTGATTTTTACGTTCCGTTTGCCCATTCGTCTGCGGATGAAACGCTGATGAGAAAGACAGAGATGTTCCCAAGTTTTTACAGAAGGCCCTCCAAAATTGGGCAACGAATTGCAGTCTCCATTCCGAAACTATATTGACTGGTATTCCGTGCAATCTTATAATCTCTCTAATGAAAATCTTCACTAATTCAGCGGCAGACGTTAATTTTTCCAAAGCAACAATATGGGCCATTTTTGAGAACCTGTCAACTGCCAAAATGGTGGAACAACCTTGTGACAGAGGCAGGTCAGTGACAAAATCCATGGACCCGTGCGAGCATGGACTACCAGGTACTGATAGCGGCATTAATGGTCGCTCAGGGCTCTTATGGCGACTCTTACCACATGCACAAGCTGAACACCGATTTACGAACTCCCGGACCTCCCATGCCATGCCAGGCCACCAGTAGAAACGGGAACATAGCTCAAGAGTCCCCTGGACCCCTGGATGCCCTGCAAAAACAGAGGAATGAGACTCTTCCAGAACCAACAACCGCAGAGACATCGGTACAAATGACTTCCCTGCCGGAACCCCCTCCAGGGCTTCTTGTTGATATTCCTGAAGCTGAGCCAGAAGGTTCCGTGTCAGGGCTGCCACCACGACAATGGGCGGGAGGATGCATTCCTCAGAAGAGTCCTTAACCTACGGAGTCCTGAAACTGCGGGAGAGGGCGTCAGCTTTCACAGCAGGTGACTGTAAAATTGAATTTTGAGAAGAAAAGCGACCACCTGGCTTGCCGCGCATTAAGATGCTTAGCATTCTCAAGATACACTAAGTTCTTATGATCGGTTAAGACTGTCACCTGGTGTCGAGCCCCCTCCAGAAGATGACGCCATTCCTCAAATGCCCATTTTATTACCAACAGTTCTCAACATCGTAGTTGCGTTCGGCGCTACTGAATTTACGGGAAAAGAAGGCACACGGACTATACCCTGAACGGCCCCCCAATTCCTGGGAGAGGACTGCCCCCACCCCAACCTCCGAAGCATCTACCTCTACGAAAAAGGGCTTCTGAGGGTCCGGCTGGGCAAGCACCGGTGCAGTGGAAAAAGCCCTCTTAAGTTACTCAAACGCCTCTGAAGCTTCCGGAGACCACGACGTCACGTCCGCTATTTTTTTCGTGAGATCAGTCAGCGGTTGTGCAATTACTGAAAATTTTCTGATAAATTTTCTGTAAACGTTAGCAAACCCAAGAAAGTGCTGAAGAGCCTTCAAATTATCTGGTTTAGCCCATTGTGCGATTGCCGAAATCTTGTCTGACTCCATACACACATCAGTTGGAGTAACGATATACCCAAGGAATGACACGCGTTTGACCCCAAATGAGGACTTCTCCAATTTAACATACAATTGGTACTCCCACAGCCACTCTAACACTAAATGGAGATATCTAACATGCGTGTCCCAATCCGACAAGTATACCAAAATGTCGTCCAAATAGACAACCATAAAAACCCCTAGATAATCGTGGAAGACCGCGTTCATAAACCCCTGAAAAACAGCAGGGGCGTCGCATAACCTGAAGGGCATAATCAGACACTCGCAGTGCCCCAACGGGGTGTTGAACGCGGTCTTCCACTCGTCACAAGACTTAATACGTATAAGATTATAAGCCCCCCGAAGGTCAAGCTTAGAGAACCAGCATGCTCCCACCACCTGATTCAACAGATCAGGGATCAGAGGGAGCGAGCACTGATTATTTATGGTGAGCTTGTTTAAAGCCCGAGCACAATGTAACAGGCACTAGATGATCCTGACAGAACCCTCCCCACTAGAGATGAGCGAGTATACTTGCTAAGGCACAATACTCGAGCGAGTAGTGCCTTAGCCGAGTATCTCCCCGCTCGTCTCTAAAGATTCGGGGGCCGGCACGGGTGACAGGTGAGTTGCGGCGGGGAGCAGGGGGGGAGACAGGGAGAGAGAGTTCTCCCCTCCATTCCTCCCCGTTGGCCCCCGTATCTTTAGAAATGAGCGGGAAGATACTCGGCTAAGGCACTACTCACTCGAGTAATGTGCCTTAGTGAGTATACTCGCTCATCTCTACTCCCCACCGAACTAGCTCCAGAGTAGTCCAATCGAACTGAGGATTGTGCATCCTTAGCCACGGCAATCCCAGAACGATAGCCACGGACATCTTCTCCATAACCAGAAATGAAATAAATAGCTGCTATCAGCAGCTGCCAGACTATATTCAGGAGTCTCCGCCCCTTGGGCGGAGACCAATCAAGTCGGCTGACTGGGGCTCCCAGACAGCCACTATAACTCACAGAGGTAGAGCGCGCGCCTCTCATAGCAGGCACGCGTGTGCCACACGCCGTGCCTGCACAACGGAGCATGGCGTCGCCGCTTTCCGACCCGAACGTGGGTGCAACACCATTCCAGAACACAGCGGCGAACCGGGCCACTGCCACCCGTGGTCCCTGACCGGCCTCATGGTAACTAATAATATCTTTTCTAGAGTTTTGGGGTGGGAAGATATTTTGGGAAGGGATGCTAAGAATTCATGTAAATTGTAATCGTTGGTGCAAGACTCCATTTTGTTCTATGCTCTTATTGTTCAATGCTAATTGTCTTTCTTACAAAATCTTTAATAAAACGGATTAAATTTAAAAGTCAGCCTTGTATTTCTGTTAAAGAGAACACAGTTCAGGAAGCCAACTGCAGAAGAATTTCTCTTTTTCCTGCACTAGTAGAGGTCAGCACAAGAGCAGTAAGTTTCATGTAAGTGCTGTCTACTAGTGCTCAGAGACTGCACCGTAGAGAGGCCATGGCTGTTCCAATATGGCATTATGACAAGTACTCAAGGATGGCGTTAGAGTGGGGACTAATTATGGAGAGATCTGTGGCTAGAAGTCATTAGGTAACTTTTGCTGCAGCTGGTGAGGGGGCAATGTGGCTGTCACAGTTATGGCAGTCATTGTGGTTACCACTGTTACATATATGGCGATAATATGGTGGGTAATGGGCTGATTTTAGCATATTTAACCAACCATGGTACACAGTGTTGTACAATTTAGAATTGCCCAAAAGTTTAGTCATACTGCACTCTTGTGCTAGGCATTGCAGGACAGCAGTATCCATCTTGCACTAGTAAGTCTTGTATGGCTTGATGCTCAAGTATCCACATGCTTTTGGCCATATGATGTACCTCTCATTTCAGGTGGCCAAAGCAGTACACTTAAGGTCATTTTCACACAGCCGAGAAAATCGATAGATTTGTCCATTGCGAGATGGGGGTCATACACAAGAATGATCTTTTTCCTGCATCGCGGTGCGGGAAAAAATTCAGTATGTCCTATCTTTGAGCATTCCCTTGTTTTTTAAATGGGGCCAGCACAGCGTAGTAAAACATAAAAAAAACGTACACATTTGGTATCACTGTAATATACTGACCCATAGAGAAAAAAAGACCAACAGAAAAAAGGTAACATGTTGTTTATGTCACACAGTGAAGTGTATAAAATGAACGCAAACAAATGGTGATATTGCTGTTTCATCATCTAGTTCCCTAGGGAATCGCTACAAAGGCCTCTTACATGCGGGCAACAGCAATACTTCCTATTGAAAAATATGCAATTTTCACAAAAATGCATTGCAATCGCATGGAAAATCCCAGGTTTAGGGTGCCTGCACACGAGCAGAATTTCAAGCGCGTGATTTTAGGCACATAATCCGCCCCAGACCGCAGCCAATATACTCCTATGAGGATCCGCAGTTGTCCCCAGACGGACGGATGTGTATCGCGTTTTTTCACGCGAGTGAAAAAATCTGCGACCTGTTCTAATTTTGGTCGGATCATGCGCGTGAAGCCTCCAATACAAGTGAATGGGTGCGTTTTTTCACGCAGTACATCCGGAGTGCAGCTGCGGATGGAGTCACTGGTTGCTATGACTACAGGAAGTAGGCATGGTAGGAGGCGTCCCAGCACACAGCAGAGCTTCACAGGCACATTTCAACTGCAGATCTGTCCTTTCAGTCCCCTCATCTACCAGAGAGCAGCCAGCAGACACCAGCCAGGGTGCACCCAGTACCTCCTTTTTTTCCTGGGGGGGCTCTTCCTCCTCCGTTACCGCAGTACGTCCGAAAAAAGTTACATGGATCAACCATGCCCACAAAGACATCTGCTCACCGGGTGAAAACATGTTGCCAGAATAATTTAACAGTGCTCACACAAGCAAGAGGGACAAAACGAAGTCTAGGTGTTGGTTTTTAAGCTGTTTTCCAGGGAATGGGCAGTTCTCTAGGGGTTGGGTTTACAATAAGGGTGTCTTCCGGATTTTTCTGCGCGTTTTTTTCCGCAACACATCCGCGTATATCCGCGCGTGATTTTTCACGCATCCGCACCTATCCGCAAGCACATTTAGGTACCATACGCGCGTGAAAATCCGCGAGTGGAATCCGGAACGCTCGTGTGCAGGCGGCCTTAGAGATGAGCGAGCATACTCGATAGGGCAAATTACTCGAGCGAGTAGTGCCTTATTCGAGTATCTGCCCGCTCGTCTCTAAAGATTCAGCTGCTGGTGCGGGTGACAGGCGAGTTGCGGCGGTGAGCTGGGGGGAGCGAGAGATCTCCCCTCCGTTCCTCCCCGCTCTCCCCCACCGCCGGCACCCGAATCTTTAGAGACGAGCGGGCAGGTACTCAAATAAGGCACTACTCGCCCGAGTAGTTTGCCTTATCGAGTATGCTCGCTCATCTCTACCCAAGTTAACAAGCGTGGTATCGGTCCGAGTTTCTTGGATTGATATCGCGCTCCCCCGTGTGAATACACCCTGAAATTAAAGGGAATCTGTCACCATCTTTGAGCCCCTGGGACACATACGTGAGAGTACATCCATCTGAGACGTATTGTCCAGAGTGGAAAAAATGCTGCGGATTGTTCTGCTATTTCAAGGTATCCGTTACTTGTGGATTTGCAGCAGAATTCACCCCCACATTTGAAGTAGTGAAAAGTGTGAAATCCACACCATAGGTCTGGGCTCACACGATCGTAAGATTACCACGTTTTGTGTGTGCGATGTGTGGTAATTTGCAGCCAATCAAATACATTGCCTTACGCGGTTTCGCTCACATTTGCGTGTAAGCATTGCGTTATACACGAGTGCAAATAAGAACGCAGATGTAGAGGAGAACTGCGGCAAATAGAGCTTATTTTCGGGATAGGGTCTATATGTGAAGCCCCCCCAAAAATCCCAACAAAAGAGCGCTACAAAATCACAATATCGCCATGAGAAAACACAGCGATATTGCACAGAACACAGATGCGATATCGCAGAGATTTTCTTGCGCCGATATCGCTGTCGCACGTGTGAAAGAGGCCTGAAGGAGGCCACATTTTTGCAACAAATCCGGCATGCTTAGGACTCTCCCACCCACCTATAAGTGGATTGCAAAAAGTAGGGCAACAGCAAAATATGAAAATTGCTAGATCTCAAACTGGGTGCAAATGACAACAAGTGCAGTGCAACAGTATAGCAAGTTGATCAGCATTCATTACAGCCGTCTACATGCGGCAGATCATTACTATGCTCATTCACTGGCAGCACACCTTGTGTACATGGGGAGATGTCTTGCTGACTAGTAAGCATCTTTAGGCCGGTGGCACACAAACGGATTTGCATTGCAAAATCCGCAGTCGGCGTCCGCACTGAGGATGCACAGCAAATACCGTGCAGAACATGTTATGCAAATTCATTACACACTTGCAGAAACGGATTGCAATTTTCGCCAGGGGAGGAAAAAAAAAATAATGGCAGTATGTTCTATTTATGTGCGGATTCCGCACTGACAGCTTCTATTGAAGTCAATGCAAGCCGTCCGAACCGCGTCTCATCTGCAATTCACATTGCGGATAGGTCGCAGGTACCCACATCATTAGTAACGGCACGGGAAAAACACATTTAAAAAAAATCTGCACTGCCATGACTGACGGCGAGCCGCAGCGGCTATTCGCAATACGGAAGGATACAGATACACAGAGTCGCCGGCGGCGGTCAGGGCTGCAGTAAAGTCACCGGCAATCTTACTGTTGCATAAAAGTAAAATAAGTGTTTGCTAACCGTAGGCATATTCACACGGGCTGAGGATCAGGTAAACGAATGTTCATGCCGATCATCACCAAATGTACAGGGCACTGCCCATGTCATGTTTTTCTGTACATTTATTTACAATCAGGTAAGAGAAAAACTGCAAAATATACAAGAGAAAAAAACAGACCGTTATCCTACTTGTTTGATAATGCAGCAGTTGATAAAAGCGCCATCTAGTGGATCAAATGTGTAAAACAGGAATAAAGACGTTCTGAATACTCTTATGCCATTAGCACTCATTCAACAGCAACACATCTTGCAGCACTGGACACTTGGGCTGGGTTCAAACAGGGCAGATTTGCCACGGAAATTCCGTCCGGACTTTCCCCGCAGCAAATATGCCTGCGGCCGCTAATTCCAGTATTAGCCAGCCATGTGGACGAGATTTCTCAGAAAATAAGCCGGCCGCAGCCATTTTTTTCTTTTCTCCCCATGGAGGACAGCGCAGCCGCAACCGAAAAGCTTGGGTGGGAGTTAGGGTTTGCTTACACTTTATTTCCATTAATGTAGTGCACTAAGTGTGAACACTGAAGCCTCAATAACTAAATAATACACGGTTAGGTCCAGAAGTATTTAAACAGTGCCACAGTTTTCATCATTTAGTCCCTATACACCACCACCATGGATTTGATACAAAGCCATCAATGTGGTTGAAATGTAGACTTTCTGCTGCGCGTAAAAAAAACTTGCGGCTATAAGAACCAATAGTTTCCTATGGGAACGTTCAAATGAAGGAATTTTAGATGCACAAAAAACATCTGACCATTCCCATAGGAAACCATTGGTTCTAATAGCTGCAAGTTTTTTACGTGCTTGATATTTTCGTTTGTAGGTCCCCATGTGAAAGAGACCAAAGTCTGTGGTGTGTGAAAACATAGGATCCAGTCTGTCTTTGGTGCGCGATACGCAGGACTTCCTTCATCTCAGCATTATACCGGCATTTTGCTGCAGGGGGGAAAGAGGGAATCCCCGTAGCTGGGAGAGAGGGGGGCAGAGCTACAGGGACTCCCCGAGGGGGGAAGGGAGGTTTGGGGGAGAGGGCAGGGCTAAATGGACTCACCCTCTAGTCTCGCCCATATCTAGCCCCACCACCTCTCTCCGCTATGATGGATTCCCTTCTTTTCTCCCTTGCGCGGCTAACTCCTGCGTGATTTTCACTCTTGTGTGAATGAGGTCTTATGGCAAGGGGTTTCATTAAAACTAATTCATTAACCATTTATGAATTCCAGGCACTTTTCTACCGGTATAGTCCATCTATTTTCACAGACTCAAAAGTAATTTGACAATTGACTGATGAGCATTTTTATGGTCTGATACACCCGGTTACTTCATTATTATATGGCAAATTAAGGAGATAAAAAGGGGACTCTCAATATGTGGTGCAAAGAGGTGTCAATGCAAGTGAACGAGGTTGTCATTCGTAGTGATGAGCGATTAGTGAAAAATAATTGTGAATCTGGACGGCTTATTGAGTTAATGGGAGTAAAATGTCCCTAATATAGCCAAAGTCACTCCAGTTGCATGGAGACCTTCAACATCTGGGGAACACTGCGCTCCTCCCCAAAATTAGTAAAAGAAAATAGTGTACAGTGGTGTGTGTGTGGGGTCACTCGTAGCACAAGAAAGACCCACATAGGGTCTCCTAGATCACAAATTATGCCGTGGAAGACAGCAGGTTTGGTGCTTGTTTTAAAAGCAATGTCATACATTTTGCAAAGGACAAATTCTACCAGGTGAAGAGAACATCCGAGCACGGGCCTGCTCCAAGGAAAAGCTGTAGAACTATGACTGTTTATTGCGCATTAGGAAACTTTTGTTTTGGGGGAATGAGGAGGAGGCAGAAACATGGTGGAAGTACGAGAAAGACAGCATCAGCACCAGTGCCTTGAGGGTAGAGTCGGTTCCTCATCAAAACATTAGAGGTATTTCTCTGTATTTCAATACTGACATATATTTTTAATTTGGGGGTGAAGTAGGAGTTGGAAACATGGTAGAAGCAGAAGGAGAGCAGCAGCAGTTCCACCACCAGCAGCAAAAGCACCCTGAGGACACAGTGTGGTCGTTGATATAAATCTATGCTCAGTCAAATGCAAGTAAAAAGTTACAGCGCGCTAACTAATCAGTGGAATCTGCCATGGGGGTGCAGAAGTCAGGTGAAATCCAGGCAAGGTTCATTTTTATAAACATCAGGCCATCTGTGCATCTGCGGATACACGAATGAGTCTGTCAGTTTTCACACCCCCAGCTGATAGCACACTGGCAGCAGGATAGGCATGCACCTCTAAAGCATGTTGTGCAAGCTCTGGTCCAGCCAGACCAAAGGTGCCAACTCCATGTCTGAGTACATCCACGCGGGAGCTGACATACTCTTGGACCATCATGGATAAGTGCTGCCTGGGACTGTGAGTCTTACCCAACGTTGTTGCTGCAGGCTGCAATGGGCTGAAAAAACTATGCCGCACTTCTGTTAGACTTCTCCTGTCACCAGTGGTGGTGCTGTTGTGGCTGCTCTCTGCATCCCTGCTGCCATGAGGAAATGCTCTGCTCAAACTGCTTAACATTCTGTCCTGATACTGCTGCATTTTGAGGTAGCTCTCCACTGCCGGAATCAGATTTGTCATTTTGGTCTTGTAGCAGGAATTAAGTAGGTTAGCCACCCAGTAATGATCTGATGTTTTGATGTAAGCTATGCGACGGTCCTTCTGCAAGTGCTGTAGCATAAAAGCACTTCTATGCCTCAAAGTGCCTAAGGGTGATGGCCCACATTCCTCAGGGCAAGGCCTAAACATTTCCTCCGTTTGCTCCTAGCATCCATGTAGAATCGCATGGGTTAGTGATGGATGAAAGTAATGTTGCAAAGCCCCCTCTCTTGCTACTGGACCTATATTATCTCCTTCCTCTTTCTCCTCTATACTTCTGCCATGGGTGGAGACATGTTGGAGAAGATGACCCCCTTTCTTGCCCAAAGCCAGCCTTCCTACGGTGTTCAGTAATGGGAGATAGTTGGGAGATTAGTATCCCTTCCTCCTCTTGTGACAACACACTATTGTGCCTGAGGTCCCGTAGCATCTGTTCCAGGAGGCAGACAACAGGGATGGTCATACTGTGCATCATCATGACTGACCATTCTGGTCGCTTCCTCAAAGCGGGCTAAAACAGCACAAAGCTTTGCAATGTAGCCACTCGACAGGTGCCAAGTGACCTCCATTAAGTATCTGCTACTGGCATACACCATCTGGTACTCCATGATCACTATCTGCTGCAGGCTGACGATGGATGGTAGCCCGAACTGCTGCTGCACCTCGCCAGATGATAGGTAGCTAGGTGTGAATGCCAAAAGTGCGAGCACAGTTTCTTGGCCCTTTGCAGCAGTGGATGTAAACCTGGGTAATTGTTAAGGAAACGAACTATGAGGTTCATCACGTGTGCCAGGCAAGGTACATATGTGAGATATCTGAGGCAAAGGGCTGAAGGAAGGTTGGCTCCATTGTTACACACAACCTTGCCTGGCTTTAGATCGTGCAGGGTCAGCCCCGGCCTGCAAAGCCATCAACAGCTCTTAGGCAGTGTGGCTGCATTCCCCCAGAGTGTCACATACAGATATCTGTGCTGATGTAGAGGGTGTTAAAATGTAGTAGGACGAGGTGCAGGAAGAAGCAGGAGGGGCCATACACGAATGTTCAGCAAGTCTTGGGGGTACTATGAAAAGAGGGTCACCCCTTTTGACTTTATGCACTACCTCCAGGACATTAACAGAGTGTGCTGTTAAGGATATTTAACACCCTTGGCCATGCTTTGTGTACCACATGTTCATGGTCAGGTGCATCCTGCCACTGACAGATTTATGCAATGCCATGGACGTGTTATCACTCACATGGTAGTGCAGGCAGAGATGGCTTTTTAGGCAAAGAAATGGCAGCTGGTACTGTGGGTTAGCATGGAGATTTGCAGTATTTGCAGTACTTGCAATACTAGCAGATGCTGACCCGGGACATACTAGAATATGGGATATATATCAATGTTAGGGAATGTGGCAGTGATGGTGGTGGCTCAACTTCTGCTCTTTGTTTTCCATTCTTGGATCTGAAACCAGCATCTCAGTTGTCAATTGGAGGGGAGGTCTGAAGTAAGCATGCTACTGTCCCTTAACAAAACTGCCTCTCTGTGGTAAAAGGCTGCTGCATGAGCAAGGAGGAAGATGCGGGGAGAGGCAACTACAGCAGTGGAAGAGGGAGCAGGATAAGCCTGACTTTTTGTTCTCTGGCCCAGAAGAGCTCACCAAGGCATAGAGGGGTGGGAATTCATGTGGCTGTTCATACATGCTATGTTGAGGTTGTTTATGTTCTTGTTGTGTTTTAAACGCTTACAGAAGATCTTACAGCAGATTTTACAAATGACCACTCTTCTGTCATCACCTGCGGTTTCAAAGACTATCCGGCTGCACAAGTCCTGTGAGTAGACACAGCTGGTATTAGTGTATCTTGACGCCACCAGGAAGCTAGAGGTTTCACAGGGTGAACGCCCCTGTCACACCCCTAGATCCCCATAGGCTGACGTACCAAAGGTCCTAGCAGCACACTATGCATTGCTTGTTGGTTGCCATGGACGGTTAGGGTTAGGGATGATGTACCTTGTAGCCTTACATGATTATTGTCTTATAATTCCATGTTACAAATGAAAAAATGTAAGCCTAAAAGGTACATCATCCCTAACCCTAAGCGTCCATGCCAGCCAACAAGCAAAACAGTAGATGCACGAACACTTGATATTCTTCAGACACTCTGCGGAGCTGAGCCGGGACAGGACATTGAAGGTCGGCTATGAGCGGGGAGAAAGAAAAGCAGCATGCAACGGCCGGGGACAGAAACGCCTGCCGTGCGGAGCAGACGCACGGGGATGACAGAGCAGCGGGGAGAAGAGCGCCGGACACGTTACATCAGTACTGGGGGAATAACTGGCCCGGCGACCACACTTGAGGCGTTTGCAGCTTTCTTAGCAGCCAGGGAGGCGGGAGGGCAGATGCTGCCAGAGGGAGCTGTATTAGCAGGCGGATAGCCGCCAGCGGGAACACTATTAGCAGTGGGGAGGCGGGAGGGCAGATGCTGCCGGAGGGAATTTTATTAGCAGGCGGATAGCCGCCAGCGGGGAACACTATTACCAGGTGGGGACTATGATGAGCAGGGGAGCCGGCCGTGGCCAGCACTATTACCAGAGTGGTAGCCGGGAGGGGAGACCAGGAACAGAGATGGCAGCCTCAGGGAGGACTAAGCAGGACCATAACACTGCATTAACTGGGGGACACTATTATTATACTTACCAGCCAGAACCTGCTGCCTAGCCTTCTCTGCAGCCAATGAGCTTCAGGGGGCGTCACCAGGCTGTCAGTCTGGTCTCCACCAGGACATCCGTCAAGATACACTAATACCGACCCAGCTGTTGGCCTATGACTAGTAGTAGCTGATGGTGGCTGTACGGCCCTTTAGTTTTTTTCGACACCCTACTCCTTGTCGTGGCAGGGTGCAGCCCAGCAACATATGACTCTTCCACCTTCCCCTGTGAGCTGCTATGAAGACTTTCCTTGTCTGTCTTTGTTGGGTCAAGCACCTCATCATCTTCTGCCTCCTCTTTCTCTCCATCATCCTTTCCTTCTGAGTGGCCTCGATGGCACCTTCATTTGCATATTTCCCTGAATACACATTGCCTGTGGAGGGCTGACCACAGGCACACTGAGCCACCCTCATTTTCTTCTTCAAAGAAGACAAAAGATTAGGTATCAGTGCATTCAATGTCTTAGTCTTCTCCCTCTGATTATTTGGACTGCCAGTTGACATCTATGACATCAATGATCAAACAGCTCCTCAGACTGATCCATGAGGACTGCTTTGGAGTGTGTTTGGGATTTGGCATGGGGTGAAGTAGAGGTGGATGCTCATGGCCAAGTGGTACAGACTGACTGCTCTGTACCTGCGACTGGGAGGAAGAGGTGGTGGTGGTACTTGAGGCATGCTGTTTCATCCACTCTATGACCTATTCTGCATACTATGTAATGCACGAACAGAACCACTACTAAGGAATGGCAGTGGGCTTACCTCACCTTCTGCAGAACATGGAGTCATTGAAGTGCTAATTTGGCCCATCCTCTACCACCACCATGACTACCAACACAACTGCTACCCCATGTTTTCTTAATGTTTTCATTTTTTATTTGCTTTTTTGTTTAGTTTTTAGTTAAGTTTTACTTGGTAGTTTTCAGAACAATGTCTGAGGCCACAAACACACATTATGTATTTTTGCTGTTTTATTGTTTGGGGTGTTTTTTTTTGTTTCAAATTTACAAACACCGGCACCTATCAGGCCACAATCACAGGGAAAAACAGGATGTGAAAACAGAAGACCAGAGAGTATATATTGTATATTCTGAACAGTCCCAGTTTTATGGAGCTTAAGTTACTTCCCCTCACCCCACAGGTAGCTGCGTAATGCCGTCAAATATTCCCCAGTCAACAACGTAGTTTGTCTGTTGGCTGCTGTATACGGTGGCAACAGCAAAAATATACACTCTGTGGACTATCTTTCCCTAAGTACAGAGTACATTTTGTATAGGCATATAAGATTCATGCAGCTTCTATGGTTCCTCCAATACAACCCAGTTTATCTTCTCTGCTACTATACAATTTTTCACATGTGTAGCAATATATCCTCTGCAAAATATATCTCCCTAAATACAGAGTGTTGCAGCAGTTTTGGTTTTCGTTCACGGATGTCTGGTAGTGTTGTTTTGGATTTTCCTCTAGCACTGGTAGGAGTGCCTATGGGAGTGTTCTGCTACCTGCTGCACCTGCCTAGCAATTAGGGAGAGCTTTTATTCCAGTCTTGGCTGTGGACCTGTGCTGATTATTCTCAGTCTTCATCTGATGGTTGTTGGAATCAGAGCTGGATCTTGGTCTCCTGTTTTTCCCTGCTCATCTTAAGCTAAGTACTGTGGTTACTGGTTGTAGTTGTATTCTTACATAGTTGTTTACTTCTGTCCCAGATAGGGACAGTGAGTGGCCAAGGAACGTGGGTCTGGTGCATTCTCATCAGGACGGGTCATCCGCTACAGGCAACTATGGTCTCTTATTCTAGTCACATAGGGAAAGTTTCTCTCTTCATCTGCTATTCCACTTGTTACCGGTGGTGGTGTATGTTCTTTGTTCTACCCTGTTAACATAGGACCAGTTTCGGTTCATCCTGGTCAGATGTGACACAGAGCATGTTTTGTATAGACATATACATGGGATGCAGCTTCTATTTTCCTTTTAGTGTGTTACAGCTCCTCTGTCCTGTGCTGAGCTGTAATTTAGAGCTGGTAACACTATGCCTATGTTATATATGGCTGGGTCATGTGATACAGTCGTCCAATGAAAGTACTGCTCATATGTAAAATAGAGGGCCCTGCAGGTGACATCATCAAAGCATCCTGGCTACTCATTGGCTGCAAGTGAATCTTTGTACCAGTTAGTTAGTTAGTTATCTTGCTTGGACGACGAGGGTCCGTAGCGCCGATCTAGAATGACCATGACCGTGAGCATTGTTCCATTCATTGTTCCATTTTCCTAGCAATTGCTGCGGTTAGAGTACCGTGGAACAGCTTCTGACAAGCGTGCAACATGACCAAACAGTGCAAGTTGTCTCCTTGTTATTGTTTTTGTGATTGACTCAAGCCCCGTGCAAGCCTGTATCTCGCTGTTTCTGATGAAGTCAAACCAACTGACACAGAGAATCTGGCATTGGCATCGCATGTGAAAGGACTCCAGGCGCTCAGTGATTTGTGACAGCAAGTTCCAAGTCTCCGAGCCGTACAATAATATTGGCATAACGCAGGTCTGGTAGAATCGAATCTTAGTCCTGAGAGTTATGTTCTGCCTCCGCCAGAGTTTATCTAGGGACCTCATCGCCGAAGCTGCCAGGGCTATTCTCCGCAGGATGTCTGGAAGTGCCCTCCCATCTGTGTGCTGAACGCTGCCGAGGTACACGAACTCACTGACAGCGTCGACTCTGTGTCCATTTACATCTAGGTCCGGAGGGATTGCGCCGACTCCTAGATTCTGCAGCTTGTTTTTTTGCCAGGAGATGTGAAGCCCAAGACAGGATGCCTCAAAATCGAACTGTTCCAATCAGTGTCTCATTATTAGATGTGACATCCAAAAGTGCAACTTCGTCAGCGTAATCCAGGTCGGTAAAATGGTACTCCGGAAGAGTGACCCCATTATGTTGGACTATACGCTGAAGAATCCAGTGCAGGAGCCAAGACGCAACCTTGTCGAACACCAGACAAGGTCTCAAAACTAGCAGAGGTTGAACCATTGATACGGACTTTGACAGATGTGCCCTGATGCATGTCTCTTAGTAGATTTAGAAGGGATGTGGGGACGCCAATGCCAGGCAAGGCCTTCCAGAAGGTTTCTCTGTCGACCGAGTTGAATGCCGCCTTGAGATCGACATATGCGACGAGGAGCGGTTTGTTAAATTCTCTATGTATCTCTGAGAGGAGCAAGTATGGCGTCCACGGTGGAGTGGCCTGCCGTGAAGCCTGACTGCTGAGGTCTCTGCTTGGAGGTCAGAAGTGGTTGTACCCTTTAGAGTAGAACATACACAAAGACCTTGCCGGGAACTGAGAGGAGCACTGTAGCTAGTGCATGTTGTTTTTGGACCCTTTCCCTTGTACAGGGCGAGGATGATGCCCTCCTTCCATTCGACGGGGACTTTCCCACAAGACCAGATGCGCAAAAATAGTTGACGTACAGCAGTACTTATCAGCTCAATTGCACATTTCAGCAATTCAGGTGGAATACCATCTGAGCCGGCAGCGCGTCCGTTTCTAATTTTCAGGATAGCAGAATGGATCTCTTCCTGTGAAGGAGCATCGGTAGGCACAGAATGGTCATCCACAGCAATGGATGCGAGGTCATGGCACGGGTTAGCCGGTGGATGGTTTAGGGCGGATGAGAAATGTTCATGCCAGCGTTAAAGTATCTCATAAAGGTTGGTACAAGGGCTGCCATCGGATTTGTGGATTGGCGTATGCCGGCTGGACGCTGAGGACGCTCAGATTCTGGCGACTGCTTTGTATGCTGCTCTTAGATTGTTTGACTTTAGACCCCCCTCAGCTTCATCAGCCAGAGCATTATAGTACCGCTCCCTGTCTTTGTTGGCCTTTGCCCGGAACACACCTTTCAGGCTCTTACATTCCACTTGGTCATTTTTAAGGCGGGATTTCACCTTCGCTTCAAGGACCTGCAAAGTGTCGTCCGTTAGCCATGGCTGCCTACGGGGACGCCGGTATCAAAGAAGGTCTTTGCGGTTTCATGGATAGTGTCTCTTGTGACATTCCAAGCTGCCTCTGGTTCATTTGGGAGATTGCCCAGTACGTGGAACCGGTTTTCGATTGCAATATTGTATTGACATTTGAGTGCTGGATTTTCCCTCAGGGCCTCAACGTTTAATGAAGGTTGTGATCTGGTCTTATGGGGCGGACGGAGTGGAATTGCTATTTCGGCAACAAGCAAACAGTGGTCTGTGTTTGCTGGAGCTTCTGCCCCGCGGTATATTCGACACGATTTGACAGAATTGCGATGCCGAATGAGTATATGGTCCAGTTCCTTTTTTGCACATTCATCGTTAAATATCCAGGTAAACCTATGAATTCTACGTCTCTGGAATGAGGACCCTGCCACTCTGAGGCCCATTGAGGCACGGAATGACAGCATCCGGTGTGAATTGTCACTGGTTGGGCCTTCGCCAAAGGGCCCAATGATGTTTTCATAGCCAGGAGTCCAGGGACCTGCGTTTGCATCAAGGTGGCCGACCACTATGAGTACATCATTCGGAGGGACGGACTGCACGGTAGTGGCGAGCTGGTCATAAAAGGCATCTTTGTCTGCAACTGTGTGTTCTTCAGTTGGTGCATATGCCACAATGATGGACATGTGATCATGACAATGAACAAACCTGGCGTACAGCAGACGCGGAGAGATCGGATGCCATATTTCCATAGACTGATTTATGGGAGGGCGAAGGATCAGTGCCACTCCCTGGGTGTGGTCAGTGCCACCGGAGTGTAATATGGTGGCGCTATTAACCTTGTGCTGGTCATGATGCAGTAGATGAGGTTCGGTGATGCCGGGTAGAGTGATGTTATATCTAGCCAGTTCGTTGATGAGTGACACCTGGAAGCCAGTCCCATTCAGAGTAACGACATTCCATGTGGCAAAGCGGGTGACTGAACGCAGGTCAGTTTTTGGGACCCGGTGATCAACCTTCATCTAGAAAGAGCCGTCCCGAGCTGGGCTTTTTGCTCTTTCCTTCATGCGTGCACTGTGAAGTGCTGGTTGGCAACAGGAACTCGGGTTGTCAGGGGCTCTAACCCTGGTGCTTGAAGTGCTAGCCATTGTTTTTAGATCGGGAGTCCCTGGATACTTTGTCGCCTTGGGACAGGGGGCGACGGGAAGCGCAGTAATAAGGCCCATTTCAGAAGTATATTAGTACTAGGCCCTTCACTGTCGCATGCTGTTGCAGTTTGCCTCGAATAGGAGGTGTATCCACCTTCAGCAAGGAAAGAACCGCTGCTGCCCGGCCTTCAACAGAGCCTCGTTAGCCAGCCATATTCAAGGTTCCTGACAGGCCTTCACGGCTACCGTAGCGGCCACCGTACTTCGCCCTGTCAGGCAGTCCCCTACTTGACTGTTGCCCGTCTCCCACGACGAGGACGTGAGGTTGGACTTTTCGGACTTTTCCAGGCATTATGGAAAATCCAATTTTCCTATGATTTTCAGACACACCCAATTTGATTTTGCTAAAATTGAAAAGTGGATAAAATTTTACCGCCTGGCCAATCACGATGAGTAGCACTAGTCATTAGGCTGAAAAAAAATCCAAATCTATCAGAGAGATACAGAAACTTTAGAAATGAACAAATAAACAAATCCAGTACATTCTTGAAAAAAATGAAAGCACTCAACACCACCAAAATACCTGGAAAAGCACAAAAGACAACTAAAGTTGTCTTAAAAAAAACCAACTAAAGTTGTCTTAAAAAAAAACCTCTTCACATCATCTAGCCAAGTTGGTCAGCATATCATTGTCAAAGTCTACAAAGAGACACCTTCATGACTGTAAATGCCTAGGGTTTATGTCAAGCTGGAAACCACTGGTAACACTCCAGAACTAAAAGACAAGAAGAAACTTTGCTAAAAACTCCCAAAAAATGTAGTTCTGGAACAAGATTCCATGGACAGCTGAAACCATGATGAACATGTACCACAATGATGGGAAGAGAACAGTGTGAAGATGGAAAGGAAGGTTCAGGATCTGAAGCATATCACAACATCTGTCACACATGGTGGAGGCGGTGTTATGGCATGGACGTGTACGACTACCAAAGGAATTGAGGTCATTAGTGTTTAATGATGATGTGACTGTGGATAGATGTAATAGATGTAATTTTATTCTCAAGTGAATAAAATGATACTTTCTACTCAGATTCAGGGCTCTTTCACACGAGCATATATTAGCTGTGTTTTCACGGCCAGCCAATATACACTACCCATCTGATGCATTGGTTTCTAATGCATCAGTTCAGATGGGCGTATTCCCAATGTGTAAAAACGGCCGGCCAGCAAAGATAGCGCATACAGTGCGAATTCCGGAAGGATGTTTTTACGCTGGTCAGAAAAGATAGTTCTGGAACTATCTCCAGCTGGAATACGGCGGCCGCTGTCATAGACACCTATGGGAGCCTGACAGCTGCTAGAGAAGGGAGGTGAGGAGTTTAGCAGCATGACTACAAAACTCCCTCCCCCTTAACTCCCCCTCTATGCCCCTTGTCAGCTGTCTGCAATGGGAGGGTCGGGACGGGGCAGGAGCTAATGTGCTAAAGTCCTGCCCCTTGTCAGCAGCTCCAATAGGATGAAGCAGAGAGGGGGAGGGACTAGCTCTGTTAAGCTCTTGCTCCCTCCCCTTGTTGTAAGCCGGCAAGGGGCGGAGTGGGGGTGGGAGTTTAGCAGAGCTATACTCCCACCCCATAGCTGATAGTATCCAGGGGCTGCGGCATATATGCACCACAGCTTCGGCCTTCTGAACGGGCGTTAAAACGGAAAGTGCAGCTGTGTCTTGGTCACGGCTGCATCTCGTTCACATGATTTTCGGATGAGCTGTGGCCTTGACACGGCTAGCCGAAAATCGTCACACCCGTGTGAATGAAGCCTAAGTCAAATGCTGCAAAACTAATAGGATGTTACTTCACAGTATAGATGGATAATGACTCAAAACACCACAAAATAACTCAAAGGCAAAGAAATTAGTCATTAGTTAGTCATCTGACCTCAATCTCATTGAGCATGGCAAAATTGAAAGCAGAAAGGCCCATAAACCAGCAGCAACTGAAGGCGGCTGAAT
The DNA here is from genome assembly GCF_035609145.1 of Eleutherodactylus coqui. NCBI lineage: Eukaryota > Metazoa > Chordata > Amphibia > Anura > Eleutherodactylidae > Eleutherodactylus > Eleutherodactylus coqui. Next base: position 468,926,750 of record NC_089837.1, on the reverse strand, counting down.
TAAAAGCCTGGCAAAGCATCTGATGCAAGGACATTTGGTATTGCCCACGCATGAGACTTCAGGCAGTAATTGACTCAAGATTAACTATTGATTACCTATCCTGAGGGAAGGCCATCAATAAAAATAGCCCCCCAAAAAAACCTTTAATATTTTTTCTTAAACCCCTTGAATTAAAGGTGAAAGTCTACACTTTAGTTACATATTAATAGCTTTGTTTCATATCCACTATGGTGCACTGGCGTGCCATCAGGGGTCATGATGGCGACCCTGTCCTTGCACTGAGGGGGCCCAGAGGCCGCCCTCCGCCATATACAAATTCACATAGAGTGCATTACCGGCTGGTCTCACTGACAGCTGCGTGATTGTTGTTGTGCAGCTGACAGTGCGAGCCGGAGAGAAGCAGAGAAGAAGAAGAGGAGGGAGGAGAGGAGCAGGTAGGCAGACACACACATGGCACGGCACGGACTAGAGCAAGCTGATGTGCGCTCCTGCACAGTGTACAGCATCTCGTTCCCTGCTGGTCTCCTCACACAGAGAAGTGGTCGGGGGAATCTATCTATCAATCATCTATCTAATATGTGTCTAACTATCTATCTCTCTCACATCTATCTATCAATCATCTATCTCTCTCTCTCTCATATCTATCTATCTATGTCCTATCTATCTTTCTCATATCTAGATATGTTATATCCATCTTCATATCTATCTATCTATCTATCTATGACTGATATAAGTTATACATCTCCCTGTATTTACTGTATATAATTGCACACTTTACACTCAATTAAAAAAACGCATCAAAAACACATGCTGTCTTTAATGGTGTATGCAATTTCTTAATAACGTACGTGGTCTTTGAATACCGCATGCAGTTTTTTTAATGTATTTTTCTTAATTGTGGTTCGAAAGTACAAAAAAACAAACACACCCCAAGGCCACTCTCACAAATGCGTTCATAAAACACAGCTTGAAATCGTGGCATTTTTACCACAATTTCGAGTGGCATTTTTGAACGCATGGTACAGCGTTTGACAGCGCTTTTTAATACACCCATCATTGTGTTGGGTGAGGAGGTGTGTTAAAAAACACCCAAACGTAAAAATAGACAGACAGCTCTCGAAAATCGCGGCATCAGGAACACGGCGTTCAAACGCAGGTTTGAGTAACCCCATTAAAATCAATGGGAGCATTGTACCGTGGTTAGTATGGCGCTCGGGACGCTGCGCTAATAGTGGTAAAAAACAGTGTGTGTGAGAATGGCCTAAGGGGCTACAAACGCATTTTCATGTAGTGCAGGAAATGCGTCATGTTAGAAAAGATGACACCAAGGGGCCAGATCATGTATGGAAATTTGTTTTGCAGCTGTATATAGCACGATCTAGGTATGGATACGAGTGTGTGGAGGCCCGAGGGAGAGGTGGCGAGCTGAACTTTGCACCTGGGCCCCTGAACCTTTAGGTACATCCCTGGTGTGGTGAATACGCCTGACCAATGTCTCATCAGGCACTGCAGGAGCTAGTTCTATCCTATGCAGGAATCTGCCAGCTGAATTTTAACCCCTTAAGGACGTTGCCTTTTTTTCCATTTTCGTTTTCTGCTCTTCCTCACCACTTACAAAATATCATAACTCTTTTATCTATCCATCAACGCACCTATGTGAGGCTTGCTTTTTGCAGCATGTGTTGTAATTTTCAATGGTACTATGTTATGTAATGTACCATATAATGTACTGAAAAACGTTTAAAAATTTCTTAGTGGAGTAAAATAGAAAAATAACAAAATGCTACCATCTTTGGGGGTGGGGGGGTATCTTGTTTTTATGGTGTACACACTGTGGCAAAAATGACATGATAATTTTATTCTATGGGTCAGTACGAGTACTACGATGCCAAATTTATATAGTTTTTTTTTTTTTGCTGTACTACTTTTAAAAATAAAATATCTCAGGAAAAATATATAATTATTTTCAACCGCCATCTTCTGACAGCCATAACTTTTTAAATTTTCTGTCGACATAGTTTTGTGAGGGCTCGTTATTTGTGGGGTGTTCCGTAGTTTATTTTGTAGTACATACAACTTTTTGATAGCTTTTTATTACATTTTTGTCTTGGGGATGAGGTGACCAAAAAAAAAATTCTGCAGTTGTGTATTTTTTTTCCGGATGACTTTCACCATGACGGATAAATAATTCATTACTTTGATAGTTTGGAATTTTATGGATGCAGGGATACCAAATATCTCTTTTTTTGTTCTGATTTTTTTGTTAGAATTATAGGAAAAGGGGGAGAGAGGGTTAAACTTTTAAAGCTTTTATTTTTTTTCTAATAATTAATAAAACTTTTTAAAACTACCATTTACTTTTCCTTTTAGCCCCCACAGGGGACTTCAAGTTGTGATCGTTTGATTGCTCATAGTAATAACATAGTATTACATTATTCCACGATCTGACAGGCAGTCTATCAAGGCAATCAGAAGGCCCCAAGCTGCTATGGCAATGAAACGGTACCTCACTTCCCTGAGATCGTGGGGAGCCGTGCGGGTGTCATGGCAGAATGTCTATCAAGCCATGCCCGTGCTATGGTATTACATCATACTGCAGGAGCGATCACAGCATCGCAAGTTCTTGTTCTTTCTGGCAACTAAAAAAAAAGGAAAAATAAGTAAAAATAAGAACAATAACGCTTTACTAATTATGAAAAAAAAAGTAATAAAAAAAACCTTTTGCCCTATTTATAACTAAAGATTCTAAATAATAAAACAAAAATACATATTTGGTATTGCTGCGTAGGTAAAAGTCCAAACTATCAAATTAATGCATTACTTACCCCACAAGATGAACGTCGTTAGACAAAAAAAAAAATAGAGTACGCTAGAAATTAGCTTTTTTGGTCAGCCTGTCTCCAAGAAAAAATGCAATAAACAGTGATCAATAAAGTCGTAGGTATTCCAAAATGGTACCAACCTCAACTAGAGGTCGTCCTGCAAAAAATGAGCCCTCGCACAATTATGTCGACGGAAAAATAAAAAAGTTATTGCGCGTGAAAGATGGTGACATATAATAATTTTAAAAAATTAAATATCTATGAAAAAAATACAAGTAGTACAGCAAAAAAATATATATATTTGTTATCGTAGTAATCATACTGACCCATAGAATAAAGTTATCAGGTCATTTTTGTTCCAGTTTGTGCGCCATAGAAACAAAACGCACCAAATGATGGCGGAATCATGATTCTGCTTCCGCTGTCTTTCCGATTATTCACCCTTGAGTATCCGGAACTGCACTTCCTATGTACACCATGTATCAGCCTGACATCTTCTTGAGTGCAACTGCTTGCGATCAATGACTACTTCTGGGTATCTAACTGTCAGAGCAATTATCTTTGTGTAAGCGTTACTGGGGAAAAAGGGGAATAAGAATGTCTTATTTCCGTCACGTGGTTCCCCAGCTTTCCATACTATTGTGCCCCAGTGGAAATTTCCCATAGTATATCCTAGTGCTATCTGTTATGCAGGTAAGGGAGGCACATACTGTATATCCAGCAGTCCACATGACAGAAAAGAAAACGGGATTCATCAGGACACCTTCCTCCATGAAGGGCACGTGACCGCCTCCTGGCGTCTTCTGGGTTCTGAGAAGTGGGCATCCTGATTCCAGTACTTCTATACCGGGAAAGATCTTTGAACAAATTATTAAACAGTATGTATGCAAGTACTTGGAAAAAAATGGAGTAATTAACCAGAGCCAGCATGGGTTTGTAACAAGCAAGTTATGCCAGAGGAATCTAATTTTCTTCTATCACAGAATCACCAACTGGGTTGATCAGGGAAATGCGGTGGATATAGTATATCTTGACTTTAATAAAGCATTTGACAAAGTATCTCATACCATACTTATTGAAAAAATGACCAAATATGGGATTGACAAGGCAACTGCTAGGTGGATTCACAACTGGCTGAGTGATCATACTCAAAGAGTGGTCATAAATAGCTGCACATCCAAGTGGAAGAATGTATCAAGTGGGGTACCGCAAGGCTCTGTCCTAGGCCCAGGGCTGGTCAACACTTTTATAAATGATCCGGAGGAGGAAATTGATGGGAAACTGATCAAATTTGTCGACAACACAAAGCTAGGAGGGATGGCTAACACTAGGGAAAAGAGGGAGAGTATTAAAAAAGATCTAGAAAAGCTTGAACAGTGGGCAGTGACCAACAGAATGGTATTTAACAAGGAGAAATGCAAAGTCCTACATCTGGGCAAGAAAAATGAAAAAAGCTCATACAGAATGGGAGGAATTGGGCTAAGCAACAGCACATGTGAAAAAGACTTGGGTATACTAATAGATCATAGACTGAACATGAGTCAACAATGTGATGCAGCAGCCAAAAAGGCAAACACAATTCTGGGATGTATTAAGAGAAGCATAGAGTCTCGATCACGTGAGGTCATAATCCCCCTCTACTCTTTCTTAGTCAGACCTCATCTGGAATACTGTGTCCAGTTCTGGACAGCACACTTTGTAAAAGACATAGACAAACTGGAGCAAGTTCAAAGAAGAGTTACCAAGATGGTGAGCGGTCTGCAAATAATGTCCTATGAGGAACGGTTAAAGGATCTGGGAATGTTTAGCTTGCAAAAAAGAAGGCTGAGAGGAGACTTAATAGCTGTCTACCAATATTTGAAGGGCTGTCACAGTGCAGAGGGATCAGCCCTATTCTCATTTGCACAAGGAAAGACTAGAAGCAATGGGATGAAAATGAAAGGGAGGAGACACAGATTAGATATTAGAAAAAACTATTTGACAGTGAGGGTGATCAATGAGGGGAACAGGTTACCACGGGAGGTGGTGAGTTCTCCTTCAATGGAAGTGTTCAAACAAAGGCTGGGCAAATATCTGTCTGGGATGATTTAGTGAATCCTACACTGAGCAGGGGGTTTTTACCCCATGACCCTGGAGGTCCCTTCCAACTCTACCATTCTATGATTCTATTAGTACTTGGAGCAGGCGAATATGCATTTTTTCCTTTATTTTATACATTTTTGAGCCACTGCAACATTCTTTTTAAAGTCCCAGAAAAGCCCTTTAGGCGGCCCTCTCGCAGGCATTTTTCAGCGTTTACAACACGTTTTAAACGAGGCGTTTTTACAGACACCTGCGAGAGAGCAGCCTTAGGAGTGCATTCAGAAAATCCACAACAAAATCCATGCCAAATTCCGCCTTTGGTGCTGATTTTGATGCAGACTCACAGCGGACTTCACACCTTCAATTGAGAGGGTGAAATCTGTTATGAATCCGTGTCAAAATACACTATTACAACTGTGGCCACTATGGGGGTAACTATTACTACTGGGGCTACTATGAGGGTCGCCACTACTACTGCGGCCATTATAGGGACCACTATTACTACTAGGGCTACTATGGGGGGACCCTGTTATTACTAGGGCTACTATGGGGGTCACCATTACTACTGCAGCAATTATAGGGACTACTATTAAGGCCCATTTAGACACAACGATTATCGCTCAAAAGATGTCTTTTGAGCGACTATCGTTGTGTCATTTACAGCGCAAGATGATCGCTCAAACGTTAAATGATCACCTTGCGCTGCGAGCGGAGGATGCAGAAGACAAGCGGGGTGGCCCCGTTTGTCTTCTGCATCCAGCTGTGCCCAGCTTGCAGCCGAGGGCTCCGAGCGGGGTATGGAGAAGAGAGCTGGACCGCTGTTCTTCATACCCCGCCTGTCATCAGGGAGCAGGATACAGCTGAAACAATAGTATCAGCTGTATCCCGCTGTGAATCCCTGCTAAAGCTCATCGTTGTCTGATGAGCGACGGAAGAACGAAAACTGCACGATGTCACTGCAGTTAGACACAATGATTATTGCTCAAAAGACGGCTTTTGGGCGATAATCGTGGTGTCTAAATGGGCCTTTACTCCTGAGGCCATTATAGGGACCACTATTAGTACTGAGGCCACTATGGGGGGACACTAACTACTGCGGCCATTATAGGGACCACTATTACTACTGAGGCCATTATAGGGACCACTATTACCGGTACTACTGAGGCCACTATGAGGGGACACCATTACTACAGCAGCCATTATAGGAACCATTATTACTACTGAGGCCACTATGAGGGGACACCATTACTACAGCAGCCATTATAGGGACCACTATTACTACTGAGGCCACTATGGGGGGGACACCATTACTACTAAGGCCATTATCGGGACCACTATTACTACTGAGGCCACTATGGGGGGGACATCATTACTACTGCAGCCATTATAGGGACCACTATTACTACTGAGACGACTATGGTAGGACACCATTACTACTGCAGCCATTATAGGGACCACTATTACTACTGAGGCCACTATGTAGGGACACCATTACTACTGCGGCCATTATAGGGACCACTATTACTACTGAGGCCTCTATGGTAGGACACCATTACTACTGCAGCCATTATAGGGACCACTATTACTACTGAGGCCTCTATGGTAGGACACCATTACTACTGCAGCCATTATAGGGACCACTATTACTACTGAGGCCACTATGTAGGGACACCATTACTACTGCGGCCATTATCGGGACCACTATTACTACTGAGGCCATTATAGGGGCCACTATTACTACTGAGGCCACTATGGGGGGACACCATTACTACTGCAGCCATTATAGGGACCACTATTACTACTGAGGCCACTATGGGGGGGGGACACCATTACTACTGCAGCCATTATAGGGACCACTATTACTACTGAGGTCTTTATGGGGGGCACCATTACTACTGCAGCCATTATCGGGATCACTATTACTACTGAGGCCTCTATGGTGGGACACCATTACTACTGAAGCCATTATCGGGATCACTATTACTACGAAGGCCACTATGGGGGGACACCATTACTACTGCGGCCATTATAGGGACCACTATTACTACTGAGGCCTCTATGGTAGGACACCATTACTACTGCAGCCATTATAGGGACCACTATTACTACTGAGGCCTCTATGGTAGGACACCATTACTACTGCAGCCATTATAGGGACCACTATTACTACTGAGGCCTCTATGGGGGGGCACCATTACTACTGCAGCCATTATAGGGACCACTATTACTACTGAGGCCATTATAGGGACTACTATTACTTTTGCGGCCATTATCGGGACCACTATTACTACTGAGGCCATTATAGGGGCCACTATTACTACTGAGGCCACTATGGGGGGACACCATTACTACTGCAGCCATTATAGGGACCACTATTACTACTGAGGCCACTATGGGGGGGGACACCATTACTACTGCAGCCATTATAGGGACCACTATTACTACTGAGGTCTTTATGGGGGGCACCATTACTACTGCAGCCATTATCGGGATCACTATTACTACTGAGGCCTCTATGGTGGGACACCATTACTACTGAAGCCATTATCGGGATCACTATTACTACGAAGGCCACTATGGGGGGACACCATTACTACTGCGGCCATTATAGGGACCACTATTACTACTGAGGCCTCTATGGGGGGGCACCATTACTACTGCAGCCATTATAGGGACCACTATTACTACTGAGGCCTCTATGGTAGGACACCATTACTACTGCAGCCATTATAGGGACCACTATTACTACTGAGGCCTCTATGGGGGGGCACCATTACTACTGCAGCCATTATAGGGACCACTATTACTACTGAGGCCATTATAGGGACTACTATTACTACTGCGGCCATTATCGGGACCACTATTACTACTGAGGCCATTATAGGGGCCACTATTACTACTGAGGCCACTATGGGGGGACACTATTACTACTGCAGCCATTATAGGGACCACTATTACTACTGAGGCCACTATGGGGGGGGACACCATTACTACTGCAGCCATTATAGGGACCACTATTACTACTGAGGTCTTTATGGGGGGCACCATTACTACTGCAGCCATTATCTGGATCACTATTACTACTGAGGCCTCTATGGTGGGACACCATTACTACTGAAGCCATTATCGGGATCACTATTACTACGAAGGCCACTATGGGGGGACACCATTACTACTGCAGCCATTATAGGGACCACTATTACTACTGAGGCCTCTATGGTGGGACACCATTACTACTGAAGCCATTATAGGGACCACTATTACTACTGAGGCCTCTATGGTGGGCACCATTACTACTGCAGCCATTATAGGGACCACTATTACTACTGAGACCACTATGTAGGGACACCATTACTACTGCGGCCATTATAGGGACCACTATTACTACTGAGGCCTCTATGGGGGGGCACCATTACTGCTGCAGCCATTATAGGGACCACTATTACTCCTGAGGCCACTATGGGGGGACACCATTACTACTGCGGCCATTATAGGGACCACTATTACTACTGAGGTCTTTATGGGGGGCACCATTACTACTGCAGCCATTATCGGGATCACTATTACTACTGAGGCCTCTATGGGGGGGCACCATTACTACTGAGGCCATTATAGGGGCCACTATTACTACTGAGGCCACTATGGGGGGACACCATTACTACTGAGGCCATTATAGGGACCACTATTACTCCTGAGGCCACTATGGGGGGGACACCATTACTACTGAGGCCATTATAGGGACCACTATTACTACTTGAGGCCACTATGGGGGGACACCATTACTACTGAGGCCATTATAGGGACCACTATTACTACTGAGGCCACTATGGGGGGGCACCATTACTACTGCAGCCATTATAGGGGCCACTATTACTACTGAGGCCACTATGGGGGGACACCATTACTACTGCGGCCATTATAGGGACCACTATTACTACTGAGACGACTATGGTAGGACACCATTACTACTAAGGCCATTATAGGGACCACTATTACTACTGAGGCCACTATGGGGGGACACCATTACTACTGCAGCCATTATAGGGGCCACTATTACTACTGAGGCCTCTATGGGGGGACACCATTACTACTGTAGTCACTATTATTATACAGTCGTACAGTTACAATCAGCCCTTTGATGGCAGCCAACAGGCTGGCAGACTACTCGGGTAATCAGTGGAGATGAAGCGGCTGACATGCTAATGGCGCAGTGACTTGTGGACGGAAGTAGAAGCTGTACGAAGCCTGTGGAAAGTGAAAGTGCCGGCAGGGGGCGCTGCTCGCTGTCCCCCTCCCTCCGTGTACGGCGCACAACACAATAAGGAAGTGGTGAGAAGCGGAAGTGGAATCATCCTCGACAACAACACGGACAGCACAGAGCTCCACAGCCCGGCGACATGAATAACAAGGGTGAGCGGGCAGCAGTGCGGCCGGGCAGGGGAGCGGCCCGCGGGGGGATGCGCTCACGGCGCCCGCACTAGGCCGCTGTCATGTGACGGCCTGCTGCGTACCTCGTCCTGCCGCTTGCGCAGAGTCTGGGGAGCGGAGTCGGTGAGCCCATCCCAGCAGCAGGTGCCAGCATGCATTGCGATTAACCCTTCACGCTGAGCTATGACCTACTACTGCTGCTGGGGATGACGTGTCCAGCTGCGGAGGGACTACAAGTCACAGCATTCCCCCCCTGTAGTGTTATGGCCTCCTGCACACGTGTACTATAGAAACCTCTCATTACACACAGTGATAATTGGCTTCCTGCATCTCCTTGCAAACCATCAGAGCGCCCCCATCTGTACAAGTGAAGGACTGCAGATCCCAGGACTGCTGATGATTACAGCTGGTGCGCCAGTAATGCAGTGTATTATAGTGATGTGTGCCAGTGCTACCAGCACCGGACCGGACCTGCTGCAGTATCAGCTCATCCCGTGCAATCCGTCGCATCCCGAGCAATCCGTCGCATCCCGAGCAATCCGTCGCATCCCGAGCAATCCGACGCATCCCGAGCAATCCGACGCATCCCGAGCAATCCGACGCATCCCGAGCAATCCGACGCATCCCGAGCAATCCGTCGCATCCCGAGCAATCCGACGCATCCCGAGCAATCCGACGCATCCCGAGCAATCCGACGCATCCAATCTGTTGCATCCCGAGCAATCCGACGCATCCAATCTGTTGCATCCCGTGCAATCCGTCGCATCCCGAGCAATCCGTCGCATCCCGAGCAATCCGTCGCATCCCGAGCAATCCGACGCATCCCGAGCAATCCGACGCATCCCGAGCAATCCGACGCATCCCGAGCAATCCGACGCATCCAATCTGTTGCATCCCGAGCAATCCGACGCATCCAATCTGTTGCATCCCGTGCAATCCGTCGCATCCCGAGCAATCCGTCGCATCCCGAGCAATCCGTCGCATCCCGAGCAATCCGTCGCATCCCGAGCAATCCGTCGCATCCCGAGCAATCCGACGCATCCAATCTGTTGCATCCCGTGCAATCCGACGCATCCAATCCGTCGCATCCCGAGCAATCCGACGCATCCCGAGCAATCCGACGCATCTCGAGCAATCCGTCGCATCCAACCCGTCGCATCCCGAGCAATCCGTCGCATCCAACCCGTCGCATCCCGAGCAATCCGTCGCATCCCGAGCAATCCGTCGCATCCAACCCGTCGCATCCCGTGCAATCCGTCGCATCCAATCCGTCGCATCCCGTGCAATCCGACGCATCCCGAGCAATCCGTCGCGTGCAATCTGACGCATCCAATCCGTCGCATCCCGTGCAATCCGACGCATCCCGAGCAATCCGTCGCATCCAACCCGTCGCATCCCGTGCAATCCGACGCATCCAATCCGTCGCATCCCGTGCAATCCGACGCATCCAATCCGTCGCGTGCAATCCGACGCATTCAATCCGTCGCATCCCGTGCAATCCATTGCATACAATCCGTCGCATCCCGTGCAATCCATTGCATACAATCCGACGCATCCCGTGCAATCCATTGCATACAATCCGACGCATCCCGTGCAATCCATTGCATACAATCCGACGCATCCCGTGCAATCCATTGCATACAATCCGACGCATCCCGTGCAATCCATTGCATACAATCCGACGCATCCCGTGCAATCCATTGCATACAATCCGACGCATCCCGTGCAATCCATTGCATACAATCCGACGCATCCCGTGCAATCCATTGCATACAATCCGACGCATCCCGTGCAATCCATTGCATACAATCCGTCGCATCCCGTGCAATCCATTGCATACAATCCGTCGCATCCCGTGCAATCCGACGCATCCAATCCGTCGCGTGCAATCCGACGCATTCAATCCGTCGCATCCCGTGCAATCCATTGCATACAATCCGTCGCATCCCGTGCAATCCATTGCATACAATCCGACGCATCCCGTGCAATCCATTGCATACAATCCGACGCATCCCGTGCAATCCATTGCATACAATCCGACGCATCCCGTGCAATCCATTGCATACAATCCGACGCATCCCGTGCAATCCATTGCATACAATCCGACGCATCCCGTGCAATCCATTGCATACAATCCGACGCATCCCGTGCAATCCATTGCATACAATCCGACGCATCCCGTGCAATCCATTGCATACAATCCGACGCATCCCGTGCAATCCATTGCATACAATCCGACGCATCCCGTGCAATCCATTGCATACAATCCGACGCATCCCGTGCAATCCATTGCATACAATCCGTCGCATCCCGTGCAATCCATTGCATACAATCCGTCGCATCCCGTGCAATCCGACGCATACAATCCGTCGCATCCCGTGCAATCCGACGCATACAATCCGTCGCATCCCGTGCAATCCGACGCATACAATCCGTCGCATCCCGTGCAATCCGACGCATACAATCCGTCGCATCCCGTGCAATCCGACGCATACAATCCGTCGCATCCCGTGCAATCCGACGCATACAATCCGTCGCATCCCGTGCAATCCGACGCATACAATCCGTCGCATCCCGTGCAATCCGACGCATACAATCCGTCGCATCCCGTGCAATCCGACGCATACAATCCGTCGCATCCCGTGCAATCCGACGCATACAATCCGTCGCATCCCGTGCAATCCGACGCATACAATCCGTCGCATCCCGAGCAATCCGACGCAACCCGTGCAATCCGTCGCATCCAATCCGATGCAATCCGGCGCATCCCGTGCAATCCGGCGCATCCCGTGCAATACGTCGCATTCCATCCAGCCTGTCGCGTGTCCCCTCCCCCCAATTTTCCATCCAATCCCACATTGCCGCGTCCTCCCCCCCCCCCCCCCCCCCCAAATCCTGCTTTGCCACCCCCATCCCAATCCCACCTTGCCGCGTCCCCCCCCCCCCCCCCCCTATTCCCCAAGCCCATCTAGCCGCGTCCGCCTGTGTGGGTCATGTGTGTAGTGCTTCTACGTTGCCATGTATATATGACACCGGTATGTTCGCACGCACCTAGTCGGCGCCATGTGGCCCGGCAGTTGCCGTAACCTGCGGCCGGTGACTCATGCTCCCGTGTGACGTACGAGGTCCTGCCTGTCAGTGATTTATTGTCTGCTGTCCCGTGACGGCGGCTCATATTACACTACGGTGTGATTATTACACGGATGCTTGTGTAACGAGATCAACCTTTTTTTTTTCTCCAACTCTTGTTGTAGCTCGCAGTCTCGATCCGTCCGCGCCTAGGTCACATGACTTCTCATCCGTCATTGGGTCACCGCAGACATTCCTACAGACCTGTTGGGAATTATCTTCTACTTCAGTTGTTCCCAAATTGTGCCTCTCCTACTTTAGCAAAACTACAATTCCCATCATGCCCTGCCAGCTAAGGACGGACCGTCTGTGAGCGGACAAGTGTCATGTGCGTCCACGGGCCGTTGATGGACGTGGGGAGTGAAGGCTAGCTGGTCTGGTCTGAGCTGGCGGAGCAGGCATGGCTGAAAAAAAGCCAAAGCTGTGCGAACACACGGGGCCTCGTCCAGTAAAACCCATCGGAGCTCTGCTGTCATTTCTCACAATGCTGTGGCACAATGAAAGCAGGGCTCTGATTGGTTGCTATGGACAACACAGGCAGTTTTACTGTTAATTCAGTAAAAAATAATGACTTGCAGGAATGCTGGCGTCCAATAGGTGGTGCTGTGGAGACATTGTTCCATCCTATCATTTGCATTTTTCCCAGAGAGCATGCATGGCCTCATAAGTCTCCCCACACCTACCAGGTGCTCTCCCTAAGGAGAAACCGTTCCCCTTCTGACCTCCGTGTGTGACAAGTTACTTGAGTTGCCATTTGTCTGGTGTTGTCACTTAATGCCTTGTAATGTCTCCTCCTCCTCCCGTACCGTCATTAGGCGATGACGCAGAATCCGCAATGTCAATTGTGGACAGGTCATGGCTCGAATGGCTTCCATTGACTTCAGTGGATGCCACACAAAAATAGAGCATGCTCCCATTTTTTTTTTCATTCTTTTCCTCCGCTTGTGGAAATCGCAATTAGTTCCGCGAGTGTGCGGCAAGAAGCGATTGTTTTTTTGTTTTTTTTGTGCTTAAAGTGGCCTCCTTCTACTACCGCCATACTTACATGGAGCCGTCAGACAGTAGAGTCCAGGGCTGACTAATATTGTGGGACTGTTAGTGAGCGGCGAAGCGCCAGTTCATTGCAGATGCAACGCAAATTACCAGTAAGAACAGGACCCAATTAGAAGGCAATGCAAATTCCATCGTGAACGTGTGGGTTTGAATCTGGGGGGATCGCCTTGGTGGACCCCCAGATTGTTTGTTCCAGGGACCCTCAACGTGGATCAGTAACCTGAATCTCCTGCAGACGACAGCGGATGTCTTCCTAGATGATCAGCCTCTACCATAGTAGGAGGACGCTTTCCTTCAGTCATAGCAGCGATCGCACGGGACTTGGCGGCGAAAAGCGAATTTCTTCTTCCCGTATGCTACTCTTCAACTCTGCAACTGGGTTTTACTCTCTTACAGGGGCCACAACACAAAATTGCAATCCCTGTTCCTGGCTCCCCTGTGTGCCATACCAGGCTTTCACTAGCAAAGCCAGACTCCTACTGTACATGGATGAAGGGCAAACGCCCTGCAACAGCTGTCTGTGCATGGAGTCTGGCTTTGCTTTTAATTCCCATTCATTGTTACAAGGCTTGTATAAAGAGTCTAACTTTGGCTTGAAGGAATGCTGCCTTCCAATAGGTGGCACTGTAGAGGTATTATTCCATCTGCCTTATTTGCATATTACCCAGAGGGGCATGAATGGGTCTCCTCACTCACCGTCTAGGTGCTCTCCCTAAGGAGAAAAGCTAGCGTTCCTGATACAATCATGTAGCCCATCCCTGCCTTCCAATTAAAGTCCGCTATTGTTTCGCTACAGGCCAGCAGTATTGCGATCTAGCGCTGGATCCGTCTTGTAGACTACACCGTGAGTGTGTGTATATAATAAATATATATATACATATATACATACATACATGCATACATACACACACACAGAGCCCGTGGTGGATACATGCACATTTCTATGTTCCTGTGGAGATCTGTATGCATCGCCTGCGTTCGCTGTAGGAGGGGTGTAGGAGGGGGATTCGATGGGGGACTTCAGAACTTTGTTTTTCTGCCAAAGGTTTTGCGTGTGTGTGTGACTCACCGACGCCGTTGCCTCGTGTAGCGTTATTATTTCACACAGCAGCGTACATGGCGCTTTTCCTTCTATGATTTATTCATGAGGGATATTGCCGATGCATATCTAACGCCTGTAAACAACAGTGATTTCTTCTAGGGAAGAGATACATTGTATCTAAACTAAAACTACCCAATTGCTGCGTTGCAGAGGCTTGCCAATGTTCGTGTCCTCATTTAACACAAGCAGGAGATGGTGGCAGCGTGCCAGCGAACCATATGCCACTTTCAGCCGTTTCCTGCCCTCCCACTCGTACACATATACTGCATCCATGGCTACAATTGTAAAGTACGTATTACCGCGGATCTCTCCGCCGGCTTATGTCATACTGCAGGCACATCTAACGTCGCTGCTGCAGCCAGTGTGTAGTTCATCCTTGTCCTCCGGCAGAAGAGCTGACTTTGCTGTTCCTGACAATTATTTTTCTGCTGCGTTGCTAACGTGAGATGGGGAAGCCATGCTGATTGCAGTTGTGCCAAGCAGCACTCGGCCTATAGGGACCCGCTGGAAGAGAAGCCCTCGGGGGTTAGCAGGAAAAGTTTCTATGCGCACAGCCATCTAACAACCTTCTCGCATTAATATTCTATATGGAGCGGCAGACAGGACTGACAAAATAAACGGCTAGAACATTGTAATTGTCAGCATGGCGGGCCGGCGGCGGGCAGAATTCTTCTCTACGGCGATACTTAAAGGAGAACTGCCTGGGTGCACGAGAAGAAAAAAATTAATAGATTACGTTCTGATATCAGGTTAACGAAGTTTCAGTTGGAGTTGAGTCATGGTGGTGGGCCGTGAGGCCTGCAGCGGTCAGGATGACGGCGCCCTCCCCAGGCAGGGAGGAGATGGCACGGCCCGCCTCTTGTGTGCCCTGTTGGGGTATATTGCCATCCTGTTCACCACATAATTAGGTTGTATGTGTATTGACTCCATCCTTTTTCTCCTTCCTTTCTCCTTCCTCTACAGGACAGTATACTACTCCTCCAGCTTACCCAACCCAGACTCCCAATCCTCAGTCTGTCTACCCGCAGGCAGCCATGCATCTCCCTCAAGCTCCTACCTACACGGATGCTCCTCCTGCTTATTCCGAGGTAATGTATGATAACGGCTCGTCTTCCCCGTTACACAATCTCTTCAAGTGGAATGATTAATCTGAATGGATAGTAAAATTCTCACATCTATCTTATAAGAAGGGTTAATTTAGTCCTTAATTAAGAGTTTTAGTTCTCTGCACACTGACACAAGAACTTTCAGGACTGTCTGCCCTTCGGGAAGTGTTAACGTGGGAGATCAGCTCTTAACTTGAACGTTTCACCAGGTTTGAGGTTCTTGGAATAGTCTATATCTATGGCCGGCTGCACGCGACCGGGTCAAGTTCGGGATGTGGGATCCTGCAGTGGAATCCGACCTAATGCCCGGCTGGTGACCCCCGCACACCTTTCTTCTTATCTGTACTGCGGATGGTCCTGCCGTCGGACATGTCCAGTACAGAATTCGTGACCTGTCCGCAATGTTAATTGCAGACTGGTCACGGGCTGGACAGCTTCCATTGACTAAGTGGAAACCGTCCGTGCGGAAACCACGCTAAAATAGAGCACGGTGGAAAAATTGCAGTTGATTTCGGCTCATGTGCAGGAAAAAGCTCTTTTCCATAGCATGCTATGGGAGGTATTTGCTGCGGAATCCGGAGGCAGACACCTGCTCTGGTTTTCGCAATGCAAATAGGCCCGTGTGAGGCCAGGCTATATTGCGTAGTAGTGAACATGATTATTTTTTTTATTTTTTTATTATTTTTTTTTAGTCTGCAGCCATATTGTCAGATTGTACAACTGGATGCAGTTAAAGTTGGAAATAATATATATGACAGACTTCCATAATAGATTAGCTTTAGTTATACATGCACTGTAAACTACTTTTAAGGGGTTTTCCGGGAGGTCGATATTGATGAGCTTTCTTCAGGATAAGTCATCAATATCGGATCGTTGGGGGTCCACCAATCAGCTGTCTGAAGTGGCCGCAGCCACTTCACTGCCTACTAGGCACAGCACTGTACGTTTCTGAATAGGACTGCTACTCTTAGGCCATGTGATCGATGAACATGACATCACAGATCTGAGAGAAGGCTACAGTGTGCATCAAAGCCTCTTTAAATAGCTGATTTGTGTGGGTCCTGAGCGCCGACCCCTACCGATCTGATATCCCAACAACAGGTCATCAATACCTTTTTAGTTTCGGAAAACCCCTTTAGGGTGTGTTTTTTTTATACACAGAACAGATTTGATGCAGAATTTTTCAGTGGAAAAACCAAAAGTGATGTAGATGTTGATGTGGATTCACAGCAGACTTCAACCCTTCGATTGAAAGAGTAAATTCTACTGCAGATCCTCATCAAAATCTGCACCAAATCCACTGGGAACGTACCCTTAATGAGGTTTTCTAAGACTCTACTATTGATGGCCTACCGTCTTTAGGATCAGTGGGCATTCAACTCCTTTGCTTATCTCTGAGGACGAAAGGACCTGGCATGTTGAAATCCAGCTGCCTGATCCTTCTCTCCCACGAGCTCCGTCACTGGGGGAGTATTGGGAGGCTCATGTACATGTTAAAGGAAGTCTGTGATGGAATCTAGCCGTACCTTTCTTTTTTCATCTGAGGCTCTCCTCCTGATATTGCTGCTGAAGATCTTCTCATTCCGTATGCAAATTAATGGTGGGCTATCTGATCGGCAGTCCACCTCTGCAATCGGTCCGGGCTTTCTCCCTGCCTCTTCAATTGAAACATGTCCCCTTCTTTTGCTAAATGTCTCCAGCTCTCCTTGCTGGAGACGTCATGTGATCCACTAAATACACCGGGGATCTGGCGTTTGTGCTCTGACTCCCGCTTGGACAGGAATGGTCCCTCAGTTCGGAGCAGGCGAATTTGATGGAACATGTGATGTCTCCAGCGGGCAAAGTTGAAGAGGCAAGGAAAGGGCCCGGACCGCCTAGGGAACCATCAACTGCTAATTTGCTTATGGTGATGGAAGAGGTTTGGCTGCGATATCTCAAGATGGGAGCCACTGTTTAACAAAAAAAAAAAAAAAAAAAGTAGCGCTGCATACACCGTTCAGACACACATGCGTAAGGTATATTGCAAAAATACAAGATAAATAACATAACAGGCGTCCTTTTTAAATAATCAGTGAGTTCAGCTGATATACATCTAATGGGTATGAGCAGTCTAAAACTGGCCATGTAATTAAAGGAGTTGTAGACTATTAATGGCCTATCCTTAGGATAAGTCATCAGTAGTAGATTGGCAGGGGTCCATTGCCTGGCTTCTGTGCCAATCAGCTGTTTGCTGGGCTGGTGCACTCGTGTACTGAACTGGATTCTACAGGAAGCGGACAGCTCCGTTTTTAGTGTAGTAGTCAGTCATTGAATTGAATGGGAACTTGCCCGCCATACCAAGCATAGTTGCAACAGTAAGAATGAAGCTGTCTGCTTCCTGTAGAAATCCACTCAGTACATGAGTGCACCAGCCCAGCAAACAGCTGATTGGCATGGAAGCCAGGCAATGGACCCCTGCCAATCTACTACTGATGACTTATCCTGAGGACAGGCTATCAATACAACCAGAAAGCCTCCTTAGATCATTCTATGGTTCTGACCACTTTTTATTTAATGTATATGGGGACTGTCTCTCAATGCCAGATGTTGGGCGAAAGAAGCATATGGTTCTGGCTTTATTCCCCCTTTTTATATGGAAATAAGTATGAAGGTGTTAAAATGATCTAGTCAGGAGAAGTAGGTGCTGCCCAAACAAGCTGACAAATATCTTGTGTATGGCCAGTTTTACTTTATTTTTTTTCTCAACAGGGATTGGAGCATCAAAAAGATAGAACACGTACAAGTTGTTTCTTTATACTTCTCTTAAGAAAAATGCTGGTTTAGGGAAAAAAACAAATTATATTTGCACCCTTACATGCTGTATGAGCAGGGTTCATGAGCTGAGGCTACAAATGTACATTGCTGTGTCAGCTACAGTTATTAGGAATGTGCTATTACAACCTAACATGAGAGGATTACATGTATGAAGCCCCATAGGTGTGAACAGTTTTGCGATGAAAGTCCTTTTGTGAAGCAAATATTAATTTTTCTTCCTGATCTTCTCCTCTCCAGCTTTATCGCCAGGGGTATGTTCACTCATCTGCTGCTAATATGGCAGCTATGTCTGCAGCTTATCCAGGAGCTTCCATGTATTTGCCAATGGCCCAGTCAATGCCAATTGCACAAATGGGTTCCTCTGTTCCTTTGGCCTACTACCCCATTGGACCGGTGTATCCCCCAGGCTCCACTGTCCTGGTTGACGGAGGATATGATGCTGGTGCAAGGTTTGGTGCAGGAAATTCAGCAAGTGTGCCAGTAAGTTTTATATATGTATTTAATTTGGAACTGACCTTTTCCCGTGTGGCTTCAGTGGCTGCACTATAGGTTTTGTGCTACATATAACACCAAGAATACTATAAATGTTCGTCTTGAGGATCTCTGTGATATCACAGGATACTTATCCCTGTAACAGTGTGGGGGATACTTGTGAGATACTCATGATACTCTGTTCCAGCGGAGGAAGGTGAGTGTGAAAATCGCATCCTTGGACTCGGCACACTATCCCTAATGATCCCATTTGCTTAGTATATGGGGCACATAGGAACTAACAAAATCTCTTTAACTCCTTCCTGCAAGAGGTCCTATATGTACGCCCTCCGGCAGCTGGGGGTGCATGGGGCGGCTTTCCCTGTCTCCAGAATGGCCCCCTGCAGGGAGATCACAGGGTGCTGTTTGGACATCATGACAACCTGGCACCTTGTAAGGGCCCCCAGCGCCGCCATGTATTTCTGCCTGTGACAGGGCTTTAAGGGATTCTGTCACTAGGTTCATGCCGCCTAAACCACAGGCAGCATGAACCCGGGACAGACTAATCTCCTTACCTCTGTGTATGTTTTATTCAAAAATTCTGTGGCATTTAACAATAAGCACATTTTGAAGTAAACATAAGTGGAATAAAGTTTCGTAGTTTTTGCAAAAATAAAAAAAAACATTTAAAGCTAAAAAAAAATTTCTATCTTTAACATATAAAAAAATTAAACATACTTGTATCGCTGCCTCCATAAAAGTTTGATCTTTTAGAATGGTGAATTATTTATCCCGCACAGGGAATGCCATAAGAAAAAAGAATGCCAGAATTGATCTTTTTTTTTTTTTTTTGGGTCATCCTGTCTCCAAGAAAATATTTAATAAAAAGTGATCAAAAAGTCATATGTACCCCAATAGAAATGACAGGTCCGCCTGCAAACAAACACGCCTTCACAGAACTCAATTAGTGGAAAAATGAAAGTTTGTTAGAAGTAGTATAATGAAAAATATATAAATTTGGTATCGCCGTAACCTTACTGACTCGTAGAATAAAGTTTTGCAGCACCATGTACATTGTAAAAACAAGATGTCACCAAGGGATTAAATGGCTTCAATGAAGGGATTACCTTCAATGACCATTAACTTTTCATAAATCAATAGAACATGTCTGTCTCTATGCAGCTGCTCCTTCTTCCCCTCTCTAGACGTCTATAGGCAGTAGTTGTGACCAGGTCCCTCAGTGAGCGGATAATCTTCCTCTGCCTCACTAAGAACAGATTTTACCAGTGGCTTTAGAGTGAGTGATTAGTGCAGGAGGACAAGTGGCTAATAAGTGGAGAAGGTGACCTTTTTCTGTAATAAGATATACACTCATTGTCAAAAAATCCCTCCCTTAGAAGAAGTTGTTGGAATCGAATGAAACTTTCTACGTGCGATTGTAATGCTGATATAAGGAAGTGATTCCAATATCGGAGCAAAAGGAGAATTTATTAGGAAAAACTGACCCCTTGAAGGGAGGCTCTAGTACCCTGTTGTACCACCTCTAGTTTGGATACAAGATGTGATATGGGCGGGCATGGAGGCTCTGGTACCCCATTGTACCGCCTCTAGCTTGGATGGAAGATGTGATACGGATGGGCATGGGTGCACAACCTTTTCTGGTCTAAGGGCCACATTGCCATACTGAACCACTTCCAGGGGCTGCAGGGGTATTCCTAAGTATATACCATGATCAACCAAAGGAAGTTCCACTTTCAGGACTCCTACCTGTTGGGAAAATGGGGGCCACCTTCCCTCCCAATCTGCACTCTATAGAGTAGACCATGCACATGGCTCTCTCCATTGTAGATGATGGATGTCGAGATAACAGCCTAGCGTTTCATAAGTCCTATAAACTACAATGGAGAGAGCTTGCAGGCATATACAATGCCTCTAACTCATACTCCTTTTTGTTTTGTTTTTTTTTCTTTTCTGAGTGCCAAACGGGTCAAGAGACTTTGTTCTCCTAATATACAGGGGACCCTGACATAGCTACACAGGGCACCCAGAGTGCTCGTCTGTTCCTGTTGCCTTGCTATGTGCTACTTCTCTTCTCTGACATGCAAACTACATTTGAGCAGCCACACATAGATATTTCTGTGTCCAGATGATTGGGGTCCGCATGTTGCCCCTGGGCTGCATATTGTGCAACCCTGCTGTAGATCATGCAAACTCATAGGCTGTTGAAGTTGGCATCCCAAATGGTCCCATCCATACATGTTCTATTGGTGATAAATCTGGTGACCGGGCAGCCATGGAAGTGTGATAATGCTCCCAAACTGCAACAGCCAGATGAAATTCAAGTGGAAATGGCAAATGCAGATATGCCCTTGCTTTTGGGCTTTGAATAAAATGTTATAGGTGGACATGGGTGCATCTGTCTGCATCTGAACAGTGAGTAGACCTTTGGTACAGAATGGTACCTCCTCGTTTTGCAACAGACATTTAGAAGCAACAGCCAGGAGAACGGGAAATCTGCTTACTAAGCCAACCATACGACGCTGGAAGCCTCTTCTGCAAAGGGGCTTTGCACGACTGGCTTTCTGCATCATTCCGTTACTTGGTCAACGGGACTGCTGCTTCTCCCTCCTAATGAAGGGATATGTAGTTGGCAGAACCATTATTGAAGGTATCCTTTTAAATGTTTTTATTTCGGGATATAACATTTATTGCCTACAATAAGTAGAAGGAAAGGTCTCCAGTGCCCAATAGATTGACACGTAGCCTTTACTGCAGTACTCCACATAGTGGAATGTGAATGAGCTGCAGTACCAGATTTCACTGTAGTGTATGACACTAGGTAGTAACGGCAGGAAAGCATGTTTTGAATTGAATTTCTAATAATCGTATACATTTCAGTGTTTTTTGTTTTTTTTATACTTTGAACACCACACAGCAGAAAATGTACCAAAATCTCATATGTGACCATATTCTAAGCCAGGTCAAAGAGTAGTTCAGAACTTCCATAATAGTAATTGCCCAAATTCTATAGATATGGGATGCACTCGTGTATAAAAAAAAAAATCTTCATAGTTTTTCATGTCTTTCATTTCTCTTTTCTCTTCCAGCCTCCACCTCCTGGCTGCCCTCCCAACGCAGCTCAGCTGGCTGCCATGCAAGGTGCCAACGTCATAGTCACACAGAGAAAAGGCAATTACTTCATGGGTGGCTCGGATGGCGGTTATACCATGTGGTGAGGAGGATCTCTAGGCACGGATGGGGGGCATAAAGTAACAAATTGAAAATTAAAAGCGGGCTAATAATTTTGTACAAGGAATGACATCTCACTGCGTGAGCACTCCCCACAATGCTCTGCTTTAGAATATTAACCCAGGATTGAAGTTTTTAGAAACAAGGCTGTGGGATGTCTGCTTGGTGCTTCGTACTCCTGCTGGAGATCCTTTGTAAAAGAGGGAGGGGGGGAAATGTTAAAAAAAATAAAAAATAAAAGATTAAAAAAAAAAGGCTTTACATCCCTTTATACCACTTCCTACCTCCCACTCACACTCACCCTTTTATTATACCTAAACATGTTGATAGGATCTTCTTCTTAGGAAGGGGTACAAAAGAATTACACCTTGACGGTAACTTGGAGCCTCAGCAAGTTGTTGACTTTGTTGCTAAGACAATTTTATGTTCTGCGTAATCTATAGAGAAGGGCATGTATATTTTGGAGTCCTAGTAAATAATAACGCCAGTTGCAAATTACATGAAGAGTTTATCTCATCCATGAACCCTCCATGTCTTTTCTACCCAAAGCCTACAGTGCTGTCAAGTGCCTGTATGGTACCACACAATGACGCCTTGTAGATACCGACCGGTTGAAGATGCTGCAACATCCTGTCAAGCCATAACATTCGGGTCACGTACGGCTGTTCTTTCTCCTATGTTATGGGCACATCCTATAAAGCTCTGTCGGATATGGGCACACTCCAGGATCTTTTTCCTGACATTCGCAGTTTTGGCCAGTAGGTGGAATTGTACCACTAAACATTTGATTGGGGAATAGAACAAATGCGTTTTGGTTTTCGTATATCATAGCACTGCAGTCTACTATTTCAGTGTCCAGCTGTGGTCCCTGGGTATAATCGTCTTTATTTTCATCTTTTATTTTTTATGTAATGTTTTATGTTTTTGGTATAAGACATTTTTCATGAAAAATATTTGTAGCTACTCTCACGGAGTTACACTACCTTGTGAAAATATGTATGAAGGAACAGTGTTGCAACTCAATCTGCGAGGCACTCAGTAACTCCTTAGCTTCTGAAAACATAGGCAGTAAATTAAAATGACAGCTTGTACATTTAAAGGTTTTAGTACAAATAAAGTTTTTGGGTTTTTTTTTTCCCCGGAATTTAAAAAAGTGTGTGGGAAGGAAATGAATAAGAAATTAAGCAATACTCTTAAGTTGCCCCCGCTGCACTGCAGCCACCCTGCTTTCCCTGCTGTAGTCCCAGAAGCTGCTGCTGCGGCGGTAACATGTTGTTCATTGGCTGAGCAGTCACTTGTATGATCACTGGTATTTTGTACTATTGCTAAAGCCACTGATTGGCTGAGCGGCTTCGCACAATGAACCGCCAGTGACCATTGCAGCAGCTTCCAAGACCGGAGCATTGAGGAGCAGGGGAGCATTCAAGGAGAGTACTGTTGCTTTTTTTTTTTTTTTTCCCTTGTCCCAGAAAACCCCCTTAAATTAAATAAATCTAGCATTTCCAGTACCTGCATCATCTGAGCGCTGGTTTAAGCTTTTACATGCCAATGTTCCCAAATCGGATCATTACTTTAAATTTTTTCTTTCTTTTTTTAGTAGCCTAAATTTTACCACTTTTTTGTAAAAAAAAAATTTGGCCACTTTTTCTTTTAAAAAAAAAATAAAAAATTGACCTGTAAAAATTAATTTAGCCATCTCCACTTTGGTCCTGCAAAATTTTCAGATTCATTTGCAGCTTTATAGCAAGAGATCCGTGCCGGGTGATCATACATTTGTGACTGATCGGACTAAATAAAATTTTCCGAATGAATTCAACTGAGATTAAAGAAAAAACAACAAAAAAAAAAACATGACAGCTGTGGTCCCTATTCATTTCTACTGAAGCACAAGCTCCGTTGCAGCCAACCCCAACTTTGGTGTGAACTAGTGGCGTGGGTTTTTTTTTTTGCAAACTTCTTTCCTAGGGGTGCAACTCTCACAACCTTGAAACTCCTGTGACAGCACAAATCTCAGCCCGGTGTCTAGATTGGCCTGGTCATATCTAGATGGTGGTGGTGGTGATGATGTTTGTTGTGTGTGTATAGAATAGACAGGCTGCTGTTATTACAAATGACATGAACGTAGACTAATAATTTAAAGAGATCGGAGTTGATGTAGCATGTCTGGTCCATTCACACTTTAGGTTGGGGCTTTTATGGAGTGTCTCAATATACAGCTGTTGCAGCTATAGAGATTGTTACATGAGATCTTCACTTACCATCTATAGGAATAATAGTCAAAAAGTTTCTTTGTAGAAGAGGCTTAGGGACAAGTTACATGGCCGAACTCTTAAAGGGGTTTTCCCAATTTTATAATCAATGGTGGCAGTGGGAGGTTGAAGCATGTATATAATTGCACGGGGCGGGGGGTCCAAAACTATAGTTCATTTTAGCATTAAAGAAATAACTCGGAAAACCCCTTTAAGTTATAGCCCCCTAATGTCTGCGGATCCATTTCTTGCTGTAGCCTCGTTTTCTAGATTCATGGTGCCCAAATTTCCATTCCTCAATCTCACCTGGTTTTGTGAAAAGGCAAAGAGTAACCACCAACAACATTGGATATTTTTTAGGTTGATATCACTTGTGTGTACGTTTTTTCTGTAGCCACCCCCGCCCCCCCACATTTATTCAAGATGTCACTTGTAAGCCGCTGGAAATATAAGTACTCCAGTATTATTACTTGTCCTTTTCTATATGTAAATGCTCACCTCTCTTGAGGGGGAGGCTTATGTTCTTCCAAATGGAGCTGCCGAAAGAGTCCTGATAGCTTCTGAATGCAATAAGAGTTAAATGTTTATAATGTCAGTCAATGGGCTTTCATATAGAAAGCTTTTTTGGGTTTTTTTTTTTTGTTTTTTTTTTTGCAGCAGAGTAAATACTTGCTGTGTGAAAGCCCATTGACCTCCTAAGCACCTCAAATGATGTTATAAATGATTATTCTTTATTTTTAGAGGGACACTATCCTAAAGATTGGCAAAAAGCTATATGGCAATCCATTGAAACGAAGTTAAGACTTCATCACAAAGGAACACTCGCACAAATTCCTGTGCCTACAAGTAGTCCTTATCCCTTAAATTCTCTTTACAAACCGAATTTGCAAGCTATGGCGTCTATAACAAACTTGTACCGACTTATCCACGCTAACTCTGTTTAAAGTAAAAAAACGCATCTTTAATGTTAGTGTCCCTTTAAATGACTATCCTATGAGAGATTTCAGGGATCCAGTTCTGTTTCAGTGTTGAGTATGTGGTCAGTTAGCTGCTTGTTGAAGTCACTTTATTGTTCTGCAAGTCCCTGCTGTTCCAAAGAATATTACGTTTTGGTTTCTATTTTTGTGTTGCTCACAAGCAATATAAAGAGTATCGGCTCTTCAAGATTCATCAGACATATAAACAAGGAATGTGGCCTGAGTGTTCTTCAGCATAGGCTGCATATATCTCGAGCGAGGCCCAGTCACTCCATACTGTGCGTCTTTGCTGTTATTATGACTGATATGCTAAAGGGCATTTAACAGTCCATATGTTTAATACACTGTGGTGCACTTGTGGAATTTTTTATATATATATCTATATACTAAAAACAAATGTAGAATAAAAAAAAAAAATTATTTTGAAGATTTGAATAAACCTGATGAAGTTAAAATAAACATCGTAAATGAAAATCTCCAAATGGTCTACGTTGTCATTTTGTATGTTTCGTCAGAAACTGCAGGATCTTAGTACAGTTGAGACAATAGGTGGCCATACACCTCAGATGAGCACCGGTCGAACACGCTGATTTCATTGGAATCGGCTGACCATTGGGTGTGGGTGACTCCTACGATGGAGGTCGGGCAAAAGAAATATTAGGCATGTTGAATTTCAACATGCCTGATACTACTTTTTATTTTTTCCGGACGTGGGAGATAAGCCGCCACTAAAGTTGTACGGTAGCGGCTGAGCATGCATGTGTTGGGGGCGGGAGGAATCGGCCACACAAGGAGCTCTTGGACAAATGCTATGTAAGGTGTATGGGCCACCCTTAACCCCTTCCTGACCTCAGCTGTACATGTGTGGTGCATGGCGACAGTAGTTTCCATATGGAGCCGTACACATATGTTGCTGGTTATGAAGGGGCTAAGAAGCAGAGCCCTCTGTACTCGGAGTGGAATTAACGACCATAACTGATAGTCACGGTCCTGCTGCAGCCACTAGTGACCGTGGCATATAAATAGTTTGGAGCCGCCTCAGTGACCCCATTGGCCCGTTCCACAATGCGATCACGGGGAGCTGAAGGCTGCCATAGCAGCTAGAGGCAAAATAATGGCCTCCGAGTTTGCTGTCTACAGAAGCCAATTAGGCTCTGCCTCTGGCAGTGCCTAACGGGCCTTAAGCCTGGTTCAGACACAACGATTATCGCTCAAAAAAAAATCTTTTGAGCGATAATCGTTGTGTGCTTTTAAGTGCAAGGTGATCGCTCAAACGTTGAGCGATTACTTTTGCTCCAAGCGGGGCCGCTTGTCTTCTGCATCCAGCTGTTCTCTGCCCAGCTCTTATACAGCAGAGCGTTTCCAGTGGGGGATGCAGAACACAGCTGTGTTCTTTGTGCCCTGCCTGTCTTCAGGGAACAGGATACAGCTGAAACAATAGTATCAGCTGTATCCCGTTGTGAATTCCTGATAAGGCTGATCGTTGTCTTTCAGCGATCAGCGATTCCCTAACGAAAACTACACGATGTCAGTGCAGTTAGACACAACGATTATCGCTCAAAAGATGGCTTTGAGCGATTTTTTTTTTTTTTTTTTTTTTTTTTTTTTTTATTTGAGCGGAAATCGTTGTCTAAATGGGCCTTTACTGTAAAGTAAATGATGGTGAGAGATAATAATATACTGCACTACTTATGTATTGTATTATCGAAATGATCATACCATTACAACTTCAAGTTCTCTTGCGGGAAGAAAAAAAAAAATGTTCTCATGTAAAAATACTAATGGTACCATTTTGTTGTTTATACAACTTTTTGATGGCTTTTTATTCTGTTTATTCCAAGGTAAGATGAGCAAATTTGACCATACTTTTATTAACTTTTTTTTAATTTACATCCTGTAGTTCCGTTCACACTAGTAATAGAGCTTTATATCTGTTCCATTTTTGGAGAAGAGAAACACAAATAAAATGGAAATGCATTTTTCCCCCCACTATTGATTTCAATTGGTTTTCCAAAAAAAAAAAAAACACAAAAACTGAAAATTTCCATTTGCTTCTGTTCTATTATGTGTTTAGTGTTTTTTTTTTTTTTTTTTTAAACGGAACAAATAGCACAGCAGCCTCCATTATCTGTTCCATTTAAAAAACTGAACAAACAAATGAATACTTTTGCATAAGCATCAGACAGGGGCCTACACTGCATGGAAGTAGCTACCGTACACAGAAGAGACCTACAGCATAATAGGCAATCAGGTGATGGGGCAGACATAGTTTTTTTTTGTTTGTTTTTTTTTTTGCTGGAGTGGCCCTTTAAGGAACATACATGGCACTATGCTTCACCCTTTAAAATAAATATAGGTAGCGGAGCATAGACCCTCACTACAATACTGCTGGTTAGCAGTTTGCTAGGACCCTGTCACATTGGACATGCAGTCAGATCTGTAGTCACCATGTTGTAAAAAAGTTGAGCAGATTGAGATGTAGGTTTTATTCATTTACTTCCCTGCTCAATCTGGGTTTGGGAGTCCAATGGGTGGTCTGTACCATTCACCGCCAGCCTTTCTCAGTTATGCCAACATATATAGGTGGCCTTCCTTATCTGGTTCTATATAGTGCTTGCCCCTGCCACATAGAAAAGGGCATTACCTTTTGAATTAATCCAATAGATAGTAGTTTGTATATTTTTCCCTCTGGTTCAGCATCTGTTGCGGCAGCTCCACTGGCTACTGACTACATAAAGTGTTGGGCTGTAGCATTCAGTAGTGCATACATCATGTTGGACGGCAGCAGGAACCAGTGCTGTGAGCGAGGAGGTTATGTATATAGTCTGATATTCATGTGAATACTGCACAAGACTGGCGCGGTGGTGCATGTGACCACCGCTGCATGCAGTTGTATGGGATGATGGAGACTGCAACGCGTATCACTTTCCTTCCGTCCCATAGATGGGAATGAAGCTGTCACCCATACACCACTGCTCCATTCCCATGGAGTGCATAGATCTTGGGGATCCCAGCAGTTGTACCCACAGTGATCCGATATTTAGCTCTTAAGAAATGGATATAGATGTTCTTAGTGAGAAAACATCTTTAAGGGAAACACTCGGCAGACTTGTTGCAGAAATGTCTGTGACTGAAAAGAAATTCTATTCATCTGAATGGGATTTTTAGGGGGCAAACCGTTCTGCAAGCCCTATTCAGATGGAGATCATCACAGAAATGGCTACAAGAAAGCTGCTGGATGTCAATAGTCTGACGGTGCATTAAACAGAATGGGGTTCAGACTGATGACCAAAGTTAGTTATTTGTGTCACACTAAATGCAATTGATTTTTTTTTTTTCTTTTTGAGCGGCATAATTCAGGTATAACATGACATTCAGTAGCGGGCACCACTGAAGGAAGCACACTGCTATTCCAGAGCAGGACCGCAGTCCTAATTAGTTGTCACAGTGGTGATCAGTAAACACATCTATGTCTACAGGCTGCAGATCCATTAGGGAAGGTTGCCTTGTTCTCTGCGCTATCAAGTATTATAGAAGATTGATGGCAGAGAAAAAGACCACATGGCCCATCTAGTCTCTTACAAGGTTTCCTTATTATTTCTCTTCGATATACCTGTAAGTTTATCTTAAGCATGCTGCAACATGGTTTACATTGGTCAAGTAGGCAGGCAAGGAAAAGCACGGCCAGTCTAAGCTCTGGGGAGGGTCGAGTGGTACAGACAGCTTGTCCACTGCTCCCCAAATCTAATATGAACTTGCCTTGCACGGGCCCTGTGTAAACAGACAGGACAGTAAAATAGCAGCAGAGGTAGGGATTGTGGTTTTGGTTTTTTTCTTCTACCGTTTTGTCCTTTGAAGATCAGTTCACTAGCCCCGGTTACTTGACTAAATGTAAACTAGACATTAAAGGGTTATTCTGGCCTTTTTGAACTGATGATCTATCCAGGACAATGGGTCAGCAATTTAAAAAAAAAAAAGTTGGGTTAGTCCCTTTCAACTACCAACCATCAGCTGATAGTTTGGTCTGCTGTCAGTGGAGGAAGTGGCAGTCGGCTTCACTGCCATTGAAATCAAACAGGAGCGCCATGCTTCTAAAGTTCCTGCTTTGCTTATGATATGGCCATCACATCCTGATCATAAGAGAACCACAGTGGGATCATGGACTCCAATAGAAGTGAAGCCGAGGCTCCTGCTTCCTACTCTGACCACACTATGGCCCACTGACTACAGATCTGAGTAGCTGACCCTGTCCAGAGGATAGATCTGTTCAAAAAGCCCTAAAACACTAAAGATACAGCCTTAATGAATCGATGACCTTTCAAATGGAGTTATATAAAGAAAACCATGGCGCATACAGCCACATATACATTGATCTATTGCTTCTCAGCATTTTAAACATGAGGTTCTTATTAACATTTTAATCAAATGATATAAGCCCACTAGCCACAAATCGCCCTCTTTTAGTCAGTCCCTACAATACTAGGCACAGAACCGCCCAGCAATCCCTACCACCACAACCATGCACAGAGGAGGTGTAACCCAGCTATACAACTACTGCTGTGCGGCTCAGTCTCATCTTAATTTATCATTTTTTTTCCCAAAAAAAACATACAACTTTTATTGCTTTTGCAGCGCTGTAGTCATCACAGGCCCTACGCTGTAGCAGCAGAAGAGCTGACAGATCACATACAGGCTGCGATAGGCACTGCCCAGGATTATGATGGCACAGA